>NW_028327172.1:76007972-77207972 GCF_987537825.1 Furipterus horrens | reverse complement strand
CTAGCTGTCTTCCCTGACTGGTTGGATCTGTAGATGTCCTAAGACTGTGGGGGCCCTTTAAATAAGTGGACTCTGCTGAGCGACCTGCAGTTTCTTCCTCTGCCCCACCCCCCACTGGTTTGCACAGTCAGAAGCAATGAGGCTTGATTTTCCCTGGTGCTGGGACTGTGAACTGCGGGATCCGGTCTGTTGCTCAGAACGCTCCCCAGGTGTCCTGCCCCACTTTTTAAAACATGTGACTGCACTTTCCACTGGCCTGCCACTGCTGCAGCTGCTGCCACCGCCACCACCACACTATGTCCTCTCCACCCAGGCTCCACTCCTCCTACCTGTCAGGATGAGTATTTCTTCTTTATATCTTTGTTGGACTTCCATGCAGCTCGATTTTCTGGAACATCTGGTTGTCTCTAGTTTTGAGGTAGTTGTAGTCCTTCTTAATTGTGGAGGGAGACCCAGCTTGTCTGTCTAGGTCTCCATCTTGGCCAGAAGTCCAGAACTTTCCCTTCACATTCTACCTCAAGCGACCCACTACTCTTGGTGAAGCTGCATGTATACTTCTGAAAGTACTAAACAACTGAGAGGAAATCATTAAACCAATACCAAAAGGAATCCCAAAAGACATTTTATGGAAAAACAGAAGTAATTACACAAATAAAAGATTTTTATTCTCAAACATTTTTAAATATCTACACTTAGTTTGAATCTTAAACTAAAGTGTATTTTACTATTTGTTGTAGCTCCTGAGCAAAATGTTATGTTTCTTTCTAATTATTTTTTTCCCTGAGAGTTCTTGAAATATATCTTGACATTTAAATTATTAATCCAGCAATGAAAAATTAGTAGCTCAATATGCGAGTTCTCTCCCTTAAAAAAGCCACCTCAACTTGTTACTGAACTTATAAGCAAAGTATTTGAAAATATTCTCAAAGTGAACATGCACCAAGTCAAATTTCCTTCAGTTTGTTGTTCATGTGGGAATGTGAGAGGAGAGTTTAGTTGAGCTCTCTCTTATTTTTCACAGCTCTATTGATTTGACTTCAGGAAGCAATTACCCTTCATTTGCCTTACTGTCATCCTTTGAAAAATTATTCAATCTCCCCCTTTTATAAAGGCCTACAAATTTACCTTGAAACAAAATAGCACAGCATTTCCTGGGTGATGGGCACACGATGCAGTGTGCAGATGAGGTTTTGTTGACTTGGTTGTACATTTGAAAACTGTATGGTTCTGTGAACCAGTATCACCCCAATAAATTCAATAAAAAAGAAAAATATTTATAATCATTGCTTATTAAAAAAACATTAACTTTTTTTAGAGAGAGGGGAAAGGAGGGAAAAAGAGAGGGAGTGAAACATCAATGTGTGAGAGATATATGCTTATCTCTTGCACGCTCCCAACTGGGGACCTGGCCTGGCAGGCATGTACCCTGACTAGGAATCAAACTGGTGACCTTTCAATTCTCAGGCTGGCATTCAATCCACTGAGCCACAGAAGCCAGGGCATGAACATTGCTTATTTTAAAAATAAAACCCTCGAAGAAGTACACATGCTGTGCTTGTATTGTCTTCACCTGGATTCAGTGACTGTCCCCAACAGAGTGGATGACACACAGTAGGTCTTCAATTAGTGTTAGTTTTCATCATTTTCCAAACTGCACTCAGTTCACTCATAGGTGAAGCAGCTATCTGTCACTGCTAATGAGCTAGACTTGGAAAATCCACCAATTATTAGGTTGAAGACTGAGCTGCTACTTCAGAAAAACTCAAATACAGTGGCTTCAAGCCTATAGACATAACTTCCTTTATTCTAAGATCTGAAATGAGCAGTTCAAGTTGGTGGGGAGGTTTTCTTTCTTACTGCTATCCTGGACACAGGTTCCTTTCAACATATTGATGAGCTGATCCCAAAGGCATTTTTGTACTGCTTTTCAAATCCCTAAAGCATGTTTGAACCTAGGTGGAGCCAGAGGACAGATGAAAGAGCAAGTGAAAGTCACACCAATATCTTACTTACATCCTTTGACTCACAATCCCTTGCTGAGAACTGATTCAAAGTTGACATCCAACTGCATAAGAGGGTTAAGAAATGTCACATGGTTGGGCAGTTATGTGCCTGTCTCAGTGGAAAACACAAAATTGATTTTGTATACTGCTAGCACTCTCAACTCCATAATCTTCATAACATTTCAATTTCTGCCAAATAACACATTCTTAGTGATCAAAACTGACACTGATAACATAGGTACCATGCTAACCTGCGATAGAAAATGATTTTAAAGTTAATGTAGGCCAGCCACCTGCTTAATGAAAGATTTTCTTCTACAACATCTATCTTCTACTTTAGGGGGATAGCTGTGCTAATGTTGCTATGTAACTAAATCTAATTTCAACCACAGCCTTTCAGAATGTGCAAGTGCACAGGTGAGGGCAAAAGAGCCTCTGGGGCAACCACTTAGATGTAGAGAGGGGCCTTTCTGGACTTCCTAATTCTGAGCAGGTTGGATTGCACAAGGCAGGATGGACTACGGCAGATGTGTGCCAAGCCCAGGACTGAGTCCCACAATGTGGCAGAAAAATCAATGTAGAGACAGGCAGGAGAACTGTGGGGACTACAAACAACCCTGGTAGCACAGTATGGCTCAGGAAGAAAACCTTTCTGGGAAATGGAAGGCTAAAGTGGTGCTTGGATGTGCAGGACTTATTCTCTGATGCAGAGCTCCATCACCACAGGAGGGGGTAGTTATTAAGATTCTGCTGCTGCAGCAAAAAATTTGCACTGGATGGAGTTAGACAAGGAAGACTTTAACAATAGAGAGCAACACTGTTGCAACAGGGGTGAAAGATTGAGTTCAACTCCACTGAAACAAAAGCTAAGAGGCTGTGTGAGCACTGGTGTTAACTAGTGGAAAATTACTGGAGGGTATTAAGGAGGAATTTGGTCAATGCGATTAGCCTATCTGTGTTTGTGAATTATTACTTATCTTTACCAAGTTAGGCTATGAAAACCAGGGAGCAGGGGGTCCCATCTTCCTTGATGATTACATTTCAAAGGGAAGGCTTCCAAGTCCTTGAGAAAGATGTTTCTTGGTTGTAAACCTGTTAGGAGGCTAGGAGAAGATTTACATCCAAAGGGAAAAGAATTTACAATGACGAGTTTTATAAAAGTGAATGCCCTAAGAAAAGGCAGGTCAAGGGCCTGTAATCAGGAAAAAGCCTGTGTAAAATGTAGTCAGGCTGAGGGGAACATTCAGTGCTTGTTAATCACTGCCAGGTAGAGCTGCCTCCTTCAGGCAGGGTCTCTGCCTATCCTGTGGCTCAAGGAGGTGGCCTCATCAGCTAAGACTATCAGCTGCTGTCCACCCTCCAGCAATTGGTGAAAATTTCTTGTTGTGATCATCCCCACATTATTTTCTTTGATAACTTTAGGATATTTACACCTCTGCCTTTATTTTAACAAGTCCTTGAAAGGGAGAAGTTATAAATGCAACTACTTAGCAAATTGAACCAGATGTCTTCAAATATTAGCTTTTAATGTCTAAAAAGCATGGCTTATTTTTTCACTTATGTCTTCTGTTCACTAAAAGATAGCTAAGTGGTAAGATATATACACTATATATGCATGCACATGTGTTTTTAATCCTCCGTAGGAATTAATATGGCTGATTTCACTTCAATTTGAATTAAGAATATGAGTTATTAATTTTCTTAAAATTGCCATTGTACATAAATTCTGTTACTTGTTACAGTCAATTTCATTACTAAATATATCCAGTTGTCAAGAAATTCTAAATTAAAATATTTATTGTTATAATTTCTACCCACTGGGTTTATCTTTGACTTCAGAAATATTTCTACTACTTTTATGAACTAATCCTGTTGCAGAGAGTGGCTCAGGGACAAGAGGCAAATACCCACAAGGGCAGGCAAGGGTGTATTGTAGAACAAGTCTTTTCTATCAGAGTGGCAGGTGTTCTATATAAACAGGACAAAATTATAATTATTGGAAAGCCTGTTTTTTAGCTAGTAGTATTTGCTATGACTTTTTAATAGAACTCTTCAGTTCATTTAAATCAGCTTGACAATAATCCCATAACATAGGCATGATAGCTCTAGTTTGTGACTCACTCAGCAGTGGCAGGAGATAAATCTTTATAAAAGAAAGATATGAATAGATAGATGTAATTTTAACATTTTATTTCTGACCTCATTTCAGTATGAGAGGCATAGAATTAAGTTAAAAACTCAGAACACATCTTCAACAACCACTTCCCCTCCCAAATCTATGTCTTAAGTTCTCGTATTTCCTCTGTCCTCTAAGCCAGAACCCACCTACATGCTCCAGCATTTGTTTAAAAATGGGATCTCCTTCCTAGTTCTTTCAGGGTCATTATTTGGAAGTGGATCCCACCCTGTTTCAGCAGATGAGTCCCCCCACTGTGGCTCGTGTGGGGTCAGTGCTATTAGCCTGGAAAGGAGAGATGGGCTTCACCTGAAATAGTAATATTACCTCATTACACATAAAAACAACAAATATTTCTTTTCTTAAATAGTATAGAAGAAGAGCCAAATCCTGTCACTTTCTGTGTGAGGAAAGAGACCCACAGTAAGTGTCTCTTTTTACCAGCCCTGACCTTCTCCCTCCAGAACCATGTTTGGATTAAACAAGACTGTGTAAGTGGTGACGATTCATTCACTTCATTATCTCAAGTGTTCTTCTAGGTGGCTGCAGTTTATATCAAAACACATTTTCAGGTCTGAGAGTTTCATCAATATGTTCTCATCCTCAGCTTTGTGCTTAGGAAAACTGGTGCAACTTATAATGAGGACAGCTGGACTGCCTTTATTATTTTTACCCTGACAAAACCATCTTAGTAGAGGAGTGCTTATGTTACCAGGGGAATATTAATTAGTTTATGAATCTTCTCTCCAGCAGCTGTTACCAGCAGTATCATCTGTGACATATTAGAAATGTAAATATTCTGTTGAAGTATAACTGATATATAACATATTAATTTCAGCTGTACAACATAACAATTTCTATTTGTATATATTGTGAAATGATCACTACAATAAGTCTAAATATCACTCATCACCGTACATACACTTACAATATTTTTCTTGTAATGTAGTCTTTAAGGCTTATTCTCTTAGCAACTTTCAAATATGTAATACAATATTATTAACTATAGTCGTCACTCTGTACATACATTCATAAGACTTATTTATTTTATTATTGGAGTCTGTACCTTTTCACCTTTTTGATGATTTTATCCCCCACATTCACATCCTGCCTCTGGCAACCATCAGTCTTTTCTCTGTAACTATGGGTTTGGTTATGTTTGTTTGTTTGTTTCTAGATTTTACACAAAAGTGACAATATATGGTATTTGTCTTTCTTTGACTTATTTCACTTAGTGAATGCCCTCAAGGCCCATCCATGTTGTCTCAAATGGCAAGATTTCATTCTTTTTTATTGGCTAAATAATACATTGCATTTTCTTTATCTATTCATTCATAGATGGGTGCTTAGGTTGATTTTATATATTGACTATTTTAAATAATGCTGCAGTGAACATAGGGTGCATATATCTTTTCAAATTAATGTTCTTGTTTTCTTTGAAGAAATAAACAGATGTGGAATTAGTGGATTATGGTATTTCTATTTTTAACTTTTTGAGTATTCTGCATACAGTTTCCTATAGTGGCTGTACCAATTTATATTCCTACCAACAGAGCATAAGGATTTCCTTTATTTCACATTCTCACCAACACCTGCTATTTCTTGTCTTTTTGATTGTAGCCATTCTAACAGCTATGAAGGGCTCTCTCATTGTGGTTTTGATTTGCACTTTCTTGATGGTTAGTGATGTCAAACACCTTTTCATTTATCTATTGGGTATCTGCATAGATTTTAGAACATGTCTATTCAGTTCCTTTGCCAATTTAAAAAATTGGATTGTTTGTTTTTGTGCTATTGAGTTATATGAGTCCTTTATAGATTTTGGAAATTAATCCCTTATCAGATATATGATTTGAAAATATTTTCTTTCATTCAGTAGGTTGCCTTTCTGTTGATGGTTTCCATTGCTGTGCAGATTTTTTTCTGTAGTTTTATGTAGTCCCACTTGTTTTTTATTTTTTGTTTTTGTTTCATTTGTCTCTGAGTCAGATCTACAAAGGCATTGCTAAGACTGATGTCAAGAAGCTTACCACCTATGTCTTATTCTAGGAATTTAATGGCTTCAGATATTAAAGTCAAGTCTTTAGTACATTTCAAATTAATTTTTGTGTATAGTGCAAGATAATAGTCTAGTTTCATTCTTTTATATGTGGCTGTCCAGCTTATCTAACTACTTATTGAAGAGCTTGTTTTTCCCCATTATATGTTCTTGCCTCCTTTAGCTAAATTAATTGATGGTATATGTATAGATTTGTTTTTAAACTCTCAATTGTGTTACACTGATCTATGTGTCTATTTTAATTCCCATACCAGTTTTGATTACCATAGCTTTATAATATAGTTTGAAATTAGGGATAGTAATGCCTTCAGCTTTCTCAAGATTGCTTTGGTTATTTGGGGTCTTTTGTGGTTCCATACAAATTTTAGTATTGTTTGTTCTATTTTTGTAAAAAGAAGTCATTGGAATTTTAATAAAAATTGCATTAAATTTGTAGATTGCTTGGTGTAGCACGGACACTTTAACAATATCACTTATTCCAATCCATGAGCATGGAATATCTTTTCATTTATTTGTGACTTTTTCAATTTCTTTCATTAATGCCTTATAGTTTTTAGTGTACAGGTTATTCAGCTTCTTGGTTAATTCATTCCTAGGTATTTTACATTTTTTGATGCAATTGTAAGTGAGATTTAAAAAAAATTCCCTTCTGGTAGTTTATTATTAGTGTATAGAAATGCAAGATTTTGCATATTAATTTTGTATCCTAAAACTTTATTGATTTTACTTATTAGTTTTAGCAGGGTTTTTTTTTTAAGTATTTACAGTTTGCTACATAAAATATCATGTCACCTGCAAATAGATACAGTTTAATTTCTTTCTTTCGAACTTGGATGCCTTTTTTCTTTCTTGCCTGATAGTTTTGGTTATTGCTTTTAATACTACATTGAATAAAAGTGGCAATAGTCAGCATCCTTGTCCTGATCTTAGAAGAAAAATTTTCAGCTTTTCATCATTGAATACGATGTAAGCTGTGGGCTTTTCATATATGGCCTTTATTATGTTGAGGTATATTTCCTCTATACCTACTCTAATAAGAGTTTTTATCATAAATAGATGTGGAATTTTGTGAAATGATTTTTACATGTCTGTGAGATAATTATGTGCTTTTTATCCTTCATGTTTTTAATGTAGTGTATCATAGTGATTGATATGCAGTTGTTGAACCATGATTGCATCCCTGGAATAAACCCAACTTGATTATGGTGTATGATTTTTTTAATGTATTGTTGAAATTTGTTTGCTAACATTTTGTTGAGGGTTTTTGCATCTATGTTCATCAAGGACATTAGCCTGAGTATAAAATTTTAGATGAAAATATATGCAATGGAGTAAATTAAAGCAGGGTAAGAGGTACAAGTTATACTGGGATGGAAGTTGTTGTTGCTGATATTATTATTTAAAAATATCTTGGAAAATATTGACTGTTTAACCTCTGAGCTTTAATTTGCATAAGGTTAGTTTTGTATTTTGTAACTGGAAAAAATCCATAATGTTTAAAGTTTCTTGGAGAATAATTTAATTAAAGCAAAACTGGGAATGTATACATAAACAAAAAAATTTTGACTAGTAAGAGATGCCTTGTTTTAGTCCTTTGGCCAATTTCCAGTAGAAGGTTTATTCCTTTAAAGTGTAGGAGGCTGGAGAAACTCATGGAGTCATTCTTTGAATAAATATTTTTCTGAGCAGCTACTATATGTCAGGTGCTGTTCTAGTTCTGAAAATATAATAAACAAAGTCTCTGTCTTTCTGATGATTAATATCCTAGGTCAGGCATCAGAAAACTATAGCTTACGGACCAAGTCAAGTTTGCCACTTGTTTTTTTACTGCATACAAACTATGAATGTTTTTTCTATATATAAATGTTTGAAAAAAATCAGAAGGTTAATAATATTTTGTGATGTGAAAATTATGTGAAATTCACATTTCAGTGTCATAAATAGAATTTATTGGAACATAGCCATTTACATTTGTCTACATATTGTCTTTTTTTTTTTCAGAGCAATGACAGAGTTGGCAGTTCTAACAGACTATGACCTGAAAGTCTAAAATATTTGCCATCCAGTTTTTTACAGAAAAGTTTACCGGCTGCTCTTCTAGGGACAGAACAAATAATAAACCAGTAATCAATTAGACAAGATAATTATGGAATGGGATGAGGACTCACTATGAAAGCCACTGAGTGATGAAATCTGCTACCTAATATTATTATTTACTATTATTATTATTTTAAAACACCCAGGAAGGTATAGACTACTAAAATGACATTTCAACAAACTCTGGAAATAAGACAGACAAAGAAAAATTTAGTAAATAAAATATGCACATCTAGGGAAAAAAATGTTTCAGATTAGGAAACTAGCATTAGCAAAGGCCCTGAGTAAATGTGTGCTTGAAATATTTGAAGATCAGCAATGAGGGGACAGTTATAAACAATAAGATGAGGGTCATAGTAGAAGCCTAATTTTGTGGAGCTTTGAGGGTCATAGAAAGACTGTGCTTTTACTCAAATTGAGATGGGATGCCACTGAAGAATTTGAGTTGCCAGGAGCAATAGGAGCTGAAGTACATTTTTTTAAAAAAAAAGAATTGCACTGAGAGAATCTAGGAAAGCAAGGGCAGGTAGTGAGGGACAAGAGAGACTTGTAGAGAAATACAACAGGAAAATCAAGCAAGAGCTCTCCTGTGAACATATTAATTTCAAGATCATTTGCTTGAATATAGAGCAGCTCTAGAATAGAACTCAACTCCAAATGAAAGATGATATTTTCCTTTTTCCAGTTAGAGCATCCATTACTCTTAAAAACTGCTTTTGGCTAACTTACCTACATACACTATTTAATTTATACATATTGAAAATCTTAAATAAGAAGCATAACTTTAAAATAAAATATATGATGAGACTTCCAGCCAACGTGGAGGCGTAGCCAGACATGCTGCATCTCCCTCCACAACTAAGAATGAATACAACAACCTCAAAACTAGAGACAACCAGAAGTTCCAGGAAATTGAGCTGCATAAAAGTCCAACAAAGAAAGATATAAAGAAGAAATACTCATCCACACAGGAGGGGCAGAGCCAGGGCGGAGAGAACTTGGTGTACTGATGGCAGCAGTGGCAGTGGCAGGCCAGTGTAAAGCAGAGTCACATGTTTTAAAAAGTTGGGAGGGACACCTGGGGAGTTTTCCCAGCACCAGACCAGACCACACAGCTCACAGTTCCAGCACCAGGGAAAATAAAGCCTCATTGATTCAGATTGAAAACCAGTGGAGGTTGGGGCAGAGGAAGAAACTGCAGGTCTCTCAGTGGAGTCTGCTTATTTAAAGGCCCCCACAGTCCTAGGACATCCACAGACCCACCCACTCTGGAAACAACAGTCAGGGCAACAACTAGAGAGGTGCTAGTCCCATACAAAGTAGGAGAAGTGCCTGGAAAAGGGGTGAGTGCTGAGAAAGTGACATTGTTCCCCCTCTGACCCCTCCCCCACATACAGTGCCACAATGTGGTGAAACAGGTCACCCTCTACTGATGAGAAATTTTAAGGCTCTGCCCCTTACAACATAACAGGAGCGAAAGCCCTACCTACCTAAGACGCAGAGGCAAACAAGCACAGGAGCCTGTCAAGATCAGGAGAAAGAGACATATGGATCAAGGTTCCAGTGGGAGAACTAAGCAACGAGGAGATAGCCAACCTAACAGATGCAGAGTTCAAAACACTAGTGATAAAGATGATCACAGGCTTGACAGATATGCTTAAGTACAGCAAACGCATAAGGGAAGAAGTGAAAGCTATGCTAAATGAAACGAAGGAAAATCCACACAAAACCAATGGTGAAGGGAAGGAAACGTATTCAAATAAATTATTTCAAAGATAAGGAGGAAAACAACAATCATCCAGTACAGAATGAGGAACAAGAATTGAAAAAAAAAATGAGGAGAGGCTTAGAAACCTCTGGGACAACTTTTAACATGTCAACATCAAACCATAGGGGTGCCAGAAGGAGAAAAAAAAGAGCAAGAAATTGAAAACTTATGTGACAAAATAATGAAGGAAAACTCTCCATATCTGGTGAAGAAAATAGACATACAAGTCCAGGAAGCACAGAGAGTCTCCAAAAAGCTAGACCCAAAAAGGACCACACCAACACACATCATAATTAAAATGCCTAAGTTTAAAGATAAAGAGAGAATCTTAAAAGTAGCAAGAGAAAAGGAGAGTTACCTATGGCGGGGTGCATGTAAGACTAACAGCTGATTTCTCAGAAGAAACTTTGCAGATAAGAAGAGACTGGCAAGAAATATTCAAGGTGTTGAAAAGCAAGGTCTTACAACCAAGATTACTCTATCCAGCAAAGCTATCACTTAGAACGGAAGGGCAGGTAAAGTGCTTTCCAGACAAGGTAAAGCTAAAGGAGTTCATTGTCACCAAGCAATTATTATACGAAACGTCCAAGGGAGTTACCTAAGAAAAAGAAGATCAAAATTATGAACATTAAAATGACAACAAATCAAAATTATTAACAACTGAGTCTAAAAAATCACAAAATCCAACTAAGCAAACCAGAATAGGAACAGAATCATAGGTATGGGAATCATTTGGAGGGTTATTAGCTGGGAAGGGGAAAGGGGAGGAATGGGGACATGGTGCAGGGATTAAGAAACATAATTGGTAAATACAAAATAGGCAGGGGGAAGTTAAGAATAATATAGGAAAGGATGAAGCCAAAGAACATATATGCATGACACATGGACATGAACTAAGCGGGGTGGGATTGCTGGAGGGAAGGGGTGTACTGGGCAGCGGGGAGCAAAGGGGAAAAAATTGGAACTACTGTAACAACATAATCAATAAAATATACTAAAAAAGCCATGAAATTTACCAATTCTGCTACTAGGTCCATGTCTGTTTTATAATTTTACAGAATCAAAAATTTTAATGTGTAGTAGCAATATTACTTATCATTAGGGATTTTTATTTGAGAACTATTTTCTGAAAATAGGCAAAGATTTGAATGTACAGTGATTTTCTTTTTCTTCTAAAGTGTGATTTTGGGTAATAACTAATTAAACGAATAAATAAATTGTCTCATTGTTCAAGCCCATACAATGACCACTTAGGAGAATAAACAAGCAAAGGTACTGGGAGAGTTGAGGACAAAGATCAGGCAGCAGTCAACACAAGTATACAGTCATGAATTCTGGCCCAGCCCTAGGTTCTCCAGCAGTGTTCACTGTCCAGGAGCATAGGCAACAGTGCCTCATCTAGGGCAAGAGTTTTTCCAGTATGACTAAGGTGGAGAATGAGTTCAAGTTCCAGGGCATTGGAACTCCATCAACAAGGACTCAATTTATAGTATTTGAGCAGATCTAATCTAAGGTCAGCGCTCAGTTCTCATTTTCAGGTACAATGTTCTCGCACTCCCCCACAGTCCCATCCATTTCTTCTTGCCGACTCATCACATCACCTGTGTTTTCCAAGAGGCAATCCTCTAGTTCTTGGGCAATTAATATTTTACCATCATAGCACATGTGTGTGTTTGTCTCCCTCGTTGCACTCAGAACACTTAGCAGGCAAGCTTAGCATCTTCATTTACTTTTTAAAAAGATCAAAAAGCATAGAGAAAGAGACAAGGACAGAGACACACAAGGGAGTGAGTATAAGGAGAGAACTTAAAAATAAATTGGAAAGCTTAAAAATACATAAGGAAAATGACATTTATTTTTGTTAAGCCATTTTTATATATTTTTTTGTGTCCCCAAACCCAATTTTGAATGCTGCTTTTTCTTTTTAAACTTATTTTTCAAGCATATTATTTTAAGAGCTACATCGTTTTCTATTTTATAATTTATTTTCTAATTCTTTGAATGTTCAATATTATTTTATCACCATTTTTTCAATCCTCACCTGAGGACATGCTTAATGATTTTAGAGAGGGGGGAAAGGAGGGAGAGAGAGGGAGAGAAACATTGATCAGTTGTTTCTTGTATGTGCCCTGATTGGGGAGTCAAACTTGCAGCCTAAGCATGTGCCCTGACCAGAATAGAACCTTCGATCTTTTGGTTTATGGGATGATGCTCCAATTTTTGGCCACACCCACCAGGGCTATTGTATCCCTTTTATGTGCTCTTACATCTAAACAGGATAGGAAAGTTGTGGCTAATGTTTCCAAGGTCCTCAACTGAGTGGGAACCAAAACTTTCCTTCATAGAGTTGCTGTGATGATTGAAGAGAATGTACACACAGTGTCTTTGTGGTGAGTAGTTTATAGTTGGTCTTCCATAGTTGGTATCTTGCCCAAAAGAGAAGAGTATGGCCCTTGGGGAGCAACCAGAATGCGGTTCAAATGCAACACTACTGTTATTTGCCACATAAGCTTGATCAATTTAGTTAACATCTTTACTTTTCTGGTGAAAATTACATAGTACCTATGTAGAATAGGCACTAATGTGATAGTTTTTATCATTACTATTATCTTAGGCAATGATGAATGCACTGATAATTATTTTAAACACAAACTTCAAATATGGTTTCTGTCCCTGAGTAGGGTATGTATCCATGTAGGAGAGGAGGTTGGTGACTAAACTTCAAATGTCTGGTTGTACCTTTCATAGAATAAGTAATGGAGAGAGATGAGAAAACTAGTTCTACTTAGTCATTTTTAGCAGATAAGGTTTCAGTCATCCTTCAGAGAAGATCAATAGCTGGGGGATTTTGAGTTAGACAAGAGGGTGCAGGAGTGGGTAGAATAGGTCAGGAAACTGGGATACAGGTATAGCGGGTTAGAAGAGGGCAAACAAGTGTGTTGCTTTCCCTTCTCTGTACACCAAGGTCTGTGGTTTACTTTTTCATGAATCATTTGCCTTAATAATTTGCAAGCTCCATTTGGTGGAGGCAGCAGCAAGCAATATTGGTTCATTTTAAATTTACAGACACCATCAATCCTCTAGTGCTTTAATCTTTGCTGAGTAAAGCAACTTTTCTTGTTATTTCTCATGCGAGGCTGAGAAAAGTAAATTAAATTATGCCAACCAGCATAGGAAAGACAACATTTTATAATCAGCAATCATTTAACCACATGACTATTGGTAATAATTTCTTTTAGGAACAGATATTTATATTTGTCTAATCAGGGAGATAGTATTGCACTTCATTGACTGACGTATTAAAATTACCTATAACTTCTATTTTTTTAACTTAGAACCTAAGCAATGGATTAAGCCAGGTCTAGTGACAGTCTTGCCAAATGAGTTCTGTTTTGCAAAAAGCAAAAACAAACAAGCAAGTGAGAAAAAAAAAAAGCTTCAACATCAAAAAGACTAGTCTTCAATTCTTATATTATTTGTTAGTTTTGCAGCCTTGGGGGGCAACATGAGTCTCAGTTTCCCAGTTTTTGTGAGGATTAAATGAGATTAATATATATAAAGCACTTGCATACTACCAGACATACTACAAATACAATTGCTCAATAATTGTTAACATTCTATTTACTCTCTTTCCCTTCCTTCATTTCCTACAATAATCTCCATGCTCAAGGCCATTTGGCTACCAGCAGAACTGAGGAGCAACACATTTTTGCCACATATTTTCAAGATGGACTTGGGCCCATTAGTCACCTCTCTTAATTTTCCCATTGATACACAATAGTGGTGATACCCATAAGTGTCCAACAATCTAATTGCTGAGACATCAGTGGATCAACAGCATAATGAGTGAAAAAGTACCTTTTAAATCATAAAACCCTAATACCTGTAATTTTTGACTGATCACCCAAGAGTAGCTGATCTTTACTTTTATCACCTATTATGGACTAAATATGATATTTATGTCCTCCTAAAATTCATCTGTTAAATCCTAACCCCCAATGTGATGTTATTTGAAGATGGGGCCTTTGGCAGGTAAGTAGGGTTAAATTAGGTCATGAAGGCAAGGTTCTCCTGATGGGATTAGTGCTTTTATATGATGAGAATAAAAAAAATCCCCCCTACACACCACAGACACACACACACACACACACACACACTCTGAATAAATTCCATGTACAAACATAGTCAGAAGTCTTCAGGCCAGACACATGTTCCCACCAGAAGCTGAACTGGAATCACCTGGATCTTGGACTTCACAGCCTCCAGCACTTTGAGAAGTAATGTCTGTTTTTTAAGCCACTCAGTCTAAGATATTTTATTATAGCAGTCCAAGTTAACTAATATATCACCCTTAAAATTGCAAGTCATTCCCAGTGGAAATTCTTTCAAGGAAAGTGTATAACAGTTAAAAGTCTCTAGAGCAGTGGTTCTCAACTTTGGCTATGCACTGAAATCACAGGAGTGATTTAAAATAAAACAATGCCTAAGCCCCAATCCTAGCGATTCTGATTTCACTGGTCTGGGGTGTACCCTGAGCACGGAGCCATGTGAGAACTCCCAGGTAACTCTGATGTGCAGTCAAGGCTGAAGAGTACTGTGTTAGTACAATCTACACCATTGCTTAGATCAGTGTTTCTCAAACTTTTAATGTGTGTATAAATCACCCAAGCATCTTGTTGAAATTTTGATTCTGATACAGACTGTTTGCAGTGGAGCCTGAGAATCAAAATTTCTATTAAGTTCTGAGGTTATGTCAGTGTTGCTGGTCTGTCAACCACACTTGAACAGCAGAAGTTTAGCAGAAATTAGCAAACTAGGACCCATGGGCCAAAGTTGGCCCACTGACTACTTTTGTGTGGCTCATGAGCTAAGAACAGTATTCATATTCTTAGATTTTAATAAATCATGAGAATAATAATATTTCTTGTCACATGCAAATTACATGCAGTCCAAACTTTAATGTCCATAAATAATGTTTTATTGGAACATAGCCACCCTCATTTTATTTTGTGTGTATGGTTGCTTTCATGTTATAATGGTAAGATTGAGTTGCTGTGAAAGAGACTAAATACTCAGCAAAAACTGAAATATTTACTCTCTGGCTCTGTACAGAAACAGTGTGGAAACCCTTGGATTATGGGTAATTTGGACTCACAGGAGTAAATATTATTCTCTAGAGTTCCTTTTTTTTTTTTTTAATTTTGCTACCAGGTTCTTATACCACCAGCCTTCTGCCCTTCTGCCTTTCTGCCTCTTGGCCACCAACTCAAATTCATTGACCTTTTCCTCCCCTTTCAACACACTGTGCTGGGAGTGCTAGGTCTACAATATTGTGTATGTCAGAGTTTCTGCAAAGGCTCTCCTATGGGAATGATTGACCAGACCAGTCATTTTCTCTTGCTCTTGTTCATCCTCACACCATGCTATGGTCTGAATATTTGTGTATCCCCAGAAATCATATGTTCAAATCCTGTCCTGAACAGTGATGGTGTTAGGCCATGGGGCCTTAGAAAGACAATTAAATCAGGAAGGTTCTTCTCTTCCCTTATAAAAATGAGACCCTAGAGAGCCAGTGTGTTCCTGACACCATATGAGGACATAGCAGAAAGTCAGAAGTCTGTGATCTGGAAGAGGGTCTTCACCAGAACACAACAATGATGGCATTCTCATCTTGGACTTCCAGCTTTCATAACTATGAGAAATCAATTTCTGTGTTTGATAAGCCACAAAGTCTGCAGCATTTCATTTAAGCAGCCCTGACAAACTGAGACATATTCATCCCATCAAGGTTTTCTCATACACACAGGATTCATTTAATGTGCCGAGGGAGACTTTTATTTAAAGCTTTGAAAACAAAAACAAATATTTCTATTAATTAATCAAGAACCATTAAAAATGGATATTAAAATCTATGTCTTTCTGCCTACAAACAGATTAATCTCTTTAAAATCAAATGATAGTCTATGGAGACTTGTCTTCAGTATAGGAGCTCACAATCTTCAGATAAGACCCTTAAAACAAATCTGTTTTATCATGGAACCTCAGTTTTACCCCATGACAGAAAATGATTGAAGATTTCTACCCATTCTTGCATTGATATTTTAATATCTAATAAGTTTGTAAACCTGAAGTACTTAAGAATAAACTATAGTTAATAAATGGGAAAAAAATGTGAAGTGGAAGTGAGAAAATTTACTGCAAACCAGTCTGTGCCTCTGAGATTCTAGAGAACCGGCTACAGGGACACAATAGTTTATCTCTTCCATATTCAAAGTGATGGCAAACACTAGAAAGGTTGTCTTGAAAGTAGTTTGAAAATTTAACTTATGAAAAATCTTGCATCACAATCAAGAATATAAACCTGTTTTAGTTATTCTTCCTAACAGCTCAGGTCAAGGCTCATCCACATAATCATCTTCGGTATGGGGATTGTCAGGAAACGATGACTCTGGCTTAAGTAGTGAGTTCTCTATTATTTTTTACTTTCAACAACCATAATTAGTCCAGACATGTTGACATAAGCTAGCCATAATAGGGCAGCTTCCTTCCACCTCAATCATTGTAAAACTTAATGTGTCAAGAAAGATTTAGTAGCCCATGTTTTTCTATGAGACCTTGTTTTCACAGGCATGCGCAGCTCTTTCTTTGTTTCAGGTACTGAATAAATGACGATTTTATTAAATTTTTTTTATTTTTCTATTATAGTTGTCCCATTTCCCTCCCATAAACTGATTATCTTAAAATATTTTAAAAGTAAATAAAGTGAAAACAAATAAATAAAAATTTAAAATTAATTTATTAGGTAAGTCATATCATCAGTTATTATAACAAGACTATAAAATAAGTATGATTATTCCATAACAGTTCAGTGACTTGCCCAAAGTCATACACTTTTTTATGGAAGAGGAAAAATTCAAACCCAAGTTCAATGTCTCCAGAGAGAAAATCCTTAATTTGAATAAATGTTTATGCCCTCTCACAGAGTATCTCTTATATCCTACTTTTGGAGTCTTTTGTCACAAAGACTTGGGAAATTTTGCACGCTTTGTCCCCTTCTTGTAGATTTATAATGTATATTAGTCTAGTAATGCTTCCAGGCTTAGTAGTGGTTTCTCTATATACATCTATTTATATTTGCTTAGCCTTGAATTTCTTTTTCTTTTAAGTATATTTTATTGATTATATTGTTACAATAATTTCAAACTTTTTTCCTTTGCTCCCCTCTGCTAAGCACCATCCCTCCCTGAGCAATTCTCCCCCCAAGTCCATGCTCATAGGTTGTATATACAAGCTCCCCCCTTCACCCTTTTATATATTCTTCTTCTTCTTCTTTTAGATAAATAATTAATTAATTATTTTAACAATACAAAATAACAATCCCTCCCTCTCAGACTTAAGACCCTTTATAATCTTATAAAGGACAATGGGTGAAGGTCTTGATCTCCTCTAGCTGCTTCAAGCTGGACATGGTCATCGTCCTACCTAACCTTGGGTCCAGAAATACATAATAAGAGTGGGGGTGTTGAGGGGAGGGTGGCCTTCCCACATGGGGAAGGATTGTGCAGACTCCAGATCAGTTGGCTGTCTCTGGACAACGGCGTGCTTGGTTTAATAGGCTGGCATCCTTGTTGTATTCTGGGGGCAACAGATTTGGCAACAGGGTTAAAAGACATCATTCAATCCATAACTACTAGATGACAAAAGGCAGAGATTAATTTTTGAATGTCCCACATTAGGGAAAAAAAGGGGCTTCATTGGAGGAAGGTGTGCCAGGCACATTGCAGCTGTCCAAAATCCTTTTGCCCATTATACTTAGTTTGGGCTGAGGGAAATAGTTTAGGTTTCCCGCCTCTCAGACCTCTGTGCTCTTTCTGTCCAAGCCATTAGGATAGAAAAGAGAAACCAGTTTTAAAACGAAGCCCACAGACCACCCCATACTTCACCAACCCAGCCACTTAGTTCAGCCAAACCATTGAGTCTCAGGAGGCAGCGATGCAGACAGGATTAAGTGAGGCCTATATGTACAGACAATCACTCAGGTAATGAGATCATAGGCTTATGCTCTATGAAAAAAGGAAAACACATGTTAATTTATGTAACATAACCCACAAACAAGTCTCTAAATCTGTAGGACTGTCTTATTGGAAAGACATCCAGTTGCAAGGCATTTGACATTCTTCTTGCATGTAAATTAAACATCTTTGATGATAGCACAGACATAGTTTAACTTTCAAATGAAAAGAAATTTTAAATGAAAAGAAACTTTAAAACAGTTAGCTGTACTACTGTATAGTCTACCACTGAGCATTGTGATTTTTCTTGAATCATGATTTTTCTCCCTAAGATTACCCTCCTTGTCATTAAAGGGACTGCATTAAGTTCATTTTTAATTTATCCTGTTCATTAGCATAAACACAACAAGAGCAGCAAATGATCACATATGATCTTTACATCTACTTTGCTGGAACTTACATAAGGAACATTTAGTGTGACCTTCAGTCTGCCCTTCAGGACACAGAAGCTGAGCCATATACCTGGCATTCAACCTTGCCTACATACACCTGTCTTTTCCAAGTCATTCTGGTTTTGAATTTTATCTTAAGTTCCCTTCTAGCCATCTTTCAGGAAAACAACCTTTATTTCTTCCCTGGAAAGATTGCTGTGGATCGCACAACCAACCAAGGTACCAGGCCTTTTATCTCGTGGGCTTTTATTACCTTCAAAAGTCAATCCCAGTTCCTCAGGGCTTTTTGGTAATAACCAGAGCCCAAGCATGTCTCCTTTAGGCATGATATTCCAGTCAAAGTCTTGTTCAAAAAAAAAATACCTGTATTAACGACTGGTCTTATTAGTTTTATGCAAAGGACCTTATGTCATTACTTACTTCTTTAGAATGCCAAATTCTGGAGGGATCAGATAGGCAGGAAAATATACAATGTGAAGGAAAATCCTTGTCCTTCTAATATTCACTGAACTTGCATTTCCATTCTTTATATTTTCATTTTTCCCCCCACTAAAAATTTGTTTGTTTGTTTTTCCATTACAGTTGTCCCACTTTCCCCCCCTTTTGCTTTCCTGCACCCTGCACCCCCTTCTCCCACATTCAGTCCCTACCCAGTTGTCCATGTCCATGGGTCATTTATACATGTTCTTTGACTAGACCCTTCCCCTACTTACCAACTTCTCTCCCTCCTGCTTACCTCCTTGTTATTGTTAGTTTATTTCTTGTTTACATACCTCTGGTTCAATTTTGTTCATTTGTTTGTGTTGTTCATTACTTTTCTGTAATAGGTGATAGCATAAGGTATTTTTCTTTCATTGCCTGGCTTATTTCGATAAGCCTAATACTCTCTAGTTCCATCCATGTTGTTGCATATGGTAGAAGTCCCTTCTTTCTTTCTGCTACGTAGT
Organism: Furipterus horrens; assembly: GCF_987537825.1. Taxonomy (NCBI): domain Eukaryota; kingdom Metazoa; phylum Chordata; class Mammalia; order Chiroptera; family Furipteridae; genus Furipterus; species Furipterus horrens. The sequence goes on along the minus strand of NW_028327172.1, from coordinate 77,188,458 downwards.
ACTCCATTGTGTAAATGTACCACAGTTTTTTGATCCACTCATCTACAGATGGGCACTGAGGTTATTTCCAGCACTTGGCTATTGTAAATAGTGCTGCTATGAATATAGGGGTGCATAGGTTCTTTTGAATTGGTGTTTCATGATTTTTTGAATATAATTCTAGTAATAGAATCTCTGGTTCAAAAGACAGTTCCATTATTAGTTTTTTGAGAAAATTCCAAACTGTTTTCCATAGTGGCTGCACCAGTCCGCATTCCCACCAGCAATGCACCAGGGTTCCCATGCCTCCGCATCCTCACCAGAACAGGTTGTTTGTTGATTTCTTGATGATGGCCATTCTGACTGGTGTGAGGTGGTATCTCATTGTGGTTTTTATTTATATCTCTCTGATAGCTAGTGATGTTGAGCATTCTTTCATATATCTATGGACACTCTGCATGTCTTCTTTGGAGAAGTGTTTGTTAGGTCCTTTGCCCATTTTCTAATTGGGTTGTCTGTCTTTTTGGTGTTGAGTTGTATAAGTTATTTATATATTTCAGAGATTAATCCCTTGTCTGAGATATCATTGGCAAATATATTTTCCCATATGGTTGGTTTCCTTTTCATCTTGCTGATGTTTTCTTTTGCTGAGCAGAAACTCTTTAGTTTGATGTAGACCCATTTATTTATTTTTTCCTTTATTTCCCTTGCCTTAGGAGAAATACCAGTGAAAATGTTGCTACGTGGGATATCTGAAATTTTCCTACCTATTTTTTTCTCTAGGACTTTTATGGTGCCACGGCTTACAGTTAAGTCTTTGATTCATCTTGAGTTTATTGTGGTGTATGGTGTAAGTTGGTGGTCTAGTTTCATTTTTTTGCATGTCCCTGTCCAGTTCTCCCAACACCATTTGTTGAAGAGGCTCTTTTCACTCCATTTGATGTTCCTTCCCTCTTTGTCAAATAATTATTGACTATATAGACCTGCGTTTATTTCTGGGCTCTCTATTCTCTTCCATTGATTATATGTCTGTTTTTATTTCAGTACCAGACTGTTTTGATTACCGTGGCCTTGTAGTATAGTTTGATATCAGGTATTTTGATTTCTCCTACTGTGTTATTCTTCCTCAAATTTTCTGTGGCTATTTGGACTCTTTTTTGGTTCCATATAAATATTTGAAGTATTTGTTCTAGGTCTGTGAAAAATGTCATTGGTATTTTAATAGGGATTGCATTGAATCTATAAATTGCTTTGGGGAGTATGGATATTTTAATGATGTTGATTCTTTCCATCCATGAACATGGTATATGCTTCCATTTATTTGTATCTTCCTTAATTTCTTTCTTCAGTGTTATGTAGTTTTCTGAGTACAGGTCTTTTACCTCCTTGATTAACTTTTTCCTAGGTACATTATTTTTCTTGTTGCTGTGGGAAATAGAATTTTTCTTTTAGTTTCTATCTCTGAGATTTTATTATTGGTGTACAGAAATGCCTTAGATTTCTGAATATTAACTTTATACACTGCTATTTTGCTGAATTCACTTATTAAGTCGAGTAGTTTTTTTGTGGAATCTATAGGGTTTTCTATGTACACTATCATGTCATCTGCAAATAATGACAGTTTTATTTCCTCTTTTCCAATCTGGATGCCTTTTGTTTCTCTTTCTTGTCTGATGGCTGTGGCTAGAACTTCCAAGACTATGTTGAAGAGGAGTGAAGAGAGTGGACATTCTTGTCTTGTTCCTGACCTCAGGGGGAATGTTCTCAGTTTTTGCCCATTGAGTATGATGTTGGCTTCAGGTTTCTCATATATGGCCTTTATTATGTTGAAGTATGTTCCCTCTATTCCCATTTGCTGAGAATGTTCATCCTGAATAGGTGTTGTACTTTATCAAATGCTTTTTCTGCATCTATTGATATGATCATGTGGTTTTTGTCTTTCATTTTGTTTATGTGGTGTATTACATTCATTGATTTGCGAATATTAAACTATTCTTGCATCCCTGGGATGGATCTCACTTGATCGTGGTGTATGATCTTTCTAACGTGTTGCTGGATCTGGTTTGCCAATATTTTGTTGAGGATTTTAGCATCTTTGTTCATCAGCGATATTGGCCTGTAGTTTTCTTTCTTTGTTGTGTCTTGACCTGGTTTTCGAATTAGGGTAATACTGACTTCCTGGAACGAGTTTGAGAGTCTTTCCTCTTCTTGGATTTTTTGAAATAGTCTGAGGAGGATAGGAGCTAGTTCTTTCCAAAATGTTTGGTAGAATTCACTTGTGAAGCCATCCTGTCCCGGGCTTTTGTGTGCCGGGAGTTTTTTGATTACTGCTTCAATTTCACTAGTTGTTATTGTTCTATTCAGGCTTTCTGCTTCTTTTTGATTCAATTTTGGAAGATTATATGTTTTCAGGAATTTTTTCATTTCCTCTAGATTGTCAAATTTCTTGCCATACAGTTGTTCGTAATAATTTCTTACAATCCTTTTTATTTACATGGTATTGGTTGGAATTTCTCTTCTTTCATTTTTGATTTTATTTATTTGGGTCCTTTCTCTTTTTTTCTTGATAAGCATGGTTAAAGGCTTGTCAATTTTTTTTTTTATCTTTTCAAAGAACCAGCTCCTAGTTTTATTGATCTTTTGAATTGCTAGTTTAGTCTCTATGTCATTTAATTCTGCTCTGATCTTGATGATTTCCTTCCTTCTACACTCTCTGGGCTTTGCTTGTTGTTCTTCCTCTAGTTCTTGTAGCTTTATGATTAAGTATTTTATTAGAGATTCTTCTATCTTTTTTAGGTAGGCCTGTATTGCTATGAACTTTCCTCTCAGGACTGCTTTTGCTGTATCCCATAGGTTTCAGGTTGTTGTGTGTTTATTATCATTCGTTTGCAGAAACTTTTTGATTTCTTCCTTGATGTCATTGTTAACCCATTTATTATTTAATAGCATGTTATTCATTCTCCATAAGTTTGAATGTTTTTGAGTTTTTTCCTTGAGGTTGATTTTTAATTTTAAGCCATTTCGATCTGAGAAGATGCTTGATATAATTTCAATTTTCTTGAGTTTGTTGAGGCTTGTTTACTGTCCTACCTTGTGGTCTATCTTTGAAAATGTTTCATATGCACTTGAGAAGAATGTATATTATGCTTCTTTGGGGTCAAAAGTTCTCTATGTATTGACTAAGTCCATTTGATCTAGAGTGTTGTTGAATGCCTCAATATCTTTGGTGTTTCTTTGCTTTGAAAATCTGTCCATTGTTGACAATGGGGTGTTAAAGTCCCCTACTATGAGTGTGTTGCTGTCTTTGTCTTTCCTGGGGTCTTTCAAAAATTTTCTTACATATTTGGGTGCTTCTAAGTAGGGTGCATATATGTTTGCAAGGGTTATATCTTCTTGATGGATTTTTCCCTTAAGTATCATGAAACATCCTTCTTTGTCTCTTTTTATGACCTTTGCTGTGAAATCTGTTTTGTCTGATATAAGTATTGCTACCCCAGCTTTTTTTCATGTCCATTTGCTTGAAATACTTTTTTCCATCCCTTCACTTTCAGTCTCTGTAGATCTTTTGTTCTAAGGTGGGTCTCTTGTAGACAGCATATATGTGGGTCATGCTTTCTAATCCATTCAGCTACCCTATGTCTTTTGATTGGAGCATTTAATCCATTTACATTTAAGGTTATTACCAATAGGTACTTATTCACTCTCATTTTTTCCCTTTGTACTTGTGTTCCTGTCTGTCTCTCTCTGTTTCTTCATCTTCTTAAAGCAGACCCTTTAGCATCTCTAGCAATGCCGGTTTGGTGGAGATGTATCCTTTTAGCCTTCTTTTGTCTTGGAAACGTCTTATTTCACCTTCTATTTTGAATGAGAGCCTTGCTGGGTAGAGTATTCTTGGTTGTAGGCCTTTGTTTTTCATTGCTTGGAATATTTTTTGCCATTCCGTTCTGGCTTGTAGTGTTTCTGCTTAGAAATATGATGATAGCCATATTGGAGCTCCCTTGTATGTTATTTGCTGTTTTCTCTTGCTGCTTTTAGGATTCTCTTTTTGTCTTTCAATGTTGCCATTTTAATTATGATGTGTCTTGGAATGGGCGTGTTGGGGTTCATCTTCATTGGGACCCTCTGTGCTTCCTGGACTTGAGTGACTCTTTAGCCACTCATGTTAGGGAAGTTTTCTGTCATTAGTTTTTCAAAGAGGTTTTCTATCCCTTGCTCTTCTTCTTTCCCTTCTGGAATTCCTATGATACAAATATTATGATGTTTCATGTTGTCCTGCATATGTCTTAGAACCTCTTCATTCTTGTTCAGTCTTTTTTCATTTTGTTACACAGTCGGGGAGTTCTTGTTTATGCTGTCCTCCAGCGCGCTGATCCGATTTTCTGCTTCCTTTAGCCTGCCTTTAATTCCTTCTACTGTGTTTTTCAATTCAGAGGTTGTATTCTTCATTTCCTCCTGGCTCTTATTGATAGCTTCTATCTCCTTTTTTATGCTGGTGTAATTCTCAGTAAGTTCCTTGTAGTTTTTCTGGAGTTCCATGTAGTTTCCCTGGAGTTCTTTGTAGTTTCCACTGAACTCATTAAGCTTCTCCATTATCCATGTTTTGAATTCCATATCTGATAGTTTGCTCCCCTCTATTTCATTTAGCACTCTCTCTGGGTACTCTACCTTTCCTTTCCATGAGGGGTTGTTTTTCTGTCTCCCCATTTTTGTGACTTTTATTGTTTTTTGTTGCTTCTTAGAATGATATGCACTTCCTGGATCTGCCTCAGATCATGCACCAGTCCGGCCCTAGGCAGCCTGTTGGAGACTTCCAGGTATCTACTGCCTTCGTCTCTCTTTTTTAGTTTTTAATCTATTCAATCTGTGATTAGCTGTCAGGTTTAAGGACCAAGGGTGTGGCAGCTTAATTCCTGCAGGCAGGGATTTTGCTTCCCCTCAGGCTGATGCCACTCGGAGGGAAATGTTCTGCCTGCAGTACTGGGGATAAGTCAGCACTGGGACCCGGTTGGCTTCTCCCCCAGTTCTCCCCTCAAAGCTACCATGCCAAACTTTCCCCAAGCATCTCCAGTTCTCTCTGCCTTCTCTCTCCTTGAGCCCAGTGTAAGGGGGGGGCAAAATACTTTCATATGTGATTTGCTTAAGAGCTCTTTCTCTCCAGCTGTTTCTCACCGGCTAGCAAGAAACCCTGTGGCTTTTCACTTTTCACAGCTGGATACTATTTTACTTTCCACTCTATTGTTGTAGGCTTGGAAGCCCAGCTGAGGGCCTAGACCCCACCCTTTTCAGTGGGAACCCTGGGCTGTTGAGCTGTTTCTCAGTCCCTTCAGCTACCGCCCATGGGACCTCAGTCAGCCCTTCCACATCTCCACACTCCCTACCCATCACGTTGTGATGTAGCGGCATTTTCTGTCTCTCCGTGGTTATAAGACTTCTCTCCTGCTAGTGTTCGGTTGGTTATTCCAGATGATTTCTCCAAAATTAAGTTGTAAATTCAGACTGGTCCTGGGAGGAGGTTAGTGTAGCTTCTACTTACTCTTCTGCCATCTTGGATCTCCAGCCTTGAATTTCTTAAATTTATTTTTCCATAGATCCCCAACTCCTCCCTCCCTTTTTTGATCTAACAGCTATTAACAATGTGCAAAATACACTTGAGGAAATGTCGCACTAAATAATTCATGTTCTGGTGTTGATGCTGTCAGAATTTGGAATCAATTGAGAAAATGTCCCAGGACAAAACAGAAAGAAAGAGAGGAGAGAGATGGTAGTGGTTGGAATGATGAAAAAGAGGAGAAAGAGGAGAAGAAAGAAAAAAGATAGAAACAAAGAAAATGGTATACCCGTAACGAACTAAACACAGGAAGAGAAACGTTCCTCTGTTGATTCATTCATGTATTTGAGAGACTTTTAGGATAAACTGACTTTTTAATATGCTGGAGTAATAAAGCAATTGAAAAAAGGTTTTGGTAAGCAGCCAAAATATCTTTCAGCATGTTTTAAGTTCCTGATGGAGGGACACCAAGATTCAAAAGACACAGTCTCTCTCTCTAGGAATCATAAAATATTAGGCATAAAAGACAAAGATACAGAGAATATTAATAGCACGGAATTCATGACAAGTGCCCTGGACATGTACAAGGCATGAGCCATAGTAGTTTAGAGGAGACTTGATTTGGACACATGACCATAGAGGATCCTGGTTTTTACAAACTGCTGCTTAGAGCAAGACTTCCAGGGACCCTATCACTTAGCTGTGAGTCCTCAGGCAACTTAACCTATTTTGGCCTCTGTTTTCTTATCTGCAAAATAGTAATAATAGCAGAACCTACCTCACAGGGTTGTTGTGAAGATTAAAGTGCTTAGAACATTTCTGGAACACAGCATGCTTCCTAATTGTCAGTTATTATTATGTTTTAAATTACTATTTTGAAATGAGTTGGAAAACAACAATAGCAGCAACAACCTGAGAGGCAGAGGAAAGCCCTGAGGTTGCCTTGGAAGACCAAGATGCACAAAGCTAGGAGTCATATTTTGTCCTGACCTATGTGCAGAAGAAAAGGAAAGGAAGACTGGGGGGAATTTAGAATTTGAATGGCTGGAGAGAGGCATATCATTCTAGAATGGGGATTTGACAACTCATAGATGGTAACTACCATGACCAAGTATCCCAAAGACTGTAGCTAGATTAGTAAGCAGGTGAAATGGGGTACAATGGACCAGTAGGAAGTTTCATACTTATAAGAGCCCAAGCTCTTATTGGAATCACCAATCCTGGAACATGAGTTCATCAGAATTATGCTGATCCCAGCTAGCTGCACTTGTGTAGGAAGAGGTGGAGGAGGAATGTGGAAAAAAAAGGCCACTTCAGATGGTGTAAACTTGACGGAGGATCCATCCTCTAGGGCCTGGAGGATTGGTCTCAATTTCATCTCAAAAACAAGAAATATGTTCAGTCAAACTGAAATTCTGTTTGTATCTTTTGTTGGCACGGGGGTGGCTTATTATACTTTGTCCAACAGATGTGTTTGGAAATAAAAATGCACAAAGTTAGCAAAATTTGTTACTCATTTTCCCCCAGATGTATACACAATATGCTGTAAATGAGCTTGCTTTCAAAAGTTCAGTGAAGTATACAGATTTCAGTTACTGGTAATGACTTAAAATAAGTGAATAAAAATACCACAGCTGAGTGTGGTTTTTACCCTTTATTCTTAGTTGTTGATGTGGCTCACTGAAAACTGTAATTGAAATGACTAGTTGAGTTATGACTGCCAGATATATCTTTGTTAATGTGGAATAAAGAGAAGGTGTGGAGGGAGGGGTTGGGGGGCAGACAGGCTGCTGTGGATGAAGGTGGAGATTCACTTGTTTCTGGATTCCTCACCATAGTTAGTGGTGGATAAATCCCTGGGTTTTTCTTTCTTTATTTTACTTCTACTTTTATTTTTTTACAATCTGTTTCCTAAAGACTGAGGTTAGAGTCTCTCTTATATCAGCTAGTTCACACTGTAATTGCATTCCACTTTAAAATATCTCCTCTTGAGGAATGTTACCAAACCTTGTGACATAAAATTTGCTATAATTATTAGAGGAATTTGACTGCTTCTCTCTCCACATGGGCCATATATCTGAAGAAAAAATTAAAGAGAAAATTTATCCCTGGGGATTTTGAAATAAATTGCCAGAGAAAACTGGGACAAAATGCTGAAAGCAACACAATAGAAAACTGCTAAAAAAAAAAAAAAAGATACTTTCAAAAGGCTATTCAAAAAACTAGGTAACCAGAGCACAAAAAGCAATGCCTCTAAGTGTAAATTCCTTTAAGTCAGTGGTTCTCAATTGTTTGTCTCAGTTGGGGGGACCAGTGTCACAGGCATCTGGTGGGCAGAGGTCAGAGATGTCACTAAGCATCCTACAATGCACAGGTCAGCATCCCACACAAAGAATTATCCAATTTCCACCCCAAAATATCAAGTGTGCCAAGATGGAGAATTCCAACTTTATATTATGCAGCATTTCTTCAAATCCAATATGTTTCTAGCTGGAGAAAATAATTGCTGGCATATTGCCTAGGTCCTGCACAGACTTTTGTTTTTTCTTTTAACAGTATTGGTTAACATAATTTTATATTAAAATTAAATAAAATATTAATGTATAAGTTAATGAACTACTATGTAGTAAACACTTGCATAATCACTCCCCGAGTTAAGCCATAAAATATTGATGATGACCTAGAACTCACCCTCCACCCTCAGTGCTCCTTGCCAATTAGTACCTTTGCTCTTTCTTCATTCTCCTGAATTGGTTGCTAGGATTTCTTTGTATATTACTACATAAATGTTTTCTCTACATTTTAATTTTACCCATTTCTGAACTTTATATACATGAACACATAGTGTGTATTCTTTTGGGTCTGTTTTCCTTCACTCATAATTTTTGTGAGTTCTCTGTATGCTATTGCATGTAGTGGTAATACACTCACTTTCATTTCTGTGTTATATGCTGTTGTGTGATCAGAGTTCACCCATTCTATTGTGATGGGCATTTGAGATGTTTTCATTTTGGAGCCATTACAAATGATGTTGATGAACAATCCTGTATATACTCTCTGATGCAGATTTGCACACTGCCCTTTGGGGTTTGTACTTAGGAGTAGGATTCCTGGGTCATGGGCATAAGAATTTTCAACATTAGTAGATAATGTCAAATTCTTTTAATAAGTGGTTGAAAAAGTTATGCTCCCACATGTGGTACTTGATAGTACCAGTTATTGTACATTTTCTTCAACACTTGGTATTTTCAGTCTTTTTAATCTCATTCTGATAATATATAATAGTAGCATATGTGGCTTTAGTTTGCACTTTTTGCTAAGAAAGTTTAGTATCTTTTAACATGTTTATTGACTATATATATACACACACACATATATATATGTGTGTGTGTGTGTGTGTGTAGACAATAAATAAATAAATATCCTTTTTTGGCTAAATGTCTTTTCAGACACCTTGTCCACTTTTCCACAGAGATATCTTTTTCTCTGTAGTCCTTTATATAATCTTGACACAAGCCTCTTGTAGCTTACTAAACAGCTCATATTTCCTCTTCATTGATGGCTCTCATGATCATATCTTTAATGTATAGAAGTTCTCAATTGTAATGTGATCAGTCTAATGTATACATCTTTTCATATCCTGTTTAAACATTTTTACCTCCCTTGTAATCATGAAGACAATCATTTATGCTGTGACACAAATTTTACTATTTTTTCTTTCATTTTAGGACTGTACTCCATTTTGAGCTAATTTTGATTTATGGTATGAGATAGAAGTTTGTTTTATCTATCTATCATATATATACCTATTTATTTATTTTAGTGCACAGTCTCAGTGATATTCATTGAAATAGCTGTTCTTTCCTCACTGCTCTGCAGTTACATGGTGGTCATAATTCATATGTCTATAAATACGTAGTTCTAGTCTTTTTAAAAAAATCCTCACCTGAGATATGTTTATTGATATTTTGGGAAAGAGAGAGAGAGGGAGGGGGAGAGAGAAGGAGACACCAATGTGAGAAAAAAACATCAATCAGTTGCCTCCTGTATGTGCTCCAACCAGGAATCCAACTCACAATCTAAGTATGTGCCCTGACCAGGGATCAAACTTGCAAACTTTTGGTGCATGGGACAACGCTCCAACCAACTGAACCACCTGGCAAAGACTGTACATCTGGTCTTTTGATCTTCACTTTAATTCAGTGAAGTGTTGACTTTTGAGCTAATCTCACATTATTTTAATGACTACAGCTTTACAGTAATCTTAATTTCTGCAGAGCAAACCCTGACACCCTATTTTTCAAGAATGTCTCAGTTTTCCATAGCTTTTTAATTTTCATATGAATCTTAAAATCAGTTTTTTAATTTTGACATACCCCACACACACATTTTAGAAATAATAATTCTATCGCATTGAATCTATAACTTTTCAATATTAAGCTTTCCATCCCATAACACAATATATCTTTCCATTTAGGAATATTTCCTTTAATTTATCTCATTCATGTTTTATAGTTTTCTGTTTAGGTCTAAGGTAACACAAATGATAGAATTGTAAACTCAGACACATATGCAATAACAAATATTATTGATAATTTAATAGCAAGCATTGATAATAATTCAAAGGATACAGGATCAAGAATGTAAGACTCAGGCAAAGTTCCCTTCCTTTGGAAAAGCCCCAAATCATCAACTCTGATCCCTAAAGGTTCTTTTTCTTCTGTGGTAGGGTGTGTTTTGGTTCAGATTTAACATGTGTTATTTAAGCAATGCATGTGAAATATTGCTCACACAAAGGAAACTATTTTGATTAGAGAGCATGCTCATTTTACACTCAACACACTACCCAGCTTGTGTGAAATTCTCCAGCCTGCCATGCCTGAAAAAAGCCGTATGTTCAATGTTTTCTTTACAAGAGGTAAATAATGCTAAAAGCTATTTAGAAAAGGACTCTCATTTATCTTTCTGCTACTAAATACCAGTAGCATGCTTACAAGGAGGGGAGTGGCTAACATGTTTACTAGGGGATTGATGATGGCTATTTCTTTTTCTGGGCATTTCCAGAAAAGAGAGGGGGTTGTTTACAGGTCTGTTATTACTATCTTCTTCCCAAATATATTTGCTAGATATACGTTTAACTAATTGATAGTATTTGTGCTATTTTAATGATATATTTCTTTTAAATGCCACTTCTGTTTATTGTTGGTATGTAGAAACACAACTGTTTTTTTATGTTAACTGTTTTCAGTAATCTTCTAAATTCATTAATTCTAATTATTTATCTGTAGATTGTTATATTTTCCACTGCCTGATTATATCATTTGTTGTTTCTCTCTCTTTTCTTTTCTTTCTTTTTCTTGTTCTTTCTTTCTTTCTTTCTTTCTTTCTTTCTTTCTTTCTTTCTTTCTTTCTTTCTTTCTTTCTTTCTTTTATCACACTTTACTGGCAAGGGCCTTTGGTACAATGCTGAATAGAAGTGATGATAGCAGAAGTGATGCTTCCTTCCTAATTGCAAAGAAAGAAAAGTCAATATTTCATTATTAAGTCTAATGTTTGCTGTATTATTTTTGTAGATTTTTATCAGATTAAGGAAGATCACATCTATTCCTAATTTGCTAAGAAGTTTTATAATGAAAAAATGTTGAGTATTTATCAAATGTTTTTGTTTTTGTTTTTGGTACCCATTTTGATGATCATATATTTTCCTTTATTTATACGGCATTGCATTGATAGATATTTTTAATATGAAGGCAACTATGCATTTCTAAATTATATTCAACTTGATTATGGTATTTGATAATAATACTCTTTGGAATTGAATTTACTAATATTTTGAATGTGTTTTTGCATCAGCATTCATAGGTGAGATTGGCCTGTCATGTTTTTTGTTTGGTTGATTTTTTTGCTTGTTTTTTATACTTTTCCTTATGAGGTAATGGCAGCCTCACAAAATAAGTTGGGTAATAGTCTTTCCTTTTTTTATTTTATGGAAAAATTTGTCTGTATTGTTATATTTCTTCCTCATGTGTTTGTGAAATTGGGTGGTAAAAACACCTGGGTTTCACAACCTTTTTAATCCAAGCTTCCTAATGTCCAGTGACTTCAGGGCTAACCAGGTGATGTAAATATATAAAGCAATAGGAAATAGGGTAACAAAACTAAAAGTGGTCATCATTACGGTTAATTGGAAAATACCTCAATGCATTTAAGAATAAATACATATACAAATAGGCACATAAGCATACACATGGATGGACAAGCCAGTGACCTTTGCTAATAGTCACCATTTTCTGGGTCCCTACCTTAAGGTTTCACCATATAGTGAATGCTACAAAATATTGGGCCTTCAACAACCTTATAATATCTGTAGCCTTAACCAAACATTATTTGTTTTACCTCACTCTCCATAGCACATTTCATCCTGTTTCTAAAGCTAGATATTTCAGAAAGAATTTTATTCTAAATGATTCCTGTGAGACTGAGGCTAATGTAGAAGGGATATTCTAAGACTTCATTACTTTTATTTTTTTTCGAATTATATTAAATTTTTATTTTATTTTATTATTATTTTTTTGATTTTATTTTTTGGTTTTACAATTACAGTTGTCCCATTTTCCCCCCATTGCTCTCCCCCACCCAGCCTACCCCTTCTCCCACAATCATATCCCTCCCCGTTGTCCATGTCCATGAGTCATTTATACATGTTCTTTGACTAAACCCTTCCCTTACTTATCCCCTTTCTCTCCCTCCCCCTCCCCTCTATTGACTGCTATTCTGCTCCTTGTCCTGTTTAGTTTGTTTGTTTATGTTGTTCTTTAGTTTCCTGTATTAGGTGATATCATATGGTATTTTTCTTTCTTTGCCTGGCTTATTTCACTAAGCATAATTCTTTCTAGTTCCATCCATGTTGTCACAAATGGCAGGAGTTCCTTCTTTCTCTCTGCTACATAGTATTTCATTGTGTAAATGTACCACTGTTTTTTGATTCACCCATTTACAGATGGGCACTTAGGCTGTTTCCAGCACTTAGCTATTGTAAACAGTGCTGCTATGAACATAGGGGTGCGTAAGTTCTTTTGAATTAGGGTTTTAGAATTTTTCGGGTATAATCCTAGCAGTGGAATCGCTGGTTCAAAAGGTAGTTCCATTTTTAGTTTTTTGAGGTAATTCCATACTGTTTTCCATAGTGGCTGTACTAGTCTGCATTCCCACCAACAGTGCAATAGGATTCCCGTTTCTCCACATCCTCGCTAGCACTTGTTGTTTGTTGATTTGTTGATGATGGCCATTCTGACTGGTGTAAAATGGTATCTCATTGTGGTTTTTATTTGCATCTCTCTGATGGCTAATGATGTTGAGCATTTTTTCATGTGTCTATGGACCTTCTGTATGTCCTCTTCGGAGAAGTATTTGTTCAGGTCCTTTGCCCATTTTTTAATTGGGTTGTCTGTTTACTTGATGTTGAGTCATATAAGCTCTTTATATATTTTGGAGATCAGTCCCCTGTCTGTGATATCATTGGCAAATATGTTTTCCCATATGGTTGGTTTCCTTTTCATCTTGCTGATGTTTTCTTTTGCTGAGCAGAAACTCTTTCTGATGTAGTCCCATTTATTTATTTTTTCCTTTATTTCTCTTGCCTTAGGAGATGTATCCATGAAAATATTGTTACGTGGGATATCTGAAATTTTACTGCCTATGTTTTCCTCTAGGACTTTTATGGTGTCATGGCTTACATTTAAGTCTTTGATCCATCTTAAGTTTATTCTCGTGTGTGGTGTAAGTTGGTGGAAGACTTCATTACTTTTTATGCTGTTCTGAGAGGATAGAACCAAATCCAAAAAGGTAAGAGATATTGGCCTTTGTTATTAATTCATAAAGCCTTTTTTAGACACGAGCTCATGATCTCTTCTGTCCATACCACCCATGATAACCATAGTAATGCTCATACAATTGATATATTTTTCATACTTCAGGATTGTCTACACCAAACAGTAAGTAAATGGTGATGTAATTGTGTAGAAACTTTATTTCTTTAATATAACATTTATCTCCTTTCTTTCCTTTTGATTCAGACTGGCCTCATCCAGCACCCTGACTCACCTGCCTCTCTCTTCTTTGCACATCCACTCCCATAATCATTAAGCCCTCAGGACAATGAGGTTCTGGTTGACATCAAACAATCTTAAGAACATAGTCTCAGGTGTCTTGACCACAGACACAGAGTTTTCATCAAACTAGAGATGACATCTAAGTCTCAGTTGTGTTTCAGCTCCAGGCCCAGAAAAGTGGCAAATCAAAGGAAAGAATACCATGGCTGACATCAGGACCAGATCACTGATCAACTACCTACTACCCTCACGATAACCAATTAGTAGAGGTCATGACCCTGACTGTGACCCTAATTCTCTTAGTCATCGTGATTATTGATTTTTCCACCTCTATAACTCATTCCCTGGAAGTCATCAGGAAGCCAGGTGCTTGAGCACTTTGGACCATTTTCTAATAATAAACTCTTACTTTCTTTGCTGCAAGTTCCACTATGTGTGTTATTGGGCTTTGATGCACACAGGCAAATGGACCTCTTTAGTCTGGTAACAGTAAGAAAGGCTAAACACAGATTATCTGACCCAGTCCAACAGTCTTTACAATAGAATCATACTGCTTCATTAACATTCCTGACATTGTATCTTCAGGGGCCATCAACTGGCTTCATAGGAAGTTGGTCCTGACATGAAATTCAAGGAAGTATGCACAACAAGGAATGAGAAGAGGAATTTTTGAGTTTGTGCATAAAGATTATACTTTATTTCTTTCCTGGCATAAAGAAAGAATCTGAGCATAAAGAGACTTTTCTCCTTCAAGACCTAAGGAATGTACTTTCCTGTTTGCCCCTGGGAGAAAAGGATTCATCATTTCCTCACTTGCCGCAAAACTAAAAAACCTAAATGAAGACAATCACTTCTCAGAATTGACAATAATCCTTTTCATTTTGATAAGCACCTGGTATTCAGCTGCAAAATTATGTCATTTAGTTTCTTATTAGACAATTTAAAAAATAAGATTATGTTATACTAGTATATGAGATTGTTAGATTCTCCATGTTAAGCTCACTTCTGCAGCATATTTTTTTAACAATCATGTAAATTACCAGAAAAGAAAGTAAGGTAAGAGGCAGCTTATAGGTGTGTGAGGCACCTCTCATCAATGGTGAAATAATAGAGCTATAATCACAAGCCATCTATAATGAGAGTTCTAAAGAGCCTATTCATGCATTGGAATCTTTCTGTATCAGACTCTCTTAGCAAATTCTGCAACAGGCTATATTTATAGCTTATTAATAAAAATGGCTCTTTAAAAACGATGTCTGTTATGTAATCATGAAGACGAGGAAAATTTTAAAGGAGTACTAACATTGAAAAAGTGATTTCATTCTTAACTCAAAAGAGATTTTAGTTTTGAATAATTCCTGCAAGTATATCTTCTGTGCAAATATATTTTTCATTGGTAGTAAATGTTACTAGTTACTTAGTTTTCAGCCTATAGACTGATCTGATCTTATCTTCTGTCTCATATGTGGCCTTGATTGGCATTGCAAAAATTCATGTTGAGAGACTTCAAAAGAAATTGTCTGACATAGCACCTAAGGGGATAATGTGAAGAAACTGCAGATAGTGGATGAAACACTCACTCTGGCAATTATGGGACATGAGAAAAATATGCTTCTTTGTGTTTGAGAACAGAGAGAGAAATGTCTTTTCTATTTTCTACACAATTTATTAAAAACCGATCCAAGAATGTCTCAAAAACTCTTTCCTGTTTACCAGTTTGTGAAATGGTATCATTAAAAAACCTTTATTAATATTTTCAGAGCTTTGTTTCTGAATAATGTTCCCAAACTCAAAAATATATAAATGATCTGACATTTGACTGTCAGGCTTCCAGGCTATTATGGTCATCTGCAAGGTCTTCATAGTTCCCATTATTACTGTTAATGTTGCTACCACCTAAAGGACCATTACCAGCTGCCATTATTGGGGGATGATCATGTACAATGTAACAATATGTTTTGCATGCATTATCTCATTTAATCTTCATAATATATGAATAAATATTCTATGGACCTTAAGTAACCTGAATAAAGTAACCCAGGTAAAAAGTAGGCAGTGCCAAGGCATTCTGATTTCAAAACCCAAGGTTTTTAATCCTGAGATATTCTGCTTCTAATTTTCTATGGAGTTTAAAACCAGGTGGTCGAGCTTATTAGAAATGTATCTAAGGGTAATATATAAGTGCTGCATTTGGTTTAAGAAATTCTCCTGAAAGCAAGTCTTCTGAGTTTTACAGTACTGGTTTCCAGTTAATGTTGGTGAAGGCAGAATTATTAGGTCTATGAAACAACATGTAAAATAGCTTACTTCTTTTTAGAAGTACTTCTTTTTAGAAGTACATACTTAAAGGTAACAATAAATTTCAATGCACTAATAAATTTATAATCTGTTTTATTTATCAGTGGAAGAAGCATAGTATAGTAGTTTGGTTAAGTACACAGATTCTGGAGCCATATGACCTGGGTTCAAATCCAAGCTCTGTCACTTTCCAACCAGTGACCTTGGTTAAATTACCTAATTTCTCTAAGTCTCAGTTTCTTCATATCTAAAATGAGTTTAACAATAGTAATAGCTACCTCATAACATGAATTTGTATAACGCTTAGAACATTTAATTCCCATAGTAGCACTATGGGTTTTGTTGGCTAGCAAATGCTAAATATATAACAAATCATCTTTAGGAGGTTTGCAACTATTTTTTTGTATGAATCTGAAAACATTGAGAATCACTGGTCTAGAACAGATCCATTGAGACATCTATCTTATTTGGTTGTTTCAGAGACTCCTTTCAGCACTTTTGTAAGTTATTATTTGCATTCTCATTAGTTCAGAATATTGGAAAAATACTCTATAGTGGGATGCTGCTATGAAGTGTGTTAGGAATTTACATACATATAAGAAGTCTGTCTGGAAAAAGTCCAGCCATTATTAATATAATGAGAATGGTTTGCGCAACACTGATGTAAGTTGGCAGCCAAGGAGAGTGGGATGAAATGTGCATATGTGAACAATGACAACTTCACTGTACTAGTCATTGGTGGTAGACACCATTGAGTGAATATGTGTACTATGTGGCCACCACATTCAAAATGACTGAGTGAGCAGAGCAATGAATCTGCATCAAATGTTGCATTAAGCTTGAACATTCCTCTGTGGAAACTATTTGGATGATTCAGAAGGCTGCAGCTATGGGCAACTCATGACTGGCAGCTTTATCACAGCAATGCAATTGCTCATGCATCACAACTTATGGAGAGGTTTTTGGTGAACCACTAAATCACCCAGGTGACCCAGCCCCCCTACAGCCTGGATTTGGTGCCCTGTGACTTCTGGATTTTCTAAAAACTAAAATGACCTTTGACAGGGAAGAGATTTCATACCATAGATAAGATTCAGGAAAATATGATGGGGCAGCTGATGGCGATTGAAAAAACTGTGTGAGATCCCAAGGTGCCTACTTTGAAGGATACTGAGGCATCATTGTCCTATGCACAATGTTTCTTGTATCTTCTCCAATAAATGTCTATTTTTCATATTGTATGGCCGGATACTTTCAGGACAGACCGCATAATTTGCATTTGGGTGATCATCAACAACAAAAAAGTAACATTATTTCTAGAGATTAACATTTAATGTAAAGACAACATGACAGACATTACCTAAATACAATAGAAAAAAAATTAAGAAACTATATATTTCTTCTATTTTTACTGTTTATTTTTATGTTTGGTGTAGTAGAAGATTATTGTCATTTTCTTTTGGTTTCATTAATCCAGTTTGTATGTATTGTACTTTTCTCCCTGTCTATACATACATAGAAGTAAATAATGTTCTCATTAAGTGAATTTAGAACTCAGATTCTTCATTATTTATTTTTCTTTTTGAGTGAAAACTGATCTATGCTCTGAATGCTATTTGATAAGCACCTGTATTTATTTGTCTCCAAATATTCTGCTGCAGTCTTCTTAAAGTCACTACTTGGCTAGCCTTGGGTAACTGCAGATGAAAAAGCTGCAAGTGTAATTTTTCCCCAACAGGAAAGTGAGGAAGGATATTGCCAAAAGTAGGTAGAAGGATTCTAACAAGAAAATAATGAAAGGCAGGAAAAACAATTTGGCTATATCGTGTGTCACACACACATACACACATACGCCACCCACAAATCTGGAGATGAACAAAAATTAAAGCAGCAGTTATCTCAGACATTAGCACTCACAGCCTGAGAACTGCAGCAATGCTTTGTACAATTCTTATTGGAGAAAATTACATGTCCTATGGGACTTGGCCTACCAAGCCTGAACAATGAGCAGGAACTCTGAGGTGACACCAATAAAATGGTCAATGTTTCCTGTTTATGTTTTCTCTCACATGAAAGGCCAATACACTCATCTTTGATGCAGGAATGGAAAACAAAAAATGTAAGTCTGACGTACATTCTAAATCTATGTATAGCCAGCCTGTGTGTGTGGCACAAAAGGGATGGTACCAACACCATCTTTGTCTCTTTGGTTGTTATTTACTATATGTTTTGTGGTTACCTAGATGTCACCCTTAATGTCCTAAGGACATTAATTTTCTATGTTCCACATATTGTAGTTCTCCTTTACCCATGATTTCACTTTCCAAAGTTTTAGTTACCCACAGGCAACCCCAGTTCAAAAATATTAAATGGAAAATTTCAGAAATAAACAACTCAAAAATTATAAATTGCGTGCCATTCTGAGTAGCATGATGGAATGTCCCGCCATCCTACTCTATCCCTCTTGGGACATGAATCAGCTCTCTGTCCACCATCTGCACTCTGTATACTTCCTGCCTATTAGTCACTTGGTAGCCATCTCAGTTATAAGATTGGTTATGAGAGAGAGAGTGAGAGGAAAAGAGACTGCACTTACATAACTTTTATTACAGTATACTGTTGTAATTGTTCTATTTTATTATTAGTTATTGTTATTAATCTCTTACTGGGAAGAATTTATAAATTAAACTTTATCATATGTATGCATGTAGAGGAAAAATTATAGTATATATAAGATTTGGTACTATTTATGGGGGATCTTGGAACATATTCTTTGTGGGTAAGGGAGGATTACTGTCTCTCAATGACAAAAAAGAGGGTTGACTACTCCCAAATAATTTCTTTACTACATCACCACAAGCTCTCTTTTTTAAAGAGCAGTGATTCACAAAATTGATTACCTCAGGTTTTTGTTAAAATAAAGCTGCTGAGCCTCATCCTCAGGGTTTCTGATTCAGTAGACCTCAGGTGGGGCCTGAGAATTTTCATTTTCAACAAATTCCCAAGTGATGCTGATGCTAGGATTGCACTTTGAGAAACACTGGAGTAGAGATTTATGCTAAGGGTGCAGAGGTTTCCAAACTTTTATGCACTTCGGAATAATCTACAGATCTTTAAAACTACTAATGTTTGGCACCACCCCCAGAAGTTCTGATTTCATTAGTGTGGGGTGTTACCTGACCACTGGGATTTTACAAAGCTTTCCACATGATTCTAATGTGTAGCAAAGTTTGGGGACTTGTATATTAAGTTATACTTCTAATCTACATCTTCTTATAACTAACATCTAAGAAAATCCTGATCAAAATCTTTAATGCACTTACTCCCTCATCTTTTTCTTCATGCACATTTAGCTGGCAAAAATCCCAAGCTTGGATCAGTCCATTAGCTGCATTTGTTATTTCTTTATCCATGTTGCTGTGCACTTCTGGAGGAAATAATGTGATCCCATGTACTGATACATTGGAGCACTAAAAATTCACTCTTGTAGATTAGCAGGGCCCTCAAATGTTTCTAATTGTCATAATACAAGACCTGATACAGCTCATTTATTGTCGCATTCAGATTCTCCCTCTCATATGGGCTCTTTTTCTTGCTTTTTCATTTTTCATAATACTTTTTTCAAGCACTCTCAACATCTTAAAAACTACTTCAGTGGTGTTTAACCTGGGACAATTTTGTCCACCCAGGGGACATTTGGCAATGTCCAGAGACAATTTGGTGGCCACAACTTGGTGCAGAGGGCTTTGCTACTCGCATTTAGTGAACAGAGGCCAGGGATGCAGCTAAACATCACACAATGCACAGGGTAGACACTGCAAAAAAAAATTGTTCAGCCTAAAATATCAATGGTACTGTAGATGAGAAAAACTACCATCTCTCCCAACTCTCAGCAGACTTCCGTCACTTGAACTTCACAAAGAAAAGAGAGCCCATTGCCCCTCAACATTCAGCCTCACATATCTAGACACACCCTTATCTGCTTGGTTTAGTTTCTGTAGACAAGTGAGTCCTCTACAGCTAAAATTTCACAGGCACTCATTCAACTCTTATGTCTCCATTTCTGGAAGCTAATAAAATTCAAAATCAGTACTCATTTATTCATTCATTTATTATTTTATTCACTTGAAAAATATTATCTACTATGTATCAGATATTGTGCAAACTGCTAGGAATATAATGCTGAGCATACCAGACATACTTGCCATCTTAATTAATCTTAATGTTCAGTAAAGGAGGCACATTTAGGCACACATTAATTAAATAATTTTCCAAACAAATATTAATTGTGATCAATGTTAAGCATGCCTCTTAGTGGTGAATTTGACCTAGTCTAATGGGTCAGAGGAAGCTCCTCTGAGATAGTGTTAGCTTCTGGTTGTGTTTGGTGAACTGGGCAGCTGCAGCAGAAAAAGGGTGGAGAGGGGGACAAACTCCAGGCAGAGGGAGCAGCAGGCACTGAGATCCTGAGGCCTGATGTCTGAAGTGTGTGTCATTAAGGAAGCGAAAGGAGGTCTGCGCTTCTGCAGACAGATGAGAGGGAAAGAATACACAGATGAACCTGGAGAGCAAGCCAGGGCTGGTTCTTTAATTCTTTTATTTATTCAACCAATTGCTATTGAATACTTCCTATAAGCCAGGCCTTGCTATAGACAGAGGAGATTTAGAAGTTGAATGTATTATTGTGGGTGATACAGATAGTAAACATGAGAGATTAAAAAAACATGTTGTATGTTAGATAGTGATCACTGCTGAAAAGATAAAGAAGGTGGAGAAGTGAACGAGGAAATGCGGTGGGAGTAGTAAGTTTCTATTTTCATACAGGGTGGGAACATTTGGGTAAACCTTAAGAGAATGAGGGAGCAGGCAGCTTTCCTGGCAGAGGGACCAGCAAAAGTGGAAGCCCCAAGGGGACATATTTCTACTCAGTTTGAGGAGGAGCAGTGAGGCCTTTGTGTCTGAGGGAGAAAGAATTAAGTGGCAAGGAGGAGGAAATATTGGAAGGTAAGAAGAAACAGAGATTGGCAGAGGGAATTAAAAACATAATCCAAAAATAATCCAAATATAATGATACAGGCAGGTTGCTAGTAAAAAGACAGAAAAATATATATCCTACAAACATTAATCAAAGAAAAGCAGAAGTGGTTACATTAATATACAATAGATTTTGGAACAAAGAAAACTACTAGAGACAAAGAGGGACATTATTTAATTATAAAAGGATGAATCTACCAAGAAGACATAGGAACCTTAAATGTTAACACATCAAACAAAACTGTGGAATATATGAAGCAAAAAGCAAATTTCAGTAAACAAAGAATAGACATGTACACAATTGTAAGTGGAGACTTCAAAACCTCTTTTCAACAACAGATAGTACTAGATAGAATTTTAGCAAGTATATAAAAGAACTCAGCATCAACAACCAAGATTTTATTGACAGCTCTAGAATATCCCATGCATATTCTTTTTAAATGCTCCCATAATATAAAGCCAGATCAACCACGTTCTGGGTCATAAAACAAACCTCAACACATTTAGAATAATTGAAATCATACAGAGTGTGTTCTCTGACCTCAATAGAATTAAACTATAAATCAATAAAAGATAATATATACATTTCTAAATGCTTGAAAACTAACACACTGTTAAATAATCTAAAGTTCAAAGGAAATGTCTTAAGGGAAATTTAATATATGAATGAAGTTAAATGAATGTGAAAATATAAGACACTATCATCTGTGGGACAGCTGGAACACTGGTACAAGGGGAATTCGTAGCATTGTATACACATGTTAGAAAACAGGAGAAGTCTCGAATTAAAAATATAAACTATCATGTCAACAACCTAGAAAAAGTGCAAAATAAACCCAGAATCAGCAGAAAGAAGAACTAACAAAGAGCAGAAATCAATGAAGGTAAAAAACAGAACAATAAAGAAAGTCAAAAAAACAGAGTTCATTCTTTGATAAGATCAATAAAATCAGCAAACCTCCAGCAAGATGAACAAGGAAAAAAGGAGAAGACAAAATTTACTGATGTCAGGAATAAACAGGGAATATCACTACAGCCCTTGCAGAAATCAAAAGGATAATAAGGGAAATGCTACAAACAACTATACATGCATAAATTTGACAATTTAGATGGAATGAACTAATTCCTCAAGAATACAAACTAGTACACTTTTCCCAATATGAAATAAATATTTGAATATTCCTGCAACTATTAAGAAAATTTAATTCATAAATTATTAAGGAACTAGTATAAATGACCCAGGGACATGGACAATAGGGTGGGAATTGACTGTGGGAGAGGGAGAAGGTGAGTGGGGCAGGGGAGAACAATGGAGGAAAAATGGGACAACTGTAATAGAACAATAAAAAAATAGAAAAAGAGGACTTCTGGCCAAGATGGAGGCGTAGACAGACACGCTGCATCTCCCTCCACAATTAAGAAGGAATACAACTACCTCAAAACTAGAAACAACCAGAAGTTCCAGAAAATCAAACTGCATGGAAGTCCAGCAAACAAAGATATAAAGAAGAAACACTCATCCAGACAGGTAGGAGGGGCAGATCCAAAGCGGAGAGGACTCGGTGTGGTGGTGGCAGCTGCTGCGGCAGTGGCAGGCCAGCAGAAAGTGCAGTCACATGTTTTAAAAAGTCAGGAGGGACACCTGGGGAGCGTTCCCATCTCCTCACCGGACCTTGCAGCTCACAGTCCCAGCACTGGGGAAAATCAAGCCTCATTGCTTCTGACTGTGGAGACCAGTGGGGGTTGGGGTGGAGGCAGAAAATTCTGATCTCAGCAGAGTCTGTTTGTTTAAAGGGTCCCCACAGTCCTAGAACATCCACAGACCTTCCCACTCTGGGAACGATGGCCAAGGCAGCAGCTAGAGGGGCGCCAGTCCAGTGCAGAAGTGGGAGAGGAGCCTGGAAAAGGGGCAAGGGCTGGGCAAGTGGCATTGTTCCCTCTTGGACCCCTCCCCCCCGTACAGTGCCACAACGTGGTGAAACAGGTCACCTTGTACTCATGAATCCCTAAGGTTCAGCCCCTTACAATGTAACAGGAGTGACAGCTCTACCTAGGATGTGGAGGCAAATAAACACAGGAGACTGTCAGAATGAGGAGACAGAGAAGTATGGTCCAAAAGGGGGAATGGATCAAGGTTCCAGTGGGAGAACTAAGTGACAAGGAGACAGCCAACCTAACAGATGAGGAGATAGACAACCTAACAGATGCAGAATTCAAATCACTGGTGATAAAGATGCTCACAGGCTTGACAGATATGCTTGAGTATGGCAAATGCATAAGAGAGGTGAAGGCTATGCTAAGTGAAACGAAGGAAAATCTGCACAAAACCAATAATGAAGGGAAGAAAACTGGGGTTCAAATCAGGGAAGTAAAAAACAGTCAACCAGTGCAGAATGAGGAAGCAAGAATTGAAATAAATTAGAAAAACTTCCCAAATTTTGTGAAGGAGATGGACATACAGGTCCAGGAAGCATGGAAGGTCCCGAGCAAGCTGGACCCAGAGGGGACCACACCAGGACGCATCATGTTTGAGATGCCAAAGGTGAAAGATAGAGACAGAGCCCTGGGGGCAGCAAGAGAGAGGCGGAGAGTTGCTTACAGAAGGGTGCCTATAGGACTATCAGCTGATTTCTCAGAGGACACTTTGCAGGCAGGAAGGGACTGGCAAGCAGTATTCAATGTGATGAAAGGCAACCTGCAACCAGGATTACTCTATCCAGCAAAACTATCATTTAGAATAGAAGGGCAGATGAAGTGCTTCCCAGACAAGGTGAAGCTAAAGGAGCTCATCATCACCAAGCCATTATTATATGAAATGTCAAAGAGACTTACTTAAGAAAAAGAAGATCACAACTATGGACACTAAAATGACAACAAACTCACAACTATCAACAGCTGAATCAAAAAAATTAAAAAAAATCAACTAAGCAAACCAGAATAGGAACAGAATCATAGGTATGGGGATCATCTGGAGGGTTATCAGCTGGGAGGGGTGAGGGGAAGAAATGGGGAAATGGTTCAGGGACTAATAAGCATATTCAGTTGGTACAAAATAGATGGGGGGATGTTAAGAATAATATAGGAAAGGGTGAAGCCAAAGAACTTATATGCACTACCCATGGACATGAATTAAAGGAGGCAAGATTGCTGGAGGGAAGTGGGGCACTGGGCAGAGGGGAGCAAAAGGGAAAAAAATTGGAACTACTGTAAGAACTTAATCAATGAAATGTATTTTTAAAAGAAAGAAAAAGAAAAGTCATAAAAGAAATTTTTAGACAGATAGTTGTATGGGAGACTTCTCCCTAACCTTTAAAAAATAGCACCAGTTCTACAGAATTGCTTCCTGAACACAGAAGGGGAAGAAGTACTTCCCAAATTATTTTATGAAGTTATTATTTCTCTGATACAAAACCTAGATAAAGACATACCACTCTCCACACCCCCAAAATGAAAAGAATGAAACACACACACACACACACACACACACACACAGATCCATCTCCTACATGCATGTAGATGTTGAATTCCTTAATATTAAGAAACAGAATCTGGTGATATTTAAAGAGAATTATACACCATTATCAAGTGGGGTTTATTTTAGAAATGCAAGGCTAGTTCAATATTTGAAAATCAACCAATGTAATCCACCATGTTAACATGTTAAAGAAGAAAAATCATACCACCATGTCAACAAATACCAAAAAGCCATTTGACAAAATTCAACACCCAGTCATAATAAAGACTCTCAGGAAACTAGGAATATAGGGAAATTTCCTCAACTTGATAAAAAGTAAGTACAAAAATCTTACAGGCAACATTATACTTAATGCTGCAAAACTGAATGCTTTTCCTCCTAAGATCAGGAATAAAGAAAGGATGTAGCACTTACACGTCTTGTTTAACACAACACTGGGAGTTACAGTCAGTGCAATAGCATAATAAAATGAAAGTTTTTACAACTGCATGTGAATCTACAATTATCTCAATATTGAAATTTTAATCAAAGCAAATGTTTTTCTCATATTAACATATGGTCATGTTGACACAGCTGTTATCTGGCATAATGATTAGGTTGTAAAACTGTCTACTACCTGCTTCGCTTCTGCCTTTCTTCCTCACCCTCCCTCCAGCAAAAATAGAGGTTTATTTGGAGATGCCGCTTCTCCACTGTGGTCCCGCCACACTGTCCTCTGCCTTGAACTTAACAAGCTACGTCAGCCACTGTGATATAAAATTTGGCAATACAGTGTTATTAGGATCGGCCTTAACTTTACAAAAAACTGAGAAAAAATTAAAGCAATTACTCATTTTATTTAGAAAATCTTGACCATATTCTTTAACTTCTCATTTTCAATATCATACTGTGAAAAAATAATCAGATATTCTGAAAGAATAATAAATAACAGTAATATGATATTTTAATTTACAAATGTTTACTCCTTGGAGCTAGAGTACAGCCTGTGTTTTTAAAGAAAATAAGTGCAGTGGTTATTTTGCTAATCGTATTATTGGAAAGACTGTGTAGATGTACCACAGTTTTCTACAGTATTCTACACAATGGAATACTATGTAGCAGAAAGAAAGAAGGAACTCCTGCCATTTGCGACAATATGGATGGAACTAGAGAGAATTATGCTTAGTGAAATAAGCCAGGCAAAGAAAGCAAAATACCATATGATATCACCCAATACAGGAAACTAAAGAGCAACACAAACAAACGAACTAAATAGGCAAAGACTAGAATAGTTGTCAGTAGGGGGGAGGGGGGAGGGAGAGAAGGGGGATAAGTAAGGGAAGGATCTAGTCAAGGAACGTATATTAATGACTCATGGACATGGACAACGGGGAGGGATATGCTGTTTACTGAACCTTATTAGAAAACCTCATATAGGTTTGACAGAGCTAGTGCAGATCATCATAAACACAACACACCTGGAACAAGCTTGCAAATACCTTGAGGACTTTATAACTAACATTACAAATATTTCTCAAGAAACTGTTCATACCACAAGACTTTATGGACTTTCTACCTTTAAGGATGCCCGACATGCAGCAGAAGGAGAAATATATACCAAACTGAATCAAAAAATTGATGAATTCATTCAGCTTGCTGATTATGACTGGACAATGTCTGAGCCAGATGGAAGAGCTAGTGGTTATTTGATGGATCTTATTAATTTTTTGAGAAGCATTTTTCAGGTGTTTACTCATTTGCCTGGAAAAGTTGCCCAGACCACGTGCATGTCAGCCTGCCAGCATCTGTCAACATCCTTAATGCAGATGCTACTGGACAGTGAGTTAAAAAAGATAAGCATGGGAGCCATTCAGCAATTTTATTTAGACATCATACAATGTGAATTGTTTGCCAGCTCTGAACCCGTGCCAGGATTCCAGGGAGAGACCCTGCAGCTAGCATTCATTGACCTCAGACAACTTCTTGACCTTTTTATGGTTTGGGATTGGTCTACTTATCTAGCTGATTATGGACAGCCAGCTTTTAAGTACCTCCGGGTGAATCCAAACACAGCCCTTATTCTTTTGGAGAAGATGAAGGATACTAACAAAAAGAACAACATATTTGCTCAGTTCAGGAAGAATGATCGAGACAAACAGAAGTTGATAGAGACAGTCATGAAACAGCTGAGAAGTTTGGTGAATGGTATGTCCCAGCACACATAGACTTCACATCCCTTGCGCTCAGTGACACCAAATTTGTGACTGAACGTTGATCTCTAACAAGCACTGGTTAGTTTACAGAATTAAAAAATACAATAGAGAAAAGATACCGATGAGAGCTGAAACAAAAAACAGTAATAAATATCATTTGTATGGATTTTTAAATAATTGAATATTATTTTATTATATGGAAAATGTGACATTAATTTTTTCACTTTTAAAAATATGTATAAATCAGGTAAAAATTGTATATGAAACTGATTGTAAATACATTGGAAAAACTTACACCTCTATATAAGTATTTTTTTATTCAAACTTGAGTGGTTTGTTTTTTTCATCAGTATCTGGTTTTGGAATGTAATCATATCTGATATGGGAATATTTTCACTGTCATTTTCTGACTTTTAGCTTTTACTTTTCACCTAAATATGATTTAAGCAGACAAAAAATTTCTAATTCTGCTGATTCTGAGGGGAAATAGACAAATATTTAAAGGTCCCTGAAATCAAACTTGATTTAACTCAGTAAGAATGTGAATTATTTGTTCTCCTTGAGTGGTTTAATGTAATTGTTCTGAATATGGAGACAAAGTGTTAGATTTTCTAAAGATGCAATGTTTCTGTTCGGCAGGGTTAGTATTCCTAACTGTATTGTTTGTAGCTGACCCCATTTAGGATATATTTGGTTTGGTTTGGGTCATGTTAAAAGAGAGGACAGGAACTAAGTGGGGCTAAGCACTTCAGGTGCAGCTTGTGGGAAGGTAGAGATGTCCCCACGCACCTTACCGCAGGAGTCAGGTTACTTCCTTCAAACAGCAGATCTCAGTACCGTGTTTTCCTTGTGAAAACAAGCCAAACCAAATGAACTCTGGAAAACCTAAAACAAATGTACATTTTTGCTTTGTGTAAATTATCGTGATCCAAATGGTAACATCAATCTGATCCTTACTTTCCCTTCATTGTATTTATACTGAATATTCCTTTAGCATTTTCAGGATTTATGCCTGTAAGAAACGTATACTTGACTCTGTAAAATAAATGTAAAGAATTATACGTGCAAAAAAAAAAAAAAGAAAGAAAGAAAGACTGTGGGTTGTCCAGATGATGGTGCTAAAACAGTGCTCTTCAGAAATGTGAGAATAGAAAACTCATTCCGGGTCATTTAAAGTCAAAGATGAATTCTTATTAAACACATTTTAAAGTGGTTATTCCAGGCGAGTCATCATTGCCATCATTTTCATCATCAAATACTTATGGAAAAGTTTACAGTCTGTGGATTTCACTGCAGTGCCAGAAATTCTTAAAAGACCAAGTAACCCTATCTACACCAGGAATTGTTAAACAGATCTTATTTATTTATGGTGTACTTATCTAATGTATTGAAGGCACCTAAGCCAAAATAACAGGTCCCATTAAAAAGTGCCAGCTAACCTCCCCTACTATTATGTAAATATTTTTCAAAGAGTTTATGAGAAAGGTTTATAGCAAAGAGATTTTTGATATAGTATTTTTTTAGGCTTGTAATTATTAACACAGTGAATACATTAAAATGAATGAAAAGCAAATTAATTTCTAGAGGTAATAAAAGCAACATCATACAATTAGTAAAAGGAAATATATGATAGACACATTTTTTTATAACCATAGTGCAAAACAACATGGTTGAAGA
This sequence comes from Furipterus horrens, assembly GCF_987537825.1. Lineage (NCBI taxonomy): Eukaryota > Metazoa > Chordata > Mammalia > Chiroptera > Furipteridae > Furipterus > Furipterus horrens. The sequence continues at coordinate 77,160,144 of NW_028327172.1, read as the reverse complement.
TCCAAATAATTCCAAATGTACCATGGTTCTGCTCTGTTTTATGAAACAAAATTGACATTGAGAATTTTAGAATTGGAAAAATAAAAAAAACACTGTAAAGAACAGAGGACAAATAATAGGAATAAAAGTTATTTTCTTGAGTTTCTTTAGTTTGCACCATGCACTTTATCATTTCTCACGTGAGTATTAAGTCCTGTGTCTAGCTAAAGAGTATCACAGAGAAGAAAGTGAAGAAACAGCTTCTCAAAGAGCAAGTTTATTGCATCCATCTGAGCACTTTCCTTGTGGGTACCAATTACAACTCATCGTCGTCGTCGGTAGCCGTCAGTCTCGAGAGACGATGGCGTAGCTTCTTGAGAGTCTATCTGCACCGCCGAGAATGGCTGTGCAGTCCGACTCGGGAGTGACAATCCCTGCCGCACTTGGTACAGGTGAAGGCAGATGGCTGTTGTTGCTGCTGTTGACGCTGCTTCCGCCTCGATCTTTTCTGGGCCGCCTCCTCGTTGCGCGCAGCCTCTGCGCGTGACGTACCTTGCCTGACCGCGAGCCTCCAGGCTAGACGGTCGTCTGCTTGAACTTCCCATGTGTTGAGATTGATGGAGCATTGTGTCATGTCCTTTTTGCAGATGTCTTTGAACCGCAGTTTTGGGCGCCCTGTCATCCTCTTGCCTTCTGCTAGCTCGCCGTAGAGGAGGTCTTTGGGAATACGGCCTGCATCCATTCTTTTGACATGGCCGAGCCACCTGAGGCGTCTCTCACTAAGAACTGCATGCAAACTGCTCATATTGGCTCGCTTCAGCACCTCGGTGTTGGGAACCTTATCCTGCCAGGTGACATGCAGGACGCGTCGCAGGCACCTCATGTGGAAGCTGTTGAGTTTCCTTTCGTGCCTTGCGTAGGTGGTCCACGTCTCGCTGCCATAGAGGAGAGTGCTGAGTACGCAGGCTTGGTAGATGCGCAGTCTGGTTTTCTCAGTGAGGCTGGAATTGTTCCACGCTCGCCGGTTCAGTCTGGCCATAACTGTGGCTGCCCTGGCGATTCTCCGGTTGACCTCCAAGTTGACTGACAGAGAACTCGAGATGGTGGACCCGAGGTAAGTGAAGTCGTTGACAACCTCCAGGGTGTATCCGTTGATGGTGATGCATGGGGGAGTCCCCGTGCCTTGAGCCATAACATTCGTCTTCGTCAGGCTGATGGCTAGTCCAAACTCCTTGCATGTGTGGGAAAGGCAAGTGACTAGCTGCTGGAGTCCCTCTTCGGAGTGTGATGTCAAGGCTGCGTCGTCGGCGAAGAGCATCTCACGGATGAGCACCTCTTTGACTTTGGTCTTGGCTCGTAGACGGGCCAGGTTGTAGAGCTTGCCATCGGATCTGGTGTGAATGAAGACACCCTCGCTGCAGTCCTTAAAGGCGTATTGGAGGAGCATGGAGAAGAAGATTCCGAACAGCGTAGGCGTGAGGACGCAGCCCTGCTTTACTCCGCTGCTGACTGGGAAGGCCTCAGAGGTTACGCCGTTGTAGGACACCGTGCTGTGCATGTTGTCGTGAAAGGACATGACCACAGCAAGCAGATGTGGTGGACAGCCAATCTTCCGTAGCAAGCTGAAGAGACCGCTTCGACTGACCAGATCAAACGCCTTCGTGAGGTCGATAAAGGCGAGGTAGAGTGGTTTATGCTGCTCGTGACACTTCTCCTGCAGCTGGCGTAGGGAGAAGATCATGTCCACTGTTGATCGGCCAGCTCTGAAGCCACACTGGGACTCTGGGTAGACGCGGGAAGCAAGGGTCTGCAGGCGGGCAAGAGCGACCCGGGCGAATACTTTGCCGACGACGCTGAGGAGAGAGATGCCCCGGTAGTTGTTGCAGTCGCTGCGGTCTCCTTTGTTCTTGTACATGGTGATAATGTTGGCGTCTCTCATATCCTGGGGGATGTAACCCTCCTTCCAGCAGAGACAGAGTAGATGGTGGAGCGGCTGTAGCAGGACTGGTTTCCCGCTCTTTAGGATTTCTGGAGGGATTCCGTCACTTCCTGGTGCTTTCCCACAAGCGAGGCGGTCGATGGCTTTGCCGAGCTCTGCCGCAGTAGGTGGGGTGTCTAGCTCCTCCATGACTGGTAGGTCTGGGATGGCATTAAAAGCAGTGTCTGTTACGGTGTTCTTCGTTGCGTACAGCTCGAGGTAGTGCTCGGTCCACCGCCGCATTTGCTGTTCCTGGTCAGTGATGACCTCACCTGTCTTGGACTTAAGGGGGGCGATCTTGGAGGGGATTGGGCCTGTTGCCTTCTTGATACCCTCATACATTCCTCGTGCGTTGCCTATATTGGCGGCTTCCTGAATGCTTCTGCACAGGTTTAGCCAATAGGTGTTGGCACAGTGGCGGGCGGTCTTCTGGACTTTGTTCCTGGCAGCCCGTAGAGCTTGAAGTGTACTGGGAGTGGGCGTGACCTTGTAAGCCAGTAGGGCCTTCCTCTTAGCCTCGATCACGGGTTCCATTTCTTCCCAGTGAGCCTCGTACCAGTCAGCGTTCTTCCGTTCTTTCTTCCCGTAAGCAATAATGGCGGAGTTGTATATGGCGTCGCGGAGACGTGACCAATTGGATTCGATAATGTCGTCTGCCGCCATTCCCTCGCCGAGTGCATCTTCCATCTTGTTGATGAATTTCTGGGTCTTAACTGGGTTGCTGGCACAACTGGTGTTGATGCGTGGGCGACCCTTCATCTTGGAGTGGTGCAACCTCTTCGGCATTATGCGCACCTTGCTTACCACGAGGGCATGGTCCGTGTCGCAGTCTGCACTGTGGTAGCTGCGGGTGAGGAGGGTGCTGCCAATATCCGTTCTTCTGGTGATGACGAGGTCAAGCTGGTGCCAGTGGCGGGAGTGGGGGTGCCTCCATGACACCTGGTGGATCTCTTTGCACTTGAAGAATGTGTTTGTCACGCACAGGCCGTGGTGACACGAAAGCTCAAGCAGTCGCTGACCATTCTCATTGATCTTTCCTCTCCCAAAGTTTCCAAGGCAGGTGGGCCAGGCCATGTGGTCGGCTCCTACTCTTGCGTTGAAGTCTCCAAGGAGATAGAGAGCGTTACTTCTGGGGATCTTGGATAACGCTTCGTCCAGTGCATGGTAGAACTGTTCTTTCTCTTCAGTGGTGGCGCAGAGGGTTGGGGCGTACGCGCTAAGAATGCTGACTGGGCCGCAAGTTGTTGACAATCGGAGGGCAAATAATCTCTCTGTGCCTCCTGTGGGTGGCTCTATGGAGTTAACAAGCGTGTTCTTCACAGAGAACCCAACACCGTGCTGTCTTGGTTGGTCCGGAGACTTCCCTTGCCAGTAGAAGGTGTAGTTGGTTTCTCTGATAGTTCCGTTGTCGGCCAACCGGGTCTCCTGTAGAGCCGCAATGTCGATGTTTAGTCGTGCCAGTTCCCTATCGATGACAGCGGTTTTCCTGGCACCATTGATCCACGGAAGGTCTGCAGTAAGTCCGGGGCACATGGTCCTGATGTTCCAGCTAGCGAGGCGAAGAGCCGGAGGCTTCTTTCTTGTTGTTTGCTTGGAATTAACTGGTGCGGGTGTTTTGTGGCCCACTTTTCGAGAGGCGCCTCTCTGATCCCCACGCACCCAGTGGGGCAGGCGAGCCATGGCGAGACGGTAGCTGTCCAGTGAGGTGCGATGACCTCTCCCACCATCAGAGGAGACCCCTGGCGCTCGTTTCCTTCGCCAATCGGATGAGCTTATAACCGGTATCTGTCTCCTCCCGTGTTGAGTCGACATCTTGCGATGACACTGGAGTGTCCTCTCCAGTGAAACTGAAGCTACAGAGCCTGGGCAGGGTGATATGGAGGGTCTGCTGTTGCCCATGCAGCAGACCCCCCCTCTCTTCGCAGCTGAAGGGTCCAAGGGAAAGACAAAGTCAATACAGCTTGGCTTCAGGTGCGCCGCAGGAGTTGCCGGTGTTGACTACAACGTCAAACCGCCTTAGGGACTCCAGCTCCGGATTTTCTGTCGGGGTTTACTCCCTTAGCCTTTCCCCTGAAGAGGTATGCCGCAAGGCAGTGGACATTTTTTTTTTACAACTACAGCATATAAAAGTGACCCTTCACAGAACACGAACTTTTCTCAGCCTTCAGAAATGAAGGAAAATTGATGTGTTTTCACATTGAATACTGAAAAATAAATTCTCATTCCCTCATTCCAGCCCACCTCTCTTACACCACTGCAGATAATTTAATCTCCAGTTTTTAGTTACCATTGCTTCCTATAGGCTAGAGTCTCCTAGTTGTTTATGATCCAGAACAGAGCTCTAATTATCAACCCACTCTTTATATTTACACAACATTACAGATATTTTAGAGGCTTTATAAATGTATTTATTGCTTATAGCACATCTCCTACATAGGGCTGAAAATGCTGGCCCGGTTCAAGGATGTCAGCAAAAGAAAAGTGAAGTGAATTGTACCTTCCACAAAATGTAGGGTCCTCTGAAGGGTTTTATAAGGGAAAGGAAAAACCAGTTTAAGACATTGTCTCTATGGAGCTGATGCTAAGGTTCTACCCCAAACTTCCCTCCTGAGATCCAGAAGAGGCCTAGGCTTCAGAAATGTGGGCTGGGCAGCTGCAGCTGCATATTTCATTTGCCCTTGACCCATGTACCTAAACCTCAATTAGTATCTATTTATCTCTGGTTTCCCATAATGTATTAATTTGTAGCATCTTTTCCCCTATAACACAGATGGGAATCTTAAACCCTTTTTGCACTTTGTGTGTTCATGTTCACATTTTATCCAGTTGATGGTCTATTTCTGCAGATTGTATTCTTTCTCTACAAAACATCTTCACTTTCTTTTCTCATTGTCAAACCTGCTGCTTCCTCCTATCTTCCAGGCCTTTGTTGCCTCTCATGTCAATGGGGGTAATCCATCTTTTTTATTTCTTTTCTCCTGTTTCAGGGCATCCACATGCTGTTGACCACTGTCCTCATCGAGACCTTCACATTTCCCCATCAGCTACGGAGTTAAGCACAATCCTCATCCTCATGATCAGTGTCTCGGCTTATCTTTTCTTTAGACTGAACTATATGCACCCTAGTCTTCTGTAATCTTGACTTTTCTGAAAACACACTCAAGTATTTTGTGGATTAACTTACCAACCCCACTGCCCAGCTCCTTCTGTTGAAATCCACCCCAGCCTTAGAGACGAGTTTCAAATGCCACACCATCCATGAAACCTCTTTCTACCCTCCTCTTACCCTCTTCTATGCTCTGTCAGTTTTTCCATAATTGTACCTCCCCTCATATTACAGTCATTTGTGTAGCTGTCTTTTTCTTCCTTCTAGATTGTAAATGTCTTGAAGATAGAAACCTTATCATCATGTTTTCTCAAACACCCAGGTCTATGAATTCAATGGGTTAGACAGTGTATATTTAATTGAAGTAAACTGAATTAATATGGAGACAGAATGAGTATTTTTAAATTTTATCTAATAAAATTACCTTTACTGCTGCCTAACTGGTATAAAAGCACATCTTGTAGTTTCCTGGGAAAAGTATTATAGTTGAGTATATGTATATAAAGTTGGTTAAAGCTGGGATATTTGTGATGTCAACAAAGGGCAGGAAAACTTTACAAACAGAAGTGCTAGTTTGTATCATCAACAAATACTCATTTATTATCAGTGTTAATCCAAACAGACTATCTAATGTAAACCAATAATTGCTTTGGAACTACAACTACAGATAGAAATAAAATTAAAGCAACTGTCAAGTTTTTCTGTGTTATTATGCTACAATTTCAGTTTTTACCTATGATAATTTCTATCCTTAATGCTAAAGAACAATTTCACAATTGTTCACCTAGCATTGATTTATTCATTCTTCCTCTTAGTTACCAAATATTTATTGGGCAACTGGGCAATAAGGGATCAAAAAGTAGCTCTACTTTTACTCTCAAGTCTGCTATAGTTTGATGGAAAGACAGATTTGAAGCTCACAGTAATTAACATGTTAACTTCTCCGTGGATGTATAGGTGCTCAAAAGACTGTAGTTTATGAGGGAAAGGTAATAAAAGTTTCCCTAGGAAAGACAGAAAAACTTTCAAAAATGCTGAAACATTTGAGGGGAGATTTGAAGAATTTTTAGTTTTCCATCCAAAAAAGGGAGATAACAACATGCGAGGGAAAAAGAAGATGCATGTGAAATGGCATAAGGGGGTAAAGTGCCGTGTCAAACTTGGAGACTGACTCTGCACAGCTGGACACCAAGGAGGAAGGGTAGGAGTTGAGGGTCGTCAGCCTGACTAAATCAGCTCAGGGAAGATCTGGTACAACCTGCAAAGACTTTTGAGATAGCGCAAGATCACAAGCAAGGGGATACTTTATATTTTATTGTAGAAACAGCATGTCATGGTATTTGGGTAACTGGGCAGTAAGGGGAGAATGAACGTGCCCATGTCATAGCAGTGAAACAATGAAAAGTTTATCGACACTAATGATGGGTCAGTAGCATTAACAAATAACTCTTTACTCAGGATGTAAGAAGGTTTTCCATTTAAACCAAAGCTTTAAGGCAGAAGATAATAAACCAATTCAAGTGCCATTCAACCATTTTCTTTAAAGTCTGGAAAGATTCAGGGACTGATCGCAGCTAGACTATGTAGAATTCATCCCATATGGGTAATGCCTGTCTGTGTCCCAGAGGAGGTCAGAAGAGGAAATGCCATCCAGGCTGGCAATGTTACACAGACTTTGGTCTGGAAGTCCCTTTGGTCTAACCTAAATTTATAGTCCTGTAGCTTAAGCTCATTTCCTCTTTTCCATCCTTGGGGAAGGTAAAGAACAGATGGTTATAAACCACCAGATAGTGCCTCTTAAAAGACTGTAGACACAAATTAAATAATCTTTCAGCCATCACTTTTCTGAGCTGAACAATTGAAATTCCCTGTCAGTTTTATTCTTAGATTTGCTGTCCTAAATCTGTGTCTTGTTTTCTTATCGTGACTGTCTAGCTCTTTCTCATCTCTTCTTAGATGTTGATCTATAAATAGGACAAGAGTCTTCAACAAATATATTATTTCCATGTGTCTTGGCAACATTTCCTCTGGACTCTCTGATCCTGTAATAGTCATGTTGTGTTACATGAAAAATCAAAACAAACAAACAGAAAAAAACCCCAAAACAGCAGCAGCATGTTACTGACTGACAACTTGAGACCACTGGGCTTCCACATACTTTTGGTAAATTTGTATTGAGCCTATCTTCCCACCTTATATTTGTAAACTCTATATTTTTAAAAATTATAGTAGTAATTTGCTTCACTTATTTGAACCGCTCTGTCCCTTGTTATTGAACTTCATTAAAAAAATTGTTTTTGGCATTTTTCTTCTTCTTGTCATTGCTTGACACTTATTATTTATTTTACCTCGAGTTACAGTAAGAAATAGTTCAGATATTCTGCATCCCTGCACTTCTAAGGATCTTAGGACTCCTTACCCTTTTGAAAGTAGAACGGATTTCCCTTTGTGCCAGCCTTCACCAGCGCAGGCAGAGGACTTTGGATGTGTTATTCCCTCATCCCATCCCTCACAATCACTTCCAACCTCCCTAAAAGGAACACTGAAGATCAAGTTATGAGCACTCACTTTGGGCCAGACACTGGGATGGGCTGAGAGACAATGGTAAATTATCTGATCCCAGGAGCTCACAGTGCTGGGCTGGAGGGACTCCTCTAGTACATTCTACACAGGGATTACATGTAGTAGAATATCTCAGCAACTTGAATTCCAGATGATTACCTAGAACATGGTATTTTCCCAAAGTTATCTGAGGAGTGAGAAAATGTTCGATTTCTACCTATTCCCCCCATGAAAGGTTTAAATGCATGTGTCCTTACTAGTCTGTTAACAACTATAATTTAAAAATAAGTTAAACTAAGTACTGTCTTCTCGTAAGATCAGTGTTTAATAAAATGTATTAAGTGAAAAGACAGTTCTGAAGTGAATAGTTGAAATATGTGAAGTATAAATTGTAGAGCTCTTACATGACTATTAATCGAGTATTAAAAATGAGAAAAACAAAATCCACCCTTTTGTTTTGTCCCCTTAATTCTCACAATCTCTCTGGGTTTTTATAGGTTCAGACACCTGAAGAGAGCCTCAGAACAGAGCACTTTGCTAGCTGTCCATTCACATGATGATTATTTCCAAGTGGACAGCGACTGAGGAGTTCCTTAGTCAAGAACTCATCCTAAGAGAAGATGAGGTCAGACACCAGGAGTTTTGATCTGATAATCAAGCATCAGGTCTGAAGAAGTACAGTAATTTGAAATACAAAGGAGTTGCCTTTGACCTGGAGCTGTTTCCAGTCTTACCCAATGGAACTATGTCTGTATTCTAGTAACTATACCTAGTTAAATTAGTATAAAAATCTTAAGAATTTAAAGATAAGTAGCTGAAAAGCTACTTATCCAAAGTGCTGAAAAGAGACAATAACATTGTTCTAATCTCATTTGGACCAGAAATAAGAAACTGTATGATACACAATCATTGATCTGTACCACAGAATGTGAGGTCAGTAGCATAAATCCCATTTTACGAATAAGGTTTGATAAGTGATTATTAGCATACTGCATCACTCCAGGTGCCTTTCATTGTCTCTGCAAGAATGGCTCCCTCTGGAGCACAAGTAGGAGCTCTAGACTTGGAGCTTAGGTCTGGTCCGGTGGATTTCAAGCCACCTCATTCTTCTTGAGCTAATAAAGCCTGAGAACTGACCAGAACTTCGCAACCAGTGGGTCTTCAGGGCATTTTTCAAGTCAATGCTACTAAGGAAGTACTCTATTTCCTCTGGTCTTGGTGAGGAGATTTTTATCCTTAACAAGAAACAGGCTTTTGTTTTAGGAGATCTCAGCCTTGTGTTTTGTTTGCTAGTTTATTTCCTCCCCCGCATTCTTGTTTAGGTTCCCAGCCATATTTTCCCCATTTGCTTATTTGTTCGTGACCAGCTGCATGTGTCATTTCCTTCATCTCTGGAATATCCTTTGTTCTTTTCTTTTCTTTCTTTCTTTCTCTTTTTAATGGCCCAGGGCACTGTCAGGGCCTGTGATGTGGGGATGTGCAGACCTGTGATCAGAGGGGACACCCGGAATGCGGAATGCGGCAGGCTGACATCAGGGGAGCTCCAGCTCAGCTCCAAGGCAGCAGACACTCAGGTCCTAAACAAAGACAGGCCCAAGTTTCTGGTAAGACGGGCGAAGATTCCGCCCACCTTAGTGAAAGGAAACAGACATTGCCACATTCCCACATGCCGTGTTTGTGTATTTGATGTCCTCACAAACTCAAGTGCACTTTCCCACTGGGTCACTTTACACCCACGTTGTTTTTGCTGTTTTTTTCCTTTTTTAAATAAAGGTCACGTTTTATTAAGACAAAAATAACTTTAGGTTTTTTAAGTCTTTGGCTCATCTATTGTTCCAATGCTTTTGAGTTCAGCTTAACATCTTCTAAATATAAATTTTAAAATAATTATTTTCTTATTACAAAACTTATAACATGTTCACTATAGAAATTTTGAAAAATGTAGGAAGGAAAGCATAAAGAAAAAAACATCATCTCTAATACCACCACCTAAATATAATAGCTACTATTTATATTTATACTTATATGCTTTCAGTTTATCCCTAAGGTATAGGCACATATATTTGCAAAAAAATAGAATGGTGTTCCCAATGTTTTATTTTAGTAGTTTACTTATTTTAACTGTTAAGACTTTAGGTATTTAAAAAATTATATAGAGGAGTTGACACCACATTTTACTTTATTTTTAATTGAACTGCTATTTTCATACAATAACAAGTACTAATTCTAGTGTTCAAATTTATATGCTTGTATAAATTTAGGGAATCAGGAAAGAGATGAGGAAAATTTTTGTCTGTGGACGTCCATCAGATTACATAAGGGCACCTGACTAATCTTTGAAAGAAAGTTTAGCTGATTCAACTTCCTGAGGTCACAAATTCTGGTATACAAAAATATTGCTTTCTCTGTTTTCCTAAAATTGGACTTAATTTGTACCTTGAGACCTAATTCTGCAGGGAGATCCAAATTTGGCTTCTCTAGGGAGATCCAAATTGCTCAGTGATTTATTCATCATTTAAAATTCAAACTCAGCCAACGCAGGAACTCTACCTTGCATCAGTGTTACTGAATAAAAACCAAGGTTTTGCTGCCTGTTGCCACGAGAAAGCCAAATTCATATGGCAAGTGCTGGTGCAAAATAAAAGAGGTTTTATTCAGGTGCTTTACAACCTGGGAGAGGTCTCAAAGACCACCTTCATTCCCCTGATCAAGCCCGCAGTTCTTATATGGAGGGCTTTTTCTAATCCAATTATCTTTCTAGCTTTGGAATGCTTGGACCCTATCCATCTACCTTTTTAGCTCTCTGTTCATGTGGGGCCCTATCCATTCATATCACTAGCTTTCAGTGTGCTCAGTATAAGAACTCCCCCCTGCCACCATGTTGGCCAATGGGGGAGACTTCCTGGCTCTCCCACTGACCATTCGGCAGTAACACCAGCAGCAGACATAAACTAAAGCATCATTGCGGCATTGGTAAGAAGAGGAAATAACCAGTTTCTCAAATATTTTATTCCAAAATCTTTATATATTTCACTTTGATAAAATCTTTTAAGATTAAAATAAAGAATATAAAAATTGGGGTTTGGTTTCCCTTTCCTTCTTCCTTCATTGGACAATGTCAGCCTCATGTCTTCTAGTTATGGGGGACTGTAGGACTAAGGCAATGCAAGAGAAATTCCACATTTTTTGGTGGTATTTATGTCATATATCACCTCATTATATAAGCCTGAATAAGGCTTATGAAGGTGACATGAGGATGATTAAGCAAGGCTATTAGAGGATGGCTTTTCCTTCAGCTTCTCCCAGACTTCTCTACTTCTCTGATGCCTTGTGGAAGAGACTAAGGTTTTTGCTGGTTCTCCCAGGGGTTTCTATGGACACGGAAGAATCTGTATTCCTTTGTCACCGCCTTCCTCCAGGATCTGAAGTGTGCTTTGTCTTATACAGGCCAGAAGACAAGTTCCCTCCTAGATTTCCTTCTCCTTAAATCCTCCCCTCCTGTGCATTCGCTGACCAGGTTCCTTTTCCTCATTATCTCTAACATCTTTGGGTTCAGTTGCTTCACCTCCTCCTACATCAAGATTCCCATATATAAGTTCTATACTTTCTAAGTATTATTATTTAATTGATTTTAAAATAATCCTCCTTATCTAACTTTTGGACATTTTGCCATGTTTTCCACATTATTTCTTCTGATTATGACAGCAGAAGAATATAATATTAGGATGCATTCTGCAATTAGCTGTTGATTATCTTTCTCTTCCACTAGATGGTGAGTTCCTTAAAGATAGAGAACATCACTGAAATTCACCCAGAGCCTAATATATAGTAGGTTTTTAATACATGTTTAATGAATAATTAGTAAATGTACCCTTTCTGCTAATAAAGAAGGTATCTTTTGAAAAGATATTTGTTTATAAGCAATTTGCATTCATTTAAACCATTTATCATTAATTATTGATTTCCTGTAAAAGGAGATATTGTTTAATCTTCTTCCAAACAATGACACAAAGAAAGCCTGTAGATCAGGGAACTTTAGACTCTTACAATAAGAGAAGAAGAGTCAGCTTCAGCCTGTCAGGAGCTATTGACTTATTCATATCACAATATAGCCTCAACAATAATACTGTTTCCCAAGCTACATTTCAGTTTTTTTTTCTCTATCATCTGGGATTGAACTACATAACAGGTATTATGAGCTAAATTTGCTGTTTGCTGTGCTTCTATTACCATACTATACAGAAATCAAAGGGAGAAAGCAGAATGTCACAGTCTTCTACCCAATATTTACATTGTGACAATTGGAGGAATTCAAAGCTTCTTATAGATTTATAGATCCCTTTTAAATTGAGTTATACATTAACTTCAACTTAAGGTTGTATAAACTAGCATTTGTTTTTTTGAAAATTTGTTCAGTGTTATATATGGTAAGTACTAAAGGAAAAAATAGCTTTCAAATTTAAAAAAATCTAAAGCTTTGTCTGAATTGTCTCTTGATAGATACCTACACCAGTGATAAAGACTTTAGTAGTACTTACCAGAGGAATTAAAAAACAGTTAAAACAAGTTTTCAAATACAGTTAATTTTAGAAGACACAAGAACAACTAGACTCTCACCAGCTCCAAAATTTTAAAAACTATAATAGTTATTGCAAATACTTAGAACTCATGTTTTTCATTGTTTTTATTTTTGCATTCAAATATTTACTGAACACTACTGATCCACTTATCCTGAGTCCCTGAAATAAGAAAAAGATGGGACTCAATGCTAAACCAAAACTAAAGTCAATTTAGCCCATGAAGTCCTGCTAAAAAGGCTTAGTGAATTATTATCCATATTCAAAATGTTAATAAACAACAAGTAACCTTTACTATGGTGAAGTTAGAGATAGTAATGTTATGTATTAATGATTTTCTTCCACTAATAAACAGAAGCAAGTTCTCACCAACTAAAGTAAGATTACTTAGAGCAGGAACTTCAGTTGCAATGTTTAATAATTTCTCAGACTATGTCAACAAAACAGTTGGAATCAATTGATATTTGTGTGATTATCAACAATTTTGAAGTTTTCTCAATAGTCAACCCCCCAAAATGTAGTGCCATTATTTACTTTGTCTGACTTGCCTAATTTGACCACACCAGCTTACAAAAATTTTCAATCTCCTCTGCCCAAACATCACAAACCACAGGAAAGTAGTAGAGTTCAGTAGATTGGACATTGGGCTTTCATCCTAGCTATGTTGTTCTAAGTTGCTTAATCTCACTGAGCTTTACTTTTCTAACCTCTAAAATAGGGTTCTTATGTTAGAATTAAATAAAATAATATAAATGAAGTGCTTAGTATAGAGATAATAAGTAATAAATTATATTTAGTAAGCAATTTTTATTGAGGATAAATTCTCAGGTTGTGCCTCTCATTCTACATCACTAGACATAAATGTGGCAATGTTTGGTGTCGGCATGAAAAACCACGAGTAGGGTAAATAATTCAATTAATGATCTGAGAATAGTTACATTAGGTAGACAAGGCCAATATCAAAAGATGAAAAATAGATATGGAAATCTATATGGTGAAAGTGTTTTGTAAATATCCAAAAAGATGTTAATCAAAAATCTGAATAATGGGATAAAATAGTTATTGGGAACATCTTTGTGCAAGACCAGACACTGTAAGATACATAAAGATATTTATTTAGTAAATATTTACTATGTGTCAGGCACTGCTCTGTGTGCTAGAGTCGTCGGCAGCCGTCCGTCTCGAGAGACGATGGTGTAGCTTCTTAAGAGTCTATCTGCACTGCCGAGAATGGTTGTGCAGTCCGACTCGGGAGTGACACGGTATCTGTCTCCTCCCGTGTTGAATCGACATCTTGCGATGACGCTGGAGTGTCCTCTCCAGTGAAGCTGAAGCTACAGAGCCTGGGCAGGGTGATATGGAGGGTCTGCTGTTGCCCATGCAGCAGACCCCCCCGTCTCTTCGCAGCTGAAGGGTCCAAGGGAAAGACGGAGTCAATACAGCTTGGCATCAGGTGCGTCGCAGGAGTTGCTGGTGTTGACTACAACGTCAAACCGCCTTAGGGACTCCGGCTCCGGATTTTCTGTTGGGGTTTACTCCCTTAGCCTTTCCCCTGAAGAGGTATGCCGCAAAGCAGCGGAGGTTTTTTGGAGTCAGAGTTTTCCTTCTCTGATCTGCCCTGACTGGAAGATCGAACCAGCGACACTTAGCTCGCAGGCCGACGCTCAATCCACTGAGCCAAACCAGCCAGGGCTAGTGCTAGAGTAAGGACAGTAGAAAGCAGAGTCAAATTCTCTGCTCTCATGGAGTTGGAATTCTAGTGTTAGAAATATAATGACACTATTTCTTTCTCAAAGACATCTACTATTTATTTAAGGAGATGTGAAACTTTAAGAAAAAAAGGTATAACAGCAATAATAACACTAATTACAACAAAGGACACTAAGAGACCGTGGAAAGAACTCAATGGTGTCAAAGAAACCTGAGTTCAAATCCAGGTTCTATACCACATCTTTGGACATAGGCATTTTATTAGAGTTTCATATTTTTATCTGTTAAAAATGCATAATAATAGTTACTTCATAAGATTGCTCTGTTAAGTGAAACTATGTAAATTCCTTCATAGAGTGACATGGATATATGCATGTCTTCTTGAGAAGCAGACTTGATCATTGCCTCAAAGGACCAGTAGGATCTTAGGAGACAGAGGAGAGAAAGTATATTCTACAGTAGAGCTAGGGTTTGATGAAAGGCATGGATTTGGGAAGGTACAAGGAATATGTAGACATTGAAACACAGAATGAGTAAGTGAATTACATGAGGTTATAGCATAAAGAGTAAAAGTAGAATCCCATCACCAACCCAGCATTCTGTCTCCATGATAACCTGACCAGTGGTAAGACAATGTCTCATCACTCTCCTCATCAACTGATATCTGAACACTCTCAGCCTGTTAGATATATTTTATAAAATACAACAGGTACCCTACCTGACTCTCTAGCTCACGTGTTGCATTTATGATAAGAAAAAGTAATTCTTAAATGACCAATGAAAAACAAGGGCTATTTCACAAAAATGAGAGGGTGCTTTGCAGAAATGAACTGACTTTATGATGCCATCTGGAAAATGCTTTGTATTCCTGATACAGTGCACTGAGCATAACTTAAAGTTGACTAACTGGCTTTGAAACACTCTTTCTATTTCCTTACATGTGGAAACAGCCTAGAAATAAATGTCATTTGTCCTTGGACAGGACATCTGCGGTGACTCCTCACAAATAAGGTGTGCAATTCTTGGGTGAATTTCAACAGATCACATCAGCCTAACTTTGGAAACATTTCAGGGTTGAGTCAGACCTTGGAGATTGACCATGTTCAGAAACTAGTGCTTCTAAACCATACTCTAATCAAGGAGATATTTTTCCTCCATCTTCCCTCCCTTCTTTTCTTCTTTCCTTTCCTTCCTTTCTTCCAGCATTTCAAGAGTGTGATGAGTAATAGGCTATGGTATACTCAGACAAAATTTCAAATGGATCTGAACCCTAAGATGTTACATCATAGTCAGACCTGTCATCTCTCAGGGTTGGCAGATGTTCCTCACAGTTTCTTTCAAAGTAACAAGTCCTTTCACATAATTTATTATAATTGGATAGTGGGATTATGGGTAGAGAAAGTCCTCTCCTTTCTCAAATTTAGTAATAGAACCTAATTTGAATAACAGTAGAAAAGATTTAGAAGCTCATAAATGAAAGAAACTCATTAATTTGAATAGGAATTAAGCTGAAGTTAACTTTCCTTTATAAAAAAAAGTTGCCAATAAAACAGTCTAACATTTGTGTAGAGGAACATTTAATTTGCAGAAGAGAACAAATGGCTTTCAAACAATTGAAAACACCAATTTATGGATAAACAACCAGTTTGTTAAATACAAATCGTTGTTCTCTCTTTATTGAAGTAGTTCCCCAAAAACTTTGCTTGAGAATACTTAATTAGCCAAACTTGAATTATTTTAATTGAAATTAATAAATATTTCCTATGAAATTATTATTTTATTGAGATTCACCCCCCCATTTGATCTACATAGTAAACATTAATAAATCTACTTTTAAGACAATTATTTTTTCTTTGAACTTTACAATAATAGTCAACACATTATATGTTTTTATGAGAATTGATTATTTGATTGGTTAGTTATATGGGCATTTTTGCCCCATTCTAACTCTGACATTTGGGGGAGGGGTGGAGAGTATATTAGTCTATAGATAAGACAGAAAATAAATCTACTTAAGTTTGGCTAACATGCAGCTACGGCACATTTATTGGGTGCTTAGTATGTGCCAGACAGTGTTCTAGGGGCTTTATATATGTAAATCCATTTAATCCAACCATCAAACCTATGAGGTAGATATTTTTATAAATCCATATTATAGGTGATGAATATAAGTTATACAAAGGCTAATTGACTTGCCCAAGGTCACATAGCTAGCCAGTGGAATAGCTTGGGTTCTAATAGAGACAACCTGATGCCCCACTTCACTGTCTAGTTCTGGAAGTTGAAGTAAAGATTAAAGTGGTTAACCTCATATAAAAGACTAACATGTTCCCTCACACATGATAATGGCTTATTAAATGTTTTCTTTACATTAATGACCACTTCTCAGGCTCCTTTTCCTCTCTTAAGCTTCAAGATTTTTGAATGCCTTCTATACCCCCCTTGTGAACTTCTCCACTTTTAAACCCATAAACACCACCTCTGTGCTGATGGCTTCTGTGAAGAAAAGAAAATCACACTCCTCTTGTGTTTTTCCTCTACTCACACAATGCTTCTTACACCAGATGTGTGGGTTTTTCACTCACCCAGCAATTCTCTAACACCAGCTGGATGTTCTATAATTTAACTGAATTTTGACACTATCTTCCTGGAGACAGTATCAGATCTCCCAGGTGAAAGGCTCAGTTTCACAGAAAGACCTTCATCCCCCACTTCAGATACCAAATTGCAAGTCCTAGGTTGTCACTTATGCTCTTGACTGACAAGCTATCAGTTGGGTTTGATTATTTGTTAGAGCAGCCCACAGAAGTCAGGGAAACACTTTCATACATTTACTAGCCTCTTAAATAATAAAGGATATAATAAAATATAAAGATGAACAGATAGATGAAAAGAATCATAGAGTGGTATCTGGAACAATCCTGAGCAAGGTGCTGCTGTCGTCATGGAGTTGGAATGTACCACACTCCAACCCAGAAGCTCTCCATACCCTGTAATTTGGGAATTTTTATGAAGGCTTCATCACAAAGGCATGATTGATCATTAACTCCATCTTTGGCTTTCTCCCCTTCTAAGAGGATGGGAAATGGGGTTGAAAATTCCAAGGAGCTAATCATGGCTGGGTATTTCTGATGACCAACTCCCATCAGGAAGACATGCAGGGGAGCCCACCAGGAGTCACCTAATGAAAAAAAGACACCCCTATCACCCAGGAAATTCCACAAGATTTAGGAGCTCTGTATCAGGAACCAGGGCCAAAGACCAATATCCATTTTTCCTCTTATTGCACAGCTCCTGATTCTCTGTCACTCAGCCCTTCAGATTCATATACCCCACTGTCTACTTATTTATATCATGTCTAACAGGCAGCTCAAACATATACAGCCACTAGCAGCACATTTGATTTTTTCTCCTTTCAACCTGCTTTCCCCTTTAGTCTTCCCTGTCCTTAAAAAAAAATGGCATCACCATCAACCCTTTTGCTCAAGATAAACATCTAAGATTCATGATCAAACATCAAATCCCTCTGCATGTCCTGGAGATTAATTTTCACTTGTCTCCATTTTTACTCTCAGAGCTTAGTACAACCACGACCCCTTGAGTTTACACCAGTAGCCTCCTAACATATCTCTGAGCTACCTCTCAGGCCTTCCAGATAAATCTCTGTCCACCTAGAAACAGTGTGCTCATTTTAAATGAAACTCAGGTCAACTTCCCTCTTTAAAATCCTCAAACACCTCCCATCATATTTAAATTAAACTCAGAATTTTACCATGGTTCATAAGGCCACTAAAAACCCAGCCTCTGCAAAATTCTCCAGCCTCATTCCAACCACTTCTTTCCTGTGCACTATTGCCAGACACTCTAACAGTCTCACATCCTCATGTTCATAGAGTGGGTGGCTCTTTTATGCCACTTCAAATGTCAACTTCAAATGTCACCTCTACAGATAGGCTTCCTAACCACTCAGTTTGAAGTAGTTCTATCACTTCACCTCTAAATTCTCCACACTGAACCATTTATACCCGATAATAGTTTTTATTGTCCGTTGCCTCTTTACAACAATAACAAGAGCAACAACAACACACGCATGTGTGTGTGAATGCATGCCTAAAAATATAAGATCCATGAGAGTGGGAATCTTGTGTATAGTATCCAATAAAAATTATTCATTGAGTTAATGAAAATATTAAATTGTAGCTACTGTTATTAATGGTCCTTCTTAAAGTCAAGGACAACTTATATCTCCAGCACCTCTTACTACATTTCGTAACAGGACTGGATTTGCTGTAGTGACTACACCAGGTAAACTGAAATATACAAAAATAAAAAACAACTATTTGCAGAAGCTGAGAAGCCATCTAGACCACTACACAAAATTCAGCATCTGATAAGAGTAGCAGGAATCCACTTGGTAAATAATCAGCATCTGGGACTACCATTACAACCAGTGGCAAGAGCTTAGTGACTAAGACTTAGCATCAGGTGACATTGGAAAGTACATGCAGAAACACATGCATGACAGTCTTTGAATAGGAGCCCAGGCACCTGCCTGGGGTTCAGGGGTCACCTTTCAAGCCCAGGCAGGAAATAGGAATGACAAACACAAGGACAGAGCTTCAGTTCTAGAAGAAATAAGGATTAAATTTGCTGTCAAGTTTGAGAAACCCAAGCTCAAAGAACACAGCAGGGTTTGTGTATAAAGCACAAAGGAGAGATGTTGCTCAAGAGGCAAGCAGAAGCCCACCTTCAGGCTTGGACAGGGTACAGGTGACCTGACACTGAGTATTAGGCTAAAGGTAGACTGGAGAGTAAAGGAAGTTACCGTGTGAGGCTGTGTTCCAAGCAGTATGCAGTCCAGTCATATGGAAGGGCCCTATTGATTGTCTTTCTGTTCATTATAACACTGTCAGACATGAGACCTCAAAACCCATCTTTCTGCCTGCTGCTCTTGATCAATATGATAGATCTTCCCTTCAGAGGCCTGTATGAATCCTATTATTCTTCCTACACACATGTGGAGCTAAATTAATGATGATGACTCATGGGCTTCATAGCATCTGTAAACTGTTATTATCACTATCCACACCAGCACTTTATTGATTTCCTCTATTAGATACTGACTCATTTTATGATAATCTTCTTTTTTCAGAAGCCAATAGGTTAGCCTTCTTTTTCCTCTCTATGAATAGTCAGGGTAAATGTAGACCCAGTCAGGGTGATATGTCTCCTCCTAAGCACTAGACTAGTGACAATGATTATTAGAACCATGTGGATTTAATTATATCTAGTAAAACCTAAACCCTCTTGATGTTCTTTCCTTGAAGCTCAGGGAAAAGGGGATTTACTTGAAGATAATGTGATCACACTTGTATATGAATTAAACTTACAAAATGGCTAAGTAAAATATCACAACTTATTATGATACACAAGAACAAATTTAAGTTTGACCACTGGTCACACTTGGTGCACAAATTAGATAACATTCTCTAATCAATGATAATTAAGAAAATACTTCCATCCTGCTATTCTGAACTGCTATAACCTTTAGTGTTGATAATTTCTTATGGGATTAACAGGGACTTGCTGACTCCCTCTAGTAATTCAGTGCCTAGTCATTGTAATTTCAATCAGGCTTTTGATGCCTTCTCTGCAGACTCACATCTCTTCTTCACAATGGGCCTCAATTAGTGTCTGGCTCACAGTGAACAAACAAGAAAAATACTGAAGAGTAAATGAATACTCTTTCCCTGGGAGCCTTAACTATCTACTATACATGGACTTCTGTGATCACCACTCAGGCCTAGAGTTGTATGAACATGTAGAAAAGGAGAAGTCCTGAGGCTTCTGGTCAAGATGGTAGCATAGGTAAGTGTGATACTTGGGACCTCCCACAACCACATCAAAAGAGTAAGCAAACTACAGAATGACCATCATTCAGGACCACCAGAAATCTAGCTTAACAGAAGTTCCATAACTAAGGATATAAAGAAGAAGCCACATTGAGACTGGTAGGAGGGGCAGAGACATGGAATGAGCTGGTTCCACATCCATATGTGGTGGATAAAAATCAGTAGGGATATATCCCTGTCTAGGTCCCCTCTGAGAAATGAACGGTCCAAGCCCCACACCAGGCCCCCTAGCTCAGAGTTCCAGTGCCAGGAATAGAAGTTTCCATAACATTTAGCTCTAAAAACCAGTGGGGATTATGGCTGAGTGAGACAGGGCTTCTGGAATCCCAGGTGATTCTCTTAAAGGGCCCAAACAATGACTTACCTGGACTCACTTACTCCGAGATCCAGCACTGGAGCAGCAGCTTGAAAGTTAACAGGGATATATGGGAGGAACTAAATTATCTTGCTTCAAAACAAGGGCTGGAGGGGCAGCTTTCTCCCAGAAAGAGGTGCTGGCAGAAGCCATTTTTGCTGAGCCCTTCCCTCACAGAACCAGCAGGTGGGCTCTATATCTGAGTGTCTGTCAACCTGGCTAACACTATTTTCCCTGCCCTGGTGATCCACTGAGAAAACCCCACCCAAACCTGTGGGCCAACAGAACCATTGCTAGTTGCTTTTCCATACAAAAGCCCTGTCTTGGCTCATGCTGTTGATTTGCCTAAACTCTCTCAAAGGTATACAAACCCCAAACAAGCAGCATGTAGCCTCAGTGTGCCCTATACCTCTTACTAAATGGCCTCAGGTTCAGCACTAGTGGCAGGTTGTGCTCTTCTGGGCACCTCCAAGTCCAGCACAAGTAACAGCCATCTGCAGATCACTCTGTAGCTCATGACTGGTGGCCACAGACAGTGACTGATCTTGGCTTGCACCTCCCAGGAGGCCTCAGAGCCAGTGCACCTGGTGGTCAGTTTTAGAACATGTTGGAGCACCACCCGACCACCTGCACAATCGACACATTCAAGGGGAAAACTTAGTGAACACCAGAGCCCTCCTGAAGTGATTACTGCTCTGTGAAGTTGGACCTCACACAGTATATCCTACACTGTGGTCATTGCCAGTCCTTACAGCTGATCAGCCTGGGGGTAAGTCCCTCCCATTGACATACCAACAGCAATCAAGGTGGAACTATAATATCAGGGCACACAGAGTTCAGAGGGTGATACTGGAGCACCCAGCTTGGGAGACTGGAGAGGCTGGACCACTAAGCCCCACAGGACACCTACTATATGAGGCCACCATATCAAATCTGGGAGACATAGCAGTTTTACATAATACATAGAAACACCAAGGGAGGCAGCCAAAATAGAGAGACAAAGAAAAATATCCTAAATAAAAGAACAGAATAAAAATCCAGAAAAAGAACCAAATAAAATGGAGACAAGCAATATACCAGATCGCATCGGCATCAGCAGCCATCCATCTCGAGAGACGATGGCGTAGCTTCTTGAGAGTCTATCTGCACCGCCGAGAATGGCTGTGCAGTCCGACTCGGGAGTGACAATCCCTGCCGCACTTGTTACAGGTGAAGGCAGATGGCTGTTGTTGCTGCTGTTGACGCTGCTTCCGCCTCGATCTTTTCTGGACCGCCAGATACAGCATTCAAAACAATGGTTATAAGGATGCTCAAGGAACTTATGGGAAGAGTAGAGGAACTTAGTGAGAACTTCAACAAAGAGATAGAAAACATAAAACAGAACTAGAAAACATAAAAAAGAACCAGTCAGAAATGAATAATCCAATAACTGAAATGAAGAATACATTACAGGAAATCAGTAGTGGAATAAATTAAGCAGATGATTGAATCAGTGATCTGAAAGATAAGAAGCAGGAAACACCCAATCGGAACAGCAAAAAGAAAAAAAAAAAAATCCAAAATGATGAGGATAATTCTGGGATGACATTAAGCATACCAACATTCACATAATGGGGGTGCCAGAAGGGGAAGAAAGAGAGCAATAAATTAAAAACCTATTTGAAAAAATAATGTCTGAAAAAGTTTTTGTTCACTTTAATTTATTGCAAAAAAATTTTTTTTAACCTGGTGAAGGAAATAGACATGCAAGTCCAGGTAGTCTCAAACAAGATAAACCTAAGGGGGCCCACACCAAGACACAGCCTAATTAAAATGCCCAGATTAAAAACAAAGAGAGAATCTAAAAATCAGCAAGGGAAAAGCAGTTAGTTATCTACAAGGGATCTCCCATAAAATTGTCAGCTGATTTCTTAATAGAAACTTTGCAGGCCAGAGGGGACTGGCATGAAATATTCAAAACGATGAAGAGCAAGAACCTGCAGCCAAGATTACTCTATCCAGCAAAGCTGTCATTTAAACTTGAAGGATAAATAAATAGTTTCCCAGACAAGAAAAACCTAAAGGAGTTCATCACCACTAAACCAATATTACAAGAAATGTTAAAGGGTCTTCTCTAAGAAGAAGAAAAAATTATGAAAAACAAAATGCCAATAAATATATATCATCAACAATTACTTTAAATGCAAATAGATTAAATGCTCCAACAAAAGACATATGGAGGCTGAAAGAATAACAAAACAGGACCCTTACATATGCTGTCTACAAGAGAAGACTCTGGCTCTGAAGCACACAGACTAAAAGGAAAGAGGTGGAAAAGATAATTCATGAAAATAGACACAAACAAAAGATAGGGTAGCAATATTTCTACCAGACAAAATAAGCTTTAAAACAAAGGCTATGACAAGAGACAGAAAGCCAAAAAACAAACAAAAAAGGAACTAGCAATTCCACTTCAGGGTATTTACCCAAAGTAACCCAAGACATTAAATCAAAAAGATATGTGCATCCATATGTTCGTTGAAACATTATTTACAATCACCAAGATATGGAAGTAATCTGAGTGTTCGCTGGTAGATGAATGGATAGATTAAGTAGTGCATATATACAATGAAACATGACTCAGCCATTAAATAAAAAGAAATCTTGATAGCTGTAACAACATGGATGGGTCATGTTTCCTTAACCATTCAGATAACCTATATCTCTTGTTTGGAGTATTTAAGCCATTCACATTCAAGATTATTATTGATAGGCATTTATTCATTTGTATTTTTCCCTTTGTGCCTATGCGCCCCCCTATCTTTTTCTTTATTTTTTAAAATCAGTTCCTTTAGAACCTCTTACAATGCTGGTTGATGGAGAATTACTATATTAGGCGTGTGTGTGTGTGTGTGTGTGTGTGTGTGTGTGTGTGTGTGTGTGTGAACCTTCTCATTTTGCCTTCCATTTTAAATGAGAGCCTTGCTGGGTAGAATAGACTTGGTTGCAGTTCTTTGCATTTCATTATTTGGAAAATTTGTGCCATTACCTTCAGGCTTGTAGTGTTTCTATTGAGAAATCAGCTGATAGCCCTATCAGAGCTCCCTTGTATGTTACTAGCTGTTTCTTGTTGCCTGTAAGATTCTCTCTTCATCACCTGACTTCTGGCCAAGATGGAGGCATAGACCAACATGCTCTGTCTCCCTCTACAACTAAGAAGGATTACAGCTAATGCAAAACTAAAAATAATAAGTTCCTGAAAATAAAGCTACATGGAAGTCCAACCTATGAAGTCATAAACAAGTGGTGCTTATCCGGACGGGTAGGAAGTGCGAGCCTGTGGCTGAGAAAGATCGAACTGCACTGGAGGCGGCAGCCACAGTGGCGAATGGCAGGACCTGTGAGCAGACGCCTGTGTTTGGGGGGAGGAGAGAGGCGCCTGGGGGCCGCCCCGGCTGCAGACCAAATCCTTCGGCTAGCAATTCCAACAGTGGAGAGGGCGGACCTGTTGGGAGGCAGCCCTGCTCGCCAGTGGAGAGTAACAGCGGGAATCCATCTTGGACCTCCACCCCCATGCAAAGCACCACAGGGTGGTGAGAAAGGTCAGGTTGTGACGAGCACACCGGGCTCCACCCAATACAGCGTAGGAGGCGTGACAGTGCCCTGTCCAAGAGGGAAAGATAAACAAAACGGTTAGAGTGGCAGATTTAATGATTGAAATACCAATCACACAGCTAATGAAAAAACAAATAAGAGCCTTGACTGAGGAACAAATAGCGAATCTTTTGGAAGCTCAGTTTAGAGCCATAGTTATAAGACAGCTTACAGACCTAACAGCGGGGCTGAATCAAGACTAGGAAGGAATAGAGGCTAGTCCTGCTGAAATGAACAAAAGTACATACAAGACAAGTGGTGAGGAAGGGAAAGCCATGGATCAAATCAACAAATCGGAATATAGGGAGGGAACAAACAGTCAACCAGTGCAGAAAGAGGAACTGAAGAGTGAGGAATAGGATGAGAGGCTCAGAAACCTCTGGGACAGCTATAAGAGAATGAACATTTGGGTTATTGGATTGCCAGAGGGTGAAGAAGAAGAATTAGAAATAGAAAAATTATGTGAAAAAATAATGAAGCAGAACTTCCCTAACTTGGGGAAGGAGATGAACTTACAGGTCCAAGAAGCACAGAGAGTTCCGGATAGACTGGACCCAGGGAGGACCACACCAAGACACATTATCATTGAAATGTCAAAAATTAAAGATAAAGAGAGAATCTTAAAAGCAGCAAGAAAGAAGAGAAGAATCATGTACAAAGGGGTCCCAATTAGACTATCAGCTGATTTCTCAAAGGAGACCCTGCAGGCAAGAAGGGACTGGCAAGAAATATTCAAAGTAATGAAAATCAAAAACCTACAACCACAATTACTCTATTCAGCAAAGCTGTTATTCAAGATAGAAGGGCAGAGAAAGTGTTTCCAGGACAAAGTAAGACTGAAGGAGTTTGTTAGTTCCAAACCACTGTTATATGAGATGTTAAAGGGACCTGTTTAGAAGAAGGAGGATCAGGACAATGAACATTAAAATGCAAACTGTATTACAACAACCAACAGCAGAAGTTAGGGAACTGAGGCAAGGGCAAACTAAGTAGGCAACGAGAAGGGAAAAAGAATTATAGGTAAGGGGAGCATATTGGGGGGAGGTCAGTGGGGAGGGGGAGAAGAGAGAGGGAGGATGGTGCAGGAATTGGGAAGCACAGTGGGAGGGAGTGGAGTGGACAGGAAGATGTTGAAAAGAACTATATGCAGGACCAATGGACATGGACTAAGGGGGGGAGACAACTGGATGGAGGGGGGGAGCAAGGGGGAAGGAAATTGGGACAAATGTAACAGCATAATCAATAATAAAAAATTAAAAAAAATTCTCTCTTCATCTTTAAAGTTTGCCATTTTAATTATGATGTGTTTGAGAAACAAAGTTAAAAAGCTATGCAGGGGAAAATTAATGCAAATAATAAAAAAAAAATGGGGTGGAATTCATATCAGTTGTGTCTAGTGTTTGTTTGCCTACTGTTTTCTCCTTTGGATTCATCCCTGGTAATGTAAGCTTGTATCCCAGTCTAGCTTTAGGCAGCCTGTTCATGGCTACAAGTGACCCACAGTCTGTGGTTATTTCCTTTGAGCTTGGCTGGTTCTTGCTCTTCTGCACTGTTGGCTTTTTTTCAGCACAAGACCCAGGGGTGGTTTTTTCAACATCTGACAGCACTGCATGTACCAGCTCCATCTGCCTCTAGAGGGGGCTTCTGGTGCAATCTGAAGGGTTTAATTCCTGTTTCTCTCCTGAGAAGCACTGTTTGGTCTTCAGGGAAGATGGTGGCTGTGTTCCAATAATGTGTAGTTTCTGATGAATTTTAGCTGTCTGTTTCACGTGAGGGGACAATTTATGTAAAAGGGTCAGCTCTTTTCTGCTTGGCAGTGATGGAAGCTCTGTGAGAGTGGAGGCTGTGTGGGGCCCAGAATATGTCTTGCTGTGCCAATTTCTCATCTCTCTGCTCTGTTGTTTTTAGTGGAATAGGGCCTGAGGAGGAGCCAGTATAGCCTATGATAAACATCCATAAAGGGGTTTTTTGGAGATTCTCTTTCTTTTCCCTGTGGATATATGCCTAGCAGGGAGTCCTTGAGCCTGGCCTTACTGTTCTGCAAAGTTTGCTATCCTGAAGGTGGGCAAGCCTTCCCCTTCCCAGAGGTTTGTACTTTGCATTGTGAGTGGCGCTGCCTGGCTGCAAAGAACCTCAGGCACTCAGCCCTTGCCTGTGCTGCTCCTAGCGCACTGATCTTGCAGAAGACTCAGACCCAAACCCTCCATTCTTCATGCAGCCCCCACTCACCAGCCATACTGGGTAGAGACCCACAATCCCTTTGCTGTGTAGCCTTCTACTCTTCCTTGTCAGCTGGACCCAGTGGGCATGATCTGTACTTTCAGTCTGGCCTCTTTGCTGGTATTGCAGCTTCGTGCACATGGAGTGCCTGCCCAGCCACGCCTCAGTTCCCTTCTTTAAAAAACGTTCCTTTGTGCCACCCACACTGAAATAGCAAGCCACTGCCCTGCTCTCCATGCACTCCACTGCCCCAAAAGGCAAAATGTCTCTCTTAGTCCAGGCTGGTTGCAGCCTGCTGGTGCCACCAACAGCTTTAGGAGATAGAATATTTTTCTTGAACACTCCTGGTTGACACTTCAGCTATGGACCGGCTGCTCACTGTGTGTGTGCAGCCCAAGTCTCTCAGACTCTGTATATCCTCTCAAGTCACTCCCAAATAGGGTTGGGGGTTCCCTGTGCAGGACCAGGGCCCTCCACTCAAGGAGGGGTAGGAGCTCCTAAGCTGCATTTTCTGTGTCTTCTCTCGTCTGCTGCAGTTTCCTTAAACAAGGTAATTCCCTTTTAAATTATAAAATCTCTTACCAATGATGCAAAGCATCCTCTGTACTCCTGGGCTCAAAAAATTCATATCAGCTAAGGTTCTGTTGATTGTTCAGGTCACCTGTTGGAAGGTCAGCTGAAAAATCAGTGCTGGGGGCACGAGCAAGTGGGTTCAGCTTCCATCTACTTGGCTGCCATCTTCTACTATCTCAGAGTAGTTTTATGTTGGAATTCTCTGAGCACTTGCAGGAAGTGTGACAGCAAAATGGAAGTGACAGGACCCTGTTCCAGTGAGAGAGGCATGTATACTGATAGTTAAATATGACAGGGAAAGGGAATTGAAGCTCTTTATAAGACAAAGAAGCCTCAAAGAATCTGACAACTGAAAATCAAACCTAAATACAAACATTATATTAAACTTGCATTAAAGGGAACTGTTTTGATTTCTGTTTGAAATCCATTTTTTAGAGTCAAAGAAACCATAGATTTTATTTTTATTGAAGATGACTAAGGAGTTGGGGCAAATCATCTTCAAAATGAAACATTTCTGCCTTTCCTTGTCCATGAAAAAGGATAATACTTTTGTGTCATGAAAGGTCTCAATGCTCATTAAGCTCTGTAGTTTTCTCAATTAAAACTTAAATTATCCAGCCTTTACTTTCAACTAAGGATCACTTTTTTCCCCTCAGTTTTAAGAAATAATTTTCTCATAGGTGGAAAATAAATTGCATATAACATTAGTAAATATCTCTCCTCTCCCAAACTCTTGCCTAAGGAACTGAATAGTTCCTCAAGCATGATGTGAGTTCCTGATTAATTCTAACACCAAGGGGTAGCAATAAGGAATATTTATGCATACTCACAAGTTATACACACAAGTATACACACACAGACACACCTTGGGTATAAATACTAATAAAGCAAGAATATTTTGGCATGCATGTGTAACTCATTTATTGGATAATCAAAAATGGCTCAATTTTGAGTAGATAGCAACTTTACTATTTTTCACACCTTTTGCTTTAAACCCCCTGTTCCTTCTCTTTCTCTAGATGAAATCTTAGTTTCCATGGCCCTTTCAGCCATATTTAGATATTAACAAATTATGTTAAAATCCAGATCATTCTAACACAACTCTACACATTTTCATCAATTTAAAGCTCCTTCCCACCCCCAGCTTGCACCTGACTCAGAAAAAAGGAGGGTGTGGTCACCTTTTTTTCCATAGATGTGCTCTTTCACCTACCTCTGTCCACTCATCAGCTGCCTCTGACTCCACAGGACTGCACAGGGTAGATGGAGCAGAAATCATGCCTGACTGAAGCAGCTGGGTATCTGACTCCAGAGCCCTCTGCTTATGATGAAGGTCAAAATACTGCCTCTTTTTTTCTTGGATGAGTTTGGAGGATTTTTAGAACCACAGCCATTGAGATTTTTGTGCATAAAATTCACTGAGGATGATACCTCAATTCCTCTTCAGCTGGTTTCTCACAACTTCCCCCTCAACCTCGCTTCAGCTAGTCTACCCTACATAGAATCCCTTTGTTGGGAATATCTAATCCCTTTTGGGTAATGTCTCCTTTATGTATCTGAATATAAAACAGACATTTTATGATTGAAACAATACCTTTCCATGTAAGCAATATCTCTGCATACACAACTGAAAAAACCTCACAATGTAATCTTGACCAGAGTGCATCATCATGCAGTAAGAAGGGGCCTGAAGGCCGCATTGGCAGTCATAAACCTCTCTCTCTGCTTTGGCTCCACCTTGTGACTACCTGTATCCTTGAAATTATTAAAGCTTTAATCTGTGTAAGATTTCCAATTCGTGAGTTTGAACTGACGGTCAAACCTTCTGTGTTATTTCAGTGGTCTAACCATTTGCTTTAAAAGACAAGGTTAGTTTAAACCTTTTTTTCCCCATGTTTGATGCCTAAGAACAAATTTTCTCTATTAAATATGCTTGCTTACAGGTAATAAAAGAATAGAGAAATTTTCTTATGTTTTCTTTGGGGGCTCAAATCTTACAGGCACTTCCTGGACATACTGATTCTAACAAACAGTATAGCACATCTTAGAGGTAGTCAGTCTAATTGTTCTCTATTAGAAGATGAATTCTTTATTAGTAAAGACCTTCTATAATTTATCTTAGGGTCATTGATGCTTTGCACAAAGTAGATGTTCAAATAAATGAGTAGAGGTGATTTAGAATGGGGTTTAGTGCTTGTCCTTTGCTGGAGTTTATGAATGAGAGAGGGACCTGAGACATTACTTAATCTTGTCTTAGGGGCTTTATTGTTGGCTGCAGAAAAAGGTGGTGGCACAAGCCTAAGGGAAGAAAAGACACTAGAGAATAACTGGTATATTCCATCACACTCCATGCTTAAGTTTCAGACTTATACAGGAAAGGAGATTGTTTTTAGAAAGTTATGGTGAGACACAAGACTTAAGTCATTTTGCTTTGGTTCAAATCATGTCCTAGATAAAGGGAGGAAGGCATTCTTCCATTTATTCTCGGAGCAGTCTTGCTCAGACAGCATGATGACTAAAGGGATTATGCAGCACTACACAGTCATTTTGGGTGTCTGGCTACTTTGGAAGCATGTGGAAACCCAGCCTTGACAAAAATAAGCATTTTCCTTTAGAAAGAAGTGATCTCATGGAAGGCGCTATTCTCAGTGACATGAGAAAAAGAAGATGTCAGCAGAAAGGACATATTGGAAGAACACAGAAGGATTGTTTGTGACCATGTGGAAGAAATGCCTGAGGATTCAAAATACAAAGATGCAGGGTCTTGGATTTGGTGACAAGTGTGATTTTAAGAACTAGAGCACCAGTCATCCCTGATAATGCTTAAATGAGCTACAGGCTGAACAGATGAGAAAAAGGGGAGGGCCAGCCTGTATGGCAGTTAGGTACAGAGAGGCTTTTGAAAAGGCTTTTAAGCTATATAGATATATATGTTAATTATCCCCTTTTTATTTTGTCATTTTTTAAAACATTTATGTTTGTGGCTTTAAAAACAATTTATTTCCTTTTCCATTAAGGACCATATTTTTTTCCATTAATTTTGCACCTACTGTTTTTATTTATGTTATTTTTATGTTTTTTAGTATATTTTGATTATGTTGTTAGAGTGGTCCCATTTTTCCCCCCTTTGCTCCCTCCTTCCCTCCAGCAACTCCACTCCCCTTAGTTCATGTCCATGGGTCATGCATATAAGTTCTTTGGCTTCACATTATCCTATATTATTCTTAACTTCTCCCTGTCTATTTTGTACCAACCAATTATGCTTCTTAGTCTCTGAACCATTTCCCCATTTTGCCTCTTTCACCCTCCCAAATGATAACCCTCCAAATGATCCCCATATCTATGATTCTATCCTTATTCTAGTTTCCTTAGTTGGATATTATTTTTTAGATTCAGTTGTTGATAGTTGTGAGTTTGTTGTCATTTTAATGTTCATAGTTTTGATCCTCTTTTTCTTAAATAAGTCCCTTTAACATTTTATATAATGGCTTAGTGATGATGAACTCCTTTAGTTTTACCTTGTCTGCAAAGCACTTTATCTTCCCTTTCATCCTGCATGATAGCTTTGCTGGATAGAGTAGTCTTATTTGTAGGTCTTTGCTTTTCATCACCTTGAATATTTCTTGCCAGTCCCTTCTTACCTGCAAAGTTTCTTTTGAGATATCAGCTGATAGTCTTATAGGCACTCCTTTGTAGGCAACTCTCTGCTTTTCTCTTGCTGCTTTTAAGATTCTCTCTTTATCTTTCACCTTTGGCATTTTAATTATGATGTGTCTTAGTGTGGTCCTCTTTGGATCTAGCTTGTTTGGGAATCTCTGTGCTTCCTGAAATTGTATGTCTATTTCCTTCACCAAATTTGTGAAGTTTCCCTTCATTGTTTTTTCACATACGTTTCAATTTCTTGTTCTCCCTCTTCTCCTTCTGGCACCCCTATGATTTAGATGTTGGCACATTTAAAGTTGTCCCAGAAGTTCTTAATCCTCTCATATTTTTTTCAATTATTGTTTCCTCATTCTATAGTGGTTGACTGTTTATTTCTTTCTTATGTGCCAAATCATTGATTTGAACCCCGGTTTCCTTCCCTTCACCATTGGTTTTGTGTGGATTTTCCTTCGTTTCAGTTAGCACAGTCTTCACTTCTTCCTTTATGCATTTTTGGTACTTAAGCATATCTGTCAAATCTGTGAGCATCTTTATCACCAGTGTTTTGAACTCTCTGTTAGGTTGGCAATCTCCTTGTTTGTTAGGTTGGCTATCACCTCATCACTTAGTTCTATCACTGGAACCTTGATCCACTCCCTATTTTGGGCCAGACTTCTCTGTTTCCTCATCTTGACAGGCTCCTGTGTTTGTTTACCTCTATGTCTTTGTAGAGCTGTTGCACTTGTTATGTTGTAAGGGGCAGAGCCTTAGGTATTCATCAGTACAGGGCAACCTGTTTCACCACGTTGTGGCACTGTGTGTGAGAAAGGAGTCTGAGAGGGAGCAATGCCATTTGCTCAGCACTCACCCTTTTTCTGGGCACTTCTCCTGCTTCCCGTATGGGACTGGAGTCCTTCTAGCTGTTGCCCTGGCTGTTGTTGCTAGGCTGAGTTGGTCTGTGAATGTTCTAGGGCCATGGGGACCCTTTAAACAAGTGGACTCTGCTGAGAGACCGACAGTTTCTTTCTTCACCCCAACCCCTACTGGTTTGCACAGTCAGAAGCAATGAGGCTTTATTTTCCCTGGCGCTGAAACCTTAGCTGTGTGGTTTGGTCTGGGGCTGGGAGAACTCTCCAAGTATCCCTCCTGCTTTTTAAAATTTGTGACTGTGCTTTCTGCCAGCCTGCCACTGCTGCCACCACACCATGTCCTCTCCCCTCCAGCTCTGCCCCTCCTACCTATTTGGATTAGTATTCTTTATATCTTTGTTGGACTTCCATGCAGCTCAGTTTTCTGGTACTTCTGCTTGTATCTAGTTTTAAGATAGTTGTATTGCTTCTTAATTGTGGAGGGAGACACAGAGTGTCTATCTAGGCCTCCATCTAGGCCAGACGTTCCTGTTTGTGGCTTTTTACATACACATATATGTTTATTTATTACTTAGAATCCTTCTTAGTACATTCCTTCTGTATTTTTATAATCAAGAAGAAAAAGATTCTAAAATGTATTTAATTGTGTTCAATTTTAAAAATAATGAAAATGAACATTAAGATTACAAGAATCTGTTACTATACTGAAATGAAAATTACATACAGACTAGAGGAAGTTTGGATGAAGCAAAAGTGGGTATAAGGTCCTGTATTAAGTGGGTTGGAGAAATGAAACAGTGAAATGTACATATTAATGCACATGTGCTTTTAGACAAAGCTACTGGACTCTGAGGAAATATTGATTATAGATAATGACTAAATAAATTGAAAGATACAATTGTTTATTTTTCTAAGTCTGATATAATAACACATGTTTCAGACCAGCCATTAAGGCAGATATTATGCAAGAGAAAGTTACAGTTGGATGTGGGTTGGTGAGAGATGATGAAGAAATCTTAAACTTCAGTGAGTATACTACAGTAGTGCTAGGTGACAGACAATTGTTTTTGCAAAAAAATAGATTTATTGTGATGTATCGAGTGACTTACAGAACTTCTGGAAAGGTGCAGAAGAAGCAGGTTGTACCTAGAATTTCCAGGGACCTCTATAGTGAAAGGGAAACTTCCACCTGAGCTGTAGCTAGCCATCAAATTAGGAAGCCATCAAACAGTTTCACATGGCCTCTCATAATTTATATCAGCAAAATGAATGCATCATGGCCCTCTCCTCACTTAACTCAGTTTCAAGTAAAAAATCTCACATAAGTACACCAGATTGGTAGACCCTAAATCGCATGTGTAACTCCATCTGCAAGAAAATTGAGAAATGGAGCTTTTGGCTTTCCAGCTTCTAAATTTAATGAAGAACACAAAAAACAAGATGGACATGAGTGCCAAACAAGCCAGTGCACAGGACACAATTTACTTGGGTTTAGGAAGCCCGCTTCATCCCCTACCCTACATTGTTTATTTATTCATATTATAATATTTATTAAATACCTGTTGTGTTTTAGATAGCATTCCTTTGATTCAAAAATGGACAAGAAAAAGGAAAAAAACCTTGGTTCTTTTCTGTTTTTTTTTTTTTCTTCCATTTTGGAAGTAGAATTTGGGGTAATATGATTTGGGGCTGAGTGTGCCTCTGCAAGAGGTGGCTTTGTCTCTAGAAAAGGAAGACAGGCCAGGGAAACAAGAGCTTGGAGCTGGCTACTTAGAACTGGCTGTATTCTCAGCACAAAGGGCAGAGAAGAGCAGAGATCACGAGGCTGCTGTATTTTCCATCTCTGTGTACCAGGGTAAAGAGCAGAAAGGGATTTGGCACAACCCAGCTCAGGATAGAATTTATCTGGTATACTGTCCCTTTCATTGTATCTCAGAAGCTAAGCTTGACCATGGCAGCTAAAGGGAAGCAACTGGAACACTCACTGAGAAGAAATGCAATGCAAAACCTTAGCGAGCAGGGTGCATACCTAAGGGCAGTGAACAGCAACGATACAGAAAGCCATCTACCCCAGGTTGGGTCATTTAGAATAATAATTGTGAAAGCAACAAGAAAAATCATGGGGTACAGACATTTCACCAATACATTCAAATATATAGTGTCTCAAAACATAAAAGGAAGCCAACTATTTCACAAGAAGATCCTTCTGATAAATATTTCATTATTCCAGTTCTGGATTTGACTGGAAATACTATAAAGAAATTAAGATACTATATTAATAAAATATGGGGAAATTAACAAAAAATAGTCAAAATTTGGTAGTATTTTAAAGTTTGTGTAAAATGAATTATTATTTTAAAAAGACCAGCTTATCCATTAACATCTAACTTAAATTTCCTTTTTTTTTTTTGGCCAGGATTCTTAAAGAACTTTGTTAGATCTAATTGTCTAAAATGTCACAAAAGTCCTCAGGATATATTTATATCCCTTTTTTAAGATAAATGAAGGAGATAAAAAATTGTTTCATTGTATAGACTGGAAAACTATGGGGAGGTAGAGATGCAGTGGTGAGTACAGTGTCATTTAATGATAGTTGCTAGCTTTCACTGCGGAGCTGTCATAGGCTAGGTGTTGAGAATCCTTTACTTCATGATACCCAATCCTCACACCATTGCTACAGTAGATATGTTTGTCCCCTTTCACAAATTGGAAAACTAAGACTGAGAGAGGTTAAAGCAATTACTAGCAGTTGCAAAGCCAGCAAATACCAGCAACAGCATGTAAATTAGGCGAATGTGATTTTAAAGCTCTTGGTTTATTTCTGTCCACCTCATAGCAATCACAAAAACACTGTACCCTTATCACTAGAACATCAGTCTGCCATCACCAGAACTGCTAAATGGAATCAGCCTTGATACTAAGGTCAGCAGTTTACTGAATTGACCACAATAAATACAAATGTAAACATCCCTTTTAACACTCCCACACATCACCTATGTCTTACGTCCTTCTCTCCTTGGAGTTTCTTCTCTTTCCACGTTCTTTGTCCTATTCTCCTCAATCACTGAGTCAGCTACAAGACTATTCTTTGCCTTAGAAAAACATACTGTAGCCATTTGGATTGTTGATGTGACTGTTCTCTCAGAGTACTAAACTGTCTCATTGCCTCCTGATGTTTATACAGTATCCTCATGCATACAACTTCCACTGACCAAGAGCTAGCATGGGCCATGAACTCTGCCATACTATTTACATGGCTTCCCTAAGTCCAACAAGTTCAGGCCATCAAATCTAAACTTGTATAGTTACATTGTAGAGCTGGAACTCCAAAATTATTAATTTTTGCAAACTGATATTCAAGTGCTATCAATGGTCAAGCATAGGTTTGAGAAAGAACAGTTCTTGGTAGTACGGAAGAATCATATAGGAATCACCCTGCCCTATGGCAGGGCCCAATGTTCCTTTGGTGGGTCTTCCCAGATAATCTTTTGAGGGACTGTGATGCAGGAGCAACAACTAAAACCATTCACTAAGTTTTTCATTGGTCATTATGAAAATGACAGTTTTGTGGACAAAAAAAAAATGTCTTTTATATAAATTTAAGATACCAGATGGAAAGGAAAGGCTGAGATACACTCTAGCCATAAACCCCACTCCTGCATGCAGTCTTACAATTGAGAGGACGCTCCCAGCTTTTTCCTGAGGAGCAAAATGTTTAGACCACATATTGAATACCCCAACTTTTCAGGGTGCCACCTTTGGATGAACCACCAAATCACCTAGCTCTGTGAGCCAAAGGGACTTTCATGAGTCTTACAGGACTATAACAAACAAATAAGCAGTTGTTAAATGGGTGCACAAACACTCCTTGAGATTATCCTACTCAGGCCCTGCACATAGGAAGCTGACAAAAATACCCATCTCATTTGGCTCACTCCAATAGCAAAAATACACCTCCAGATTGTCCATGGAAGGAGCTTATCTACCCACCTCGCACCCCAACTATTACAGCTGCCACCTAGGGGACTTTCTCCCAAATAACCTAACTTTGGGAGTTGATGGGGCTTGATATTCACAACTTCCCCATGACCACACAAAACACAGGCAACTTAGAAACCCTATTCTATTTGGAAACACAAGCAATTTCCTCTGAATCTGGACAGGGTGAGGAAGCAGAAATAACTAGCTCCCAGTTTCTCCTTTTTTTTTTTTTTTTTCTTTAAATGTGTTGTAGATCTTTATTTTTTTCTAGGCATTTAGGGAGAGATATTTTGAAGTTCCTGGAATAGTTACCATTAGCTTACTCCAAAACTTAATTAATATACAGGGCCAGATTTCAGCAAAGAGAGGAGGGAGCACCAATAAAGAATATCATTGTAGACAAAATTGTTTTGTGTCTCTACCTTTAGCTTAATTATTCTGATCCTCCCTTAAGTGGACCCTTCAACAACAAATTCTCATTTTGGGAATCACTCTTTATTTCTCTGTAATTCCAGCCAATTCTCTCTCTCTCTCTCTCTCTCTCTCTCTCTCTCTCTCTCTCTCTAAATTGTTGTTCTATTACAGTTATCCTAATTTCCCCTTACTCTCCCTGCCCATCCACCTCCCCCTACAGTCAGTGCCCACCCTGCTGTCCATGTCCATGGGTCATTTATACTTGTTCCTTTACTAGACCCTTCATCTTCTTTCCCTCCCTATTCCCTTCCCTCCTTCCCTCTGGTCACTGTCAGTCTGTTCCTTGTTTTCATATCTCTGGCTCTATTTTGCTTGTTAGTTTGTTTTGTTCATTACATTGCTGTTACAGATGAGATCATATTGTACTTGTCTTTCATCATCTGGCTTATTTCACTAAGCATAATACTCTTCATTTCCATCCATGCTGTCGAGAAGGGTAGGAGTTCCTTCTTTTTTTATGCTGCATAGTACTTCATTGTGTAAATGTACCACAGTTTTTTGATCTACTCATTTTACTGATGGGCATTTAGGCTGTTTCCAGCACTTGGCTATTGTAAATAACAGTGCTATGAACATTGGGGTGCATAGGTTCTTTTGAATTGGTGTTTCAGGATTCTTTGGGTATAATCCCAGCAATGGAATTGCTGACTCAAAAGGCAGTTCCATTTTTAGTTTTTTTGAGGAAATTCCATAATGTTTTCCACAATGGCTGCACTAGTCTGCATTCCCACCAACAGTGCACTAGGTTTCCCTTTTCCCCATATACTTGCCAGCACTTGTTTGTTGATTTATTAATGATGGCCTTTCTGACAAGTGTAAGGTGGCATCTCACTGTGGTTTTAACTTGCACCCTGCACTTCTCAGGGGGAGCCTCTGGATACCGAAATAGTCCTCTGGCACTTCAGCTGCCACTGTGGGAGCCAAGTAGACTTCTTGTATCTCATCTACACTCTGTTCCAGTCATGTTGTGGTGAAATAGTTTCTTCTGTTTGTCCATGGTTGTATGACTTCTCTCCAGCTATTGTACAGTTGGTTATTCTGGATGATTTCTCTGAAATATAGATGTAATTTCAGATTGGTCCTGCAAAGAGGTTAGTATAGCTTCCACTAACTCCTCTGCCATTGTGGATCCTCCCTAGTTTCTCCTTGATAGTAGTTAGGCTGCATATCTAACTTTTTGACTTTCATAACTACAAACAGAAGGTTGCCACTGGACTCTACAGGACACCTACTACCTTAGGCCATTCTACCAAGACAGGATACCTAGCAGTTCTACCTAATACATAGAAACAAACACAGGGAGGCTGCCAAAATGAGGAGACAAAGAAACATGGTCCAAATGAAAGAGGAGATCAAAATTCCAGAAAAAAGAAACTAAAGAAAATGGAGATAAGCAATCTCTAAGATGCAGAGTTCAAAACACTGGTGATAAGAATGCTCAAGAAACTTAGTGAGGACCTCAACAGCGTAAAAATGGTCCTGTAAAAAATGAAGGATACACTAATTGAAATAACAACAGTATTGTGGACGAAGCCAAGAATCAAATCAATGATTTGGAAGATAAGGAAGCAAAAAAAAAGAAAAAAAAAACCAACCAATTAGAACAACAAGAAGAAAAAAGATCGCCAAAAAATGAGGATAGTGTAAGCAGCTTCTGGGACCACTTCAAATATTCTGAAATTCACATTATTGGGATGCTAAAAGGAGAAGAGAAAGAGCAAAAATTGGAAATCTATTTGAAAAAATAGTGAAAGAAAAGTTCCCTGATTTGGTGAAGGAAATAGACATACCATTCCAGGAAGCACAGAGAGTCCCAAACAAGATGGATGCAAACAGGCTCACACCAAGACACATTATTATTAATATTCCAAAGGTTAAAGATAAAGAGAGAATATTAAAAGCAGCAAGAGAAAATCAGTTCGTTACCTACATGGGAGTTCCCACTGTCAGTTTATTTCTCAAAAGAAACTTTGCCAGGCTAGTAGGCATTGGCAAGAAATATTCAGTCATGAAAAGCAGGGACCTACAGCCAAGATTGTTCTACCCAGCAAATATATCATTTAGAATCAAAGGGCAAATAAAGAGCTTCCCAGACAAGAAAAAAAATTAAATGAGTTCATTATCACCAAATCATTATTATATAAAATTTTAAAGGGACTTATTTAGGAAAAAAAGATCAAAAGTATGATCAATAAAATGACAATAAATACATAGTTATCAACAATTGAATCTAAAAAACAAACTAATCAAAGAAGAACAGAGACAGAATCATGGATACATAGAGCATTTTGTTGTTTGTGAGATGGGAGGGGGCTCTGGGGGAATGGATGAAGAGGTAAGCAGATTAAGAAGTACAAATAGGTAGTTACAGAAGAGCCATGG
This sequence comes from Furipterus horrens, assembly GCF_987537825.1. Taxonomy (NCBI): domain Eukaryota; kingdom Metazoa; phylum Chordata; class Mammalia; order Chiroptera; family Furipteridae; genus Furipterus; species Furipterus horrens. Next base: position 77,122,191 of record NW_028327172.1, on the reverse strand, counting down.
GGATGTAAAGTGTAGTATAGGAAATGGAGTAGCCAAAGAACTTATACACATGATGCATGGGCATGAACAATGGTGTAAGGATTGCCTGAGGGAGTGTAGGTTTCTGGGTGGTGAAGGCCAAAGGGAAAAATTTGGGACAATGGTAATAGCATAATCAAAACATTAACTTAAAAAAGTTAGCCTTCAAAAATGAACTTAATGCAGTCCCTTTAATGACAAGGAGGGTAATCTTAGGGAGAAAAATCATGATTCAAGAAAAATCACAATGCCCAGTGGTAGACTATAAAGTAGTGAAGCTAACCATATTTAAAGTTTCTTTTCATTTAAAATTTGTTTTCATTTGAAAGTTAAACTATGTCTGTGGCATTATCAAAGATGTTTAATTTACAGGCAAGAAGAATGTCAAATGCCTTGCAACTGGATGTCTTTCCGATAAGACAGTCCTACAGATTTAGAGACTTGTATGTGGGTTATGTTACATAAATTAACATGTGTTTTCTGTTTTCAAAGGGCATAAGCCTACGATCTCATTACCTGAGTGATTGTCTGTACGTATAGGCCTCACTTAATCCCGTCTGCATTGCTGCCTCCTGAGACTCAATGGTTTGGCTGAACTAAGTGGCTGGGTTGGTGAAGAATGGGGTGGTCTGTGGGCTTCACTTTAAAACTGGTTTCTCTTTTCTATCCTAATGGTTTGGAAAGAAAGAGCCCAGAGGCCTGAGAGGGGGGAAACCTAAAATATTTCCCTCAGTCCAAACTAAGTATAATGGGCAAAAGGGTTTTGGACAGGTGAGATGTACCTGGCATACCTTCCACCAAAGAAGTCCTTCTTTTCCCTAATGTGGGACATTGAAAAACTAATACCTGTCTTTTGTCATCTAGTGGTTACGGATTGAAAAATGTCCTTTAACCCTGTTGCCCCAGAATACAACAAGGATGCCAGCCTGTTAAACCAAGCATGCCGTTGTCCAGAGACAGCCAACCAACCTGGAGTCTGCACGATCCTTCCCCTTGTGGGAAGGCCACCCTCCCCTCCACACCCCCACTCTTATTAGGGATTTCTTGACCCAAGGGTAGGTAGGACGACGACCATGTCCAGCTTGAAGCAGCTAGAGGAGCTCGAGACCTTCGTCCATTGTCCTTTCTAAGATTATAAAGGGTCTTAAGTCTGAGAGGGAGGGATTGTTATTTTTTATTGTTAAAATATTTAACTAATTAATTAATTATTTTTTTAAAAAAGAAGAAGAATATATGAAAGGGTGAGGCAGGAGAGCTTATATGTACGACTCATGGGCATGGACTTGGGGAGGGGATTGTTGGGGAAGGGGGGTGCTGGGCGGAGGGGAGCAAAGGGGAAAAAATTGGAACTATTGTAACAATATAATCAATAAAATATACTTAAAAAAAAAAGTTAGCCTTCATTGGAGAGTAGAGGGTTCAGGCAATCTTAGTTCTTCAGGAGCCCAAACAGGTATTTGGCATTTCCCATGCCTTTGGGACAATGAAGGGGCTTGGCATATCCTTATTTACTTGGAACCACTAAGAACCTGGGTGGTGGCTTAGACAATCGCAAAGGTTTGAGAAGAAAGCAAGAGCTCCAGCTGCGCTGGTTGAAGAGGTCCATCTCCTAAACAAGGCCAGTCATTTTGACTAACAGAGTTGGTGGCTGTTTTGGCTAATTCACACAAAGCAGCACAGGGTCAAAAAGAAAAGGAAGATCTCAAATAAACAACCTAACTTTACACCTCAATGAACTAGAAAAAGAAGAAACTCAGCCCAAAAGCAATAAAAGAACAGAAATAACAAAGACTAGGATGGAAATAAAACAGAAGCTAGGAATACATTGGAAAACATCAATAAAACTAAGAGCTGATTGTTTTTTAAAAAATGACAAAAATTTAGCTCAAGTAACTAAGAAAAAAGAATGAAGACTCAAAATCAGAAATGAAAAGTGAGACATTACAAGTGTAGCAGAGAAAAAGTAAGGATCATAAGAAATGACTATGAACAATTATATGCCATCAAATTAGGTAACTTAGAAGAAACTGATCAATTCTTAGAAACATAATCCCACTAAGATTGAATCACAAAGAAATAGAACATCTGAACCTTCCAGTTATTGTGAGGAGATTGAATCAATAATCTAATATCTCCCAACAACAGCAACAGCAACAAAAGCCAAGGACCAGATGGCTTCACTGGTGAATTATACCAAACATTTAATGAAGAATTAATACCTATCCTTCTAAAACTTTTTGAAAAAATAGAAGAGAAGGAAAAACTTCCAAAGTCAAACAAGGACACTTGATGCCAAAGTCAGACAAGGACACTACAAGAAAAAAAAATATACGTGCCTGACAGTCGTAGCTGTCAGGTCCCTGAAGACTACAAACAGATAGCAAACTCAAAACAAACAAACTAAACCATCTACTGTTTAGGCACACATACACATAAGGTTAAACTTTTTTTTTAATGAAAGGGATTGATATACACAAAGAATGATTGATACCCAGGGATACAGAATAGAAACTTCTGGACACAGAGTTATTAAGAAAATTGGTAAGGTTATTTTCTTTTGTTGGTTAATGAGTACATATATGTGTGTTTTAATGTTATTCTATAAACAGTCTATGTGTTTATATATATTCCTTTTTTAATAAAATATATTTCAACATAAATGAAGAAAGATATTCTCATAACAACAATTAAGAAGATTAAATGAGACTGATTTTCACAATAATGAACAAATCTGCAGAACAAAGAACTACGTTATGAATTAGGGAAATTTCTGTCTACACTTATATTGACTCATTTAGTTTGTACCATTAAGATGTCCTGACTTACTTTTGAAGGTTTTGTTTTAAATTTTTCTTTCTCAAATTCACCAGTCCTTTCATGCTCTGACATTTATAATTATGACCTCAGAGGTTTTTAGTTTAAAAATTACTATTCATACATGGCAGGTTGTCTTCCAAATTACTGTTAGAACATTTTCAATAATCTTTTTTTTTCTAATTTTGAAGCTAGCATTATTTAAGTGCCTTAACCCTAAGGCATTTTTTTAGCAAAGTCTTTCATAACTAAAGATAGCTTCACCAACAGGAAGAAGAACGAGGGTCCCAAAGCAAAGACATGACCAATAAATATGTTGGATGTCATTGCCTGGCCTCACAAGTAATAGTGAACTTCTCCATGAGATAATGGGTGGCCCGTAAGCACAACTCCCTCCTACATGACAGGATTTACTCCTTGGGCAGAAAACATATGTGCTAAAATATTAATGTCACATGAATACATGTCTATTTTTAATTTTAAGATTATTGAATAGAACACACACACATATCTAGCTAACTCAGTGGCTTCCCCTCATTGTTGTATAAGGCAGGAAACAAGTTTTTAAAAGTGATATTCACAATAAGATCTCATTATATGTTTGTAAAAAGATCAAGGGAAGAAAGCTATTACAAGAGTTTTTGTCTGAAGAGTGGTCACTAGGAGGCTATGCTGCTCACCAAGAGCACCTGCTTCAGTGGCAGTGATTCAACTTACTCTTTGGTTCTCTAATTGGAAACAGGTGCTAAGATTGCAGGTGCTGAGCAGCAGATATGTTAAGTAACACTCTTAAGCTTTCTGAAAGTGAAGCACTCAGACACTTGTCTTTCTTTGAATGAATGTCTTGTTCTCCATAATGGTTATTAAGCAAAATCATCAGGGGACTGTAATATCCTCTGATTGGCTGTTCAGACACGCATGGTAGTGTGCCAGGGATATATACACAGAACATCGTTCAGGGGGTTAAATTTCACCCAAAAACTTGAAGTTAGAAATTTAGGTAATTTAAAGTTGTAAAAAAAATCATTTTTACAATAAAACAAATGAAAACATATTGGAGAATACTCACAAATTGCATGCTTATTTTATTTTAAATGTTTTATTGATTATGTTGTTACAGTTGTCCCAAGCAAACAAGAAAGAAGAGGAAAATTGTCTACAAAGGGGTACCTATGAGACTGTTAGCTGATTTCTCAAAAGAAACTTTGCTGGCAAGAAGGGACTGGCAGGAAATATTCAAAGTGATGAGAGGCAAAAACATACAACCAAGATTACTCTGTCCAGCAAAGCCATCACTTAGAATGGAAGGGAAGAAAAAGTGCTTCTCAGATAAGGTAAAGCTAAAGGAGTTCATCATCACCAAGTCCTTATTATATAAAATGTTAAAGTGACACATTTAAGAAAAGGAAGATTAAAATTATGAATAGTAAAATGACAACAAATGTATAACTATCAACAAATGAATCTAAAAAAACAAAACAAAAACAAACTAAGGAAACAAGTAGAATAGAAACAGAATCATAGATATGGGAATCATATGGAAGGTAATCAGCTGGGACAAGAAAGGGGGAAAAATGGAGAAAAGATGCAGGGATCAAGAAGCATAACTGGTAGGTTCAAAATAAATAGGGGACATTAAGAATGGTATAGGAAATGGACTTCTAGCCAAGATGGAGGCGAAGACAGACATGCTGCGTCTCCCTCCACAACTAAGAAGGAATACAACTACCTCAAAACTAGAAACAACCAGAAGTTCCAGAAACCAAACTGCATGGAAGTCCAGCAAACAAAGATATAAAGAAGAAACACTCATCCAGACAGGTAGGAGGGGCGGAGCCAAAGCGGAGAGGACGCGGTGTGGTGGTGGCAGCTGCTGCGGCAGTGGCAAGCCAGCAGAAAGTGCAGTCACATGTTTTAAAAAGTCAGGAGGGACACCTGGGGAGCGCTCCCAGCCTCTCACCAGACCGCACAGCTCACTGTCCTAGCACCAGAGAAAATCAAGCTTCATTGCTTTTGACTGTGCAAACCAGTGGAGGTTGGGATGGAGGCAGAAACTGCCAGTCTCTCAGCAGAGTTCGCTTGTTTAAAGGGCCCCTGTGGATCTAGAACATCCACAGACCCACCCACTCTGGGAACGATGGCCAGGGCAGCAACTAGAGGGGTGCCAGTCTGGTGCAGAAGTGGGAGAAGTGCCTGGAAAAGGGGCGAGTGCTGGACAAGCAGCATTGTTCCTTCTAAGACCCCTCCCCCGCATACAGCACCACAATGTGGTAAAACAGATTGCCCATTACTGATGAATACCTAAGGCTCCACCCCTTACAAAGGTAGTAGAAGTGACAGCTCTCCTTGGGATATGGAAGCAAACAAACACAGGAGACTTCCAGCCAAGATGGAGGCTTAGACTGACATGCTTCATCTCCCTCCACAACTAAGAAGGAATACAACTACCGCAAAACCATAAATAACCAGAAGTACCAGAAAATAAATGGAAGTCCAATGCATGAAGTTATAAAGAAGTGGTGCTCATCCAGACAGGTAGGAGGGGCGAAGCTGAGGAGAAGAGTTCAAGCTGTGCTGTCCGCAGCAGCAGCAGCAACAGAGGCAGGACAGCGATAAGCACAGACACCTGTAATTAGGGGGAGGCAAGAAGCACCTGGGGAGCACCCCTGGCTACAGACCAGACCTGTCAGCTTGCAATTCCAAAGCTGGGGAAGGCAGACCTCCATTGACTTGGACTGTGAGGCCCGGAGGGTTTGAGGACGGAGGAGGAGTCTCCCGGTCTCTCAGGGGAGAGTGAATGGCAGGAAACCATCTTGGACCTCCACCCCCACATAAAACACCACAGTGTGTGAGACAGGTCGCCCGACTGTGATGAGTGCACGGGGCTCTGCCCCCTATAGTGTAGGAGGTGTGACAGTCCTGCCCAGGAAGCAAAGGTAAACACAAAATGGTCAGGATGGCACAGATCATGAAAGAGATCCCAGTGATGCAGCTGACCAGACAGCAAATATCTAATCTAACAAAGCAGCAGATAGGAAATCTTTCTTAGGCTCAGTTCAGAGCTTTGGTTATAAAAAAATGCTTACAGACCTAACAGCAGATCTTAAACAAGACAGGGAGGGAATGAAGGCTAGTTCTGCTGAAATGAACAAAAACACATATGAAACTAGAGGTGAGGGCAAGAAAACCAGGGATCAAATCAACAAATCAGAACACAGGGAAGGAACAAACAGTCAACCAGTGCAGAAAGAGGAAACAAAAAGTGAGGAAAATGAGGAGAGGTTCAGAAACTTATCGGACAGCTATAAGCGGGCCAACATCTGAATCATAGGATTGCCAGAAGGTGAAGAAGAAGAACTAGAAACTGAAAAATTATGTGAAAAAATAATGAAGCAGAACTTCCCTAACTTGGGGAAGGAAATAGACTTACAGGTCCAGGAAGCACAGAGAGTTCCAAAAATACTGGACCCAGGGAGAACCACACCAAGACACATTATAATCAAAATGTCAAAAATTAAGGATAAAGAGAGAATCTTAAAAGCAGAAATAGGGAAGAAGAGAATTACATACACAGGGGTCCCCATAAGACTCTCAGCTGATTTCTCAAAAGAAACTCTGCAGGCAAGAAGGGACTGACAAGAAATATTCAAAGGAATGAAAATCAAAACCCTACAACCATGATTACTCTATTTAGTGAAGCTGTCATTCAGAATAGAACGGCAGAGAAAGTGCTTCCAGGACAAAGTAAAACTGAAGGAGTTCATTAGATCCAAACCACTGTTAGATGAAATGTTAAAGGGACTTGTTTACGAGAAGGAGGATCAAAACTCTGAACATTAAAATGAAAACTTTAGGTGTTGTTAATAAAGCTTGAAAAAAAAAATAAAATGAAAACTTTATCACAACAACCAACAACAGAAGCTAGGAAATTGAAACAAAGGCAGACTAAGTAGGCAACGAGAGTGGGAAAAGAATTATAGGTATGGGGAACATTTTGTGGGGAGGTCAGTGTGGCGGGGGGAGGGGAGAAAGGGAGGGAGATGGTACAGGAATTAAGAAGCATAATAGGAGAGAGTGGAGTAGATAGAAAGATGTTGAGAAGAACTGTATGCACAACCAATGGACATGGACTAAGGAGTGGGGACAACTTGAGGGGGGTGGTCATTGGGTGGAGGAAACAAAGGGAAAAGAAATTGGGACAACTATAATAGCATAAACAATTGAACATATTAAAAAAAATAGTATAGGAAATGGAGAAGCCAAAGAACTTATATGCATGACCCATGGACATGAACTAATGGAGGTAGGGATTGCTGGAGGGAGGGGAGGTACCAGACAGAGGGGGGCAAAGGGGGAAAAATTGGGACAATTGTAATAGCATTATCAATAAAATATACTAAAAAAAAGAAGATGGAAAACATGCAAGTCTGTAACACCAAAGAGTTGGAAGCTAATATTCAATAATTCAACTCAATAAATACAAAATGAAAATGAGAGATTCCTCCTCTCTCTATAAATCACCATGCTATGTACCACAAGGCATTTATGCATTACACGTCCATCCAAGTGATCTGCACACATTCCCAGGCAGTGTTAACCCGTGGAAGAAAAAAATAAGAGGAAACTTTAGGTGTTAAGAAGTAAATTTTATATTTTTATCCAACACTTTTGGGACTCTGCTTCCAAATCCCTTAAACTATCTTCTGTGGTTATGTGTATGAAACACACTTCTCTAAGTTATTTCAAAATTAGAAGACACTAGATCTTCTTCAATGACGAAACTGTGTTAGTATCTAAAGAAACAAACCAGGACTCTACAGAGTATTAATCCTTATTTAGAATTGACTTGTACTGGAAAATAAATTTTTATTTTCTTACATTAAAAACCATGTCACTTTCAAAGTTCTGTACACCTGGGCTGTTGAATAATTAGTAGGAAGTGAGAGAAGTTTTTTACCTGAAGAGTGAACTTGAAGAAAGACTATTAACTATTCATTGATGTCAAGATATAACCACTCTTCTGAGCTAATTAGTCATTCTCTAAATAGACAGTGGGGCCTTTGATGCAGAGCAAGACATCCCATGAAATATTCTGTATGGAGAGATGTGTGGTCTGTCTCATTATGGTGGAGGCAAGAAAAGAGTTTATTTGGATGAACACAGGGTTATCACATGGTGGGGAATGGCGAGATGTGGCCAGCCACTGATCAGCATTGGGAAATAGATGATAAAGATGAGCCAAGATACTAGTTGTATATCAATTGATGGAAAAGACTGACTGACTTAAAGAGATGAACCAGCAAAAAAAATTGCCTATTTATTTAAACAAATGATTCAAAACAAATAGAATGATTTGAGAAAAAAATTAATGTAGGTGACTGTGTATAAATTTTCTCAATTATAGAATGGAATAATGCCTCTTTTCAGGGCCATGTGAGTTTAAAGTGGTAAATTCAAGTCATTTTGGACACTGTGTCATATAAAACAGACACTCCATAAGAGAAAGCCACTATGATTATCATTGATATTTACTTGTATGAAACCTATATTGATGTACATGTGGCAAAATAAACCCAAAGGTTTAATGATCTAGTAGAAAAAATGTGAAAACTGTCAATAAGTCAACAGCTATGAGCCATTGGGAGGGCTCTGTGAAATCTGATGCAACAGGGACCAGTTAAGGTGCCACGTCTTGCATGGGTCAGTGTGCAGCCACAAATAAACCAGAAAATGTTTTCTTTTCTTATTTTTTGCCTGCTCAGTCAGCCCTCCAGTGGCTTTCAGCAATTGTCTTTACTAAACATCAGTGAAACAGACGTTTTCCCTTAAAATTTCCAGAAACCTAAGAACGATTTTATCTACAAAATTTCCCTTTTACTAAGGATATCTACCTCTCAAGCTATACAACCTCGTAAACTCCTTCTTGCTGAGAAGGGCCACTAAATTTTTAATGGCTCACTTCTGCTTTGCATTTGCTCCCAGTTGCAGGTCATATGCTACTTTTTCAATATTTCCTCCCAGTCACAAGGATGGCTTTGAAAGCTCAGGCTTGCAGGCATAGTTTGTTCTTATCTAATGTGTATAAGAATTGTCTGGTAATCCAGTTAAAATGCACACTGTGACTCAGAAGACCTAGGGTGGATCCTGTGCATCTATAATTCTAACAAGCTCCTAGATAGGTGATGAAGATGTTGGTCTGCAGAGCACACTTAGAAAAGTAAGGCCCTAAACTTGAAGGCCAGTGAGCCTATGTTTTAGCTCATCAGCTATGTCTTGAGTTCTCTGTTGTCTGTGAGCAGCTGAACAAAGGTCCTACCTTGGCACACAAGAGAGACCTACATAACCACAATGTTTAATTTAAAGCATTTAAAGTACAAAAAAGCCCAGGTCATTCATGTTGCCAGGAGCTCTGGATGCACACTGGGTCAGGCAAACTAGTGAGTATGTGGATTTTGCTAATTAGTGAGGTCTGCCTTTATACCTCTTTACAGGAAAAATGACATGCATATTGTATGAAAACACCTTGAATTATGTATCCATGATTATAAAAGATTAAGAAGAAAATCAACTCTATTAGATTTAATTAAAATTTTTTTCTGTTGATTTGAGAGAGAGAGAGAGAGAGAGAGAGAGAGAGAGAGAGAGAGAGAGAGAGAGTAAGAAACATCAACTTGCTGTTCCACTTATTTATGCATTCACTGGTTGATTCTTGTATGTGCCCTGATCTGAGTTCGAACCCATAAACTTGGCGTATTAGGTTGATGATCTAAACAGGGCCAAAAAGAAAGTTAACTCTAAAGAGAAATTTTTGTTAGCTACTAAGAATTTAGCTGAATCGCTTCTTCATTCTTCATCTCTCTTATCTTTTGGAAAACCTTGCCCAGCCAACAACAATATGGCTCTGAGAGATTTAGATCCCAGCAGGGCAAGGAGACAAGTAATTTCCTCTTTACAAAACTGCCCTTTCTTTCACACATATTTATTTAAAATCTCCTGCACTATTTTCACATCAACCCTGAAGTTATTTTCCAGCAGAGTATATATACATTTTAATCAGCATTATCTCAAGAGGAACTGCTATACTCCAATTAATGGCTCAAGAAATTGTGCTAAGTGTAACAATTGCCTAACAGTCATAGCTCTGCGTTAACTGTACCATTGCTGTTTGTGCTTTGTTTATTCGAAAGTCATGTTATTTTCATCTGCAGATATTCAGCTTTACCTGCAGCATTCAGAGCACAAGCCAGGCAGTGCCATACAGGCCAGTGACTTCATTTTCATGCTGCATTGCAGCATTTCATCTGCCAGTGCAAGGAGATCATGCTTGCTTAGTAGTACTCTGTGGGACGGAGATTAAGATGATGGCAGGTTACATTGTGTGATGCTTTAGGGAAATGTAAAAAATTAAAGGGAAATCATGGTGTGCCCAATATATTCTACAAGACATAATATTTGCCTTGTCTCTATTCTTATTCTTTCTATATTTTATCCTCAAACAAGAGAAAACACCTCTGGCTCATACTGAATAAACATGCAGAAAGAGTATTGAGGCATAAAACATCAGAAGGCAACATCATTTACCACTGCTGTGCAAGCCATTTTGAAGCCTAAGGCAGAAGAAAAAGTCAGTAATACTGACACTGTCTTATTTAAAAATTTGATATTTTGTTTACTATGGATTTTTTGGTATTAGTTATAATATTTAAAAATATTACATTAAAATGTTATTTATCTACATTACTAGTTTTTCTTCATGCTCCCCTCACTAAATTTTGTGCCCAAGACTAGTACCTCACCTTAGTTTGGTTCAATCATTAGAGGCGAGATAATCTATTTAATAGTGAAGAAAAGGAGAATACTTATAAAGAAAAGACTGATTTATGTCACTACGTATTGAGCAAAGAGAAAAAAGCAATGACAGGCTGCATTTTCATGAATTGGAAATCAAAGCTAATAGGGTGTCGATGTTTTGTTGGTTCTTGAAACTGCAGTGAGCACATGAAACACTGAGCTCTTCTTCAAAAGCCTGTTCTGTGTCTTAACTTCAAGTCATTGTATAAAATGGAAGCCTTTGTTGATATCTGACTTTATATGATTAGTTTGTTTGGGTTTTATTCATCTTAATAAGTCTTCTATGTAATACTATGCAGCTTTTATCAAAGTTGAACTTTTAATGCATGTAATTTAAATGCTGAGAACCACGTGTGGTAGTTACAGGAGGTTGATAGTCCATCCAAATGCTAGGCAGTTGTATGCTCATTTTTCTTCATCCTGGCCATGTAGCCTCCTTTTCATTTTCATTTTGAGATGTTCCTTGGCACAAGCTTGCTTAGGAAGTGGGGTTTATGGGGAAAGCACAGGTTTCTGACTCACAGTTCATAAGATTCTGGGAAAGTTAACCTATAAATTCACTGAGTCTTCTGTGTTACATGTCAGGAGTAATATATGACTGACATACATATTATTAGGCCGCTTCCAAAATAATTCAAATGATGTTGCTTTAAAGAACATGCTCTGCCATATTCATTATCATAAGTTGACCATGAATTTACTAGGAGTTATCCATATGTAGGAAGTTGTAATTACTGAATACAATAAAGATATCACCTAATACAGGAAACTAAAGAACAACACAAACAAAGGAACTAAATAGAACGAAGAGCAGAATAGCAGTAAATAGGGGGGAGGGGAGAGGGAGAGAAGGGGGATAAGTAAGGGAAGGGATTAGTCAAAGAACCTATATAAAAGACTCATGGACATGGACAACGGGGAGGGATATGATTGCGGGAGAGGGGGTGGGTTGGGTGGGGGAGAGAAATTAGGGGAAAAGGGGACAACGGTAATTGAAAAACCAAAATAAAAAAAAAAAAAGATATAGTCATTTAATCTACCAGCTCTCACCATCTCCTGTCTCTATTTAGTCAGTAGAAATATAGATGGGTTCAATCAAGTATAATCAATCTATACCTGGCATTAGTTTAGTGACCAAGTCTTTGCTACAGTCCCCTCCAACTGGATTATTGCAATGGTCTCCTTCCTGCCAGCCTGATGTCACTCTCAGTATAACGCACCCGAGCCCCAGACCCCGGTTCTTCTTATCATTTCTTCTCAACCAAGAAGTCAGAAGTCAATGCAAGTCAAATCACATCACTTTTCTGCTCAAAAATTTTCAATGATTTATCACCACAGTCAGCATAAAATACAAATTCCTTAAAATGGCCTATAAAATCTTCCAGAATCTTATTACTTCTCACTCATCTTCCATCATTTCCTACTTGCTTCCTATGTTTTTGCTACACAGGGCTCTCTTCACTGTTCCTTGTCCCTTTCTTCCCCTTGGGAAAATTACTTAAGTTCTCAGTACCTCAGTTTTCTCATCTATAAAATGGGCAGTTTTGTTAAAATTAAATTAGGTAAAATACTTAGAAAAATGCTTATACATGGAGTTAAAATGTTTAATATTGTCACCTTCATAGGATTTTTTCAAAGTCTCGAATGATTTGACTCCTGAACTGATGATAATATCCAAGAGGGTCAGGTTGCTTATTCATATGCAGCATTTTTAAGACATCCACTCTCCCATTGCAGAACAATAAAGCCCAGACACTTCATATATGATAAAATTTTCCTGGCCTTGCTACTGTTTCTTATATGCTTACAGTTTCCCTTAATTTTCCTTTCTTTATTATTTAAAAAAATATTTTATTTTTCTATTCTCTCTTCTTTCTGCCTATTTCAATTTAATGTCGTTTTTCACTTTGCCTTCATATTCATATCCAATTTCTCCCACACTTGGAACCTTGACTTTCACCCTCTGTCTACAATTCTTTCCATATTTTCACTAGTCCTTCCTTGCTCTCTCACTTAGCAGCAAAGGTAGATTTCTTTAATGTTTTTTTTGAAATCCTGTGATTAGGTGAGGAAAGACTGGTTTTCTGGTAGTGGTGAAAATGGAGTAATTCCTTGAAAGAATGTGTGATGTGGCCAGATGATAATCCTATAAATGAAATTTAGATACAAGGTAAAGATGTCATCATGAGGAAAGCAAAGACTCACTTGGTCCAGGGCACTGGAGGTCAGAATGAGTCTAGCCACAAGGCTGACATCAGTTCTATGCTTTCTTACCCTGGGAGGGAGAGTAGAATTTAGGTGGGAAGTAAACTGTGGGTGGCAATAAAGCATCCCAAGTGCACACTGACAGAACTAGCAAGGGCAGTGAGGGATGGTAGGGACAAAATGAGCCTGTACATTTACTCATTACACTCTATATTTTATATAGGAAGGAAAATATAAAGAGTATATTATTCGGTTTATTTTTATGAAAGAGTTTAAGCTTGATAATTTTAATCCTCAAATATACATTCAATTTTTCAAAAGCACAAGTAAATGGAAAAAAGCCTTCTCAGTGGCTTGCTCCTATAAGAAGTCAAAGAGTTGGGATCAACATATCTTTATCAAGGCACCAACAAAATTATAAGGATAGAAAAAGCAATTCAGAGGAAAGAGCCTCTCTTGGGACAGGCCTTACAAATTCAAATGCAGGCATACCTTGGAGATATTGCCACTTAAGGTCCAGACCATCCAATAATGCTTATATCAATAAAGTGAGTCATAATAATTTTGCTGGTGGAGGGTCTTGTCTTCCATTTATAAAAAAATGCAACACACAGTAAAATGAGGTACATCTTTAGGAAATTATTATGCTAAGTGAAATAAGCCAGTCAGAGAAAGGCAAGTACCATATGATCTCACTTATTTATGGAATCTAATGAACAAATGAAACTGATGAACAAAATAGAAACAAAGGCATAGATATATGGATACATGGAGTAGACTGACAGCTTTCAGAGGGAAAGGGGCTTGGGAGGCTGGATGAAAGAAGGTGAAGGTATTAAGCAAAAACCCATTAATATATAAATATATGTAAAATGAGGTCTGTCCAGAAAAAATCCAACCATTATTAATATTGTTAATGAAACAAGAATGGTTTGAGAGACATCGATGTAACCTGGTAGCCAAGGAGAGTGGACTGGAATGCTCATGTGTCAACAATGACATCACTGTACTAGTCAGTAGGGGTGGTAGACACTGTTGATAAGCATGTGTACTGTGTGACCATCATATGCAAAAACATATTCAAAAGGACTGAGCAAGCAGAACAATGAATCTGCATCAAGTTTTGCATTAAGCTTGAACATACCTCCACATAAATTATTTGGATGATTCAGAAGGCCTCTGCTATGGGCATCATCATTTTATACACACACACACACACACATACACACCATATTTTTGTACTAAAACATGTACCTGATGATAGGATACACCTAGGTTTAGAGGAGGAAAACAAGGAAAAAAAATTCTGAACCAAATGGTGTACTAAAATATTTAATAAAATATAACAGAATAATATTTCAACCATGTAAAATGAACAGCAGTCAACAGCGATATTAAGAACCATCATCACTGTCATTAACAGATGAGGAGAGACTTTAAGGTTCAAGTACTCTTCTAGCTTTATGGGAACCCCAAGAACTCATCATTGCTACTGTCAGAATTTATGGGGGCCTTTAATAACAGGCATTGAGGGAGTTAAGAGGTATCACTAGTTGTAACAGTCACTGAGAGTATCACTATCCTAGTTACAGGTTCTGGTGGACTATCCCCAGTGCCTGTTATGGCTAATGATATCCCTTACTCTCCTCAGTGCCTGTGTTACTACTAGAATAGTGACCCCACCATAACTCCCTTTACATACTACAAACTTCAGCATTTATGGCTGCTCACCGAGTTACTGCTGACCTCCTCACACAGAAATCTGGTGTGCACTGGAAACAGTATGGAGGTAGATGAGACAGCTGTAGCATCTAACTGAGCCAGTAGCCAGCCAAAAACATGTTACTTCAGCTCCACCCATCTGCCTCTCATGATTGGCAGAGCTTAAGACACAGTAATTGGTGATTGCAGGTGGTTCCACTGACACAGACCCCACCCAGTGTCAAAGACAATTGGCAATTAGCACTGTGCCTCACACCCATTATTAGCCTCAGCTGATTTGACAGGTCAGTGGTTGTAGCTGGGAGTGTCAGGTGGCTCTCTGCACTCTCCCAGGTCCCGGGTGTTGGGCAGAGATGAGCATCAACTGACCAGACGCCCTGAGATTCAGCAGTAAAGTGGGACATTTAAGCATCCCCAGGGTTTCATGTGGGTCCACCGCTTCCTCTTCTAATAACTGTCGCCAACGCTGACAGGTCAGGTAATACACATCATGGTCTGTGGTGCAATATTTGCTCCATAAGATGCACAGACGTTTCCCCCCATTTTTTGAAAAAAAAAAAGTGCATCTTATGGAGCAAAAAATATGGTATATATAACACATAGACACAGACAACAGTGTGGTGATGGCCAGAGGGAAAGCGGGTAGAGGTGGGTGAAGGGGGCTGAAGTGGGGATGGAAAGAGACTTTCCTTTGGGTGATGGGTGCATAATGAAGAATAGAGATGGTGTTTTGTTGAGTTGTACACTTGAAACCTGTTTGATTTTTTAATGCAATGTCACCCAAATAAATTAAACAAATAAATAAATTGAGAGTAAAATTTAAGTATTTAATGAACTAATCTTTGCTGCTTCAGTTCATTGAACCAGGTGTCAGTTTTTTTGTTCTAACAATGAACATAGTGATTACCTCAAGGGTTGCTACAGGAATTATATGAGATAAGAAATGTCTTCTCTGTAACATATAGTACATTGATGAATGCCTGTATTAGTTTTCTATTGAAGTGTAACAAATCATCATAAATCCAGTGGCTTAAAATAACAGTCATTTATTATTTCATAAATCTGTCAGTCAGAAGGCCAGGCACTACATGGCTGATTCTCTGCTCAGGGTCTCTGGAGGCTGAAATCAGGGTGTTGGCTAACTGTATTCTCCTCTAGAGACTTGACTAGGGAAAAATTTCTGTTCATTTTCATTCTAGTTTGTAGAATTCAGTTCCCTACTCACTTCAGCTGGGGATTTATTTCAGCTACAAGATCCCATGCTTGGGTCTTTATCACACAGCCCCTTTCATACTCAAATCTCATAATAAAGAATCCCTCTCCTATAGAATCTCTCTCATATTTTAATCTCTCTGACTCTAGGAAGGGTGCACCTGATTAGGTCAGTTTGGTTCCAGACCATCATGATAGAATATCTCAATAAAATGAGTCATAATCTCTTTGCTGATGGAGAGTTTTGCCTTCCATTTGTAAAAATGGCAACATTTTCAAATCTCAGTAAATCAAAGCTCAATAAAGCAAAAGTGTAGTAAAACAAGTTATGCCTTAAATTATTTGTTTATTTTTAAATTCTCACACCCAAGGATATGTTTATTGATTTTAGGGAGAGGAAATGGGAGAGAGAGAAAGAGAGACAATGAGGTGAGAGAGAAACATCAATCAATTGCTTATTGTATGAGCTCTGACCAGGAATCAAACCTGCAATCTAGGTATGTGCTCCAACTGGGGATTGAACCCACAACATTTTGGTGTATGAGATGACATTCCAAGCAGCTGAACCACCTGGCCAGGGCACAAGATATATTGTTAAAGTGAGAGTGAAATTTGCTGTATTTAGTGATCTTTGCTGCTTCAGTTCATTGAGCCATAATCTCCATTTTGGTTACTTCAAAGTCAACTGGTTAATGACCCAATCATGGGAGTTGTATTCCTGCTTATTCACAGGTCCACCCACATGTGTAGGAGTGGGGATGGGAATCTTGGCAGCTGTCTTAGAATTCTGCCTATAGCAGTGCTCATTAAATGATTGTTATTGTTTTTTGTTACAAAGGCATAAATCAAGTAGACTCCCTAGGTGAGGACAATAGTTCCAATCAATAAGAGTTCTACATTGTATGGTGAAGTATTCTACAGCAGTAAAACATGTATATAACAGATTCTCATAGGTAAGGACCCAACAGCCATATGTGAAATTATGTTTTTGTCTTCAAATTTACTGCAGGCAAAAAAGGAGAAAATATTTAAATGAAAGGACACAGTTATGGGATTCTCTGGAAGGAAGAATAAAATTAGGTATTAATATTCTAAAACTAAGTTTAGTTGCCAAAGGGGCTACTTAGTCTCTGTGTCTAGATTTTTCCTAAACTAGCATAAATTACCTGTATTGAAGATGGTTTGGGTCTGGTGCTGCCTAAAGCCAAGGGGGAGACTAAATATTGTATTCATTCCTTCCGGCTCTCTAATTCTGCACCTAAGGGGGCAACCAGCCTCTTGAATCAGCTCTTTCCCCAGGATCTATCTCATTGAACTGTGTCTGGGAGAAAGTCTAAGTTTAAGTCAGGATTCCTTGATTAAGACCAGTTAATGTAAACACTGAAAAGCCTGTCCATCTGTGTACTGCCAGCATAGCTTTTGGCAGCAATAACAGAAAGAAGAAAGAGTTGTAACAGAATAACAACAAAAATAACTTCTGGTCCTCCCTTCCACCCACCCCCAAATCCCATCTGGTGATATGAGGATCAGAATTGCGCAGTACTTGGATGCTTTGCTCTCACATGTCATTGTTGTCTTGAACCTTTCCAGGCATGTACAGAGCTCACTGCTCAAGAGATTAACTTTCCAAAGCAAAATGCTTGACCAACTTGAAATCTATTTGTGGAATTTATTATTTTCATCATTGAACCATGAAAAATAAATTCCACAAATAGAGTCCTAACAGTCTCACCCATCATGAAATATCTCTAACTTCTTAAAGTGTCCAAGAGTTAGAGAGAGCTAGCATATGTATCATTATTTTAACTTAATTACATATATCCTTTTTCTTTTTTTATATTTTGGATACTTTTATATCTGGGGATTTTTGACTTATGAAAGAGAAGTTGTTGTTATTATTACTGTCAGTTTCTCTGTATTAATGTGGTTTTTTCACCAGAAGATTGAATACTTTTTAAGTTGATAGCAAAGAGAAATCATGAGTTCCCTTTGACATCACTTATATTAAAAAAAATTCATAAACTAGTAGAAGAGAAAGACACTGTACATAAGGAACAAAACAACTGCGGACCCAAAAAGAGACCACATACATAACTGGACAAGCTCAGGAGAGGCCTGCATTGCAGGCCCTACAAATTCAGAGACTTGAAGTAACCACATAGGATAGTCTGAAATTAAAAATTCCTAACTATAAGTGAGTTATGGTGAGTAGTTATGTCCTAGGCCAGTATCTTCCTTGACAAAGGTCAATTTTTACCTTAACTGATAACATAGCTTTTGAATATCAAAGTAATTTCCTATTTTGGACCTTTCAAAGTATAATCAGTGCACCAGAGCAGAGACCACAGGTCTTATTGTTATTATTATCATGTTAATTGTTAACTGTTAAATATCCTATATCCACCTATATAAAGGAAGTATGTATCTATTCATTTTACCTTTTATCCAATCCCAGAGATTTCCCTGCTTTGCTTTCTCTTGCCTCCCTTATTTATCACCAATGGATTTCATGTGAGCCTCCTTATTCTTCCTGCTTTGATTTTCATGTATAAAATAAACTGCAAAATTGCCATTCTCAAACATTTTCTCAATCTGCTGAGATTTTGCTTTCTGGCAATTGTCATCAGTTTGGCTCAAATAAACTCATAAAAGTCCTTACAGACTTGGATTAATGTTGACACAACTATGTGTTTTTTTGTTTTTTTTTTTTTGTTTTGGTGGGTGAGGGGTGAACAAGGACAAAGAACATAATGTGATCCTCCTGGGAATTTTCAGCATTTGGAAAATGTATAAATACCCTTTGATAAATTTTGAGAATCGTCTTGAAAGTGAACTTCTTATATTACTAGTCATTTCATAAATAAGGTGAATGCAAAATAGACTATATATGTGTGTGAGAGTGTGTGTGTATGTGTATATATCTTTTTCAATAAAGATATAGTTTCAAGTATACATAATCATTCAATATTTATATAAACTGTAAAGTGATCACCACAGTAAGTGTAGCTAACATTTGTTACTACATATAGTTACAAAAAAGTTTTTATTTCTTTTTAAATTTTAATTTTTCAATTACATTTTATTTATTTTTTATGAAAGTAGGATTTTATTTTATTTTCACAATTTGTTTCATTTTTGTTTTTAGAGACGGGGAGAGGTGTAGAAAGAGAGGGAAAAAAACATTGATGTGAGAGAGAAACATCAATTGGTTGCCTTCTGTAGGTGCTCTAACTGAGGACCGAACCTGCAACCCAGGCATGTGCCCTGCCTGATAGGGATTGAACTGGTGACCTTTTATTTGCAGGATGACACTTAACTGAGTGATCCACTCTGGCCTGGGCTGCAGTTACAGTTTATATTAAAAAACAAACAAACAAACAAATAAAAACGCTCAACTATTTTCTTATGATAAGGATGTTTAAAATCTGACAACTGAAAATTTGTACCTTTTGTTTGCCTTCAGCCATTTTGTCCACCTACCCTCATTCCCTGCCTCTGGTATCCACCAATTTGTCCCATGTTCTGTGAGGTTGGGTTTTTTGTTGTTGTTGTTTATTTGTTTGTTTAATATTCCACATATAAGTGAGAGCATATGGAATTTGTCTTTCTCTATGCTATGATTCTAATGAAATACATAATTTTGTCCTACCATTGAAAATGTAAATATTTTGCTTTCAACTTCAACAAACATTTATGATTTGTTGACCTACATATGGAGGTAAAAGAATATTCTAACAACTACTGTCTTCCTTTAAGTAACTAATTAAAGAGTTAAAGAAAATGGAACATTAATGTGAATATGGCAGTTAGTAAAAACTTATGAACTCTGAAGAAAATGATCCAACAACAAAATAAGGATTATGAAAATACCTCAAACTAACCATTTACTGGGTATTCTGGGAATATAGTTTTTCAGACAGTGGGTTCAAAAGGAAATGCAGCTAATATTGGTAAAACATGTACAGCCTGTAAAAATCACTTTTTATTTGGACCATCTTTATTATTGGGAGGATGGTAGAGGAAAGGAATGCTTACTGAAAGCCAGTGAAATACTAACACATTTTGGCATTTTCAGATACCATATCAGGTACCATCTCATTTACCATTAATTTCTCACATGAATTCTTTAAGGGGAGATGTTACCTCAGTTTTGTGGATAACCTCCTAGAGCCTTCAGTTTTTAACTGAATTGTTGTTCTGATTACTATTGCCAATAAGACTTTGACCCCAAATTTAGAAGTTTAAAGTGACCTTTGTTTCTTTCTCTCTCCAGATTGGTTGGTCAGGGATTTGGAAAGAGGTTGGCTGGGCAGTCCTCACTTAGTCTCTCTGGTGGTAGCAGCCAGATAACAGTGGGACTTCAGTCCTTTGAAGGTTACATGGGCTGGGATTCCCAGATGGCCCAGTCATATGACCAGTAGAGGTTAAGAGATTACTGGCCACCAGCTGGGAACTCAGAGGGGGCATGGTGATCTCAGGATAACTGGGCTCCTTATATGATGTCTGGCTTCCCCTAAAGTAAGTGATTTCCAGGACCAGACAGAAGCTACATAACCATTTCTGTCTAGCCTCGGGAATCACTAGCATCATTGTCTGCCATACTCTATTGACCGAAGCGATCAGAAGCCCACTTACACTTTAGAAAAGGGGCCATAAACCTATCTTTTGATGAAAGAACACATAAAATGTATGGGAGCCATTTTAAAAATTATTATGTTTGCTCAAGAAAGACATTAAGAGCCTGCTAAAATTTATTATAAATAACAAAACCCCTAATTGCAACTTAGGGTACACAGTGAAGGAGTTTTTTTAATTTACAAATGACAGAAACTTAATGCTAATGAGGTTAGGACTAAAAGAGACAATAGGTGTGTGATCAGATCTTAGGAAAGGCAGAATGAATCTGGCTCAGGCAAGGTGGTACAAGGCACCACTGTGGGAGCTTTATTCTTTCCAACCACATCTATTTCTAGTATGTTGGCTGCTTGTCATGCACTTAGACCATTGTTTTCACAATACTCCTAGAACCAGCTAATGCAACCCAGAAGGACGGGACTCCTGCTCCGTGGTTCAAATTTGACATTTTGTAGGGAATGATTCAGATATCCAGTTTCTGTCACATATACACACACCTGTTCCATCCCTGTGGCAGATCCTATTCTAGTCTAGCACAGTCTTTACTAGAAGGTTGAGAGTTAGATGGAATGGAAGGAAAATGGTGAAAAAATGTTCACTGTATAGAAACCAAGAGAATTTACAGTAATTAGTGAGCTTAGAAGTTCTTGGCTGAGAACAGCTTTGGGAAATTTCTGTAAAGCTTGCACAAAAAGGAATCAGTATTTAGCCCTCAGCAAACCTTTTGTTGTCCAGACAATCCATGGAAAACTGAGTGAGAGGCTATTTGATTTAGATGATAAGGCAATGAGCCAGAAGTCAGAGCGCAAGCACACACACACACACACACACACACACACACACACACACACCCCTATATATTGCTAATCAACTATTTTCACTTGATTATCACATTTATACACACAATGGCCAAATGTTACAGGGCAGGTTTTATCTTTAATTTGCAGATAAAAAGCCTGAGAGCCAGAAATTTTAACTGACTTAATCCTAGTTACTAAAGTAATAATGGTAGAGCTGGGACTTAAACTCAGATTCCTACCCTTAGTCCGGTACACTTTCCACTTTGCTGCAGATTCTCCTGATGTAAACTTGAAGTTCCTTGATGGCATGATAGATGAGAAAGGTCTGCTCTACTGAAGGGTTCCACCACTCAAATATTTAGTCTTGGAGTAGCTGCCAATTAGAACATTTTGGCTTCTATAAAGTAAATTAAATCTGCCATTTTTATGAAGGTGATTTATAAAAATAAATTTCTCTTGCCAAAATTATCCTTTTCAAACATGTCATCCCCTTTCACATATAGTTAATGGCCTCCCATTGCACACTCCGTAGGAATATTTACAAAGCCCTTCTTTATCTGATTACAACCCATTGTCAAGGTTGTTCTCTTATCCTTATTTCACCTTCTCCAACAGTTCAACAATACAATGTAATGTCTCATTGAAAACTCAAGGCTTTCTCTGTATATTCTGTTGATCTTTTCTGCTCTATCATCAGGAAAAAAGTCTTCAATAAGTCAAGAATTAAATAGACTTCCAGAAAAATCATTCAACACCATGCTTTGGGAAAGGCCTTCTCATAAGAAGAGCAAGAATTATATTATCACAACTAAGGGCTATGTTTTATTGATACTTCTGGATTGCCCTACCATCCCACCTACATTTTGTTCACATCTGACTGAGGTGATAAGGTATGCCTAGGATGGATGCCTGGAAAACCTACCAGGACCTGGACAGAATCTAGGAGAGAAGGTATGGCAAACATATTTTAAGCAATCTTTTCTAGGTTTCACAGAAAACATAAATAAATAGCTTTCCTCTCTTCATCCCTTTGCATCTTCTTTTTTCAAGGGAGGAATGATAATCCAGAGGACCAAGATCAGGATATAAGCCTGAAGAAAAGAGCCCAGGTAGAGGTCCTTTAGTTGGCCTCTAATTATAGACTATGCTAAACGGACAAAAGGAGTCCCATAGACAATTACAAATAGAAGAGCTAACCAGGTTTGGGAAACCCAGAAGGCTTTAAGGGACAATATAGAACTGGAAATAAAACAAGTTCTTTCATGTTTGAATACTTTATATGCATAAATGTTTCACTGGAAGATGTGGAAGCAATTGGATGTAGAGAAAGGAAAATGCAGTAAAGAAGGATGCAGGAGTTTTTATTGGTGGAGTGTTTATGACTTCAGACACCCAGTTCTTCAGTGGGAGGCCAAGAATATACTCCAAAACTTATTGAAGACACCTTTATACTTGTGACTCATAAAAGTCTGATGAACATAAGAATCAGCAAGTATTGAATAAATAAAATACATTAGTTTCAAATTCTCTTTGCCTGGTTCTCAAAAGTACCAAATTTGGTTAGCTGGGATCCATGGTAAGGTAAAGAACTGGCCTTGAGCCAGACCTCATGGGCTATCTGCAGCTCCTCAAGTCAGATGTGATTGGCACAGGGACATTTAGTAGGTTCTCAGATCCTTGACTAAAAGTGAAACCAAGAGGTATTCAAAGCTTTCTATGCTAAAATTGAAAAAAATGAGCTCTATAAACACTTTATTTGCTGTGAAAATAATGAAAATAATGTATAACCAATTTTGTTTCCATAGACTGTATAAAAGTACAGGTAGGCTGTGTATTATTCCCTTTTGAAAGATTTCTTAAGAATCAAATGACTGAAAAGTGATTGATGGAAACTTTGATATAAATATAACAACATTCAGGACTTAAACTAAAGTGATTAAAAATTTTTTTAATCCAGAAACCCACAAGAGTTTTGCTTTGGTTAATATAAGCCAGGCTGATCATTTGCCAAACTATGAAGTATAAAGTTTTCATTTTGTGTTCCAAATCTCCCTTTTCTGCACCATTCTTCTTATTCCTTTATCCTACTACAGCAGCCCCATCCTTCACTGGGAAGGAACTGCCTCAACTAAAGCCATGCACAGAAATGATGGTGATGGTAACAACGTTAATGATGATGATGATAGTACCTACTATTTATTGAGTGCTGACTATTGGCACATTATTTATTCAGTGCTTATTAGGAGCCAGGTCAGGCTTTACATGTATTATTTCATTTAATCCTACTTACCCTGTGAGATCAATACTATATTTTCTCATTTTACAGGTGATAAAACTGACACTTCAGATAGAAAGAATTTTTTTCCAAAAAGCCATACAGCTGGTGAATAATAGAGCTGAGATTCAAGCTCCTATTTATATGACTTTCAAATCCCTAATAATGGGCAACTAAATCAATCTATTACCTATTTGTATAATACAGTAAGTCCCCATTTAATGTTGCCAATAGGTTCTTGAGAACTGAGACTTTAAGCTAAATGACATATAATAAAACAAGTATTATCATAGGTTAATTAGTAATAGGCTAATAAATAAGAGTTAAGTTCCTATGACATATTTCTGGTCATATATACATCACCAAATTTTTAAATAAAGACCTCAAACTCTTCAAATATTAAACATTGAAATAAATGCAATGAATAAAAATAAGATAACTTTTTCCCAACCCATTTATTCCATTTCAGGGTGGTGATGTTCCCAAGCAGGAGAGGGTTCCTTCAACATGGCACCTTGGGGTAAAACCCAACAATTGGTGTTGAGGGAAACAGGTTTTTATTTACAATATTCTAACCTGGGGAGGGCAGCGAGCACTTCAGCTCAGAGCCCTGTTCTTCCACGGGACCCAGCACTTCCCTTTGTCCCCAAAAGGCTATATATCAAAACCAAGCCCAAGAGTTCCCTATCCCTTAGCTGTCAGCTATCTCCTTTAGGATCTGGGTACAATGTCATTAGCCTCCGTATAACAGTCCAGCAAAACATGTGCCGTGTTGCCCTTGATCATGTGTAGTTCTCTCTCTGTCCTTTCAAAGATGAATAGTTCTCTCCTTCTAAAACCACCTGGTCGTCGTCGTCGGCAGCCGTCTGTCTCGAGAGACGATGGTGTAGCTTCTTAAGAGTCTATCTGCACCGCCGAGAATGGCTGTGCAGTCCGACTCGGGAGTGACATGGTATCTGTCTCCTCCCGTGTTGAATCGACATCTTGCGATGACGCTGGAGTGTCCTCTCCAGTGAAGCTGAAGCTACAGAGCCTGGGCAGGGTAATATGGAGGGTCTGCTGTTGCCCATGCAGCAGACCCCCCCTCTCTTCGCAGCTGAAGGGTCCAAGGGAAAGACGGAGTCGATACAGCTTGGGTTCAGGTGCGCCGCAGGAGTTGCCGGTGTTGACTACAACGTCAAACCGCCTTAGGGACTCCGGCTCCGGATTTTCTGTCGTGGTTTACTCCCTTAGCCTTTCCCCTGAAGAGGTATGCCGCAAGGCAGCGGAGGTTTTTTGGAGTCAGAGTTTTCCTTCTCTGAAAACCACCTGGTACTCTCTCTGCAAATGGCTGCCACCTTATTTTTAAATCCCTGACTGCAGCCTGTGGGTCTGTGACGCAGTGGGTGTGGTAACTGGTTCTGACCATTCACAGAACCTTGTGCAGGCCCTGTATGCTCTTTCCTCACCATCCTATGGTCAAAACCTCTCCCATCTCCTTGGGGCCTTGGAAGAACCAAAACCATTTACATAACCAAGACACTAGCTACCAGCCATAGATATGCAAAGGCATCTTGAAAGCTGACCCCTTCCCACATCTCCCAACTGCAGGTTCTGGGGAATTTTGGGGACTCCAGTCTATAACAGTGGGTAGCTGGAGCATGTCCCATGTGCTCGGGCATAAGGGGGAAACCCACCCCAGAGAGACTCACTACCATTGCAGGGTTGCCATACCTTCATCCATGCTCATTCACACTGAGAAAACTCAGACACACCAGTTAAAATCATGGGCACATCTTTGGGATGTGGGAAGAAACCAGAGGACCTAGAGTAAACTTGTGCAGACCTGGGAGAATGCTCAAACCCTACAACAGTGGCTCAGGCCTGGAACTGATTTTTTTTCCATTAATTTTTATAACAAAACAACATTGAAAAAAATTACATTATTGGAGCACCTGTTGTACTTTCATTTTAAAAAGAGAACCAGCAGAAGACGGTAGTGCTCAATAGAAGTTAGAAATTCCTTGCATAAGCAGCAGGCTAGTGCAGAAGATATTTTCAAGTTGCTGAGAAAGGGCCTCTCAAATTCTTCCAAATCATATATCACATCATGCAGAGAAATGTTCTGAACTTTCTGTGACTGAAATTGGGATAGGGGAATCTAAGTGATAGCACCAGTTGTGCCATTACCTAGCTACAAGTTTCAAATTTCTCATCTGTAAGATAAAGAAAGTAGACTAAATCATCCACATGTATTGTTCCAGCCCAAGCACACTATTTTTAAAGGTTTGCTTATGTATTGAATGAGTATGGTAAACTAATCTCAGGACTCTGGTAATCTTAAAATCCTAGTTTCCTCTCCTTCCAGAACTCCAGTTTTTTGAGCCTTCTAGTAAGTCTTCTCTGAAGCGAAAGGTATCCTGTAAAATACAGCGAAGGCAATTCTTCAGTAAATGTCATTACGGCATCATAGCTCTGAAACTAATTCATCTCTCAACCTGCTTTCCCATGGACTGGTAATAAAGACTTAATGCTGTTTCCAGCTCTTTTCAACTTCAAAGTTCTTACTAAAACATCAGTCTTCAAAATGTCACTAAGGTAGGCACAATCCAAGTGCTGTCCCTGCTCTTGCATTTCTTTGTCAATCATATTCTTGCAGTAATTGGATCAAAGGATGCCTGAAAAGTCATTTAGTTGAAAACCACATCTGATGCTTGATTCTCAGAAATATTCTTACCATATGCTCATTCAGTATAGTAGATGATCTGAGGGTTCCTTTCCAGTCTAAGGACCAGTGATTTCCCCTTCTGTATATAAATTATTATCTGACCCAAGGAGCAACCCAAGCAAGACCCCCCGCAGATGGATGAATTGACTCCTCACCAAACTGATGCTGATTGGACTTAGCCAGCCAGCTGGGCTAATCAGTTCTCCTCCCTGACAACAAAGAATGGGAATGAAACTATTTCAATCCCAGTCTGGACTGCTTTCCTGAATGGAGTTGAGAATCTTGGAAGTGGTGGTACATCTACCTTCCTCTGAGCCAATCTACAAAAGTGGAAATATAAAGCAGAGGTGGAACAGGGAACAGAGATGCAGTATGAGTAAAAAAGAAGAAGACTCCCTGAATTTCTAATCACTTTTCAGTTACTGGTTCCACTCCTCAGCTGAACCTTCAGATTTGTGTCGTATTAGGCTGTGCTCAAAGAACTCTAGTAACAGATATCTTACTATGATTTTTCCTACCATTTCCGACAACTCCCTATTCTGTCCTGTCCTTCTGAAACACTCTGGGTCCAAGGAAAGACTCAGGATTCAGAAATTGTTTGCCCTTCCTCCAACTGGAGGGAGATGGAAAAAAAGATAAGGAGGAAGAAAATTGAGTGTTTTTCTGTATTTCTGCTGGCTTCTTTTGAATTTATTTCTTGCTGATGGTGTGTTGTTTCTCACTTCCCTTATAGGATGACTGTCACAGAATTATATTCATTCTCTGCTGTACTGCAGAAAATGTAACAACATAAACCTACAGCCTAACTGGTTTGCAGGCAATCTTATAAGTAAGGACAATGGGAATTTTAAAATAGCAATGAATGATAATATTTTTTCTCACATTTTCAAATTTATGCTTTGAGCTTTCTACCAGCTTGAATCAATTCTTTAAGTTTTTAGGTTGTGTCAAAGCATGTCTTAAAAATCATAAACTCTCAGACTAAATTAAAAGAACATTATTTAAGGTTGACATAACTGTGAGTCTTCTACCAGCTGCAACTTGGAAATTACTACCAATAACACCTTTAAAAATGGATTTAGAATTGGTAAAATAACACCTTAGGGGAACCTGCAAATTTAGTACAGCTGGTCCTCAAATAACGTTATTTTATTCAACCTTGTTTTATTATATTGTTGATGAGAAAAAAGTGGATTCCCTTTGGAGTTCACTGTCTGTGTGGAGTTCAGATAGATATTCATGGGTTTTCTCCAGGTAATCTGGCTTCTTCCCATATCTCGAAGATGTGCCAGGTAGGTAAATTGGCATGTCTCCTTGTTCCAATATGAGTGAGTGTGGGTGACGGAGTGAGTGGCCCTGTGATGGAAGGGTGTCCTGCCCTTAGCGCTTCCTCCACGCATCCTGTCCGGGGTTGGTCCCACCCTGCACCCTGAGCTGAGGGAATGGGCTATAGCCACCCACACACATGAGCAGGAATATGCAGGTTGGAAAAGTGTTCTCTTGTTTTTATTTGTCTTTCTCAAGTATACATATAGCTCACATTTCAATGTTTAATATTAGAAATGTTTGGGGTCTCTATTTAGAAGCTTGGTGATGTTATTGTGACAAGAAATATGTGGTAGGAAGTTAGCCCTTATTTATATCAACTAGTCTGTGTTTAAATTGCTTTGGTTACATGTTGTTTACTTCAAGTCACAGTTTTCAAGAACCTGTCACAGATGTTAAAAGAAGAAACCCATGGTTAGGTTTTGAAATGCCTTTTTCAGCCTTACCCAATGTTAATTGTCTCCCTCATTCCCACTCCAACACCTTCACCCCAGCCCATTTCTGAGGATGACCAAGGAGGCCAGGTCTGGGTGGTACAATTGTAGGAAGGGCCTGGGTAGCAAGTGGATAAAGGATGTTAGGAATGGTAGGGGATGGGTGGAGGGAGCTCTAAGGAATAAAGGTCTGTAGCCAAATTGAAATTCAACTTCTGTCATTGTGTGCTGCCCTAGAGCATGGGAATGGGCACCGGAACCCCGCTGTCCCTCGGGTCTATCTAAATGTATCATCTTGTACGAGGCAGTAGAGAACTGAGTGTACCCAGGGTGAATATGAAGTGCTACTTAAAAAGAAAAAAGGTAAGAAATTAATCTTCAATATCCTCCTCAGAATAGATTTACAAAACTAGCTGATCTTGGCATTATGACATTTCCTTCACTGATTCAGGTCACCAAATCTCTTTTTTCTTCAGAAGAGCTCCTACTTTAGGCACTATTGGCTATTATTTATGTAGCTGTCTCTCTAGTGGTTCTAAACACGTGGTCCCTGCATCAGCATCAACCCCATTATTGGCAACATGTTAGGAATGAAAATTCTTGACCTCCTGTCAAATCTGCTAGGTCAGAAATTCTGGGTTTGGGGTTGAGCAATCTGTTTCAACAAGTATTCCAGTTGCTTTTGATGACAGCTAAAGTTGGAGAATGGTGCTCTACAGATCTTAAACTTCAATCACAAAGTGTATTTAATCTATTTCCTTTAAATGAGACAATTTCTTCTTAGTGGTGCAATGGTGAACTATACTGGATCTTAAGGCAAAAGTTAAAATCAATAAATTAATTCTGTCTTTTTCTTTGTTCATCATATATTTTTGTTCTTAGTTTTGATTTTTAAAAATATCTGTCTTGATTATTCAAGCACACTTCCAGAATGGCTGTCCTGCTATCCTCTACTATGGCTGGACAGACTGGAACTTTTGTAAAATTGCAAGGACAAGAGATACTTCTTCAATTTCAGGGATTTAAACAATACTTTCCAAAGTAGTGATAACATCCCTCAGACCTCCCTCCACATGAACATAGTTTCAGCCAGAGGTGATTACTAATTTATTTATATCTGAGTGAACACATGTTGTTTTTTTTTTAATTCAACATTTATTTCCTTTAATTGATAATAATAGAACCATCACTTTCAAAAAGATCACCTCACTTTCGTTTTGGTTCTAGGCAATATAAAGCTTACATTCTCAGAAACATTTACTACTGTCAAACTTTTTTATTTATGAAATCTAGTGGATGAAGAATACTTTGGTGCAGTAATTTTTTAATGGGTTTACTTGATTTATATATATTTATTTTCTTATTGGGTAGCTTCTTCTGAAATGCCTATTCCAGTCATTTGCTCATTTTTTTAAAAACATTTTTTAATTGCACTTACTGGGGTGACATTGATAAATAAAACCAGACATATTTCAAGTGTACAACCCTATAATGCATCACCTGCAGACTGCATCGTGCACTCACCACCCAAAGTCAAGTCTCTTCCACCAACATTTATCCTCCCTTTTCTCTCTTCTACCTCCTCCACCTCCCCCATCACCCATTCCCTCTGACAATCACCATACTGTTGTCTGTATCATTTTTGTTTGTTTGTTTTTCTTAATCCCTTCATCTTTTCCACCCAGCCCCTAACACACCCCTGCCTGACAGCTGTCAGTCTGTTCTCTGTATCTATGAGTCTGTTTCTATTTTGTTTGTTTATTTTATGCATTTGATTCCACATATAAGTGAAATCATGCGACATTTATCTTTCTCTGACTGGTTTATTTCTTTTTTTTTTTTTTTTTTTTTTTGATTTTTCAATTACAGTTGTCCCATTTTTCCCACATTTCTCTCCCCCACCCAGCCCACCCCTTCTCCCGTAATCATATCCCTCCCCGTTCTCCATGTCCATGAGTCATTTATACACATTCCTTGACTAAATCCTTCCCTTACTTATCCCCCTTCTCTCCCTCCCCCCTCCCCCCTATTGACTGCTATTCTGCTCTTTCTCCTATTTAGTTTGTTTGTTTGTGTTGTTCTTTAGTTTCCTGTATTAGGTGATATCATATGGTATTTTTCTTTCGTTGCCTGGCTTATTTCACTAAGCATAATTCTCTCTAGTTTATTTCATTTAGCATAATACTCTCAAGGTCCATCCATGCTGTCACAAAGGATAAGATTTTCTTCCTTTTTATAGCTGAGTAGTATTACATCATGGAAATGAGTCACAGCTTTTTTTGTTGTTGTATTTTTTCCATCACCATTTAGCCCCCTAATACCCACCTCTCTCCTACAATCACCACACTGTTGTCCATATTCCATGAGTCCTTTTTCCTCTTTGCTCAACCCCTTCCACTCCCTTACCTCCCTCTCCACTAGCTGTCATCCTACTCTCTATCGATGAGTCTGCCCCCACTTTCCTTCTTAGTTCAGTTTTTTCATTAGATTCAATTTACGAATGAAATCATATGGTATTTGTCTTTCTCTGACTGGCTTATTTCACTTAGCATAATGTTCTCCAGGTTCATCCATGCTGTCACAAAGGATAAAACTTTTCTTTTTTACAACTGAGTAGTATTCCACTGTGTAAATATGTCCCACAGTTGTTTCATCCACTCATCTACTGATGGACACTTGGGCTGCTACCATATCTTGGCTATTGTAAAAAAAATGCTGCAATTAACATGTGGATGCTTATGTTCTTTTGAATTAGTGTTTTGTGTTTCTTCAAATATATTCCCAGAAGTGGAATCACTGGGTCAAAAGGCAGATCTGTTTTTAATTTTTTGAACTATCTCCAAACTGCTTTCCACAGTGGTTGCACTAATCTGCATTCCCACCAACAGTGCAAAGGTGTTCCCCTTTCTCCACATCCTCACCAGCACATGTTGCTTATTGATTTATTGATGATAGCCATTCTGACAGGCATGAGGTTATATCTCTTTGTGGTTGTAATTTACATTCCTCTGATGATTAGTGTGATATTGAGCATCTTTTCATATGTCTATTGGCCATTGGTATGTCCTTTTTGGAGAAGTGTCTATTCAGATCCTTTGCCCATATTTTAATTAAGTTGTTTCGTGTGTGTGTGCATGTGTGTGTGTTGAGTTTTATAAGTTCTTTATGGATTTTGGATATCAACTCCTTATCAGATATATGGGTGAATATGTTCTCCAATTCTGTGGGTTGTCTTTTTATCTTGCTGATAGATTTCTTTGCTGTGCAAAAACTTTAGTTTGATGTAGTTCCATTTTTATTTTCTTTCTTTGTTTCCCTTGCTTGGGGAGATATGTCAGATAAAATAGTGCTATAGCAATGCTTGAGAGTTTACTGCCTATATTTTCTTCTAGGATATTTATGATATTGGGTCTAATACTTAAGTCTTTAATCCATTTTGAATTTATTCTTGTGTGTAGTGTAAGGCAGTGGTCTAGTTTAATTTTTCTGCATGTATCTGTCCAATTTTCCCAACACTATTGAATAAACTATTTTTAGCTCATTGTATGTGCTTGCTTCCTTTGTCAAATATTAATTGGCTGTAACGGTGTGGATTTATTTGTAGGCTCTCTATTCTGTTTCACTGATCTATGTGTCTGTTTTTACCTAAGTACTATGCTGTTTTGATTACTGTGGCCTTTTGGTATAGTTTGATATTAGGTAAGTGTGATTTCTCCAAATTTGTCCTCTTTCTCAGGATTGCTATTGCTATGTGGGATCTTTTGTGGTTACATATAAATCTTTGAAATATTTGTTCTAGTTCTGTAAAATATGTCATTGGAATCTTGAGAGGAATTGCATTGAATCTATAAGTTGCCTTGGGTAGTCTGGGCATTTTAATGATGTTAGTTTTTCCTATCCATGAACATGGTATGTGCTTCCACTTATTGTATCTTCTTCAATTTCCTTATCAGTGTCATATTTTTCCAAGTATAGGTCTTTTACATCCTTAGTTAGATTCTTACAAGAACTGTCTGGGATTTTACTGCCTATGTTTTCTTCTAGGAATTTTATAGTTTCATGAGTACATTTAAGTCTTTTATCCATTTTGAGTTTATTTGGGTGTATGGTGTGAGCAGGTGGTTTAGTTTCTTTCTTTTTATTTTTGCATGCATCTATCCAATTATCCCAACACTTTTTATTGTAGCCCATTATATGTTCTTGCCTCCTCTGTCAATTATGAATTAACCATAAAGGTGTGGTTTTATTTCTAGGCTCTTTATTATATTCCATTTATCTCTATGCTTGTTTTTATGCCAATACTATGTTGTTTTTATTAGTATGGCCTTGTAGTATAGTTTGATATGAAGATGAACTACCTTGATTTAATTTGAGTGTCATGTGTATTCATAGTTATTTTCTTCTGCAATCACAGCTGATTAATCATTGCAGTCTCTCAAAAGGGAGGTAATTCATGCTGTAAGCCTGAAACTCACATCCATCTTTAGTTTATCTACAAAAGGGCAGAGTTGCCAAGGCTAAGGTCTGAAACCTCTGTGTTCAATATACCAACCACTTGCCCTTCCATTTTTTCTTCTTTTCACTCCTTGTATTTCAAACTGCAGGGGCAAGAGGAAACAAAGTAAATGATTCTCTTACTAGGAATAGATGCAAACTCTCAGTCCCTTCTTTACCCAGGTAAGCTCAGACACTAACGACATTGAACCTACTGGTTTGTTCTAGAACCAATTCTGACCCAGGCTGCAGCACATTTAGTAGGATATGACTTAGCAGTTATTGGAATATTAAGTACTGTAGTTCTCCTCAGAGATCCCATTTTTAGATCTGATTCATTCTATCCCTGACTTCTAGGACTATCAGCTCTTGATAGCTCACAGCTGCATCCCTCAGTGGGCTTGCTGTCAGTCTCCAGGGTCACTTTGCCCAAAGTTATATTAGCTCCCAGAAGGCATCTCAAAGTCAACAATATGCTGAAGAAGGGAGACAAAGAGCCAACCTCCTTGGGGTTTAATTTGGGAAACTCTGAAAGACATCTCACCTTCAAAACTCAACAAGTTCAGCTCTCTTTCTTCCCAATCCTGCCTTTTTTCCCCCCTTAAATATATGTCTCCTGAGAGCCCCTTCTCCCACCCCACCCAACTTCGTATCTCAATACCTATTGCTAGAGAATACAATCTAAGTATCAGACGTGGTTCTAAGAAGCAGACTATAAATGGTGTTTTGGAGATAAATCACTCACTGGCTAGCTGGTATTGAGGACCCCATCACTGGTGGTTGGAAGAGAATAAATAGCCCCATGTAGCAGTGCAGTTGTTAAGCACTCACTGGTGATGATCAGAGATAGATTTGGGTCAAAAAAGATGCATGGTTGGTATATTATTTCTGCTTCTGGAGAACTATGAAGAAAATGACAGCTATGAGAACCATGGAACTGAGTGGTTAATGATATCTATCTGATTTCATCACATGCCTAACTGGTTAGTCAACTGGTAATGTGATAGGTATCACCACCTGAATATTCAAATATTTGATGTTGACATCAGTTTCTGAAGTTCTATTTGGATGAGGTACTGCTTCTAGTTTACTATTTTGATTGGGAGGGGTTAACCCAGGGACTTTCACTTAGCTGTTCTTACCAATAATGACCCTCACCTTAGGTCAGATAGCCAAGCTGGGGTTACACTTAGCCACTGTAAGTCATATTTGAACTAAGCCTTCATATATTATGTGATCATTATAAGCCACTGCTTTGGTTGTTGGGCCACAATGGCATTATGAGTCCTTAGGAGTTGGCAGAAATTCAAAATTATTGTCTAATAATCCCTCAGAAACCAGATGATCATTCTTCAATGCAGTCTCATATTAACAAATACCTACGGGATTCTTTATACAGCAGGTACTTGTAGCAATGGCACAAATTAACTTCAGCAGGTTAATCTGGCCTCTCTTTCAGTCAAAGGGCTCTGGGTCTACAAATCAACTAAGGTCTGGAAACTCAGTGAGAGGCTGTGATTCTTCCCAGTGGTAACTCAAGTCAGGTTTTTGGCTCCATATCTAGAGGGTTTTTGTTGTTGTATTTTTCTATTATATTAGTCAACAAATATTCTAGTAATTTATCAATCTACTTAATTCCTAGGGACACCACAGTCAATTAGCCTGTTATCTAATAACCTTGTGTGTCAAAGCATTTTGATTACTGGTATATCTATGTTACCCTTTATGTTAAATATTTTCACCTTGGCTTTGTGGCTAAGTGCTGCACTTGGTCTAACACACTTAGAATTCACTTCTGCATATCCTCCTTGGGGTTGCTGGCCATATGTAATAGCAAATTTTTGCAATTATTTTGGTATGCAAGCTATTTTCTTCTGGGCTATAGTATGTTCTGGCTTCTTAGGATATAGTAAACTTTGACCATGGGTCTAATGGCAAGAGAGTATCATTGTGGTGTGTCTTGACAGGAATAAGGATCCATTTTAAAGGCTTATGCTAGAAGTTATCACAGGCTTTTCAAGCAAAGGTAGGTTACTCTTCTCAGACACTGGAAGGAGAGCTAATTACCTTGGTAAGGGAGACTCAGGATGACAGGGAGACTCAAGATTGTCAGGTTTATATGTGCCCAACTTGTTGTCCCATTCTAAGTTTCATGACTTCATTCTTTCCTAATAAATATCCAAAATTTCACTTGAAAAACTTGATAAAACTATGAATTTAACTACTGTTGTAATTCAGCAATCCACATATTTAAATGTTGCATTTTATTTTAAGCAATATTAGTTCCACGACTACAAGAAAAAGGGGGCCTATTCCAAACTGTCGTGGCAGTTCTTAGACAGCAACTTAAACTAAACATTGAAGTAACTAAAATGTCTTTTTTTTTTTTTGGTAAATGCTTAAGTGCATTGAAAAAAAAAATTCCCAAATAATAAACTTGTCATCATTACTGCCATAAAAGCCAAATACTGTACAGCAGCCACTTGAGAAGTAAAGCACTTGCTTCAGTTGGCACTTCAACAAAATCAAACACAGATATAGCTTAATTAATTATAATGACACTGTTTGCCCTGGATACTTAGTGTCCTATTCCCCATTGTCAAGGAGCTCCAACATAAGGACATGAACAAACCAATCATGAAATTCCATCTCTGTGGGACTATTTCCTCTATCAATTCTTTATCAATCAGGTTCCAGTTTGGAGTCAGGACCCACACAGGGAAAGTTGAAAACAAAGCTTTATTAATATAATAAGGGAATGACTATATAGGTAAAGAGAACTTTAAAAGAATCCTCTAGGACTGAGAAAGAATAACTAAATAAGGAAAAAACTTAGAAGAGAGGCCCCCTGCCTAATGCTGGGATGTAGACCTTATTGGAGGTTAAGGTGTGTTTACTATCTACTGGATGGAGAAGTTCTCTCTCTCTGTTGCTCCAAGACCAGGCAATCAGCCAACACCCTTTGTAGTATAGCTGGATGATGCTGAGGATGGGCAAACAGGGGGGATCCAGGGTGGGAGCCCACTCACTACCAGGGCACCATGAGGCCTGGGGTTTATGTTGTCCACATGAGAGATCCACAGAGAGATGATCACCTGGGAAGGGTCAGGGCTAGGACTGCCAACTTGCCAGTGGATTGAGAACTCCAGGAAAGTAGAAGGGGAAGTGTGCCACTGGGTTTTCCTCACACACATAACTTGCAGCCTTGTGACAGAAGCAAGCAAGAAAGAAAACAGCAGCCTCCATAAGCAGAAAGAAAATCCCTCCCTTCTATAGTACCCTCCTATCCCCATTGCCCTCTACCACCAATGTCTGATTCATGTTCTCTGCCAAAGGGAAATTCTGAAGAAGGGTCAAGTTTCATTATCACAGAATCAGGTAATAAATGGCAGATTTAGAACCGAGAGGCAATAAGTTGATTACTGGCTCATTCTTCTCTTTGAATTCCCTTTCTTGCTCTGAACTTGATTTTTCCCACTCTTCCTTGCTTTCCTCCTTCCCTTCTCCATGCCACTGTGACCTTGGTCCAGCCACAAAAAGAGCTATACACAATGACTGCTCTATTTTTCTGAGTCTGAAAACTCAGTTGCCTGAAAGGGGAGGTTAGAGAAAAAGTAGAGGGAGGGAAGCCCAATACATTGGCTTATTTTTTAAAAATACATAATTTCATTAAGTGATATTGACATTAAATCAGTTATTAACATTTAGTTCTCATCTTATTTCTTTCCTCTGCTCTTGTATTGTACCACAGATTATACAGTTCTAAAAACTGAAGATGTCTTTTCCAACCCTTCTGGTTTGCAGTAGCAATGGCTGGAATTTAGCCCAGAAATATTGTTGCAATTACCTTGTTCCCAGATGACCTATGGAAGTGTTATCATTTTAACAAGAGGGATTCTTCTAATACAGGCAGCCTGTTTATGTAGGTCTCAGAGGACTTGAGGGGGGGATGTTTGCCTACACAAAATCTGTACTTGAGCTTGCCCCAATGCAAATCACTCATTAAACCTTATAGGAATTGTTTGTAAAAGGTCACCACTGAGAAGAGCTTGCAAAAGATTTCCATGACACGTCTTTTCTATTAAACTGTGGTCATTTCGGCTGTAAATAAACATTTCCAATTTCTGAGTCAATAAGCAATATGAATTTCTAGCAATGGAAACCATTCTCTCAGACTCCTAAACTGAACCCCAACTATTTTTATGTGAGCAAATTATATAGCAAGTTGCAGTTCTGTGCTTACAGCAGTAGATGGTGTCTGACAGAGTGGCTGTAGCAGGTAAAATGAAATAATACTGGACTAAAGGTTCTGTATTGTAGTTTTTACAGTTGTAGTACTGGTGAGGGTTAAATGCATAGCCATCTTTTTTTCCACCGCTCTTTCATTTCAAGTCATTTACAAAAAGTTGTATCAGAGTTCTTGATTGCA
The DNA here is from genome assembly GCF_987537825.1 of Furipterus horrens. NCBI lineage: Eukaryota > Metazoa > Chordata > Mammalia > Chiroptera > Furipteridae > Furipterus > Furipterus horrens. The sequence continues at coordinate 77,085,269 of NW_028327172.1, read as the reverse complement.
ACTAAAAAAAAAAAAAATGTCTGGCAATCTTCACCCATAAAGGGAATGTGTTGCAAGGATAACCAGGACTCACAGAGCTTAGAGGAGACCAGAAGCCCAGAGTGAGAAAATGAGTGAACACCTCAGGGCTCTGGAGGTGGGCAGGAGACACAGTTGATCTGCTGCTGCTGAGAAGATGACCTCCAGTCTCCTGTGAGACCCCATGTCATTCACTTCAGACTCACAGCTCCAGGAGAGTGAGTCTGATTGACTTAATTTAAGACACAAGCCTGCCTCTGACTTGGGCAGTAGAGAGAGTGAAGTGACCCTCTGGCTTCCTTTGGAGTGAAGGGCACTTGTTCACTCCAAGCCTCCAGAGTGTGGGATTACTAAGGGATTTCAGGGCTCATAGGAATGAGGATTGCATGCTAGATAGTCAAAGAATGACAAAGTTCCTTCAAACACTTCCTATCCATTATACCCAATTTCAGGTGACTGGTAGGTACAGGTTCTAGGAATTGTTCTTTGAAGTCCAGGTGTGGTATATATGCAAAAGGTCAGCTGGGGTAAAACAATTTCTAATTGTTTATTCATTCAGTATATCATCTCTTCAACAAATATATAGTCAACATGCTAAATCCTGTCCTCGAGCAATTAAACTTCACTGGCAACCATTGACAAGCACGCTTGCCATTCCCCTCCCCCCCATTTTTCTCATTTTTCTCTTAGATTTTTAACAGTTTATATAATGGAGTCAAAAATGACTCAGTTATTCAGTCTCTTGTGGATATTACTAAATTTCCTATCTCCTCAACACTCTCCCCTCAGCCTTCCTTGTTTTCCAGCCTTGCTCATTTGGGAGTTGGTTTGAGCCTATGTTCCAGGAAGGACAGGAAGGGAAATGAAATAAACTCAGACACATCTCCAGGACTTCTTTGAACAGTTCCAGCAGGATATCTTAACCCAGGACATTGCATAAAATATGTTTTACACATTATTTTTGGATTTCAGTGACCTGTGTCTCCCTGGCCCCTGTCATCAAAGCTAATTGAAAACTGGTGTTGGTGCAGAGCCACAAGCACTTGGGCAGGCAGCCACAGTGTCGGGGAGAGTACCAGCTGAACTCAGCTTCTGGCTCTGCCTCTACTAACTGCATGAGCTGTTTTACTGCTTTTTAAACTGTGGTAAAATATAATGTGCACATACAAACATTCACATGCATACTCACATGCAAGCTTATATAAGTACAAAAGTAGTACAGGATAGCAGTTTGGCATGTGGGTTCTGGATTCCAATGGACCTGGAGTTGAAATTTGGCTGTACCACTTACTAGCTGTACAAATTTGGGCAAGTATCTGTTGTTCTTTATCCATTAGTTTCTGCAGATATAAAATAGGAATGATTATAGTACCTATTTCATGGGGCTATTGCAAGAATTAAAAGATATAATGCATGCAAAGCTCTTAGTAATTGCTTAGCATGTAACAAACACTCAATAATAGCAGCTATTGTTACACACACACACACACACAGACACACAAACACACACGCATATAATTGAATTACTAGCTTTGTAACCTTGAACAATCTCCATATCTCTATGAGCTGCCTTTACACTTTAATATTAATAACCACCTTCTAGGTTTGTTGTCAGGATTAAAGAAAAGAGTAGCTAAAATTTATTGAGCCTTATTACTGTGTGTGAGAGGGCTTCATACAATATGAAGTACTAGGAGGTAGATGATATTACTGTGCACAGAAGCTAGTTAGAGGATTCTCAGCAAAAGAATAAAATTCACATTCATTTCACAATCACTTCAGAATAAAATGCCACGTGGGAAGTATAGACCTTTCATTCTGAAATGATCCACATTCCAAACAAAAGGTTAAGAACCAAGTCACCACTCTGACTTCACAATCAAAGGTAAAATCAATCCGTCCGCCTCTATTTAGGAGTGAGAGAGGAAGCAATGACAATGCTCTGAAATGAAGTTCTCCTTGTTCAAGAGACACTGAAAACCAATATTGTGAAGTCTCTGGCACAACTGAGCCCTCCCTCCAGGTAAGAAGGGGCACAAAGTCACTCAGGGGCAATGCAAGGGTCTGAGAGGGGCTTGAGAGGAAGACCCTGAAAGAAAAATAGTTTTTCAGGCTGTATTTATACAGTAATGAAATCCTACTAAATACCTGGTCCCTGAGCTGGGCTCTGGAGTTGTGTATGCAGGGTCAGTTTAAGCAAACATCAGATACAGCAACTGTTCCCAGAAGCCTATGGATTAGAAAGGCAGTTAAGATAACTATGCAATAATTGTGCAGGACCAAAAAGCAGGCCACACAGTGCTGGGAGAAATCCAGAAGGATTGCTTGTGTTTTCAGAGAAGGCAATCTTCCTCTTTTAACCTAGAGGTGTTTGGGAATGGCATTAGGGAAAAGAAGACATACCCCTTGCACACCTAGATTTTCCTTCCTCTCTGTCCTGGGCAACAGGTTAGCTGCATTGAGCAGCAGCTTCCTGCTCTTCACTCCAGGAACAAGGTGGGTGCTGTGACGAACTTGGAGCTCATTCTCTCCTTTAAGTTGTTCATCCTCTTAAGTCTAAGGTAAATAAAAGTCATGGTACCATAATTGAGTGTATGAGAGTTCTCCAGAGATAATACAACAGGATATCTATCTATCATCTATCTGTCTATCTAATCTTTCTCTCTATATATATGGAGAGAGGGGTAGGGTGGGTCAGAGAGAGAGAGAGACAGAGAGACAGAGAGACAGAGAGACAGAGAGACTTGGCAAGTCTGAAATTCATAGGGCAGGCAGGCCAGTAGGCTGGAAATTCAGGGGTGATGTTGCAGTCTTGAGTCTGAAATCTGCCAAGTGGGCCTAAAAGCTGGAAACCAAGGCAGGGTTTCTATGTTGCAGTCTCCAGGCAAAATTCCTTCTTCTTTGAGAAACCTTAGTCTTTGTTCTTAAGGCCCTCACTGATTAGATGAGGACAACTGACTTTATTTAGAGTCAGCTGATAGTAAATGTTGATAACATCCACAAAAACCTTTACAGAAACATCTAGTCTACTTTGACCAAACAGCTGGGCACCATAGCTTAGCCAAATGGTCACATAAAATGAACCATTATCGAGGGGAAGAATAGGGAGGAATTTTGCTTGGGGTGGTTAAGAAAACTCATAGAGAGGGTGATAATATGAGATTTGGTCTTTAAGAAGTAGTAGAAGAAGTTTGTCCTTTAAGAAAACAAAAACAGCAAAAATTTCCTGTCAGAAGGAGCCGCAAACCCATGGAGGCATGACAGGAGAGTGTGTCCAGGAAGAGGCAAATTCTCAGTGTGGCTGAGCAGTGTGGCCTGCAAGGCCAAGGAAAAGGAGGCCAGAGAGGCTGCTTGGCACGTTCAATTCTGAGCTACTTGGAACGCCATTTTAACCAGTTAGAATTTGTTTTACACACAACTGAAAGCCATTTAAAAGTTTTATGCATGCAAGTGCCATGCTACCATCTAAGTTCTGTAATAATGGCTCTCAAACTTAGTGCATACAACAATCATATCAACTGGTAAAAATGGCAATTCTCAAGATGTCCACCTACCTTTTCCTAGGCTATAGGACCTGTTTGAGGCTTAGCCATTTAACATATTTTTATCAAGCAATGAATTATTTCTATGTAGGTATTTTGGAAACCATACTTGGAGAAGCACTGCTCTAGAAAGATAACTCTAGCAGCAGAATGTGAAATGAATGTAGGACACCATGGCAGGCTGTGGTCACTCAGTGGACTTTCCTCCTGGGCATGACCGTGGCTCACATGCCTCAGTCATCTGGGGTTCAAGGAACTGGGGGCATACTCTGGAGACAGAAGGCATGTAGGCTCACAGACAGTCCCTCTCCTGACTTGGATACCATTTTATTACATATTAATGGCATAAGGTAGTGTTTTCTTTGCTCCAGTGTATTACAGAATGGTCAATAAACTCATCCTCTGACTTTATTTACAACTTACCCTCAGACATAAGTCATCAGAAGGACAAGGATGGAAGGCAGATCCAAGTGACAGAAAATGTGCTGAAAACGGAATCCCCCCCCCCCCCCCCCATTCTGCCCAAAGTTTGTATAGAATGAGTTTGCTCCTAGATTCCTTGGCTCCTGATACAAATAAGTTCCTGATGGTCTTTTCCACTCGTTTATCTAAAATGACCAGATGTTTCTGAATTCCAGTGTGGGCTGAAGTTTCAGCTTTCGTGGCTTTTTCCAGCCCACATAAATACCAGTAATTCTGTCCAGTATATGATTAATGAATTTCTCCTCCTGTCTTTTCCCTGCATATTTTCCTTTTTTAAAGAGCTAATCTGGTCTAGGTATGAATCTGAAAGCTCAGACCTACCATCAAAGTTAATCTTGCTGCTTGCTGCCAGATTGCTGGCTCATCCTAGGGATGTGCCCTCAGTACCACCTTACGGACCAAGTCTTAGCCTTCTTTCTCATCTCTACCATGGCTAGCCAATTGTATCTTAAGCCTTGGTTTGCTGACTGGCTCTCCAATTTCTTTCTTGAGGCTGGAGCTCTACCCTGAATTACATTCAATTATTCGGGCCCTGAACACAGCCTAGCCCTCTCCTCTCCAGCTCCCTCCTCCATGGGCTAGACTCTGCTCCCAGCCAAGGGGTTTGTCAGAGTCTCCATGCTATGATTTGCAGGTAGTTGTGTACCTCAACTTCCTGGGGCCAGACCAGATTAGAGCTCTTGAATGGTGATGTTGGCTTAGGGTAAGTCATTTGGTTATTTGTTCTTTAGGACATTAAAATACGCATTTCTGGTAAACGCACTTCATAGCCACATTAGTCCCCAGAATGAGCTCTGCCTTTGGCCAGTTCCATCCCTTACAAGATTATGGAGAAGGAGTTACTGGGTTTCACTTCTAAGTCTAAACAGGATATGGCATTATATGAATGATCAAAAGGCTGTGCTAGCTCAAAGACATTAAAGTTTAAGGTTATATTTTAAGGATATTTACTATTCAGATCCACAAAAAATGTAATGAAACACTTTAAAGAAAATCCAAACTTGTAGATTACTTTTCTGGGAAGACCCGATCAGAGCTACCTGTATTCCTGTTTGAAACTGGACAGGTATATCAGTGCAGAAGTTCTCTGCAAACCTATCTTCAATTCAGGGGAGTGGGAAGAGGAATCTCCAGACTTTCTGACCTAGAGCATGTGCTCTAGCACAGAGTTTGTTAATAAAATGACATTTCCTTTTGGTTTGGCAGTTGTTCTTTATGCATTGAGTTCTTTGGGGTAGAAGCCCAGAGAGAGACAGGGTCGGTGGTAGGATTTGGGCACAAAAACCCCACTGTGAACTCTAGGAGTATGTATGCGAATGTAATTTGTGAGCTTCAGAACACTCTTCAAACTGTGAGGTCACAATTCTTTCAGACTCAACATAAATGCGACAAGAATGGTCAATCTGTCCTTGACATTGCCTCTCTGCAAGGTTTTGGCTGTGTTCCTTAACTTCATCTTTGGGAGAGAGAAGATCACCAAGGAGACAGTGTTATTAGATGCTATGAACTCTTTGGCAGGAGGCTACCATATAAATGCAATTTCATTATTACTTTCCAATATTCACAAAGGGAATACCTTTGCACTATCACCTTACGGGCAGGGAATAAGCAACCATTTTATTAGCATCTGTGATGCTCTGCTGCAGACTCTTTCTCTAGAAAAGCTGCTGTATTTTGATAGACCATCAGTCTCAGGTCCAGGGCAATTGGCTTCCATTTATGCTGATGCAGAAAATCAATCTTGATTCCCAAAAGGTATAGCAACTGTTACCAAAGGTTACAAAGCAATTGCAGTTGCTTTTCCGTACCAGTGAATATAAAAGGATTTCTACCAGCCTTGGAAAAATTTATTTTTCTGCCCTGCCTTTAGCTCCTCTCCTGGTCAATTTAGGAAAAGGAATGATGAAGTCTAAATCACTGATGGTAAGAAAGTCAAACAAGAGGGCTGTCATTTTTTAAAACTATAACTAAGGTTAAACTGAACTTGGAAACTTGGGAAATTATACTCCTTCAAGTTTCCACAAATATACCATAGATTCAGCCTAAGGCCAAATTCAATACATTTCAGCTTTGTTGAACACTGTGATTTCTGACAAGAGACAATATCATTTCAACAGGGCACTGATAATCAGCTGGGACTTTATCTTTGTACTTCCTTTACTCAATCCAATAGATTACCAATTTTTGTTACTTTTTTCCCCTTCAGAATATCTTTTCCATCCATCCCTTTTTTCCCCTTCTGGTGAATTACAATCTAGAATTACACCTAGATTATTGAAATAATTTGTATAAAGAATGGACATGGATGACAGGGTGGGGATTGACTGTGGAAGCAGAGGGGTAGGCGGGGCAGGGGAGAGCAATGGGGGAAAAATTGGAACAACTGTAAAAGATCAACAACAACAAAAAAGGCCCCTCCATCCCCCTCCCCCCCAAAAAAGTCTCTGCTTCAAGGCTCTTCCCTCCAGGCCATTCATTTAATTCACCATCACAGGCCTGCTTAGTGACAGGCATTTCCCCCTACACATCAAGAAGTATATACTATATGACCATTTAATTGAGAAAAATATTAAGGCTCAGAGAATTTAATGTGTATAATACCCAAAGTCACACACCTAATACTTTGCAGGTTAGAATTTGAACCTGGATCTAAGGATTCCAAGGTCTGCTATTTCTGTTCAGCCACAACTATGTCCCTCTCAAATGGCTTCCTTATTGACCTTCTAAAGCAAAGTGCTTGTTGTCTCACAGCCCTCTCAAAAACCTCCAGTGCCTTACCCATTGCCAGATTCCTGTCTGCCATTACTATAACCTGGTGCTGAAGTATCCCAGAAATTTTGTATTTCTTTTCCTTGCTTAGAAATTTTCACTTGAAAAGCTGGTCTACAAATCACCACATTGGACAGTTCATACATTTTGCCACTTCTGGATCATTGTTCTTATAATTCCTCCTTAATTTAAAATGGTTTTCCCAACTTCTTCTACTTATTCAATTCATATTCATCCTTGAAGGCCAAGCTTCGTCCTACATCTTCCTAGAAAGTTTATGATCTCCCGGATTCCTAATGACTTTCCCTTACTCAGAAACACTATTTATAGAGATGGCTGGATTCAGTTATACAGACAGTCTCGCTGTAGGTCTCTCTTGGGTTGCATTTTGCCAATGAGTCCTCACTGCCCACGAGGCATCTCTGTCTGGATAGCTTGATGTTACTTGATATAAAGTGACTAATTATTTCCTAAACCCTACTTTCTTCATTTCTACAATTTGCTCCTTTTTGTTCACTGATTTCCATGAGGCTCACTCACATGAAATCTCTTGAAACTCTTGAAATTCTCTTTCTCTTTTATTCCCACTTCCAATTCATCCTTAAATCATGACTTTTTAAAAATGTGTTAGTTTACTTGCTCATTCTGCCTTTTTTTCCAAAGTCTTCATCTTAATTTAAGAATTTTTGACTTCATCTAGATATAGCATCTGGCATTTAATCTCTCCCTATTTTAATTTAATTTATCCTACATATACCAGCCAGAGGAGGTCCCCTCAATAATGTTTCATTCTATGTACAGTCTGTAATGCATGGTTCAGCTCTCTGTTTCAGATCACCTGGTTCACCAATTTGAACATGTGTGCAAGTCTCATCTGATAAAACTGGATTATAAATTACATGTGACCTTTTGCTACTTTTCAGCAAATGATTCATGCTTCACTGACACTTGTTGCTTGGGTGAACACTATTCTCATCATTTCACTCCTCTTCTTAAGTCTTACAGTATACCCATTGCTCATTTTAGTAACACATTTCTACTTGCTCAGGCTCATTGTTAAAATCTAAAATCAATGCTCTGCCTTGATGTTTCTCAGTCAGGCTTTGGCAAACCCCTTCTATATGTGATCCAGCCATAACCTCACTGCTCCAATTAAGTGAATCTGTATACTCTTAGTTACCCTAGCTTTATATCTCACCTAAGAGATCCTGCATTTTCCTGTCACCTGGATTACTGAATTCTATGGAATGAATATTTGTCTCTCCCTCCCCCAAATTCACATATTGAAACCTAACTCCCAATGTGATGGTTTTAGGAGGTGGGGCTTTTGGGAGGTGATTATATAATGAGCTGTCATGAATGGAATTAGTGTACTTACAAAAAAGACCCCCAATGAGATCCCTTGCCCCTTTCAACCATGTCAGGACATAGTCAAAAGATGGCCATTTATGAAGAAGTGGTCCTCACTAGACACCAAAATCTGCTACTGCATGATCTTGAACTTCCAAGACTCCAGAACTGTGAGAAATAAATTTTTGTTGTTTATAAACCATTTGGTGTACAGTATTTTTGTTAAAGCAGGCAAAATGGATTAAGGCACTGATGTTCCAGGCAGCATGTTCCATAGCAGTTTTGTGTTTGTTGTATGCAATGCAAGGACAAAAGTGATTGCAAACCATAGTGACACAGGACAATGCTACATAAGCACACAAGAACAAAATGTGACAGATTTTTATTTTATGTATGTTTCCTAATAATTCAATAAGAAAGTGTTCAAACTGATCCTTGATTCATGAATCCAATCCTCCAACCAAGCAGAATAGAGTCACATTTTACACAGGGATTAGAATAAAGACACATTTTATGCAGGGGTTAAGTTTTACAGACAGCGTGTAAGGTGGAAACTATGCAGAAAATTTCTTAGAAAATGTTGGACTGACACACAATCCCTCAGAAAGTTGGATGTGGCCATTGTTTTCTGTAATTTTTCAGTGTGAAACTAGATGAAGTGTTTGGCTTGAACTAGGGCACATGTAGAAAAATTGTAACTTTAAGTAACTTGCATCATTCAGCTCAGCAAAATGCTTACATTATGAAAGGCACATGAGAAATGATACTAGCCTTAAGAAAAAGAGATTTACATTCATTTTAGAGCATAATTTCAGGAATGGTGAGCTCTGCCCACTTATTACACTACACAGAGACTTGGCTTCCCCTTTTGCCTAAACAGCATGTAGTTGACATAGTAGGTATTCAATAAGTGCTTGTGACCAAATTCATTAGTCTGTTAGAGAAACCAGATCCCTCCCTGATCTCTCCTTCTTTCCCTCATTTTCCACCATTGTACTGTCAGGCACCTGACTGCAGTAGGTCCTCCATCACCATGACCCTCACAGCATTTCAGAGCACTCAGGATCCACTGGGAAGGGGTATTTTCTGTGTGGCCTGGGGTTATGGAGATATTTGCACTAATTTTCTTCCTTCAAAGCCAGAAACAAGAACTGAAGTGTCATCCATTTCGACTCCATAGGGAAGTGCTTGCTAAGGAGAGAGTAGTTTATGGAAACACTGCCTGTGATAAAGCTCTTTAAGAATACCACAATTTTATAGGTCTTAGAAAAAGCACATTACCCTCATGTGAGTGATAAAAGTCCATGGAATCTTTGAATGTCCTAACTGTGGACAGTATTCAAGAAGTGATCATACTCTGAAACTTTCATTAAGCTAGGAAGAACTGTATACTCTTGTTATATCTATATAGTGTGTCTTAAATTTATGAATGGAAGAGTCCCAAAAATTTACTTTAAGTCATTTCTTTGGAATATGGAACTATTTCCCCATAGGAACAATGATAGTTCGGATGCCAGATCAGCCCACAATTCCCTTTTAACACATGATGTAGATAAATAAGGTTGTAATAAATAAAGTTTAATTGGCACATAGTAGTCTTTTAATACTTAATGCCTAATATTATTATTAGAATGATGCTTTATCTACTAAGTTATATAAGAATTTTAAATTTAGGCAAATTTCGCAGGCAGTATTACTATTGTAGCATTTCTTTAAGTTTAATGTACTAGATACTAAACCATTTTACAGTCATCCCTGGAGAGGAAAGAACAGAAAGACACTTGGATTGCACAGTGTGCATAGTACATCACCTCCTCTGAGGACAGCTCTGCTGATCTTACTAGTGATGAGCTCCCTCTTTAAGTGAAAGAGACTTCCCTAGTCAGAATACAGGCTCTGAGTTGTTCCTCAATTAGGGGCCTTCATGAGGTGGCCTATCCTTGAAATCATTTGTGAGATGAAGGTACTAAACACATAACCTTGTCTTGTTCATTCTCAACATGATCTTACCTCCTCCATTGACCTGATGAAGATGCTGTCCAGGCCCACCTTCTACATGATAAATCTAGCCTCATGGAAGTTTCGGCTTAGTCTCTTTGACTTACAGGTTTACCAAAACTCTCATATAAATAAAACTCTTGGTTTTTTTTATTATCCTATGTTAGGGAGTCCTAGAAGTTGCCACTGGTTCCTGTGTTGCATTATGTCTGCTGCTCAGAATTCTAAGCCTGGCTTTCTTAGTTCTCTATCAATCTGGCCATTTTTTATGAACCTCAGAGACCAAGCCATTGCAAGAACAACAGTAAGAGCCTTAAGAGTTGACTAATCAGTGTAGCTGAAGTAGACTGCGGTGCACCTGCTTCTGTACTATTTTAAATTTTTGCAGTTGATAATTGAGAATCTTCTGTGGCAAGTAGATGTCAGATTTAAGTCAGGAGGTGGTGCGGAGTAACAGACAGCATACTGCTCACAGGCAGGTGGACTCTAATCCTACCACTACTTAAGGTGTAACCTTGAGTGAACTTAATCTCACTGGACTTCAATTTCTTTATCTCAAGTAGAAATAATAATATCTGCTGCAGCTATCTCTGTATTGTTTTCTGGATCAAATTAAATAGTAGGCAGTAGTACATTTTGGAGAACATATGGCATGTTAAGCAAATACAATAAATTATAATGTTGATTATCGCCATCATTATAAACCTTTTCCATAGCCTTTTAGCTGCTCTGAAGACAAACGCCATGCTGACCTCCACATATGTCAGTTACTTTCCCAAAGGATACACTGACTTTTTTGAAACAGTTTTCTACCTCTTGGTCTACTCGTCGTCGGCAGACGTCCGTCTCGAGAGACGATGGTGTAGCTTCTTAAGAGTCTATCTGCACCGCCGAGAATGGCTGTGCAGTCCGACTCGGGAGTGACAGTGTCTCCTCCCGTGTTGAATCGACATCTTGCGATGACGCTGGAGTGTCCTCTCCAGTGAAGCTGAAGCTACAGAGCCTGGGCAGGGTGATATGGAAGGTCTGCTGTTGCCCATGCAGCAGACCCCCCCTACCTTCGCAGCTGAAGGGTCCAAGGGAAAGACGGAGTCAATACAGCTTGGTTTCAGGTACGCCGCAGGAGTTGCCGGTGTTGACTACAACGTCAAACCGCCTTAGGGACTCCGGCTCCAGATTTTCTGTCGGGGTTTACTCCCTTAGCCTTTCCCCTGAAGAGGTATGCCGCAAGGCAGCGGAGGTTTTTTGGAGTCAGAGTTTTCCTTCTCTGATGTGCCCTGACTGGAAGATCGAACCAGCGACACTTAGCTCGCAGGCCGACGCTCAATCCACTGAGCCAAACCAGCCAGGGGGAACTCCCACTTAATAATCCTCCTATTATCCCCATACCTATGATCCTGCTCCCACTCTGGTTTGCCCAGTTGAATTTTGTCTCTATTCTCCAGATTCAGCTGCCGATAGCTGCGAGTCCGCCACCACCCCACTGTCCACAGTTTTGATCCTCCTTCCCCCAAGTCCCTCCGACACCCCACATAATAATGGCTTGGTGATAATGAACTCCCCCAGCTCCACCCTGTCTGGGAACCACCTCATCCGCCCCTCCATTCCAAATGATAGCCTTGCTGAATAGAGTAATCCTGGTTGCACGTTGCCTTTCATCACATTGAATACTGTTTGCCAGTCCCTTCCTGTCTGCAAAGTGTCCTCTGAAAAATCAGCTGATAGTCCTCCAGCCCCCGGTGGGCAACTCTCCGCCTCTCTTTTGCTGCCCCCAAGATTTGCTCTTTATCTTTTATCTTTCACCTTTGGCATCTCAATCATGATGCATCCTGGTGTGGTCTCCTCTGGGTCCAGCTCGCCTGGGACACTTCGTGCTTCCCATACCTGTATGTGCAACTCCTTCCCAAAATTTGGGGAGTTTTCCTCATTTTTTTCAATTCTTGGTCTACTACATCCCTGTTTATTGACCCTTGTTGTGCATTGTCAGCAGTAACAAGCTTTTATATTTGTTTCTAAATGTCTAACTTATTTTTATTTTACTATACACTGGCATTAATTTGTAAATGTTTACTGAGCACCTACTGCATGTTTTAGACACTTTGCTGGTTCTTAGGAATGCAAAGATGACTAAGGCACGGTCCTGGAACTTAAGAAATTTCCAGTTGTTCTCAGGATGTTATAGTAAGGTAGAAAATAGGAGGTTCAATGGGATCTTCTTAAGAGCCATTTCTGGGAATAGCTTTCATTGCTTCCATTTACACTCTTTTGGCTAGGAGCCAGTGCCTGACCCCAATACAGCAATAAAGAAGGCTAGGAAATATGTTCTTCCTGTCTGTCAAGGAAAAGAAAAATGAGCTAGAATGTGCTGACCACTTAGCATTGTCTCTGTCATATGAGCCTCTAATAATCATGGTATTGATTGTAGTGTGCACATATGACTAAGGGAGCAGAGAGGATGTAATCATTTAAATCTGCTGAGAGGTTGTGGAAACTGACATTAAAGTGGAGTCTTGAAAGATGAGTAGCTTTTGCTAGATTAGCAAAAGTAGCAGCAGGGCACTTTTTACAGGGAAAGTGTGGGGCCATTGTTGAGGCACATACATGCATATGCTTTTTGGGAAAATAGAAGACTTATTAAGTTGAATTGCATAGTTTCATAGAATGTGGCAAAATATAGAATTAGAAAGGTAGATGCCAGAGGATCTTGAATGCCAGGTTAGAATTTAAATTCACTTCACTGTGCCATGGGACACTATTAAAGATTTTTAATGAGAAACTTAGATATAATTTGATGAGAAAAAGGCCTCTGGTGGCTAAGTACAGGGGAAAATTGTGGCATGGGAAACTAATTAAGAGACCAGCAATATCAATGTTTTTCAATTTTAGCTACGCATGAGAATTTCCTGAGGAACTTAAAAAATACAAACATATTTGCCCTGCACTGGACCATTTGATCAGAATTTCTCAGGCAGTATTGTATTTTTCAAAGATGTTTAGGTAATACACATGTAAATCCAGGGCTGAGAGTCACTGGTTTATATTAATGAAGTGATAGATGCTTTGAGAGCAGTACTGTTTATTAGATGTTTTAAAATTCTGAATTTAGCAAATATTAAGAGATCGTGGTATCTGAACTGGATGACTGATGCATACTTCTGGTCATGAGCAGAGTTTCCCTAGTGCAGGCTGGTGTAAAACCTTGGTTTGGGCTTCATTCACAGGATTAGCTCTGGAGAGCAGTTTACATTGGGTGGGGAGCACTTACTGTTTCAGACATTCTGTTAGGCATTTTCATATACTGTTAACGTCCTTTTCAAATGTGCTTTGTGTGTGCATTATGAGATGTTATTAAGTGTAGGCTTCATTAACAATATTCAACCACCTTCTAATCTTGTCTGGTTTGAAATATAACCTTTAATAACATTTAAAAAAATTCAAAAGTTTACTTCCAGATCATTCTGACACTTTAACACTTCATCACACCTCCCCCACCAGGAGTTTATGGAGCTGTTTCAATGCCATGCTTTACAACTCCTAGTTTTTGAATCCACAGCCTTCCTGATCACCGCTTTTCATGGTGGCCCAACTGCTACCCTGCCCTGGGATGATCACAACAAGAAGAACTGAAATGCATTTTCCCCTTAAGATTGGGGTTCTACAAGCCTGGAGCCGTCCCTGAAAACTCCATAAGCGTATGAGGTCTCGGCATTGCTGAAGTGTGCCTTTTCTCTGGGGGCACCACTTAATGTTTTCCACTTGTCTCTTTAGATGGCTCTTGTTACCCTGTCCTACTGGTTGCTCCATCACAGGCTCCAAGCTCACGTATAGTTCTAAATAGTTCCCAGCATACACATTTATCATCCGGTCCTAGAAGGTTTGTCCTCAGCAACTAGACCCTTTGTGGTTAGACTGCAGTGTCCTATCAAAAGCTGTTTCTCTAAGGAGTTCTTGGGGAGAGTTGCAGTGATGCACAGCTTTAAAATAATGAAATTCACCTAAGTCTCTATCATTTCACTAAGGAATCCAGCCTGTGTTGTGCCACATGATCTCATGCTCTGGGTTCTCCCCTCAGTGCAAGGATTCTGCACCTTGGTGTGATAGCAAAAAGTGTCCTCCACCCCTTTAGCACCTGCAGTCCAATACAGTACACCACATTTCCCTTCACCTACTCCTCACAGTTCACAAGAAACACGTATATTGGCTGCCTGGAATACCGAAAGGCATCTCAAGGTTTCCCACAGGAAAAGGCAAATTAATATTCAATAATGTCCCTGGTTACAGCTATATTTCTCTATTGCCATGCCAGCTTGTTTTGTGGGCTGTTGTGTATTTCAAACTTCATACTATAGTTACAAAGTGTGGGAACTTAGTAACCAAGCTTTAAATAAAAGATGGTCACTAAATTTTGTATCTAAATTTCTGTCACTGACCCTTGGGGAACTATATTTTCTTTATAAAAACAGCCACCTCTTTATGGAGATGGTGCCAGATGCTGCTTAGGTTGAAGAATTTGCAGCTGTGTTAGTGTTCAATAGCTTGTGGCTGGTTTGTCACTTCTCATTGGCTCCCCCCCCCCAGCCCCCCCAGGAGCGTCAGATGTAGGAAAGAACTGCAGCTGTTGAATCTCCAGAGCTTGCAGAGGTAACTCAATGACTGCTGCTGTACACAGAGGCTGCTTATCAGCTGCTGCACCAAGCAGCTGGAAAGGAAGCTGCTGACAATTTTGACTATGGTTATTCAACATGTTATGGGTCTTCAAGCCCTGAGCCTTTTGAGAAAACACGAGTGGAATACAAATCGTTAACATCACACTTATATCTCTTACCATCTTTCAACACTGCTTTCAAAGCAAAAATTTTTCACTTCACAGGAATCAGAAGCTGCCAAGTGTGAAGCCTGGTGTTCTCATTTTCATATCAGTCCCAGACCATGTTTCCAGCCTCAGCTCTTCTGAGTTTGCTGTTTTAGGAAGAATAAAGAAAAGGTTGAGGTGCCCCTGTGCTTTTTCAGTTTTGTGTAAATTGTATTTACCTCTGATATGCAAACAAGAGAAATAGGAGGGTTTCCCTTTGCCCTAAGCTTAGTGTGACTTCCAATGAAAAAGTGAGAGTTTGGAACACTCAGAAATGGTATTATGTTCATTGATCACTGTGTTGAAACACCATTTGAATACTTGGATTCTAGTTACTTCCAATCAGTTTATTTTCTCTCTTTTCAGCTGCTTATATCAAAGTTTCAGAGAGGTTGAGAACTACATGTCTTCTAATCCAGAGCATCCCCAGTTAAATAGATCATTGTCATTTGTGTGATCACTCAGTTGGGTACTGCTGCCAGCTCTGCTCTCCATAAAGTGCCCTTGTTGACATTTTCTTCCAATGACAATGGAATTGAGAATGCCCTCTGCTGGCTCGCTGATTGCTAAGTACTTCTGACCATTCTACCATTGTGAATGTACAGCTCTATAGACCTGAAATCTCATGCCTCTCCATGACCAAAAAATCTCATGTCTCTACAGAAGTAAAACACATACTTTAATTCAAATTGATTATTATTATAAAGGGAAGAAAACTGAGGCCAGAATGGGTAAGGCTTCCCCAAGATTTTAGAGAAAGTTGGCAGCAGAGACATAGGTCTCTGATTCTAGAAAGTGACCAGAAGCACCCACTTGATACCACTAACTGCCCCTGGCCTGGGGATATAGCAGGAACCAAGACAGCAAACACATACACAAGTTACAAGGAATTGGAGTCAATGTGAAGAGTGTTATCAGAGTTGAAATAAGTCATTTCATTTTTTAATCCTCTAATTTCCAAGTCAAGAAGACTGCCCTGTATTTATAATTCTTACAGACACCTAAAGTGTCTAGTTAGTGAAATATATAACCCTAGTGACTCATGTGCCGAGAAAGACAATGATTTTCAGGACATTTAATTGATTGTTTAATTAATTCAGTTTATTGGACACTTTTTATTTGTCACACACTGCATTAGGCATTAGGAATTCAAAGAAGATAAAGATAGAACCTCTAGAGAGTACAGGGCATATCGAGTTACATGAATGAATGATTACATAGGATGAAATGTCATGAAGGGTATAGGAAGCAAAGGTTTGTAGAGAATGCTAGAGAGTGTAAGTGAAAGAGCAAGGGGAGGGGGCAAAGAAGACATTGTAAGGTAGTGGTACGAAGGTGGACTTTGGAAGATGTGAAATGGCTCACCGAACAGAGAAGGGTAGTGTGCATGAGCCAGATGCCAAACAGGAAGAAACAGCATGAGCAAACTACAGATGCATGGGGTTTATTCATGATCCTCAATTTTGGTCTGTGTTCTACTGTTTCAAATCCAACTGTAATATCCCCTGAAGAACCAGAGCCCAGAAGAACAGCCTCTTCTCATAGGTCTGTATAGTATGGTGGGTAGGAGCAGAGGCCCCTGAAACCAGACCTTCTGGGTTTAGTTCTGTTTTTGAACCTTTTTAGCTTTGCAACATACAATTTTCCCTCTTAGTTGTCTCATCTTTAAAATGTGCATGGTAAAAGAATAAGATTTTTATAAGAGTTAAATGAATGAGTGATGATGCATACTTAGAACAATCCTGCATATACTCTATGCATATTAGCAACTATTGCTTGAGCCATGATCAGAATGACTAGTATTAAATGCTCCTGGCTCCTGTTCACCAAGGGTATATACGCAGTCTTTTCTCCCAGGGTTTTGAAGGAAAGAGCCCTGTTATAGAGATAGTGGGTCAGTTAATAGACTCCGTGCGGAAAATGAGGAAAATGTTTTTTGTTGTTTGAAACTGTGTGCTGCTACCACCTGGGGGTGGGACTAGAGGAGGTAGGAATATGTTTTTCCTTTTGCCCATTTCTATTTTAGCTCAGTGTTTTTTCCAACATCTATTTACAATGTGAAAATATCTGACTAAGATTTGTGGGCAACTCAGAGTACCCACCAGAGGGAAATTTGGTAAATGACAGGTCTCCTGTGGTCACTGTCAGTCCTGCTCAGCTTACAGCGGGGTGGTGCTGAGGCTCCCCCACCCTCTCCTATCCTTCTCAACCTCTCCAAAATAAGTTTATGTTTGGTTAGGCTGTGGTATTCTTATCCCTAGCTCCTCCTGTCTTTGTCTGTAAAAAGTAAGATGCTTTCTGTCCATCTGTCAGAGTCCCGATTTCCTCCTTGGCTTCAGAACAAAACTGTCATCATCACTGCCTTCCAAAGCCTAACTTTGGTCAGGCTTCCTGGACCAGCCTCTTCTCTATCTTGTCCCAGAGCTTTCTACTCAGCTCCCCATTTCATTCTTTTTCCTCAGAGCTCCTTCTTTCCTCCAGCCCATGCTCTCCTCAACACTACCATCCAATGTGTCCACCCAAATGTTCACCTGACCAAAAAACACATTCTTTAAAAATTATATTGACAATAATATTTCTTGCTGTCTCATAGCTTACATTAGATGGAGCTACTTTTCCTTAATCATTTTTTAAGTTTTTTCATAAACCTATCTCTAACAAAAGGAGTAAAAATATATTTTTAAAAAAATTCACTTTTTACCAACAATAATTTCCTTCTCTGGATAGACACTTGAAACCCCAATAAGCCAACTTTCTTTAATAGTTTGCCAACTACCCACACATTTGGTTCCTAGCCATCGGCTCATTTCAGATAAATTTTAACACAACCATTAACCTGTCTACAGATTAAATTCGTGGTCTTGGCCATTTTAGGGGTGATCCTAAATCAATATATATTTTGTGAAGATTGAATAGTTACCCTTTCATAGGATTTTAAGCTATGCTTATATAAGAAAGGTGGGTCAATTAGGAAAATACTGACAATTTAACATAACTGCATTTCATCAACAATACAGAAATGCACTATAATCCTACAAATACATTCTGTCTGGAGACATAACCTTGCTTTGTGCTCTATAGAAATCTTACCAGTTTATTTTTCATAAAATGATAAGTACTGTTTCACAGGGAAAAAAGGATGCAACTCTTTACACAAGATAAGTGTAGCACCTTTGAAAATATGATGAATCACAAAACTGATAAGAGAAATGATTAAAGAACTCAAAAATAATATTCAAAACTCCTTAAGCCCAGTGATTTTCAAGAGAGGTTTGAAACCTCATTTTGTTAAATAAACAACTTTAACATTCAGCTGTTACTCTTCCATTTTCTAAAGGTGACTTTCAACACTTACCTTAATAGCTTTCCCAAGTAGATGATGAACTTCACCGTGGCCTGTGAAGTCAGATATGCAACACCCATACACTTAAAGAAAATCAGACAATAAAACAAAACAAAACTCTAGCACATAAGCCACTGGATTCCCCGAGCTTAACTTTCCCAGCTTATATTCTTCTTATGGTCTCCAAAGTTGGTCCCATGACCAGCAACATTAGCATCACCTGGAGACTTACAGAATCAGAACTCTGGGAGTAGGGCCTGTGATTCTGGTTTAACAAGCCCTCAAGATGAATCTGATACATCCCCAAGTTTGGGAACCACCGCTACTGAATAATTTACATGGTTTGTTAATTGATTTGATGTTTAAATAAATGAGGGTATAGGATGACTCGCAGGTTTCTGATGTCTGGTTTCATGGTTAGCAAACTGAATTATGGATAACTCAGAGCCTAATAGTATTGCTCTCAATATTACTGAGGCTTTTTAGGGAACTGGGCTAATTTCCAGATTATATACATACTTCCTACCATTCTGTCTCAAATGCACCCTAACTGGCTTTTTTCTCAAACAGTCTATCATGATATCAAAGGTCCATTATAAATCCTCACTTTGTCCCTTCAGCAGCATTTGACACTATTGGCTATGTGTACATTTAAAAAAATATTTATTCATTTATCTCCAAGACTCCTATATTAGTCACACAGAGGCTCATTTAAAGTGGGATAATTCAAGGAGGATGTACTTACAAAGAGACTAATTATCAAGATCTAAGTAGGGTAAGTACAAAATTCTGGCTTTCTCTGGGGTCTCCCATTTATTTGCTCAGCAAAGCTGCCTTTAGCAAATGATATTGTCTGCTGAGGAGATTGAGGATTAGGTTAATGTGGATGGACCAGTCCATCAAACCAGCCCGAACTGATCGTAGAAGGCAACAGAGTCCTTTAGCCAATACAAAAGCAACAACTGTTTCTGATGACAAAAAATATCAGCTTCCAGGATATTTGTTTATTCAACAAAAAAAGGTATTAGATGCCTTCTCCCCTATAGACAAAGCACAATGATAGGTGCTTGGAATAGTGAACAAAACAGACTAAAATCTGCCTCTGTGGAGCTTATAACGAGGGCAAGTAGATAAATAAGTAAAATGTATCTACTATGTGAAAAGGAAAGAAGTCTTCTGGCTTTCAGTAAATAAAAGCAGGGAAAGGGGTTCAATAATTGAAGGAAAGTCAATTTTAGCTAAAGTATTTAAAGTAAAGTTTCAAAGAACATAAGGGACAAAACCTTGAAAATATCTAATAAAAGAATATTCTTGGCAAAATAAATAGTAAGTGCTAAGGACCTAAGGTAGGAGCTTACTTTGTATAGAACTGGAATAGGGTGTGCTAGGTTGAATGGCAGCGGGTGAAGTTAGGAAGCTAGTGGAAACCAAATTTTATTGAATTTTTTAGATCATTATAAGGACCTGGGTTTATACCACTAAAGATTTTTAGTGGTATTCAGCAAATATTTCCAGTTGTTCTTCCAGGAACACAGGAGAATTATATTTTTCTGCTCTTTCCTTTGGTTTGGGTCATGGGAAGGAGCCCTAACAGGAGATTAGGTAGAAGGAATAAGATTGCTTCATTGGTTCTCAGCTTTAAGAATGCATCTGAATCACATGCAGGGATTGTTAAATTGAGTGCTGGACCTCAACCTTAGAGTTTCTGATTCTTGAGTGAGACAAGGATTTGCATTTTTTAACTTCTCAGGAGTTGCTGATGCAGCTGGTCTGGGAACCTCACTTTGAGAACCACTGGGTGAAGGTATGTATGCCCCTGATTTTCTCCATGTGACTTTGCTTCAACCTGGCTATGAAGGTCACCATTCTTCCCAAACTGGCCTACACTACATGATTCTATTTCCTCTGGAGTTCCAGTAACTGCTTCGTGTCCTAATCTTTTCTAAGGTGGCATCAGCTCCATTTCTCATAGCTACCATAGTCTCCTAGGCTACCTTAATCTCTTGCCTACATTTTTGGTTTCCTTAACCACCCCCTAATCTACTTCTTAGCTTCTGCCCCTACCCATGTCAGTTTATTCTCAACATAGCCAATGTTATTTATTTATGAGTCAAATCACGCCGTTCCTGACCTCAAAATTTTATGGAGACCTCCCATATCAGTCAAGCTAGGTTATGTGGCAGTATCAGTAACAGAAATGACATCACCTAATACCACATAGTTTTATTTTTTTCTGAGGCTGTATATCTAGTGTGGGTCATCAGGGATTCTGTTCAACATAGTCACCCAGGGAACCAGGTTGATATCAGCTGTGACTTAACATGCAAAGTCTGTCCAAAAAGTATCCATCCATGTACTATGAAAAATAAAGACATTTATTGAAGAAGATGCAAGATATAAGAAATAGTGTACATAGGATGATGACACTTCAGTACCCTTTAAAGTAGGTACCTTGGAAACTCATAAAGTTCTCCCCATTGTCATTAGTTGCCATGTTGTATGTTCCTAACTCTCACTGATGGTCTAAAATCTTTTTCCTTTCAAAGGTGATTTTATTTTTGGGAAAAGCCAGAAGTCACAGGGCGCCAAATCTGGGCTATAGCGGGGCTGAGTCACCTGGTTGATTTAATGTTTCACAAAAAAACTGCATGAGACATGATGCATGAGCGGGTACGTTGTCATAATGAAGCTGCCAATCACCATTTGCCCATATTCGTGGTCTTATGAATCACCCGAATAGTTTCCAAGGAAGGATGTTCAAGCTTAACACAAAATTTGATGTAGATTCATTGTTCTACTCAATCAGTCATTTTGAATGTGATGGTCACACAGTACACATGCTCACTCAACAGTGTCTACTGCCCCCACTGACTAGTACAGTGAAGTCATCATTGTTCACACATGCACATTCTAGTCCACTCTATATGGCTGTCAGTTTACACCGATGTTGTGCAAACTGTTCTTGTTATATTAACAATGGTTGGACTTTTTCTGGATAGACCTTGTAAACTTTCATAATCACTGCTGCAATAGGAAGGGGCTGGGGCAATACATAGTGGCTTTTAAAGATTCCTCTCCCCCATAGAACTGACACGTTCCACATCTAATCTAATTTCATTAGCTAAAGTGAGGTGTACTGCTGTGCAACAAACTGCTGCAAAATCTCAGTGACATGAGACAATAAGCTCGTATTTATCCTGCATCTGCATGCAGGCCGGGAGTCATCTGATCTAGACAAGGCTAGGCTGGGTGGTCTTCTGTAAGATTCAAGTCTCATGGGATAGCACTATGTAACAGGTTTCTTATCTTCCTCTTAGAGAGTCAGTGGACTAGCCAGGTAGCCAGGGAATTTTTTTCCCACTGGGATGGCAGAAGCCCAAGAGGGCAAACTCTACTTGGCAAGTTCATCTCAATACCTTGCTTGCATTATGTCTCTTGACATCCTGTTGTCCATCCTGTTGCCCAAAGCAAGTCATGTGATCAAAACTATAACCAAGGGATACAGAAGTAAACCCTGTCTGTGAAGCCAAGTCATTCATGTAGATGTAAAAAAGAGGTGAAGAATTGGGGCAAATAATCCAATCTATCACACATAGCCACACTTAACTACACAGGGACAGAGATTTTTGGTCTGTTCTGTTCCCTATCCCAAGCACCTACAAATCGTGCCTTGTCTAAAAGGGAGAAGACAACTAATAACTTTTTTGTTGAATAAATGAATATTCTGCAAGCTGATATTTTTGTCCAGAAACAGTTATTGCTTTTGTATTTCAGAAGCTGGCAAAAGAATTCTGTTGCCTTCTAAGAACAGTTCTGCCTGGTTTGACTGACTGGCCTGTCCACATTAGCCTAATCCTCAATCTCCTCAGCAGGCAATACCATTTGCTAAAAGGCAATTTAGCAGAACAAATAAATGGGAGACCCCAGAGAAAACTAGAATTATATTGCTAATACCATCTTCTAAAGATCTTATGGAGAGATAAATTTATTTTTCTGGGGGCGTTTGGCAATATCTGGACACATTTAAAAATTTTTTACTAATGGGATCTGGGTGCTGCTGGAATCTAGTAAGTAGAGGCCAAGAGTGATGCTAAATAGCCTGCCATGCACAGGACAACCCCCTCCCCGAACAAAGAATTATGAAGCCTCAAGTGTCAATAGATCTGAGCTTGAGACACTGTCAAAGGGAAGTGGAGAGGCCCTGATCTCCATGGTTCTCAAAGTTGCTCAGATAATCAATTTTGTACTACCTATCAGTGTTAGACTGAAAGTACAGCAAGGGCAAGAATTAAGATGGTATTATTAGCCTACTCCTAGCACCATGTATAGTGCCTGAAACATAGTAGTGTCTCAAAAAATAGCTGGTGAACAAAGCACTGAAAAAAAATGTTATCAAACCTTAGATGTATTCTAGATACAATGTTGTGATGATGATTAAGTGCTGCCTTGCTTCCTTTATTCTATTTTAAGATAAAATTTAGACCTATTATTATTCAAAGCTCTATGGCTTTTATTCTATTTTTAATTTCTATGAGAAGAAAAAGGAAAGTCATGTTAGTCCCAGTCTTGTGCAAATGCTCATATATTTCATTAAAATGTCTGCTGGAGAAATATGTTTCCTCCTATGGATAAAACAGGAAATGAGTTCAGTTCTTGTAAAGCCTAATGGGGTGAACTTGAGGTATTGGAATTCAGAGAACTATTTTTAGTTTGGTTTTGAAACCATTTCTGGGTAGATAGTTGACCAAAATAGTTTTTTGTTTTTTGTTTTTTTCAATTAATACACTTGCTGATTTGGTCTGTGTTGTTGTTGATCTTGTTGTTTCTCCATTGCAGTGTCAGATGAGTGCAGGTTATATTTCTCAACAAAGGTTATTTGTGAATCTGTTTACCACATCTTGTCAGAGCTCTAGATTATACTCAAGTGTCTTCATTTAGGTATATTTGTATATATGGTGGCAAGTAATTCATCACACAAATCTTCAGGTTTTATTCTAGTAATAACCATAATTTTAACTGAGGTTAAGATAATGTTTAACTAGGGAAAAAGTTTGTTTTTGTTTTGATTTTTATAAAATGAAGCTTTCAATGAATAAGTAAGATGATTTACTCCAACATATTGAGGTGCAAACTTTTCAGGAGAACCAGAAATCAACATAAAAAATCAAGGATTTTGAATTTAGTAAAAGGCTGTAAAAGTTTGAAGAAACTACTGAATCTTTCATCGCCCAACCCTCCTTCAATCACTCATTGTCTTCCCCATCAGGTGAATGTTCTAACATTAGCCTAGGAGTCTGGGGAGTCTGGGCCTGGATCCTTGGAGACGTTCTTGACTCATCTCTTTGCCTTGTGCTCTAAATTTACAGCTTTCCTTTTCAAATAGTCCTGAAACTGCCTGCTTCTCAATTCCTCTACTTCAGCCTCCCTGGATGAAGCTTCTCCTCTCTCCTGTTTGCTTCCTTAAGCTTCTTCTATTCTCATTTTCCTTGTGTCAAATTTCTACACGGTGAGAAAAATTTTAAAATTGGTCATGTTATTTCACTTCCCTGTTTAAAACTAAGCACTTCCAGCACACTCAAAATAGAAACTCCTTACCACGCTATGAGACCCCCATATACATTGGCCCTGCCACTTCTTTTACCTGGTTTCTCACCATCGAGTTCCTTGCCTACTTCACTCTGTCCTTCTTGCTGTTTCTTACACCATCCCTAGATTCTTTTTGCATCAAGATCTTTGCTTTTTTTACTTCCTTTGCATAGAATGCTCTTCCCCAACATATTTCTACCTATTACCTTTTCTCTTCCTTTAGATCTGAGCAAAAATGTCACCTCCTTAGAAGACATTCCTTAGATTCTCTAACTTACTTTTTGTTCTTATGGCACTTATCATTATATGAAATTATATGTGTTTATTTTCTGTTTCTACCTTGGTATAAATTCCAGGAAGCTGGAACATGTGTTGTTCCTTGTTATGTTTATTGTCCCTGGTACCTAGAATTGTGCTTATCTTATGTTATATTAGATAGTTATTATGAATTAAAGAAATGAAGCTTGACCAGAATGTTCACTGATGACCATGCTTGAGATTTTAGATGAGAAGACTTTACAAAGAAATTCTTTAATTCTGCCTCCTATCCAGTGACTTGGAAATATGGGGTTGTAAGGTGATTAAGGCTGTGGATTATAGAGGAATTGCCTGGAGTTTACTACTTTTTGACCTTGGGAAATTTACTTGAACTCTCTGTGCTTTATGTTTTTATCGTTATGAAGCATAATAAACAAAATAACATTGCTTTATATTTTTATTAAGTATAAATTTTAAATAAGTTTAAATTGTAACATTATTATTAAAACAATTGCAATATTATTTTTTAAATTTCACAGAAACCATTTATCACTGAGTTATGAAAATTAACTAAATACATGGAAGCTTTAGAAAACTTTCTAGTGCATTGTAAATACTCAATAAAAAGGCACTATTATTACAGCAAATATCCATCTTTTGCAGCTTTGATTGCTGCAAATTTGCCTAGTCCAGAAAATTTATATGTACCTCCAAAATCAATACATGTGGTGGGTTGTTATTGTGGCCATTATGAACATGCACAGATTACTAAAAAGTTTGAGTTGTCTGAAACACATGTTCCCAGTTAAGGTCATTCAAGGTGACATTCTACCTCTTGCTTCAGCTCTCATAAACAAGTGTTCTTCTCATGATCTATTTTGTATCATGTTTTTCACAGTTTTGTGCATCTTGTTTGTGATTTTACCATTTAAAATGGCCTTCAAGTATAGTGCTGAAGTGTTGTCTGGGATTCCTAAGCACAAGGAGATTGTGACGTGACTCATGATGACCTATGTGTTAGATAAACTTTACTTAGGCATGAGTTATAGTGCTGCTGGTTGTGAGTTCAATGTTACCGAATCAACAAAATATATCAAATAAGGTGTCTTTAAACAGAAACACACATAAAATAACATTATGTATTGATTGATTGAGATACATGTTGTGACCAGAAGCTCTCAGTAACCTAACCTTGTAGTTTTCCCAGAAGCTGTGATTCAGTATTCACTAATTCTGTAGTAATGTTATAGAACATACAGTAATTACTGAGAATAATAAGAATTGACTGTATCTCTCTCGTTCCAGTCACTAATCAACTTCTCCAGAAAATAGTTTTAACTCCAAACCTCCATTTCATCATACTCCCACATTATTTTATCACATGACTCACACCTTTACCATTGGCATTCTCAGACTCCAGGAGTCAGATTTGGTCAGACATCAGGACCTATGGGGACAAGGGATGCCCTCAGGATACTCAGCTACTTTCTGAACATTGGTGTCATTCTTCCCTCTCCCTTTGTAGTTTGACTTTCTCTGGACTTTTGGTCTATATGGAAGGAGAATAGCTGTCAATCGACATTGATTTTTACATCCTACCACCCAAATAATTAAAGGGAACTGTCTACATCTCTTGGTTCTATCTATACATTCCAAGGAAGGCTTAGGTCCCAGGTGGGGTCATGTGCAGCTACCCTGGACACTCAGCTGAGGCGCGTGACTGTGTGGGCGTGCGCGTGACTGTGTGCCCACGCACGTGCATGTGTGCACGCGTGTGTGTGTGTTACTATGAAGTGGTTATTGTGGCCAGAACTCTGTAGGTGGTGATGTCTAGAGTTTAGAGATGCATCAGTTGATATAGCAGTCCCTACTCACAATGTGATTATTCACATTTAAATGTAAAATTCAAGTCTTCAGCTACATCTCACATTTCAAGAGCTCAATAGCCACATATACTTAGTGGCTACACTAATGGGACAGTGCAGATATACTACATTCTCATCATCACAAATTTCTATTGCACAGTGCCACTATAAAGTGGCTTTTCCCAGAAAAGGAGTGGAGGTGAGAATAGGGAGGAGTGTTTTAGGGCAGTTAAATCAGTAGGTGTCTCCTACATCTTCTCTGCAATACTTGATAAAATTGGCCCATTCCCCTTGGAGCAATTTCTTCCTCTGGTACTCAGGGTAATTTTATACTCTTACAATTTCCCTGTGATTATTTCCTCCACAATATTCCCCCTTCCCTAAGTGACTCAACCATTCCTGTGGCTTTTAATAGCTACATGTTAATGATGCCCAGATTTACATCTCATTCCCAGATCCCTCTTCAAAGCTCCAGACCACAGACCTGTCTATTTAATATCTTCAACTGGATATGTCAAAGACCATTTGACATTAATATCTCACACTGAATTCTTGATCTCCCCCAAATCTCCTAATCCCATGTCCCCACCTCAACAAATGGCACCTCTCCTTTTCCAGTTTGTTATGCCAGAAGCCTCGGGAAAATACTTAACAACTACCTTCACCTCTCTTTCAACACCTGTCTGGTTCATTAAACATTCAAAATATCTCTAATCCAGACACACACAAAAATGTTTTTTTCTAATGCGACCATATTAATGCCTCACTTTCCTTCCACTTTCCCCATTGCTAATATTTATTCAACTTTCTGTTTCTGATCCAATGTCATCTTCTTAAGGAAACCCCCTCTGTCCCTGATCCAAATTCTATCTTTTAATGTTATCCCATGTTATGCTTTTGCTTTTAACAAATATACTTATTTATTTAATTTTTTGTTTAATAGTAGTTTGGGAAGAGCAGAAAGGATGGCTGTTTTGTTCTTTTCTAAATCTGTATAGTCTGGCACAGTGCTGGGCTAAGTGGGCTCACTAGCCTTCTCTAAGTATTTACCAAGCTTTGGAAGACATAGTTGTGAGCTTTCTGAATTCCTCTCTTTTTCCTGTTCTCTGTGATTACGGATGTCCTTCAGGTTCTACCTTCATCTTCTCATGGTTCTAGCCTCTTCACTCTAAAGATGACTACCAGTGAACATTACAAGCCTTAGTTCTTCCTAGAGAACATGCTCTCTTCTCTCAAAATTAGCTTCTCCTTCCTTCCTCCTTAGTTTTTCAAGGAGAATACATTTTCTCACATTCCAACTCACATGTCTTCTTCCCCCAGGACAGCTCCCAAGACTGCACTGACCTCCCATTTAGTTATTAGGACCTTTGAATCCTCTTATTCATCTTTCTTGCCATCTTAGTCTATGCAAATAGAATCTCATAGAGATTTGCAACGCACAGTCTGCCCAACCAAAGGGGGCCTATTTCCTTCCAGTCTCTGAGGTCTCACTTCTCTCCTTGTCTCATTCCCTGGAACTTTGGGGAGCTTCCTAATTTATAAACCTGCCCCCATCCTTCTTGAAGAATTTTCCAAAATTGCAAAATTGTTCTATTGAAAGGACCTATAGGACATACTATCCTTCTGATTTTGTAAATGAAAAAACATAGGTACAGAAAGTGGCAGACTTGTCAGTAAACCCAAGGTCTTCTTTCTCATAGTTGTAGCCCACCCTATGCTCAGAAAGCCTCATGGCTTCCTCTCCTGCATGTAAAAGACAAATTTTTTGCTAGCTATCACATGGGACTTTGTGTACCCAGGAGCTTACCTAACTCTCTATTCTTTAAACTCCTTACATTCACCTATATATTTGCTGGAGGGTCTTGGTTCTTTTTGTTTATGCCACCTACAACATCTTTCTATAATTTTATCCTCTGTTGTGGACCTTGTGTTTTCAACCCCAAAGCATTCTGGATAGTGTACTTTAACATATTTTGTTGTTGAATGACTAATTAAAACATTTAAATTAATAACTTCCCCATATTGAATGTGGCTAAATTTCATTTAATAGAAGTCAATAAATATGCACTACCATATTCTGAGATTTGTACCCAAAAGGAAAATATTGGAAAACATTCACTTGATGTGTTCAACTTTCAAAAAGCAGTGATTTCTTAAGAGTTGGCAATTTCAGCCTTATTACTTGCTCAGTTGGGAAATGGTGCATTTGATGTCCTGATCTCCTCAAATGACCTCCTGTACCTTCCTGAAGTAGACATCGATCCTAAGTCTGACTTGAAGATTTGTGGGTAGAGAAAGAGGAGAAATGTGGAAGTAACAGGGCAAACAAGAAAGGCTAGAAGATATTAGAAGAGTATAAATTTGTAATTTGGCCTCAACCAAAGATATAGGTTAGAGAATATGACCTAGACTTTAGTCCTCAAAAGAGAATTTGTATTATAAGCATTATTTAAAATACAAATTGAATTCAAAAGTGATTTTAACATTTGGATCCTGGCCACTAAAGCTGGCAAACAATTTAACAGTTTAAAATAATTGGAAAGTCTAATGTTTTATTAGAAAATGAAGAATTCTTGGCTCATAACTTGCTCACTGAGCACAGTAACTTTTATTATGGACTCAGCTCCACTTCCTTTGAATGTAATCTGCAAAATAATTTTCAGAGAATTCTATAGAAATAAAATTTATTTTTAACAAGATAAAATTTGATTTGCAAAATCAGAACTGTAACATAAACAGCAAACATAGTTGTAAGCAGTTAATTGCTTATCCATGTTGATATCTAACTATTATATTTGGGAAATACCCCAGGATGTTATATCAAGTTTTGAAGGCTTGTGTAGTCTTTAACCTGATCTTTAAAAACAATAGAATTTAAGTGAATGTCAATAAAACCAGTGAGTTATAAATATTTTCTCTCCCAGCATATTTGACCAGAGCTGTCAATAAATAAAATCATACTTCCAAGGATTGAGGCATGAATACTAATCTATGCATTTTAATTAAATACTCTACCAGAAGACCCTAGGATAATATGAACCATTTATATGTCTGTTGAATTATTCCTAGAGTAAAACTGGAAACCTGCACATTTCAGGAAGTGAAATAAAATTCTTAATGCCTTTGCATTAAAACATTGCTTATGTATATGTCTAGTATGAGTTTTTTACATAAAAATCCAAGTTATCTGAATTAACTACTATGCACAGCATTATTTGATCTTTTTCCTGTCCCACCCTCACACTAACTTCTCTTTCCGTGTAAAATTGATTCTTGCTAAATCATACATATGTTTCTACTCCTTTTTCCCCAAACAACCCAAAACCACTAAACTAAATAAAGTCGTGGAGTTTCACCCAGCACTGTGCAGCTCTAGTCCTGTCTCCAGTAGCATGATGATAAAGACTAAGCTAAAAGCAAAAGCAAAAAATTGTTTTGTGGAGAGAAGAGTTCTCTATACTTCCCCTCCAACCCAAATTATAAACCAAATTTTCTATGAGTGCAGCTCCTAAACTGGTCTCCCTGAGCTGACACCACTCACCCACTCACTAGGATGTCCATCTAGATGGGAAAGCAGTGAGGATGGACAAAAGGAAAATGCGTCTGTGATGTTATTGATTTCAGGTCTCACAGGAAGAGATGGGCTGTGACCTCTCAAGTGAGCAATGTCAGAGGAGAATGTATTTCATTTAAAGGCCTGAGGGGAAACAGTCATACAGAGAAGCAACAAAAGCACTAAGAGAACAACAGAAGCCAAGACCCACCTTGGTGCCTGGCTTTAAGGCAGGGATAGAGTAGAACCCTATTTTCAGTGTACGAGTTTTGTGCTCTCTCAACATTCTAAAACTCTGCCTTCAGAAATCAGATGTTATCACTCCAAATCGGTTCATGCATTTGCAAAAGTAAGCTTGCAACATTATATACCTTTTAAAGCTACAGTGGAATACTAAATAATGGAGTACACTTTTCTTCAAAAGTGACATTTATTTTTCATGAAGAGGCATATTACATTTGCTGTGAGTGGAAAAAGCTGAATGTTACCAATATGACAAAAACAAAAATTCTACTTTTGAAAGTGTTTTGACCTATAAAAACATATTGAATGAAAGGCATTATTTCAGGTGGATTTATTAGGGATTGTTCTGGAATGTAATTTGTACAGTGAGTTTTTTATTCCTTTGATGGAAATGAAACAGATTTATTGGTTACATGTTGGAAGTGTAATAGATAACAGATAACGAAGGGAGAAGTCTTAATAAAACAACAAGGAAAAGAAAAAGAAGTGAGTGAATATGCCTGCTTCCATTTCATTCAGCTAATAAATAAAAAGAACAGATAGAGCTTTAACTGAAAACCATCCCGGTAATTGTAGGCTAAAAGGTTTATTGAAAATTGGGTTGAACACTCTAATTTTTCATACTTACAGATATGATGTAAGCTGAACAAGTTAGTGTGATGTACCACATTTTGATTTTGGTACAGGAATCCAATATTTTCATAGGAAACTTGAAAATGGTCATGAAGGGGAAGAGTGATTCTTGATTATTACAGTGTTCTGTCTCAGCTATTTCTGATTACACTCTGGGATTTTAGACAACTGAACAATCTCTACTTAATTTTATCATTCACCCCCTGAGGTAAAAACACTGGATACTTTTAGGAAAAATTTGAAGGTATATCTTCAAGAATCATTGGCCTTTCATCTCAAAGAACTGAGAAGAAATGAGCTAAGCATAGTTGAGAATTTGGTACTGAGAGCACCATGTTTAAAAATCCAAGTGTACTGTGGCCACTCACCTGACACAGGGACTTAACAAGCTCTTGTCACATAGCTCTCACTGAAACTGGTTTTAGTCAATAGGGCCCTGCACTCTGGAAGAAATTGGCTCTCCTTTTCTCTTTCACAGCAGGAAGAAAAATGTAATTCTCTCTGAGCAGCCCCTGAGCTATCTTGATTTCAGTGTTGCTCTCTTAAGTATCTTACTTTGGAGAAGGATGAATCACTTCCTTCTCCTGGAGTCAGTCTCCTTTAAAATAGACTGTAAGGAGCCAGGGAGGAAAAATTCCTCTAAACACCGATGATAACCATTAATGCAAAAACAGGTTTCGAGTGGTAGAGCAGGGCCAAACGCACGCACTCACAATTTGCGGTCCGTCTTTTTAGAACAAGCTCCATAGATTTGGAAAAGAACTAGAGACCCCAGATCTGCTTTCACTTAGTTCAGAAACAGGGAATCAGAGATGGTGAGCGACTACATGATCAGGGATTACATCAGTGACTTTGGGTTGTTTTAATACGCAAAAGCTTTCAGGCTATAAATAATCCATGATGGCTTGTCAGATACAAAATGCCATTGTAAATCCATGTCTGTATATCAAAGAGACAGGGACACAAAAGCAAAATATATAAATTTAATTAGCATAGTTTGGAGAGTTCGAATCCATTATTAACTATGGATCATAACAAATATTCCATCTATTTTCCAGTTAGGTTAATACTTCAATGTTTAATTTTTTGACTTTTAACTGCCCAAATCTTTCAATGAACAGTTTCCTAAAAGGCTCATGCAGAGTCTCCATGCTATCCTCCAAAGAAGTTACTTTCATGGATGGGTTTTTGAAAACAATTAAAATTTCTGCTGCAGCTTATACATTGTCTTCTGTAGGATTATAATGATAAAGCTTCTGAGAAAAAACTTTCTGAGACTGGTGTTATATGGATTTGAATGCCTCAGCAAGATGCAGAAAAAGAAGACCCGATGACTTAATTTCTAAAGTACCTATATTATTATGGCATGCTTTTGAAGACAGGTAATTATTGTCCACATAGGTGAATATGTAGTGTATCTCATGGAAAAAAAAATGGTTTGGTATGTGCCTTTTCCCCAGAAACTGTATTTTTCCTTTTTTAATAATTAAGATGTATACATAAAAAAAGCTTATCTATTGATTTTTACTATATAAGGTGCTTTCTTTAGAAGAGCAAGATACAAAATTGTTTTGTGATTCAAAATTTAAGAATAAACTAATCTTCCAAATATTTCAAAGACATGTTTCATGTATTTAATATGTCTCTTATGATCTAAATGAATCAACCTTATTGTAAGCTCTGGTATACCTGGTTACATATAATGATAAACCATATGATCTGTTTACATGAAGACATGGATATATCCTCAGGCACTATTATTAAACTCAGTCCTATATTCTTGGATATAGAGGTTGATGATATACCTTTCTACTTGCCGTGACACTAACAAAGCTAGGCTGGAACTCAGCAACCACTCGTATTTATTGCTTTGCAGGCTTGTAGTAAGTTTGTTTGCTGGTGGGAAAAGGGACCCTCACCACACCCTCCTTAACTAAAAGATATTTCATGCTTAATGTATGTGCATATTCATTTATCGAGGTGGTCTGGAGCTGCAAATACAATCACACCGCTCATGGTGATCCAATTGGATATCAACGAGGGTCATGGAATTTGGTCTCTCCCTCCTCCTGAAACGGCCAGGCTCAAACTTTAATACCTAGGAGAATAAATATATTTTCTGTTAGAAAACCATTAGAGTAGATACCACTTATTCTCTTTGTGACAACTGGTTCTTAACCCTTTGAAAATCCTCTTTAGAATTCACACATGTAAATATTTTTACAATCATCAACTCCTTGAGGTGGGAGGGAAAACTAATCACAGAGTAATACCTCCTGTTACCTACCTGCAGTACCAAGATGACCTCAGGTGTTCTTGCAGGTATTTATCGATAGCTTCCTAAGAGCCTGCTTTGTCCCAGGTGCTGTCCCAAATATTGTCATAATGATTCTTCAGCCAAAGCATATGTTATGAATAAATAACAATACTAAGCATATTCTTATTTTTGTAGACATCACAATGAATAAAGTCATGAACATAATATACCAGTATGGCTAAAAATTTTTTATTTTTATTGCCTTTTTTAAAAGTATATTTTATTGATTATGTTGTTACTGTAGTCCCAATTTCTTTTCCCTTTACTCCCATTTGCCCAGTACCTACCCTTCCCTCCAGCAATCCCACCCCACTTAGTTCATGACCATGGGTCATGCATATAAGTTCTTTGGCTCCACCCTTTCCTGTATTATTCTTAACTTCCCCCTGTCTAATTTGTACCAACCAATTATGCTTCTTAGTCCCTACACCATTTCCCCATTTCTCCCTCTTCCCCCTCCAGCTGATAACCCTGCAAATAATCCCCACAACTATAATTCTGTTCCTGTTCCAGTTGTTTGCTTAGTTGTTTTGTTTTTATTTTTTAGATTCAGTTGTTGAAAGTTGAGTTTGTTGTCATTTTAGTGTTCATAGTTTTGATCTTCTTTTTCTTAAATAAGTCCCTTTAACATTTCATATAATAATGGCTTGGTGATGATGAACTCCTTTAGCTTTACCTTTTCTGGGAAGCATTTAATCTGCCCTTCCATTCTAAATGATAACTTTGCTGGATAGAGTAGTCTTGGTTGTAGGTCCTGCTTTTCATCACATTGAATACTTCTTGCCAGTACCTTCTTGCCTACAAGGTTTCTTTTGAGAAATCAGCTGATAGTCTTATAGGTGCCCCTTTGTAGGTAACTCTCTGCTTTTCTCTTGCTCTTTTAAGATTCTCTCTTTATCTTTAACTTTTGACATTTTAAGTATGATGTGTCTTGCTGTGGTCTTCTTTGGGTCTAGCTTATTTGGGACTCTTTGTGCTTCCTGGACTTATATGTATATTTCCTTTGCCAAATATGGGAATTTTTTCCTTCATTATTTTTTCACATAAGCTTTCAATTTCTAGTTCTTCCTCTTCTCCTTCTGGCACCCCTATGATTTGGATGTTGGTAAGTTTAAAGTTGTCCCAGAGGTTCCTAAGCCTCTCCTTATTTTTTTCAATTCTTGTTTTCTCATTTTTTACTGGTCACCTATTTTTTTTCTTCTTTATATTCTAAATCATTGATTTGAACCCCAGTTTTCTTCTCTTCACCATTGGTTTTGTGTGGATCTTCCTTCGTTTCATTTCACATAGCCTTTACTTCTTCCCTTATGCTTTTGCCATACTTAAGCATATCTGTCAAGTCTGTGATCATCTTTATCACCAGTGTTTTGAAGTCTTCATCTGTTAGGTTATCTCTTCATCACTTATTTCTCCCACGGGAACCTTGATCCATTCCCCCTTTTGGGTCATATTTCTATGTCCTCTCATCTTGACAGGCTTCTGTGTTTGTTTGCCTCTGTGTCTTAGGTAGAGCTGTTGCACCTGTTAAGTTGTAAGGGGCGAATCCTTAGGTATTCATCAGTACAGGGTGATCTGTATTCTCCACGTTGTGGTGCTTTGTGTGGGGGAAGCGTCTGAGAGGAAACAATGCCACTTGCTCAGCACTTGCCCCTTTTCCAGGCACTTCTCCCATTTTGTATGGAACTGCCACCTCTCTAGCTGTTGCCCTGGCCACCATTCCCAGAGTGGGTGGGTCTGCAGATATTCTAGGTCCGTGGTGGTCCTTTAAATAAGCGGACTCTGCTGAGACACCAGCAGTTTCTTCCTCCACCCCAACTCCCACTGGTTTGCACAGTCAGAAGCAATGAGGCTTTATTGTCCCCAGCTCTAGAACCATGAGCTGTGCATTCTGGCCTAGTGCTGGGAGTGCTCCCTAGGTATTCCTCTCAACTTTTTAAAATGTTTGGCTGCATTTTCTGCTGGTCTGCTGCTGTCACTGCTGCCACCACTGCTGCTGCCACCACACCACATCCGCTCCATTCCTCCTGCCTGTTTGTATGAGTATTTCTTCTTCATATCTTCGTTGCATTTCCATGCAGCTTGATTTTCTGGAACTTCTGGTTGTCTCTAGTTTTGAGGTAGTTGTATTCCTTCTTAGTTGTGGAGGGAGATGTAGGGTGTCTGTTTAGTCCTCCATCTTGGCTGGAAGTCCTTAATTTTTAATTGATGTACAACATTTTTCCCTAATGAAAGTCATTAGCAGCCAGCCACAAATAAATGAAAATGTGTTTATGTTTTTACATATATATTAATATATAATACCTTGTACAATTCAAAACAGATCTGGCTCCACTAAAATCTTTGTACATTAACATTTGTGTATCAAGACAGTATTTTTTAAATTAATAAAGTATATTCTCAATTGTTTAAATTAGTAAGTTTAAACATATATTTTTTAATTAGTAAGTTTAAATTGAAGCTAACTCTTCTTCCCTGCTGTGACTTTCACTAAAGTCAAACATTAGTCATCACATGCTAATTGCATTTCTTCTTTAGGTTCTTAGGGCCCAGTTAGCCTTCACTATCAATTTTGCTCTATTTTCCTCTTAGACTCTAAACTCTGTCATATCATACCATACAACTGTATCATTATTCAGTTTTCAAAGAATTTGCACACATGCACTACTTCTTTGGCCCTCAGAAAAACCTCACCATCTTATAGATTAGAGAACTGAGGCTTTAAAGTGGGCTATGAGTCTCTTAGGGACTTGGACCTGGGAGCAGGGCTTTTTCATCTAGGCTCCTAGAACACTCTGACTCAGTGCCTCCGCAATGTGCTTATGATTTCCTTTTATGACTCAAAGGTGGGTGTGGCCCCAAGTGTGAGCTAGAGGGGAGACAAGATATAATTTGCTGATATACTTTGGCCTTGTATGAAAGTTAGATGCAGTGAAAACTTGCTTTCATGTCTGCATGACTTTGCAAGGCACCCTCACAATTCTTTACAATGGATTATATTTCCAGTAATTTTCTCCTCCTCACGTTACCTGTTTCAAATCACAAAGAAACCAAAACCATCTACTAGGAGAAATAGGCCCAGAGTCCTTAGAACTCATGCATGATAGTATACCCTTTAGCATTTAGCCATGTTGTTCCATGGCAGGTCCAGTGGGGAGAATAAATCACTGGCATCATTCAATGTTCAATCTACTAGGAAGCCTGGGGTCTATTAACAGGGAGTGGAACATGGAGGCTCATTTGTAGCATAGCTTCAAACTAATACTTATGAGGACAAAATCTGGGGGGAAATGAACACCCTAAGAGAGTTTATGAGGGAGGAATAAAGACTCAGAAGTATTTGATCTTGGTAATGCTAGTACAAATACCAGTTTTAATAGCTAATTACATTGCTATCTTTTTCTCCTGCAATTTTGCACTTAACATATGTGTCACACAATTTTACATGATTTATTATTCATTCTCTCTATTAATTGGATTATAAGAGCTTTGAGGGCAAGAATATCAAAAATAATCACTAACGCTATTGCCATAAACCGTTATAAGCAACTTTAAAAATATTAAATAATTTGGAGTTCATTGCAATGCTACTAGGTACTATTAAGTATCATTTTATTCACAGATAAGAAAAGAGAGAGATTAAGTTACTTGCCCAAAGTCACGGAGCTAGTAATTGGCAGATCCAGAATTTGAGACTAGCTTATCCTTACCTATGAAATTGCAATTTTGTTTGTACAGTGAGGAAACATGCTGACAACACAGTAGCTGCTAAAGAAGCCTCCTGGGTGAAGGTGGTAGTGGATACCCTAAATGCAGAAGGGGGTGTATGTGCATGATTTTTCCTTTTTACATCCTCCCTGCATCTCCTCTATTCTACCTCCGACAAACACGGGGGACAAAACAAACAAACCAGGAAATAAACCTGAGGTCAAGAGTGGACCATGTTTTGGACCACTTTTAATCCTTTCACATTTCTGAAATAAACTTGAAAGCACTGAGAACAGAATTACGTTGACATTGGTCTTTCACTGCTCCCGTGTTCTTTCCTGTTGGGTAACTATAGAAAATAATGGACATTGCTTCTTTGTGAAAAAAATAAGTAATAAAAGCATTGGTTGAAGAATGTATTAATTATCTTGTGGGGTATTCAGTGGCCTGCCTATGACAGATAAGAAAGCCCTACTGTGCCATATTTGGTCAGAGTGCCCAAGAAGTGGTTAGAGATTGGAGTCCTGCAGTTTTGCCAATAATCTCTTCAATACGAATTAGCTGCTATTGTCCAAGACTGTCTGCATGTAAACCAGATTGGGGGGCTGGCAGATGCAGGGGAGAAAAGTGATTTCTAAGAAGATGAGCATATGATAAATACTCTCTGTTTAAAGAAGGCCATTATGAAAGCTTAATAAGTTGCAATGAGTGGCACCTATAAAATCAGTGTTCTGCCGATTTGCTTCCTCATTTGATTGCAAACAAGAGAGGGTGCTTGGGAATGAGAGCAGAGCCTGGACAGTTTTTCTAACTCATCTGCTGATTGTTCAGGGATTTTCCTTGTGTTTTATATTAAGCAATGTGAGCACAGCATATATGTTTTGCTGATAAGAGAAAAATGAATTGGCAGACAGTTTCCCAGACAAGACAGGAAAGCACTGTTTGAACAAAGTGAAAATTGGACTGCTTTATTGGCTGATCACAGCATGGATGTTCAAAGCTTTCAGACCATATAATAGTCTTAAGTTCAGGTACACAGCGTTGAAAGGGGAAAGAACAAAACTGATCTGCAAGATGGTGGAAAGTTAAAACAAAAATGAAGAGCCTTTATCTCAGAAAGAAAACTGACTAGTTATGGGTTATTTGGTCAACTTTAAAGGAAGGAAATCATTGCATTAATTACAGCTGCTGTTGGACATTTGTTAATAGGAACCATCTCAAAATGATTTCCTATTTTCTGAGCTATGATTCACAGCTCCAAGCACACACTGAAATAAAAATTTACTGAAGAACAGCCAGTCATTTCTTATCACCTATGGGTGAAAATAGAAATCTCGACTCCTCTTCACCACCTGGAAAATCACGTGAAGCCAGGGAAAGTTGACTTTTATTAAATGGAGAATGACAGAGCCAGTTGGTAGCTTTCATACCACTACACAAAGCCAAAAGTGCTCATTTTGCAAATTACCATATCACAAATGATATTTAACTACAGTGCCAATATACCATGGAATGAATCATTGCCATAAAACTATACACTAATAAATGTCACCAGGCAGAAAAGCTATCTGCTGAGTTGGGTTCTTGCTTATTGGGAATGTTAAAAAAAAAAGGTTGTTAAGGCCTTGTAACAGTTCTCAAATTAATGGCTGACACAGAAACACAAGTACATATTTCAGGACAAATTCAATGTATAATAAACCTGAATCATTGAGAGTTTATTTAAGATTCTACCCAACTTCTGAAGCAGGCACTGTTCAGTACACACACAGTTTCTTATCTTAAGAAAATAAAAGAGCACTTCATATTTTTTGCTTCCATTTTGACTTCTTCATGCTTGTAGATTATATAAAAAATGTGCAGAGTTAAGATTTTAAGGCCTGGTAGTCAATTTTTCTGAAAACGACTACAAGCAAAACTACTTTGAGAAGGAATAACATTATTTTCTACCAGCGTAACTGCCCAGCTTGCAGGGAGGTAGTTGCAGCATAGACTGGGCCATGTAATGAAAGAACTGATACCAAATTACAAGACATAGCATTCAATTAAAAAAAGACAAATGACAACATGTTCAGTAATGTTTTGCTGACGAATTAAGCTTGAAAGTGATCAAAGACTGGGTTTACAGTGAGGAGCTATAAAACTTCCATGAATTTTGAAAATATAATCTTGATATTTGTGAATATTTACTTCTAATAGAAGTTTTCTGTGAGTACCCTGAGGTTATCATAGGGTATACTTTGGTGCAGTCCTCTCCTTTACGAAACTAAATAGTCAAATGATTTTGACAGCGTCTTAGAGAACTAGTGACTACATTTTCAGCTTACCCATTGCAGAAAATATAATGGAAACCTAGCTGGGCACCAAGTTTCAGCACCTGAGAACCATTCATGACACAGGTGGGTCTCATTTATCTGAGACATATGATGCCCCAGGACAGGTTTGCTAATCTCTGGCAGGAAGGACTGATGTGCAGTTAGATCTGGAAGGGAAAGAATGTATGCATTTTATAGTACTTCAACGGAGCCCATTCACTTGGGAGGTGAGGAAGTCAGAACTGAGAAAGCCAGAAAATGTACACAGAAAATCTCACTCACATCTGTTGTGTGCTTAACAGTCTACAGATGCTTTTATTCACACAGTACCCCCAGGAGGTAAGGAGCACAGGTGTTATTATTGATGAGTGAATTATCTTTTCTATAAACATTAACTGTTCCAGATCATAACTTTATTCTTTTGTATTTATCTAGTATTTCAACCATCAATTTGTTTATATTCCTTACACAATTTCAGTAAGATGAGATTTGGGGCTAGGGAAGAGCATAACAGTTAATGGACATCAGGTAATTTCAGGGCTGCCTCAGAACTCAGAATTGAAGGTTCTAAGTGAGGAAAACCAAGGCCCTGGGAGGGTTGGCTTGGCTGGCCCTCGGTGGCCTCCCATGCAGCAAAGCTGGAACCAGAATCCACATCTTCTCTCTTTCAATCATACAAGTTTTTCCTCTATCGCCCTGTCTCTAGGAAGACACAGAAACAACTTGAAAAAGAGCTTTCACCTAGTTTCACTCAAAGTAGGAGAAAGGGAAAGAAGGAAGGAAACAGGGGACTCTATATAAGCCTTGGAAATGATAGTTCCAGAAAAAAATAACAAAGAGATTTTCTAGAATTTTGTTATTAGTTATAGCATAACCCAAACTCTCACTGCCTTTAGCATAGAGTATAAACTGGAAAAAAAATGTGTTTGTCTTCTTGGTCTCAACAAATTTAGCTAAATTTTTTCCAATAACAGATAGTTAAAGCATGTAAAAACTAAGATTACTGTTCTTTTATCTCAAGTCTGAAACTCAATATTTTATTACCTCTAATTATTTATAAATATCTATTTATAAACAAATATTTATAAATATCTGTTTCATTTATAAATATCTGTCTACATCTCTAGCTCGAACTAATAGGGAGCAATTTTTAATATGAAATTCTACTTTAAAATAAAAAGAATCCTCTAAAGTCATTTTTTAATTCTGTGCAGAGACAAGAAAGATTCTAGATGTTGTAAATGTGTCAGAAACAGGCTTATGTGTTCAATAGGGTTAATCTTAGCTATATGTAGGTATTTACATTAATGTTACTTAAAGGTAAATAAAATAAAAAATTTTGTTTCTTATGTGTGTTACATATAGTTCGAGTGCCCCATAACCACATGTTGCTAATGATTACCATATTGGACAGTACAGATATGAAACAGTCCCATTATTACTGAAAGTTCTACTAATATAGGGGGTTATATTAGCTTTGTGACAGAATCATGAGAGAAAGGACAAAGAAAATTAAGTAATTATTATCTCTCTCTCTCAGCTGTTTCCCAAATTTTTAGCTGTTGACTGAATGGACGTAGGAGATCAAACGATGAAAAACAGTAAATATTGACAAAAAATGTCACCATATTTCTAGGAAACAGCCTACTTCATCTTCATGCATAATCAAGGGGAGATGAGAACTGATATGTAACATCCTCTAACTGTTTATATTGTATGTTTCCTGGAGTCTTCTGCATTTAAAAAATCACTACCTAAGGTGTATCTTTTACATCCTATATACTCCAAAAGGCATAGAATGGTTGTTAGGAAAAAGAAAAAAAATACTTCAATAGAATTCCTACAAACTTTTGAGAACAGAAAATAATAAAGATGCTAACATTGTATCGCACAGTGAAGAATGCTACAACCCCTACAAGAGAAATAGCATGACCTGTGAATAAAGCAATGATAATGGCTTCATTAGGAGCTTTATAATTTTTTTATTTTATTCCTTAAATGTTGAGCATTGAAGTATCTGTGGAGAATCACACAGGCCTGTTTATGTGATGAGTTCTAGTCACCCTTAAGGGTGATCATCTCTCATAGAAACTCATTTCACATCTCATCAGTTATAACCAGGAGCTGAAGAACCTGCATTTTCCTTTCTCTGAGTTAAGAACACATATATAGAACTAATAGAGTAAAGGATGAGGATTTCTGCCTAATTAGCCTAGCTCAAGCAGCCTGCATTTCTGGAAATGAAACAAGCCTTCTGCTCTTTTCCAGAGGGCACTCGGCAGAATGATCACTGTGACATGCTTCAAGGGTATTTTAGGAGTTTAGGGGAAACATGCCAGGCCTGTTTTTCCAGGTATGCAGCTACTGACTCAGTGATTGGTGCTGTCTCATCCCTTTGTCCAGCACTTGGCAGAGTGGTTTTGTACTGAGCTCTGCAGACTCCTAGAAATAAAAATATTATGATGCATGTTTCAAAGAGATGCTTCTGACAGAAGTCTCAAAAGATGCCAACATTTTAGGCCTGCTTGTTTGACTGAACAAAGAGATCAAGGGCTTCCCCTTCTAGGTACTAATTGTTTACAGGAATTTACAGGTAACAGCTATTGTTTACAGAAACAAGAAAGGAACTAAGAAAAGGACCCTGTCTGGGAGGTGAGAGTCCTTTTGAGTGTATGTTTAACTCTGCTGTTTCCACAATCCAGAATTTAAAAAATCAAGCTGTAACTTGTACCTGACAAGAGAGTCAAGAGGAAAATAAAACACTTTGCAAATATATCAAAGACAGAACTTGAATGTTTTCCTCAGTTATGACTATGTAGAGATCTTGCCACTTCCTAGATTATTTTAACTCTAACCTGATTATTGCTTTCTACATTCATCTTCAGGTTATAACTAAACATTACAAAACTCTGCTTCATGAATGCAGGGACAATATCCAATCTAGAGTTCATCAGGTCATACAAATATAAAACACAATGAACACAGATGATAGCATTCTCCGGATATGAGGACTTATTTTCCCTTTGAAAACTGTGGGGGTGGAGTAAGAAATTCTTGTGACTAAAAGAATATGTTCTAAAAAAAATAAATTTGTTCTATGTAGGTCTAAAATAACGTGTTTCCCCGTGTAAGGTAAGCGTGGTCAGTGGCCCACGGCTTCCTGCATTTCCCAAGTGGAAAGTACCAGTTGTGACGTATCCATTTTCATTATGCTCAGGAGTTACCTCCTAGCTCACTATTGTTTTATTGTTTTCAGGATAACAAAAACAGTTTTACAAAACTGGAGGTTGTATTTTTAGGGAGCACTATCTGTTTTTGTTGTTGTTTTGGATACTGATAAAAAGCAACTCAAACAACAATCCCTAACAATAATGTTTACTTCACATTTTAGTTTGAATTTTTAAGCCTTTTCTATTTGATGTTTCGTATCTTAAACACATTTCATATGCAGTGTATTGTTTGATGCCCAGAACCACCCTGTAAGAGATTATCTGATATATTTTCTTACTCCCACTGCACATGTGTGAAAACTGAGTCTCCACACTTCAGTGACTCGCATATGCTCCCACAGTCGGGAAGTGATAAAGCTGCTGTCACTTTGAGGAGCAGTTCTAACTTCCCTAAGTCTATTCTTTAATGCTCAATAAATGCTATATACTTTAAAAGTGAGAACACAGTGTTACCAGTAATAAGAACATGCACTCTGGAACCAGTGGATCAGAGAGTAGGTCCTGGCTCTGTGATTTATCAACTGTGTCACACTGGTCAGCTTACTAGTCCTCTTAGGCCTCAGTTTACTCACCTATAAAAAGAGAATAAAAATAGCATCACCCTCCCCCTTACAGCAGTGTTGAGAAACTGCTAAGTGAGTTAATGATTACTTATAATAGTATCTGGCACATACTAGGTGCTCATGAATCTTTGTTATTATAATTATTATTAAAGATTACTGCTCTCTCCTTGGATATTTGTTTTTCTTATTTCTTTTATTTATATTTGATTATTTTTGCATAACTTCAGAGCTGATTTCCAAGGTAGCACTCAGTAGTATTTAGGAAAATTAGTATTTGTAAAATAAAAATACTTTAGTATTTACAGAATCAAAAAGTCTCTGACAATGCTTATTTTATGACAAGTTATTTGCTATCTTTACTCTGCTTAATTTTTTTAATGAGTTAATTGCATTAAAGTTTGGCTCTTAGCATTTCCTTAAAGGAACTTAGATTTTACAG
The DNA here is from genome assembly GCF_987537825.1 of Furipterus horrens. NCBI lineage: Eukaryota > Metazoa > Chordata > Mammalia > Chiroptera > Furipteridae > Furipterus > Furipterus horrens. The sequence goes on along the minus strand of NW_028327172.1, from coordinate 77,042,207 downwards.
TATTAACTTGTAAATAAATAACATGATATTTCTACAAGGAGGCCAAGTAAGCTCTGAAGTTACTTCATCGTACATTTGATTAGATGTGTATTCTGACAAGGTTGTGTCAACCCACGTGGATTAGAATGAGTCCCTTCTTCAGGATGGATTTTGATCCTCCCCAGAGCTGTTAGCTGACAAATTTAGTGCAAGTATAATTTCAGCTCCTGATCATCCCCCTGGCTGGGTGCCCCTGTGCAGTGAATAATCTGAAAACATTTGTATGCCATGGTGCTGCCTCCGAGAACCCTGTAGGTTCCATGACTTTTGCAGCGGAAGCTGCTGGATGCAGCACTATAACAAAGACCTTGGGGAGTGACATACCTCGTGATACTTTTTCACAGTTTTCCCTGAATTGCACTTGCAGGACTTCCAGTTGACCGTCCCACAGCCACAGTTTCCTCCACAGCGCTGCACAAGGAGACAACGTGGGAAGAAGACCACGTTCGTCAACTTCAGCTCCTCTCTTAGGTTTACCGAGTAATTCCTGGGAGTGCAGCTGTATCGCTTGGCGTCATCATTGAGCCTGTCCAGGTCAACTGTAAGAGACACACACACTGTGTGAGCAAGAGCACAGCTGCAAGCAAACACTCTCAGCATGTGTTATGGGGAATGGGCGGGAAGATTCTGTGAGGGCAATCTTAACCCGAGGATTGAATGTGTACTTGGGATCTCAATTACTACTCCAGACACCAGAGGTGAAAAGTCTAATTTTTCTTTTTGATTCTGTCTGCCCTTCAAAAAATCAACAAGTAAAAACAAAACAAAACTAAACTAAACTAAAAAACTTGGTTACATCTGTATATTGGCTCGAGTTATCTTGTAACGTTTTTAATGCAAAAAATGTTCTGAGGTAAAAATAATGACGTGATCAGCAATTTAAAATAATTGCCTTTTAAATATTTCTTCTTGATATTACTTAAATATAATTAGAATTGTATCAGGGACATGTTAGGGAAAATTATTCCAATATATTTAACTGGCAATGAAATTTTACAAGTAAATGTGAGAAAGAAAAAGTTTTAGCTCACTTTAACTCAGAGGTCAACCAAAATGTTAAAGGAAATGGCATTTTTGGGATTGTGACTATGATGCATGTTTGTGCATTAGGTCCTAGATGGCAGTATTGTTCAGTGGTTAAATTCGCGGGCCCTGCAGTAGAGATACAGCTGCTTTCATATCATGGCTGTACCTCCTTTTAGTTAGAAAGTTACTTAACTACTCTGAGCCTCTGCCTCACCGATAAAATGTAAATAGTATAACTACCTTCTTCACAGCAATATTTGAAGGATTGAATCTAGTATGCATGATACTCAATTAATGCTGTTTATTGTTATTCATTTTGATTAATTGTTATCGTCCCCAAATATCTTCCTTTTAAAGTCAAATGGTCAAAAATTAAAAGAAAAAAAATTCAGACATTTCTTCTTTCTTTCTTTTTTTTTGGCCATTATTATATATAAATGACTGCTCAGGGGTATGTTTACTGGGACTTCTGTGAATGAAGAGCATAACCCTAAATTTTCAAATTTTAGTCATAAATATGTATAGGAATTATATTTATATTATTATATAAATTACATTTTAATTAGTGGTTCAAGATCCATCCACTTGACATCCAACCCCTCTGACTGATGAGAACATGCATGACTATGTTCTCAGAAGGATACAGTTAGAGAAAGTCCCTTGTCTGCACAGGTTCCATACCATTTCCCAGTGCGCTTCCCTTGTCACCATAGGCCACCACAGGAGGAATCCCACAAATGTCAGGTAGAGAGCATCAGGCTGACCCTGAACTCTAGCTCCAACAAAGTGTCTTAGTTGTAAAGCAAAACTGCTTGAGAAGCAATAAGGAGTGCCCATTGGGGTAGAGGTCAGAGGCTAAGGATGCTGTCAGTAGAATGCATCCGAGGGAAACTGAAGGAAAAGAAGGCACTGCTGGGTGAAGAGTCCACCTGACCTCATGGAGTCAGTGGAAAGACTGGCCAGATGGCTGCAGAAAGCCTTGGATGAGGAGCGGAATGGCAATTGCATTGGTGCCCTGTCCTGAGTCCTGTTTCATATGAGCAACTAGACCTTCATTCTCAAGGGCAGGGGTTTCTCTCCAACTGTTTTATGCTGAGCCCAGGACACTGTGGAGGCTGAATAAATGCTAAATAATTACTGTTCATAATTTATTGCTGTTTTTTCTTCCTTTGTAAAGACATCATAAGTTTTAGCTATAATCAATCCAGATTTAAATTGAATGAACTCCATCCTGGGAAAGGAACCATTTTATTGCTGCTGAAGTTCTGCAAATAACTGCAAGCAAAGCAGGAAGGATTACATAAATGGATTAAGAAGTGCAGCAACCATCCATTACACATGTCACCCTGAGATAAATTCTGGTGCTGGCCTGTGCATTACTGGGCCTGTGGATAGGGCTGACGCAGAGGGCCAAAACTGCCGCTTGTGATAACGGGAGTATATTTTGTCTAGCATTGCAGTGTAAAGAGGTACAATTAGCAAAAAGAGGTTGTGCTCTGGGGGGGAGGCAGAGAGGGACGGGTAGGAAATAACAGTGCCGAGTCTCTTTAGTTCAGCCCTTTGCTAGGCACTTTACACATATGACTACATTTCCTTGTTCCTCACCCATCAAAGTGAATAGTAAGTGGGAAAGTGGAACTGAAACCCTTTTCCATTTTGTTCTATAGTCTTTGTTACAGCAAGTGGAATGGGAGAATGACAGGTTCCCAATTGCTGAAGGAAGGACACCCCTGTCCCCTGTTCCGTATCAAGCTCTTCTATAAACTGTGGTACTAGGATTGGGGTGGTGAATGGCTACATCCTTATCTCTAGAATATATCCAAGCCAAATTACAGTATGCTTTCTCTATAGAAATGTAGCTAAACCCTAAAGTGCCCTCAACACACCAGAATAAGGTATATATGTATTAGTTGCCTTAAAACCAAGCTCTGCACATTGTGTCATAGTTTATTGACTAGCACTGGCTACTTCCGGTTCCTTCCCACCATGAACAAAGTTAGCATGCTGTCAGTCTTGTGCATCAATCTCCTAATATGACTAAGAACTGTGGCCCAGTGTGACTGCTGTAGAATCCAGCTGCCCTGCTTATCAAGGGACTGAAGCCACTGGGACACTCAATTTAGAACTAGAACTAAAAGGTTCTTCTGACTGGATGCAAATAACTTCAAAGCAAGATTGCAGATTTTCTGCAGGGGATATTGAGTTTCCAGTCAAGGAAGACTGATTAGCAGTGCAGCAGAGCAGGGAGCCAGACAAGGGGCTGAGCAGCAATTAAGATTTCCAGCGGTACTTCAGGGTGGAAGGGGCTCTGGGGTGCTGGGAGGGAGGAAGGCCAAGAGGCACAAACCCAGGGAGAAGGGCTGCCCTTTCCTTTCCTGCTTTGATCTCTATGGAGAAACAGTATATGGCAGCAAGAATGTTCCAAATTTAATTCAAAGGCCCATTAATTCCATGTAATTTTCCTAGTTCGCCCAGGTGTACATAATGTTATAATTCCTCTTTAGCTGTCCTTCTGAATTTGAGTCTTCTTGCCTTTTTATGGCTATGCACTGACAATCTGTTGAAAAGCCTGAGAAGGCTTCACTGTCCCCAAGGGCTTCCCCTGGACACATTAATCCAATGGGGGGCCCTGTACAGCACAGTGGGAGCCCCCTTCTATCAGCAGCCCTGGCCTCAAAACATAGCCCAGTCACAGAAGTTCCTTGGGTTGTTATAAGAGTTCCAGGCTCTGATTATTGGGGTGGGGATGTGTAAAGCAATGGTGTATTGGAGAAAGCACACCCTTGTTCAGTTTCTAGTCTATTAAGGCTTAGGTGTGGGATAAAGGAGAGTTCACCTGGTGTTTTTGATCCTGGCCATTTATAGTCCTATATTCATGGGTAATGTGAAACATTCTGCGCATGTATAATTGCATAAAGTCCCTACAAACACTATAAATTATATACCATTATTGCTCTTATTTTTATAGTTGAGAAAATTGAGCTTTTGGAAGGTTAAGAAAAAAAGTTGTCCAAAGCCAAACATTCAGTCAGTGGTGGAGTCAGAGTTGGAATACAGGCTTTATCAAGCCTCTTGTACTTATGAGCCCCAGTCTGAAGATTTGAAGGAGGGTGCAAAGAGCAGGTTCCCCAAGGCATGTTGGAGCCTTCCCCCTAGAGAACACACCCTGTCCAAATGACCTGGCTTCTTAGGTGTGCTGACAGGCAATGACCTGTCATTTTCAAGATATTGTCAGTTACGTATACCCAAGCATGTGCTCCTGTGCACACATCCATGTGTCAGATTCCACCTTAAAAGTACACCATGTTCTGGCTAATAAACCAGGCAAATGTAAGTGAGCCTATTTTTTTCCTTTAATATCAAGCAATATAGTGTGATTCATTTGTTCACCTGAACTTAGGGAACTAGTGTCTATTCATGATCTTCATTTTGTTTTATTATTTTCTGTATTTAGATACTTCTCTTCCACTAAACCATAAGGTTCTAGGAAGCAGAGTTAATAATCTTTTTATCCCTCCTCTCCTAGTGCTCCACCCTTAGTGGAAGGACCAAATATAGGTCATTTAAGTCCACGTCTTCTAAAACCTTTTGGTTTCAACAATTAGAAGCAAGGCACTGCTGAATAAATGAATCTTTGTAGTCCACACACATGGGCTATTTTAGAATATTTGAAATAACCAATTAAACAAACAAACAAACAAACAAACAAAAATCCTGAAGTCGCTATGAATCCCTGGGCAAGTGTTTCTGATTTTCTTCAAATATCTGTCTTTTGTGACTCTGAATGAAAACCCAGAAACTTAAAATCCAAATTAGAGAAAGTCTCAGCCATTTATACTCCTACTAAGCAGTCCAGATTTTCTTCATGAGAAATGGGTGCTGAATAACTAATATCTGAATAAATAAAGCTACTACTAGTGTTAGGTTAAAATTGAGAAGCTGCAGTTCTAGAACTCTGAGGCATGAAGATAACTTTGCCAAGACCTATTGAATCTAGAAGACGTGCCACACAGGAGAGAGGATGGCATCAAGAAGGCTTGTCCCTAATGCATATCAAAAGCTGGTCAGGAATATGTCCTTAGTCAAATTGAAAGCAATGTCATAATCTGTCATGTAAAGTGATAAAATTTTGACTTTGATGTTACAGCACTAGACTTATAGTGCTTTGGATAGTGGGGGAGGTAAGGGGAACATGTAAATAATTGTAGTATTTTTATATCAAGCAACTAGGGGATCTCAGCCTTTATCAAGGTTCATAAATTCCTTAGGAGGTGTCTTCATTTTTATGGACATTACAACCTCCCTGTAACTTTATGATTATCTTTTCTATAAATCAGTACATAATTGTGAAAGCTGTTTTCACATTTCAACCCCAATTTAGAAGTGAAAGTAAATCTGGAAAGAAGAATTATTTTATAACTTTTAGAGAGGGAATGACAATATATTTTAAACTTAAAATCTTGAATTCCATGACTCCATTTGCTGGTTTAATTTCTAAAGAATGGAAACATTTACCATTTGTGTTTATAGAATTCAACCTAAATTACATTAAAAAGTTCCCAATTAGATGACTCCTAATTTTAGGGTTTAAAAACATTTTTAAGCAATGAGTGAATGAAAATGTATTGTGTACCTACTATGTGCCTGGTACTGTGTGAGCCTCTTTTACAAACTTCATTATCATTGAATCCTCAGAACTCACCTTAAAGACTACTATTCCCCACTTGATAGTGAAAACTGAGATACAGGAGTTCAATGACTTGTCTAAAGTCACTAGACAGCCAGTTGGCATTTGACATATATGTGCTGAAAAATGAATGGATGAGTACAAGAATATCCGCAAGGCACTGAATTAGGCACAAAAGCAGCTCACACCATTATAAGAAAATTCTCTGAATTCTAGGACCTCATGACCTGGAGAGATGTCTGAAGTACATTCATCTATGAAAGGAAGAGCGAGGACACAGTTAGGAGAGGAAAAGAATCAAGGAGATCTTAAACATTGCTTTTTCTCTCATCTACTAGACTATGAGTCTGAACTTTAAACATCATGAGTTTCCCACAGCATGGGCTTTGTGGCCAACAAACCCAGATCAATGCCATGGCTCTCTATACTTTGTAGAAGTTATGGGAAGTTTCTGAATTTGTTTCTTTTACCATGTAAAATGGGAATAAGAATACTCTCCTGCCAAGGAGTTTATTACGATTGAATGAGTTGAGTATTTGAGGAATAGGTCCAAATCCTAGCTCTCAGTAGGTATGTCCCACTTTATTGTTGAAATGTTTAGAACAGATGGATGAGGTAAGGATAAGAATAGAATTACACAAACAGCCGAGATTTTGTACTTGGTGATCATTAAGAAAAGGAAGGTCATGTCCACCTTGACCCAAAGATCAGAAGGCAACCAACATGTGTGTTCAGTTTAATGTCATGGGACTTGGCACAGCTTTTTGCAAGTACAGATACTTAATGAGCTAGGTCTCCTAGCACCAGCACTTTCAGCAGGGGTGTGCATTCTAGAAAGGATGTGCTTTCTCTTTAAGGTCATGGGGTGGTGAGAAAATAGATGCTGGAGGGGTTCCCCAAAGCTTGACAGAAGAAAAGAAGTGGACACAGGATCTACCCACAAGGCAAACCCATTCATCTTTAACAAGAGTGACTGTTGTGGAAAAGATACATTTGCCCATGCAGACTTTAAAATTTCCTTATGGTTTTCCACCAGCAAATGGATTTTTCTAATAAATTTGCATTGGAATCATAAGCTTAGATGGGAGGAATAACTTGGATGATGAAAGTGAGGCTAGGATACCCACAATGATGGACAACCTCGACTAGGGAAAGAGCAGAGGCTGCACTGGTTGTGGGAGGGGAGCACTGTCTCTGTACTGAGATTTTCTTCAACCATTTCATGTATGTGACCTCATAGACACATGTGACACAATAAATAATGGTATGATCTTTAAAACTGAGTGAGTGAGAAATCTAGATACTTAAAAATTATATTCGTCATAAACAGTGCCTACAGTCTAAAAAAGAAAAGATTTGTAAAGGAAACATCCAGCAAACAAAATGGTGCCAGAATGTTTCTGGGTAAATAGTATCATAGAGAAGTTTAGTACCTGGTACTCATTTTGTAAACTTTTAATGAGTGTACAGATTATAAGGATACTTAAATATGATAATATTTGTACACTCTGTAAGAGGTTTTCCTGATTATCTTAGAGCCTTCAAGAGAAGAAAGCAGAAGAGTTCACAGAAATATCTTGCTTCTGTGCAGATTTTTGTATTCAAGTAATACTAGTAGTTATCATTTATTGAGGGTCCACTAGGTGTTATACACTCTCCTATTATTAATCCTAACACAACTTCTCAAAGTGGTTATCATTAGAGACACTCACATTGCAGAAAACAGAGGCTCAGGATGTATAAGTGACTTCTTCAAGGCCACTAGTCTTAGGATTTGAGTTAGAATTTTATCCCAAGTTTACACAACTACAAAGCCCATGCTCTACCCACTACAGCATTCTGTCTTTTGCTCTGTTTCTATCAAATTTATGGTAAACAGTTTTAATACTGATCAAGAAAGCTTTTACTTGGTGCATATCACATGGTTCAGGAAACTCAATGAAGCTAATCCTCATTCAACATGAGAAGTTAGAAAATAAATCCATCTTGATTTAATGTGCCCAGTATCTCTGTTTGGTTAATTCACAGATAGATAGTTACACAGGAATAATATCTCAAGACTGACTTATGTGATCCATCACTAGTGTCAGCCAAGGGCTTTTTGCAAATTCTTACCGAGATCTCAAATAGGCAGATAAAATTACAAGCATTTGACTTGTGGTGACTTCAACTTGTTTCTAAAACATGTGTACATACTCTGAAATTACCACATTGTAAATCACTCTAGGAAATGTGTATTTTTATGGTTCACATGCAGGGGCATGACAAAGAAACAGCTATCAATGACTAATTTTAAAATAAAAGGTATTCTGACCTAAGAGAACTCAAAACCATTTCAAATATTTTGTTACACAACATATTAATTTCATTTAATCTTCAGTTTTTTATGCCAGTGATTTACCTGTAATAGTTTGCAAATTAAAAAGTCAAGTGTTTTATGTCTCTTAGAGAAATCATATGATTAGTATTAGATCTTTGGAAATGGATTGATAAGTGTCTCAGAGTTATAGCATCTCACCATTTAGAATCTGTAAAAATTATATACTTCAAACTCCCTCACTTGGAATCAATTTAAAATCAATATATTTGCTCCACTCAATATTACGATACTGATTTTTTTAAAAAGAGGAGTGTATGTCAATTTTGGCATGTGCATAAAAAAATGGCAACTCTTTTTTAAAGTATAATTATAGTTCAAAATTGTTAAATGGACAGCCTTAACAATTATCTCCATAACTGTATCACAACACTTAAACTATGAAAACAGTCTTCCCTTGCTATTAATACATGTTAGATTTTTCCATGCTAAACACACTATCATTCAGGAAAGTCAACTTCTCCTGGAAAAAGTAAAAATAGATCTCACAACGGTAATCTCTATAAATTGCTCTTAAGTAATGCCTGGTCTAGTAGAACTTAAGGCCAATCATTTAATTTAGAAATGTCAAATTTTATGCTGTGCACTTGAATATATAAACACTACCCTTAAGTTTAAAGGTACGTGTTTTAACTATAGACTAGTTTCAGTTAAACTTCCGTGGTCACGCAATGATTCAGAGGGTAATTATAGAGCCTGTAGAACATCCTTATGATTTTTTTACCTAATCATGTGCAAATCCGTGGTAATATTAGCATGTGGTATCATTGTCAGAATAAGTATATGAAACCTGAACTTGATAGATTTAACAACAATTCTTTTGAGCAGCTAGAGGTTGAAAACATGAGGTTGAAATTATTGGTAAAAATTGATTACAGTGGCCTTGTAATATAGTTTGATATCAGGTATTGTGATTCCGCCCATTTTGTTCATCTTTCTCAAGATTTCTGAGAGCGGGGAGGGGGAGAAGGTGGGGAAGAAGGGGAAGGGTCTAGTCAAGGAACTAGTATAAATGACCCACATACATGGACAACTGGGTGGGGATTGACTGTGGGAGAGGGACAGTGGAGAGCAATGGGGGAAAAATTGGGACAACTGTAATAGAACAATAAAAGAGGAAATGGAAAAATATCATTTATACAATTCTGAGTTCATTAGAATTGACAGTTATCAATTAAGACTGTTGAATAAAACTATTTGACTAAAATTTTTATTAGAGAAGTATAAATGGGCATGTCCAAAAGCTCCAAGAAAGAATAATATCTATTTATAAAATAAATATTGAGATTTTAAAGCAACATGGATATGAAATAAAATATATGCATATTTTATAATTGTTACTCCAAATTATTAGAACATTTTAAAAGATTAGTCTTTGAAAATGCTATTGCTTAATGTGAATTGCTGTTTGATATTTTTAGATGAATGATAACTTCTAAAAATATGAAAAAGAAATTTTTGGTAAAAATTGGGTTTAGGAACTACAGTTATCTATAGATTTCAATTACCCATACTACTCTTTTCTCTATTCCCTCCTAAAAAACTGAAAGTTGAATATATTAACTTGTTATATTATCTTCAGTCCAGAAATTCTTATAGACAAGTTTATCTATTACTTGTGAATGTTAAAAGATTAAACCTTCTGTGCTGAATTTCTGGTTTCAATCCTTGATAATGTTATCTGTCTCTTTTTCCCTCTTCTCCCCAAATTCTCACTGTACTCTTTTTTCCCATTTTCAACTCTCTTCTTAAAGAGAATTAAATACTCACTGTTACCTATGTCCATTCAATAAACAGAGGCAAAGCATAAAATTTAATTTTAAATATTAACTGTTTCTATCTCATACATAAGTTCTTCACCCAGTATTTGTGTTTTATTTCCGAGTTTATAAAACTCTATGTTTGACCCTTTGATAATGAAGGGTCATCTTAGAATTGCTCTTTGGTATCAATGAAAATGTCATTTTTGATCAATGTGGGCAAATCAGAAGAATGTTCAGCAGATATTCATAAATGATGTTTGCTTCTGCAAAGCATCATTAAATTATTATTCTGATAATAGGAAACTTTTAATGGATTCCATAAAGTTTACATTTTTTTTGACACTTAGTGGATAATGGGCCTCCATTATCTATAACTATTTTGTTGTGTTTTCACTTTTATTTACTGTCTCCTCTTTCTTACATATCAGGATACAAACCATGAATTTATACTTTTAATTTCTAATAGCAGAAAACAGCAGCTGAAATATTAAAACTGACTTCCTTTGCTTTTGTGATACATGCAGGTGGTTCAGCATCAGTAGAATTATAAACAATTAAATCAGCATATTTATACAAGTACAGGGACTCTGGTGACTTGCTAATGTTCAGTGAAATGGTACAGATCTGCCTCGGGACCATTTTAAACAAGAGATTACAAAATGGAATCTAAGACAAGAGGGGAGAGAAATGTTTACTCATTCAGAGAAATGTAGAATGTCACCTTAAAGCTCTTACAAGGTCATTTCAGCAACCAGAGATATTCTTAATAAAGCTATACTCCTTAGTCTATGGGGTGGGTTTCTGTAAACTTTAGAAATATACTAATGCTGGATTATTAATATCCTCAGTTCCACAAATATTAATTGAGCATCTAAAATGTATCAGACACTGTGTCAAGTGCTGAAGCTATAGGATGAACAACCTCTAAAACAGTGGCTTTCAATCCTGACTGCCTTTAATGATCAATACTCCATCCAGCCCCACCCTCAGGGATTCTGAGTCAGTGTGGCTCAGATGGGACTAGGCATTTGTAGTTTTTATAAGTTCCTCAGGTAATTTAATATTAAGCCAGCTTTGATATCCTTAAGTCGTGGGATCTCATATCCTCTTTAAGGTGTAATAATAATGCAGCAGTAGGACATATCAATGCTGTGGTTTCCCAAGTACTCTGAACTTTGTTTGAGGTGGCTGGATTCACAAGGAGAGGACGAAGGACAAGAAACGCTTCACTAAGGAAGTGATGCAAACATATTTCAGAGTTTTAAGCAGCTGTAGCTAGCTAACATTTTGTAAACGAGTACTATGTGCCAGGTTCTCTCAGTGGCACCATTAACAATCCTTGGAAGTAAGTGTTATCATATACACATTGCCAATGGGAAAACTGAGGTTCAGGAAAGTTCAATGACTTGCTGAAAAAACCACAAAACATGCATTTTACGTATGTAAGATCATCACCTAAACCATAAGCAGCAGACTTAGGCAGGAGTTAACTAATTAGTCATTTGGTCCAAATGTTCTAATAGGTTATGCCTACAAACAGAAACATTATATTCTAAAGCAGCCCAGGTTCATAGTTCTTAAATGTATTCCTGATACTACAAAGCACAGGAAACAACTATAATTTAGCAAAACACTTTCACATCTATGATGTAAGCCAGCCTTATAAAACTTCTAGAGAAAATTTTAATGATAACAAATCTTATCAAATAAAGCAAGGCTATAACAGACTATAAATTATAGTTTTATTCAGTAAGAGGAAATTACAAGTGATTTCTCTATTAATTTGAGTTAAACATTCAAATGAACATTCTCATCCTAAGACCATATCACTCAGAGAGAGGACTAGGATATTTACTTTTTGAGTTCAAGTATTATTGTTTTAACTCATGTTTTCTATGCCTGAATGTTTCTCTTTTCTCCCTTCATTATACTTTCCTGAAACTTCCAATTGAATGTGTGCCCTCACACACCTCCAAACTATCTCAGACTTCATTGCTTCTTCCTTGGGGTGTTTATAGTCCATGAACCACCCAGGACACCAAGCACACGGTAGGTCCTCATTAAAAAATTATAGAATGGACACTGAATGAGTAGAGTTGAAATCTACAAGGAGTTTTTTGACCATTGCTTTACCAGGAGCCTCTCCACAAACACTGAGTTGTGGGCTAAGTTAATATTCATCAGAGAGCACAGTAGAGTATTACATAGGCTCTGCCACTGGATGCAAGAAATCATAATTCTTATTTCTTCTCCATTGCTAACTAGCCACACAGATTATTGACTTCCCCTGCCTTTGGTTATCTCCACTGTTTACAGTGGGGCTAATAAGGAATAAGGCCTTACTTGCCTAGAAGCACGAGGCTCACCTGAATAATTTTATAAGATTTCTTTCTAACTCCAAACTATGGCAGATCTTCGATGACTCAAACCTTTCTTAGTCCCATAAAAACAACACGGTTTGGGAAAAACATAGAACTTCATATCAATGTGCTGTGAAAAAGATATGTGATAATGGACTGGCAATAATCACCTTATTTAAGTGAATTAAATACATTGCATTGCTAAACCTTAATTATTATTACTGTTAATACTCTTATCTGCTTATGAAGAACCTCCAATGTTCTGTTTCTTACCTTTTGACTTCCTGTCATGATATGACCTGCCTCGATAATGAGGAGTGTCCAAATACAGATTCTCAAGATCTTCTTGCCATGATTCAGGACTGAAGTGCTTGAGCAGGTCTTCAACAGTATCAAACTGTGCAACTGTTCTGTCCAAAGCATCCGCAGTGAGAGTGGGGTCCGTTACTGATGGAGAGTTGTTGGATACCCCCTAAGAGTGACATACAGCTCAGTGAACTCAGAACAAAGCCCACTGCCATGAAATACAATAGCCATACAATTATATGGAGGAAACATAAACAAGGTTGTGATTATAAGACATCATGTGCATAAATATCATGCTATAGTACTATTTCTAAATAAAAAGGCTTAGTTGGTAAATGATAGTCATTCACCTTTTTGCAAATCCAGACTAGGCTGATCATAACTTGTTCATTTGAATTGTAATCATTAGAAAAAGACATAGGTTAGATGAAAATAATAAAATTAAGTCATGCAATTTCTTGGTTCAATGTTGATATCCATATCAATAACTGATGGTGAGTAATTAAATCCTGAACTCCTTCCAGGCAAGGTCTGTGTAATCTGTTCCATTCTACCACCCTTAGCCTCCTTACAGGTCATCTAGTATTATAAGTTGTGTGAGCAGGGTTTGACTCTAGTCCGGTGACATCTTGATAAAATCTGGCACTTTAACCCACTTATTTACTGTCAACAAGGATAATTGACTTAAGAGAGGCTCTGTTGACTCAGGAGGGGAAGATTCACATGGGAAATATATGTATTTTTTTCAAAGCGTTGTAGCTTGCTAGTGATCCTAGTGGACATTAAAATATTGTCAGGAAAACTTTTTAAATGGGGAGCGCAACCTCACTGAAAGTCTGGAAGGGATTATGTATTATTATCTTTACCATGGAATATATCCCTACATAAGTTCCAAGTGCTTACTTCACTAACCCTTGTACAATCTAGAGATAAATGAGCCATGATTCAAAGCTCTCTGTAAAAATTCATGACCCATTAACAAGGAAATAACACACATCTCAAATGATTTCTAAATATCTTTAAAGACAGTGTCAAACAAATAAGATCCCCCAAAGGCAAATAGTGAGGAGTATCACTACAGGAAAATGGAAATTAATGAAAACTTGTGTTCCTGAAACTTAACTGCAGTATCCTATTGAGAATAATATGCTCCATAGAATCACAGACTGCAAAGCCACATTTACATTCTTACTCTCAGATAATGTTTTCTCTTTTTAACCAATCAAGGTCCAAAGGTCTGTAAGTGATTTTATGATCACTGGCTCTGACAGAATAGTCCCTCTTTAGCAAAACTAAATCTGTGAAAGCATTAACCTAACATGCTGTCATTCAAAGCATTTTTCAAATATGTCCTGTAGGGGAAATGAGTGGGGGAAAGTGGGGCTTGGGAAAGTAGGGAGCAAGGTGGGAGACATGACGTAGATGGGTGAAGGTGTTAGACCAGCTTGTCACACTAGAGGGGTGTGTGTGTGTGTGTGTGTGATATAAGATGAACCCTGACTGAAGTACCTCATTTCTGTCTTTGACATTCCTCTTGGCATCAAATACTAAAGGTAGATAATACTTAGATTAAGTATCAAAATTCCAAATTTTCATTTAAATTGTATTGTCTGGATGATCTACTGTCTACCTGGCTCATATTCACCAGATGATTTACAAGTAGACTTACATCACAATAATGTGGTTCTAAAATCTAAAAAAAACAAAATAAGGTGGCAAAAGTTAGGTTAATAGGCAGCATATAAGCTTTGAAATTAAAATGCTTCCCTCAGTTTTAAAACTAAAAGCAGAAATATCAATCAAGCCATTTCCATAGAAGCAAAAACTTTTATAATGGCTCTGGGGAATTCCTGACAAAGTGTTTCCTGGGGCTGCTCCTAACTGTGCCTCGAATACAATCTGTACTCAGGTAACTCTTCAAGGGAAAGCTGAGGAGGGGCTCATAGTCTCTGAGGGGAGAGGGAACTTTAATATTTTTAACATTAGTCTCAAGAGCAAACCAAAACCACAGGTAAAATATAAAATTATCCCAATGTATAAGCTTTACTGATATTGTCAAGTTTCACTCAGGACAGTTGACAGAAACATTGATGATGGTAAAGAAAATATTCATGAATGACTAGATGACTTAGTAAACCCATGAGAACATTTTTGTTTCTGAGGTAATTATTTAAAAACTATTTTTGAGAGAAGGAATTATTTGGGTGTGCCTCCGTTTAATCTCATTCAGTTTTTGTTATATGTTTATAAACAGAAATTCTAAAGCTAACTGAATTACTTTAAAATGATAATCTGCAAAAATAAAAAAATGCTCTGAGGACTGTAAACCACTTTCAACAAAAACAAAGAAGAAGAGGTCCAAAGGCTCTTGCTCCTACTCCAGAAGGAGTAGGAGCTAATGAAAGAGGTTATGTCTCTCTGGTCTTCCTAAAGGACTAAACAGAACCTGGACTTGGAACTTAACCTAAAGGAGTTCCCAGTAGATATGGATCCAGTGCTGAGCTTCCACAGATATTCCAAAGGGATGGAATAATCCCTCTCTTTCTGAGGACCTGTATTATCCTGAATTAGCTAAGGGGTCCTTTATGTTTGTAATTTCTGCACTTAGGGCAGGAATGGGTAGATGACCCTGAGCCATCATGTCTAAGAACCTTGAGTAGTTGGACGATCTCTTGACAGAATAGCACTCTAGGTCCTGGTTGCAAAAGCTGCCTCTGGAATCTACCTTGAATTGCCAGTCTCATGCTGCTAACCATCCAAGCCTCCTGCCTAGCCTCCCAGCTCTGCAGCCTTCCCTGCCTTATTTTCATCTTCACCTGCCTGACACTGATTGCTTACACTCAGCTGTATTCTGAACATGCATTCTGGACTGTCAAAACAAAAAACGTTCTTAGTATCACTATCAGAGACCTCACTGATCTTTGGCTCAGATCACATTGTCCTAGTCCAACAGCCACACCAGGTGAGTTAAATCCTCACAGAATCCATAGCTGAGGAAATCCTGCCATCTGAGGGAATTAGAAAAAAAAAATCCCCCAGAGAGCAAAAGATAGTATATTACTTTTGGAGAAGAAAAATCGACTCAGCCACACTGACCCACACCTTAGAACCATGGACAAGCTTTCTCCATGCTCTTGACCTTTCAATGAACAACTGTATTTATTATCTTGCATATTATTGCTATGTAAGTGCTACCCACAGATTTGGTAAAAAACAATTCTGTTCTTTCTGTATAAAGTAGATAAGTAGACAGAATACTGATAAGTTACTAAATTTGGTGGAAAAAATAAGGGCATGAACCATTTTATGGTTTCATTATTGAGTTATGTTTTACTTCCAAGTCAAATAGAACACATGCCTGGTTTGCACTTAAGTTATCTTACTGTAAACATTTGAATTTTTCATGTCTGAAAAGATCCTCAAAAATGCAAAGATTAATGCTTCCCCTGGAATAGTCAAAAAACTATTTCAAAATTCCCCACTTGAACTTGGGCCATGGACCACTTTGATACATTTCATGTGTCTGCACAGTCCTTCAGTTGAAATGTTCTGCTTTGAAACTGGTAAATACTTAAGCCATTGTCTATTTCATGTTCCCATAATGAGTACTGGCATTTCCTGAAAACTTTCTGAAAGAGAGATAAAGAGCATCTGACATATCCCGCTGTCATCCAAATGAAAGACAAGAAAACATCATGCTTGAGATCTGGCTTTTGGTCAAGCCATAGGTCTTGATGTGTTTGATGTTCATCAGTTTTTTCACTGGCAACAGAAAAATACATTACTTACTGAGATAGAGCTTGTGACTGACTCCCAGTTGGTCTGTGAGGCAGCTGCGGGTTGGAAATCTTCCTAGAAGGCAAAGAAACATCCATGTGAGTCAATCATACCTCCACTCAAATTATTACATGCACAGTTTCAACATCTCAGCCATTGAAATCTCCTTCCAACTAAGTGACAGCAGGAACATGAGCTGCCTTTCTGCTGAACAGGTCACCATTTGTCTTAAGCACCTCTCCTCAATGCTTTTCTCATTCAAGACATGGACAGCTGCATTCACATTTACTTATGTGCACTGGTGAAATGGAAAATGTGAAGACAGGAGTTCAGGTTTTAACTCAGCCATCTACTGGCTGTTTGACCTCAGGTAATCTCCTTAACCGCTCCACTCCTTCTCTTCCTCATCTGTAAAAGGCTGCTATTTGGTACTTCAATTACTGGCTTGTTTTGAGAATTGATTCCATTAATCATTAATTATAACTAGCATTTAATAAAGTACTTAAAGAGTAATACTAATTATTACTGGTATTAGTATTTATTTGGTTTGAACTAGGTTCTGCATCATGTTCAGTCCTGCCTGCTGAACTAGTCTACAGTATCAGTGATCTTTTCAAAGATAAACTAACTGACAAAGGGCTGTTCCCGACTCTATCAGGAAGTGTCAGGAAGAATGGAGGGGAAGCAAATAACTGTGGGAGTGACATAGTACTACCCACTAGAAGAAAGTAGGAAAGGGGCAGACCTGAGAACATTATTTATCTCAGAGACACCATAAAGGATATATGATAGCATGGACCTTAGAAAAAGAAACTTCTCTTACAATGGAAACCTCTCTTGACTTCAGGTGACTTTCATGTTAATTTCTCTAGCACCAGCAAGTTAAGAAGGTAAAGGGATTAGCTGAAGAACATACGTGTATATGCATAACCCATACATACAGACAACATTGTGGTGATGGACAGAGAGAAGGGGAAGACAAAGGCTGGGTGGAGGTGGGCAAAGGGGGAAAAAATAGCAACATTTGTAATAATGTAACCAATAAAAATAAAGTTAAAAAAACAATGGGAAGGAAAGCTGATTCTACTGTTTTTACATGTCACACATGGTTTCTTGATCCTGCTAACATAAATTACCTTGGGTAATTTCCTCCAGCCTCACCAAGGAGTAGGAGGTATTTTAAGATATTGCTGAGCAAAAATCTAGCCACTCAAATATGCCAATGTATTTACCCAAGTATACTTACTGAATGAGAGCTAAGTATCAGGATTACATTTCATTCACAGTTGTTAATTGCTCATGATGACCCTGGTTTATATATGTGTCTGTGATGAAGAAATGTTTAGTTGTTTATCAAGAGAGAACTGAGTCAAATGTGGGATTGAAGGAATGAACAACTATTGCAAAATGGCTAGACATTGTTATTCTAATCTCATCCTCATGGAAGATAGGAAAGAAAGGGAGATAGATTGCATGTGAAAAGGACACTGAATTCCCATAGCAGATTGATGTGTGCAAACAAATGAAGGTCAGAAATTTTATGAGTCTTCTTAAGTAGGGGAGCAGGTGACCTGGGTAAGAGAGCCAATAACTTCTCCATGTCTTTTGGTAGTTGGACATGCTCTGGATAATACAGACATGAGCAATTCTCAGATCATAGAATTTTCATTTTCACTCATTGGTTCAATAGTTGTTAATCACCTGCTATGTGATGCATTCTAAGCTGAGGATAGAATCACAAGGAAATAAGAAACCATTCCTACCCTTAAGGAATTAAAAATGTAAACATGTAAATAAAAGGGTGCAATAAACTCATAAGGGTGCTCTGATGCTAGATTAATCAGAATGCCGTGAAAGACAGGAAAGTCTACCTGGGGAGGAAGTGGGCTTGGAAAAATTTCATGTTAGACGGTAAATTTTGAGCTGAGTCTTGTAGACTAGGAGAAATAGATAACTAGATGATAACTTGAAAGAAAGGTGGGGTATAAGATTCAGTCCAAAAGGGAATGATATCTAGACAACATTAAGAAAAATATACAGAAAATGAATCTAGTTACTGGAAAAAGTTAATGAGTGTGTTTGAGGAGGCCATTTGCTCTATTAGAATGGACCTCATGATAGACTTGCACTTGAGAGATATATATAGATTTAGGAATCATCATTACAAAAATGTCAATTAAAGCAAGTAATGGATTATGATGACCATGTATAAAAATCAGAGAGGAACAATCTTGAAGTCTTGAAACTAGAAAGAATTTTAGAATTCTCTAGTCTAGTCTCTTCATTTTCATGATTAGAAAACCAGTCCCCAGAGAGATACACGGTGCTCTCTCTATCATGCAGCCCTCTCTGGTGAAGCGAGGACCCTTAGAGCTCATTTTTGAGTACAAACTGTTTGGTCATGTTTCACATCATTATAGCTTGGATGAAACAGTTTCTCAAAGAGGAGTTAACAGAATCAGGAAAGACATAAATCAGAGTACTGGTGGAAGGTTCTATGATGATATCTTTCAAAGTATTATTAGTTTTTTAGATTTTACATCTATACTTAATACATTCTCTGACTTCAGTTCATTTTCTTGCATAGACATGATAAAAATATTATTAAGCATTTTAAATATAAAAGGCCTTAAATGCACATGCATCTAGATAAATGTTACACAAAGAATTTTAAGCTTCTTCGCTGTCGCAGCTATAGGATTCTAGTCAGAAACTTTAACAGAAATTAATAATAAACAATCTCATTAAGATCCAGATAAAATATAAATTTATTTCTCTTAGCTACAAGAATATTAGACATTTAAAAGAAACCAAACGTATGTAATTTCAAATTTGTCATTACTTATAATGATATTTAAAATGGACTTAAAAAGAGAAAAATATTCCTTTTAAGAATAAAACACAGAATCTTCAAATTTTAGCCCTGAAAAGAGAATCTTGTCATGGGAAGTAACATATCCTTAATATGATCATTTCTCTTCTCTTCCATAACCTCCCAAAGTGTGAGATACCAGCAGTTCTCCCAATTGCCTGTTAACTTACTCCATGCTTCTATTGTTGCCCTAGAGTCCACAGTCTACATAACAACCAGGTTATCTTCCCCTCCTTGCTTTATTGAGAAATAACTGACATATAACATTTTATAAATTTAAGTTATATACTATGATTATTTTTAAATCCTCACCTGAGGTTATGTTTATTTATTTAGAGAAGGAAGAAGGGAGAGATGGAGGAAGAAAGGGGGGTGGGGAGAGAGAGAATAAGGGAGAGAGAGAGAGAGAGAGACATTGATATGAGAGAAACATTGATAGGTTGCCTCCTGGCCTCCTGTACATGCCCCGGGGATGGAATCTGCAACCTAAGTATGTACCCTGATAGGGTATCGAACCTGCAACCTTTTGGTTTTTTCTTCTTATTTTTAATCACGCAAATTCATAAAGGAGACCTCAACCAAGAAGAGCCTGTAGGGGGAGCTCTCAAAGCCCTACTATTTATCCCTGGTTGTCCCAAACAGGAAGTGAGGAGCTATGCATCTCCAACAAGATGTTTCTCCTTTACAATACTACCTCAGCAGGAGGAATGAAGATTTTCTCCTGCTATGGCAACAACCTAGCCAATGAGAGACTGTCACAACCCACCTAATAAAAAGCCACTATAATTCAAACTCCCAGTTACCTCCAATGGACTCTTTGTTTGTAACAGCTCCTCCTAACCTTCCATTTCTGCTATAAAAGTTCTCTGGACTTGCCTTTAGTTTTTGCCATAGCTTGCATATCCCAAATTGTAATTTTCTGCTATTCCTGAAGAAACCCATTTTTTTGCTGGTAAAATAACTTTTTTATTTTTAAGGTCAACACTATATACATGTTCTAAAATTTTCATAATGAACATCTAGTTTTAATAAGAAATGGTAAACTTCTGAAACAACAATGGAAAAGAAAAAAATGGATTGAAGTGTGTGTGAACATTCAGCCCTAAAGTCTTATACGTTATATCATTACATTGAATGGTGTTACCCATGTATTCTCTGATGGAAAATAAAAAGCCTTCTGGTGGAAATACTTTTCACCAATTAGTAAAAGTGTGATGAAAAAGATTCTAGAATAATCACATTTGACTCCACCTAAAACACAGATAATGCAACACAACTTCTGATGTCTTTAAAAACAGCCATGAAAACATGTGGCCAGTCATCGGCTCAGGGGCTGACAGGTATTTGTCTCACTTTTTTTGAGGTCAGTTTACTCACAGACTGAAAGCAAATATAGCAAGGGATAAAAACAACACTACAGAAAATGACTATTTTGAATAATAATCTTGGTTATTAAATATAAAATAAGAATGGGATTTCCATTTTCAGAAAGAATATATCCAGATAACCCTTCTTGCGATCTGTCCCCCTGAGCCCATCCCTGAGCACAGGCTGTATAGTATAAGTTAACAAGTGAATGATCCACTCACACCTCCACTAAGGGTAACTTGTCTACATGTAATCATTGAATGCCTGCAATGGATATCCCAAAAAAATGCCTCTCCTGTCCTTTCACGGTGAAACTGGGAACACTTTATTTATTTATTTATTCTGAATCTTTGGAAACAGCTGTTGTCAGGCCAATATTCCAAACATTAGCAACGATTAGTTGTACCACCTGTTCCTGGATCTCATGGAGAATGGCTGTTCATTTTCATTTGGGGTGATTATGCTGTATGTGAGTAGATGAGCCATAAACTGTTCATTGCTCATAGAGCTGTATTTTGCCATCTCTTAAAACATATGCAGTTACTTGAAATGTTAAAAAGCTTTCAACCAAAACAAGCTAACTTACTGAGGATGAATTATTTGGGGAAAGTTTTAAAAGACATTTGTCAGAGTATGTTTCCTGATTTTGAAAAATTATTTCTTCTTTTTTATGGTTTATATTCATTTCTCAGAGAAAAAAAGTTAAGAAATTCTCTCCTAATTGTATCTATGCTTCTTGACTGAGCTAATGCTTAGAGGTGTTCCTTTAAATGCATAAAAACATAGAAGGTTTTGTCAAAGTCATGATAAAACAATGACAAACAAATATGCTGTCAACATTTATTCCTTCAGTGAATTCTTCATGTGTTCATGAACACTCTGTTGTGTTCATAGATCACTGAGGGAAACTAAAATAATGCTAAACTCAAAGCCCTCTGCCCTCGGTTCACTCTGCGGGGAACATACTTTAAATGTTTTTGATACTCCAGTACATGAGTTTGTGGAATACAGTCCAAGAAATGTACGTAAAATAATAATACACTGATGTCCTAATGTCTATAGGAATAGAATAAAACAAAAATTAAAAACCCCGAGGATCAAACTCTGTGATCCAACCAAACCTTTACAAGTATATTTCATTACATGCTCATCATTAAACCAGCTCTTTTTCCATTAATATGAGATAGACCTGGGCTAGAGATCAGCTTTTTTTGGCAATGACATTTAATACAAGGATAGCAAGAGTTCAAAAATCAATAATTAACAAGGATCAAAGAGCATCTTTCAAAGTTAGGGAATCTTCCTGTGAAATTTAATAATATATATTCTTAGAGCTATAAGAAGCCCTGAACATTGAGTCATCTATTATTGGAAATACAATTTTAATAGAATATACCTTTATACCAAATAGCCTCATGGATAAGACATACTTGCAGATTTCCACTGACTAAAGAGTTAATTTTACAATCTTTTTGTTTATTATTATGGATAATAAAGTACAATTTAAATTGAGAACTTCTAGGATTCATCAACTAATAATTTATGGAATCTTGATGCTAATGTCAAAATATTTTTCAAAAGTTCATTTTATTTCTTATGAAACAAGGAACTTTCTATACTTTTGAGTTTCAGATTTATTCAGATAGACAGAACTTAGTCTGGGAAGTCATTCACAATAGGATAAGCAAAGATTAGAGCTAATATCAGTCCATGGGTAAAGAAGAAAGTCCCTCCAGTTATCAGAGAAGAAGTTATCTACTAGGAGGATGTCATGCAAGCCATACTTGAGAACTAGAGAAGAATCAAGAGTTTGCAGATAGGGAAAGGGGGTTTATTCAAGTTAGGAAAGGATGGGCAACCTGCAGTTATTGCTTGTGTACTGAGACTTGAGGAAAACATGATGATCCTGGAAAGGAGAGATAGACAGTCAAGAACATTGGTCAAAGCCTGTGTTTAAGGGAGCCTTAGCAAGGAGCTGCACAGAAAACTGCAAATTGCAAAATATAACTTTCCTAACATCTTTCATTGTGTTTGATACAACCCAAATGATAAATGAATATTCAATTTATATCTGCAAAAACACTTCCAGAGGTCTCTTTTACAAAGCTAGGTGCAGGTGTAATTTCTGTGAAGTCTGTGTAAACACAACAAAGTTTAGTATTAAGAAAATGCCATGATTATTATGTAGTGACAGCTGCCTTTTATGGAGCATAGATAATATACCAGGCACTACGTGAAATTTTTTCCATACATTATTTCATTCATGATTTCTGCAGGTTTAAGAGATGAGGAAACAGGGATACAGGATGCTTAGGTAACTGCCCATGGAAGCAACCTGGTTATAAATGGGACCCACACATATCTGAACTTGAGGCTGACTCTCTGTGTTCTTTTATCTCTGCTGAACTATTCCTCCTTTTACTTATAAAGAATCCTTTTATAAGATAAGCAATCGCCCTTGATTTTTCCTAAGTACAGGTTTTCATACACTTCTTAAATGCATTTCAAAGGAACATTGATTTGATTTACCAATGGCCTAAAAATTATTAAAGATTGTACTTCTGATACTACTAAATTAATCTTAAAAACTATTTACATTCCCAAGCTAAAATGGATGGCTGAGGAAATTATTTTGCTACCTTAGGAAAATCGCAAATTTAAAATAAAAAGGAGAAATAGTGAATTAAATTATTTATATTTTCATTTCCTTGCATTTAGATCAGTGCTTGGTACATAGTGGCATTCTTTCTGTTATTTATTTATTTATTTATTTATTTATTTATTTATTTAATGTTGTTGAGGGAGGAAACACTGTTTCATACTCAAATTCAACAAACCACTTCATTTTCATTGGATGACTCTGTTGCTGAAATTCACACTCCTAAGAACTTCTAAATGTCTCTGTACCTGAATGGCATTATATAAATGAATTATCCTAATTTTGGTCAAAAGCTAAAATCATTTCCTCTATGAATTCAAATGATTCTATTGCTAATTAAAACTCCTAAGGTCTGATGTTAGGGAAAAATATCATTTGAAGTCCAATAGACAAAGCCCTAGTCAACACAGCTTGTCATACTGCCAGGAAAAAAAAGCACTCATGAAAAATTATTCAACAAGTGATAGTTTTATAAATTAAAGGAGGAATACCTTATAAGAGAATCAGGGGCAAGTCAGTTATAAAGTATTCAAAGAGCTGTTCAATCTTTTAAAAAATATGAATATTACCTAGGGATGTGAGCTTGTGTTGTTGGTGACACATTTTCCCTGTACACATGAATTCTTATGCTCACACTTGACCAGGACACAGTCTCAGAGCTGCCACCCATCATAATCATCATTTGGCCCTGTAGGCTACACTAGATGTAAAATATTTAATAGCCATGTCAGTATTGTAGAACTATGTAAATACACTAACAATTAATTCAAAGAACAACCTTATTCTTGATCTGACTGTAAGGTGATTTCCAGACTCTTCTATGTGGTTAAATCACAGAGTTGGCTAATGCAAATTTTGAAACAGAAATGCAGTACTCATACCCCTGCAATCACTCCTAACAGAAGGTGAGATTGTCACATTCTTAACCTTGCAGTTCCTCTTTCCACTTCCCACTCAGCTAGCGACTAATCAAAGTAGTTTGTGGGTTTCAAATCTCAAAAGCAGGCTTGCTGTCTGGATCCATTAGCTAAGCTTTTTGAGCTAAGTGACAAGCACACAGGTCATGGGTTTCATTATGATAAGAGGTGGTAAAGCTTTGCATAGAAAAAACTCAATACAGTGGCAAGACTTTGTTTTAAGTCAGTGAAGGAGACTTCTTGGGAACAGATGTGCAACTCAGTCCATATAACTTCAACAGCATTCCTGAGTAAACAGCTCAGTCTTCTCCTACTGGTTGGGAAAATTATTTCTAAATAAACTAACTGGTGTTTAAATGAGAGATTCTGCAATTTGAATCCCATTGTTCCAGATGTCTTTGGGCTTTTACAATTTCTTTTTACTTTTGTTATCATCAGTTAACAGCAGCATTTTTTAGTTTTGCCTGTTATTACATTAGCAATATTCATCAGCAGTTTCTGTGAGTGGAAACACTAGGCCTTGCACAGCAAATTTTAAATACTAGATTGGCCCTCTTTTGCTTCCTGCTATACTTTTTTTGATTATCACAGGCTGTGTACTTAGTGGATGCAAATTCATTGCTGTATTCATCTATGCCAAATGTAATTACAAAGGTCATGAATGTTGCCAAAAAATAAATAATAAATGTAAGGGGCAATACATTACAAAGTCAAAGAGAAAATAATATGGAGATTGGGTATTACTTTCTCCCTACTTGACTGAGAAAATTCGGAGCTGACAATGTTATCGCCTAAGCCCAAAGATTAGCTGAGATATTCCCTGCATATGGATTGTTTTAGACATACTTCATATTTTATATTTACATCTTCTATCCATTTCTTCATTCTCAGAAGCACGGTTTTGGAGATGAAAGAGAGTCTACAGACCACTAAGTTCAGAGTTCTATTTACTATTTTACTAAGATTTTTAAATAACAAAAATATGTAACTCCCTGTGCTAGGCACTGGCTAATGCATAGATGAATAAGTTGTATAATTGCCCTTGAGAAATTTATCACCCAGATTTACTCTAATTCCCCACTCTTGTTATTCCTTTTCATTTCAGCAACATCTATTTTCTTAATGGGTTACCAGTATGTGGAATTATCTTGATCATTTATGTTTGTACTTGTTTCAGAGTCTGCACCTGTTCATTAGAATGTCAGCCCCTGGAGGGTGGTATGCGTTCTAACTTTTCAAATGCCCAACTCCAAGCACCTACAATAGAATCTGTTAACTAACATGCATTCCATAAGTAGGAGCTAAATGGAACAAGAAATAGTCATGGGATTGCTGTGAGGAGCAAATGAGATGATTAATAGAAAGCCCTAGCTCTGGCTAGTACATAGTTGTATGTTAATAAACATCTGTGGAATGAAAAATTAATAATAGAAGACCCATAGAAATAAATTTGCTAGCAATGCTATAATCAAAGTCCTGTTCGTCTACAGAAGAAGAAATGATTTAAGTCCATCTAGGAGGTCTGGGAAAATATCTCAGAAGAAGTACCTTTAGAGTTGACCTTGAATGATAATTAGAACTTTTGATAGGGGAGTAAACAGGTGGAGAGAAGGGCAGGCACAAAAGCATAGAGTAGTACCATGATCTTGGACCTATGAGTATGCCATGTGCCCAAAGAACTAGGCAGAAAATGAGGCTGAAGATGAAGAAGCAGGACAAATTAGAGGGTCTTCAATGACAGGCTTGGCATTTTTTTTTTTAACTAGGGCATTTAATCATCATTCAACAGGTACTTACAGACCTTCCATTGTTGCTGACTACATGCTTAAAGGTGCCGAAGATACAGAAATGAAAAGAACATCAAAGTTACAAACATCAAAGTCACTGCTCTCAGTGAGCTTTCATACTGGCCATCCTTTGCCAACATACAAGAAAACCAAACCCCCAAAGGTAAAGGGTCAACATCATTCACAGATATAGTGCCTGGAGCCTAGGTCTCTAAATTTACTGGACTGCATGGCACTAACTTGTAGAGAGCTGGTTTTTAATGCAACCATGTGTCACTCACCCCTGTTCACATGTCTCCCTTTCTGTGTATATGAAAAAAAAAGAAAAAGAAAAAACTGTTTTGTCATCTCGACTTTAGTCATCTCACACAACATAATGGAGTTCCTAGAAAACAAGTAGTAAACAACAAATAGCTATTCTGAGAGATGAGAACAGTGGAAAAAATAATTGAAGACAAGATATTCAGTACTGTTGGTTTGGAAAAAACTTTTCAGAATGTCCATAATCTTCTAAGGCAACTTTAGAATTAAAAGTGATTTCTTATTTTGGTAATCAAACCCCTAAAATGATAATAGCATTCTTCATTCAAATACAATTTAGTTTTATCTTATCCCTCAGCATGGTACAAAATTACCTTTCTTCTACAAAGAAGAGTTAGAATGTTTGCCTGATGAGAGGGTTCCATAGATAAAAATCCCCTAAGTACTTTATGATGACCTCTAAGGTTGGTTAGTAGGATTGATTTGGCATGATTACTAAATGCTATCTCTAAACCCAGCAGGGATCATAAAGATGCTAGAATACAAATGGGTCTGATGGCTAGCATCAGAGAATCTCTAAGTACAAAGAAATAAAAGCAAACTCCATGCCTTTAAATGAAGAACAGAGGAGTTCAGACAATCCTTTGCCGTACACCTTGCTGAATTAAGGATTGATGTAAATTTCCTTGATAGAAAGATTTGATAATCAATGTGTTAAAGCATTTTTAAAATGTGGCTTTGGTGACAGAATATTCAGTATCTAATTCCACATTGAACTATTGAACGTTGTGTAACTTTGGCCGAGGTAAACCTTCTATGGTACAGATTCCTGATTTGTAAAATGAAAAACAACTCCTGCCAATCCCCGTCCCTGGTTAGTTGAGGATTAGATTAGATAACTCATGTGAAGCTAACTGGCCCAGGTAGACATTCATTGCACGCTTTCCAAAACTAGTAAACTTTTACCAATATATTATCTTTCTACTGGAAAGATGGCTATATTAATACCTCTGAAAAGGCAGGAATAAACTGTTACAAGTTCTGGAGTCAGACTCTCTGGATTCAATCCCATTGCAACACTGACCAGCTAGAGTCCTGTACCCATTACTTAATTTACCTGTGCCTCAATATTCTTATCTGAAAGTAAAGATTATAGTTATTCCTGTTTTAAAGGGAGACTTTGAGAATTAAACAAATTATTATATATAAGATCTGACTGAAAAAAGTCCAGCCATTATTAATATAACAAAAATAGTTTGAGAGAAATTGATGTAACCTGGCAGCCAAGAAGAATGGACTGGAATGTTCATGTGTCAACAATAACAACATCACTGTATTAGTCAGTTGAATGAGCATATGTACTGTGTGGCTGTTGCATTTAAAGTGACTGAGCGAACAGAGCAACGAATCTGCATCAAATTTTATGTTAAGTTTGAATATTCCTCCACAGAAACTATTTGGATGATGCAAAAGGCTGCAGCTATGGGCAACTGGTGAGTGGCAGCTTCATCATGACAATGCACCCACTTATGCATCGCATTTTGTTCAGAGGTTTTTAGAGGAAGATCAAGTCACCCAGGTGACTCAGACCCTCTATAGCCCAGATTTGGCGCCCTGTAACTTCTGGCTTTCCCCAAAACTAAAATCACCTCTGAAAGGGTTGATGAGATTCAGGAAAATACAATGTGGCAGCTGATGGCAATTGGGAGAACTGTGTGAGGTCCCAAGGTGTCTACTCTGAATGGGACTGAGGAATCATTGTCCTATGTACAATGTTTCTTGTATCTTGTTTCTTCTTCAATAACTGTCTATTTTTCATATGACATGGCTGGATACTTATAAAGCTGGTAGAAAAGTGCTGATAGATAAAATATCTTATATTTAACACATTTCTTCCTTTGGAAAAAAAAATTTTATGGGTCCATCCAACCTACAATGGCCTAACATACTATCTCCTAAAATGCACATTGAGATTTTGAAATTTTCAGAAAGCTTTAACATCCCTGATCTCATTTCACTCTCCATACCACCATGTGAGCTGGATACTGGCAGAGATACATTAGATAAAATAATTGTTTTGGTCTTTTCAAAGAGGAGATCTTCTGATTTCCTGACTGGTCATCTCTGCAACCATTAGGCAAAGGGATGTATAATCTCTTCCTGGGCTTTTTCCTGGGGATGGAACACATTCTTTCAACTTCTTAATGATTTCCAATAGCCTCCTTACAACAGTTGTTCTGTCTTATTACAGAGCAAATGAGTGAGTGCCTACTACTTGCCTGGCATTGTTCTAGGCATTGGAAATACACAGTAAACAAACCAGACATGGTCAATTTGGTCACACGAGGAACAGATGAGACAGGAACAGATATATGTTAAAGTACTTTGAGGACCAGATGTACACAAAAGCACTTTGCCACCTGAAAATTACCATACATATGTGAAAACTTGTTATCTATTTATATCTTGGAAAAATCAAATAAAAATTTTTAAAAAGGCAAGAACTAACTTTAGAAATAGTTGAGGAAATTAAAAGATAAAAAAGTATATATGCATATGCAAACTACTGATTCACATAGGAGTTCAGCCAATTCTTGAACTGGGTCATCTTTTAACTAGCCTCTTATATCTTGGCCTCTTAACTAGTCTCCAAAGTAATCATTGTTCTTTCTAAAATTTGTAATATAGGAGTTAGGCAAGACTTTAAAAATCATTGATAAGAACTTTCTACTTGCAGGCACTGTGCTGTCTCTCTCTACTGGGTCTTCCTTTTCAGGGCTTCTCTCAGATGTTTGACTCATGGAAGGAGTGCACTTCCTGCTCTACTGACATCAGGCTTGGCCATGTGAATTCTTTTGACGAACAGAATGTGAAAAGCTTTAAAACTCTTTGCAGATGACATAATACTGAATATAGTGAACCCTAAAGAGTCCACCAAAAATTTACTAGAACTGATAAATAAATTTAGTAAAGTGGCAGGATACAAAATTAATACCCAGAAATAAGTTGCATTTTTATGCACCAATAATAAACTATCAGGAAGAAAAACTAAGAAATCAGTCCCATTTCTAGTTACATCAAAAAATAAAATACCTAGGAATAAATTTAACCATGGATGTAAAAGATCTGTACTCAAAAATTTTAAGACACTGAAGAAAAATTTGAAGAAGATACAAATAAATGGAATCATATATCACATTCATGGGTAAAAGAATTAACATAATTAAAATGTCCATATTTTCCAAATCAATCTGTAGATTCAACACAATTCCTATTAAGATACCAATGGCATGTTTCAAAGAACTAGAGCAAGTTCTCCAAAAATGTATATGGAGCCACAAAAGATTCAGAATATTCACAGAAATCCTGAGAAAGAAGAACAAAGTTGTAGGGATCATGCTACCTAATATCAAACTATACTCATGGTCATAGTAATCAAACAGCATGGTACTGGCATAAAAACAGATATATGGATTTATGGAACAGACTAGAGAGTCCAGAAATAAGCCCATGACTTATAGTCAATTAATATTTGACAAAGGAGGCAAGAACCTACAGCGAGGGAAGTTTGGTCTATTAAAAAATGATGTGGGGAAAATTGGACAGATACATGAAAAAAAAAAAAAAGAAAGGAAAAAAGAAACTAGACCACATTCTTACATTGTACACAAAAATAAACTCAAAATGAGTTAAAAAGTTAAATGTAAGTTACAAAACCATAAAATTCCTAGAAGAAAACAGAGGCAGTAAAGTCTCAGACAATGTTCATAGCAATATGTTTTTTGATATATTTCCTCAGGTAAGGGAAATAAAAGGAAAAAGTAAACAAATGGGACTACTTCAAACTAAAAAGCTTTTGCACAGCAAAGGAAACCATCAACACAATGAAATGACAACCCACTGAATGGGAGAACATATTCACCAATAATACAGTTAATAGGGGGGTTATTATCCAAAATTTATAAAGAACTTAAACAATTCAACACCAAGGAAACACATGATCAAATTTAAAAAATGGGCAAAGGACCTGAATAAACACTTCTCCAAAGAGGACATGCAGACAGATGGTCAATAGACATATGAAAACAATTTTCAACATTGTAACAGAGAAATGCACATTAAAACCACAGTAAGATATCACCTCACACCTGTCAGAGTGCTAACATCAATAAATCAACAAACAGCAAATGTTAGAGAGGATGTGGGGAAAAAGAGACCCTTGTGCACTGTTAGTGAGAATACAAATTGCTGCAACGCACTGTGCAAAGCAGTATAGAGTTTCTTAAAAAAATTAAAAATGGAACTGACTTCTGGAAATACATCTGAAGAAATTCATAATGCCAATTCAAAGGAATATATGTATCCTTATGTTCATTGCAAATTTATTTCAATAGCCACGTTCTGGAAACAGGCTAAGTGCCTATCGGTAGATGAATGGGTATAAAAGCGGTGATAGGTTTACACAATGGAATATTACTTGGCTGTTGAAAGGAAGGAGATCTTACCTTTGGCATCAGCATGATGGATCTGGAGAGTATTATCCTAAGTGAAATAAGTACCATATTATTTCCACTTATGTGTGGAATCAAATGAACAAGATAAACTAACAAATAAAATAGAAACAGACTCATAGATACATAGAACAGATTGACAGCTGTCAGAAGGGAGGGAGATTGGAGGGCTGGGTGAAAAAGTGGAAGGAATTAAGCAAAAAGAACCCTCATAAACACAGATATCACGGTAATTATCAGAGGGAAAGGGGAGTAGGAGGAAGTAGAGGAGGGTAAAGGTGGGATAAATGATGATGGAAGGAGATGTAACTTGGGTTGGTGAACACACAACTTACACAGATGATGTATTATAGAACTGTACACCTAAAACCTATATAATTTTTGTTAACAAATGTCACCCCAATAAATTCAATAAATTAAAAAAAAAAACACGTTGTGTTGTTCTACCACTGCTTTTTCCCCCTCTGCTACATGATGGGGGCTAATCCTTTAGGCTGGATCTCCACATGCAGAAGATACATGGAACATAGCTACAGGTGATTAGCAGCTGATATGTAACATAAGTGAGAAGTCAACCTTTGTTTATGCAAAACCACTGGAATTTCAGGGTCATTTGTTACTGCAACGTAACTAAGAAACCCATGACTATTTCAAGAGTCCTTGTCTATCACCATTACTTTCCGATGGGGATACATTTAACTTATGAGAGAGCTAGGGCTGGATTACAAGCCTTTTGACTCCTATTACAAATATTTTCTACTCTAGAGCATGTTTGAAGAAAAGACAATCCTTTTTAAAATTGTTCTTGAGACCTCTAGGGTATTTTCTAGTCACACATTTTCTTCTTCCCCAAATCCACTGGTGGTAAGCCATAGACACTGCCCTACCCTCCCAGTCTCAACTCAATTCTGCCCCAAATCTATCAATGTCAAAGAGAAAGAAAAACACGTTGGTTTCAGGGGCAATTGACAATAGTGAAAGAGTCAGTGGATATACTGTATAAGGTGCACAGGGAGCAGGTGAGGTCCACATGGAAGATAGCCAGAGGCTGTGCTCTCATCCAAAAGATAGCTGCAGCTGATATTATCTTAGGTAATATTTGTGTTTATATTTTTTAAAGGTAGAAATAGTGCAAACAGTGGTAGAATGGAGAGGGGGTAATCCCATACTAGACATATTTGAAAAACACTAACTCTTCCAGTATTAGATCAACAACAAGAATGTAAGTTCCCTCAAGAAAAAAACCACTAACATTAAATTAAAAAAGAAAAAAACTGTAAAGGAAAACTTTATTCTATATGAAGTGATGCACAAGCCTTGACACACAGACACTGCACTACATTCACTTTGCTTTCTCTGCACTTGACATGTGAGAAGCCAGGAGAAACCAAATCATTTAGAGTACTCTTTAACAACCATCTTTTAAAGTAGTCTTTTTTAAAAGATATAGTAAACACATACTATATAACTGTATTTTCTTCTTTTTTACATAAAAGATTAACTTTGGGAGGGTGTTAGGGGTTATCTACTTCACAGTCTTACAAAGTGCAACAGTTGTTTGTTGTTATCAAGAGTGGTCAGCCAGTGGTCTTTATTTACAGCTATGGAAGCTCTATTTTAATTTAAATCCAACAATTGTAATATTCCCCAAAGTTTTGTACACTATTGTGTACACTGCTATGTTAATGGGATAATTATGGGTAGAAATGATACAATTAAAATTCAAAGCTCTTGTCTACTTGTAGAAGAGAACCTGGTGCCTATGGCAGTGCTGACAGAGGGGCTGGGGTTTGGATGAAGTTAATGATCCAGCTCACACCATCAACCGTGTTCAAATGCTGACCATAGTGGTCTCAACCTTAATGTGAAATTCATTGCCTTTGAGAGGTCTTGGTGAACTCCTGTCATTCTAACTGACAGGTTTAGAGGAGGTCTCCTCAGGAATAGGAACGTGTACCTTGAGCAAAATGGAAAACATTGAAACTTCAGTAGCTTCTTGATGTCCAGGTTGGGAGAGTGAAAAGCCTCCCCGACGCTGTCCACAGCAGGTTGGACAGGAAACAGTGGCAGTGCTCTCATCTGGTCTCAGATTCTCTCTCACTGAACCCGATTCAGCAAGTTGACAGTACTGAATACTCTGCCTTTAGCACTTAGTTATTTGCAGAGAACAAGAGAAAGGAAGGGACCTTTCTCTTTTTTCCTCATGATGTGGAGAGAGAACTGTGTAATAACATTTCGTATATAAAAGACAAAAACTATATGGATCAGGCAAAGTCCATCTAATTAGAATTGTTTTATTCTCAGCTTCATATTGAGTTTTGGAGGACAGAATCAAGGTGGGAGAGGGAGGAGAAAGATTGCCCAAAGCAAAATAACATTGCATTTAACCAGTGCCACATAGCTTTGTGCTAAGAAAGCCAGATATACACACTTTACTGCTTTCTATGGCTCCCTTTATTTTTGCTCATCCTTTGTAGAGCTAGTCAACATTTATTATTCAGCTAAAGCATATATTAGTTTTCATCAGGATAAATAAAAGAAAAACATTTTCAACTCTCCTGTTTAAGTGGGACATACTATCCTTCTAAGAGCATCAATAACAACAAAAAGCCCGTAAACTTTTAGAGAAGATAAGACCATAAGTTAACAAGAATCTTTGCTCTCAAGAGAAACTGCTATCTTCTGCCAACTTCTTAGTTTACTGATGGGATAGAAAGCTGATGATTTATTGTGCACAGTAAAGAATATTGCTTTTTGGAGCTGTCTTAAACTGGACTCCATATGCTCTTCAAAAATGTAAGGAAACTTTGAATTGGATTTCTGAAACTGGGTGAGTGTTTTCAGTCTAAAAACAATTGAGTGGATTAATTTTAATGAGACATCATGAGCACAAGATCACTTCTGAGAGCTACTGTTTTGGAATGCCCTTTAGACCTATGCACCACTATGGACAAGCCTCCTTGAAGCCTTCACAGACCACTCTCTCCTGTTCTCCTCTGCAGACAGCACTTCCCTCCAGGCACACGAATGAGAACTGCCATGCTGGCTGAAAACCTGATGGGCTGGGAAATGTGGGTGGGGATACCTCTTATCTGGCGCCATTCTGGCACTTCCCAAACACTGATATTTTTAACATGATGCATCCATATGGTCCAAAATATGAAAGTTACAAAAGGGATGCCACTCAGTGGCAATCAACATTATCATTTTCTTATATATTATTTTAAAGATATTGTAGGCACATATAAGTAAGTAGAGGGTGGGACAAAATAGGCTTACAGTGGTGAATACATGAAACACAGAGTTTGTTCTTATATTATTATTTATTATCATATTATTTTCCATATGAACTGTAAATCTGCTTTCTCCCAACCCAGAATAATTAGTGACCTCTGAAACTCTGGGCACTAAGCTAATATTCCCTGCTTTCACTTTCTTCATTGCTGCTTCTACTGAAATCCTGGTCACTTTTACACACACACTAAGGACCATGGCATCTGTGTTTCTGTATTTGTCTCCAACTCTTGTTACCACTATCTGGATGATGTCAGTGCACATGCAGAAAATACAGTGAATCATTTAGAGTACTCTTTAACAATCATCCTTTTACAGCCCTTTGACTCTTTCAACTCTAATGACCCTTCTTATGTACCTCACTTCCCCCTGAATCTGAAATCTTAAATGCACAATGCACTCTGGGACCATACCCTATGTATCCTTGCCTGCCCTTGAATTCCTTACTGTTATCCCTCTCTCTTCAACTTCTCTGAGGCCTCCACACTTAACACCTGCATGTTTTTCTGAGTTATTAGCTTTCTATTGATCTTAAAGATCTCACAATTCATCATTTCAAGCCTTTTCTTACCAATACTCTCTTACCACCCAGCTGTCTTGTAGCACGCACAGTACAGAAGCCCAGCTCTGGAGCAATCCAAATATTCTTAAACATCTGGATGCTTTCATCTGTATTTCTGCTGGAGAAAAATGAAAACCAGCACATTCTGTTGCCTTTATTCCTTCTATATCTTTCTTTACCTTTTCTCCCTACTTGTTTGCCCTGTGCTACCTGTAAAAAAAAAAAGTTTGATTCTCTTATTCATCTAAAAAATTACTTCCTTGATTCTAGCCTCCTCTCTGGTTATCATTTCTTTAAATCTGTGTCCTTTACACTTAAACTATTGAAAGAGTAGTTTACACTTTTTAATTTCTGCAAACTTATTCATGCATTGCCCCATGCAGCCTAGTTCTTGCTTTGCCACCCTTATGAAAATACTCATTAATATCTTTAATAGCCTCTGAATTACCAAAGCCAATACACCCCTTTCTATCTTTATGTGACTTCTTTCTCACATTTAACATTGTTGATGACTGTCTCTGTAAGTCTCTCTTCCTTTGGCTTTTGTGCCATTATGCTCTAGTGTTCTCATTTTACCTCTATCTGTTTCTTCTCTGGATTCTCTTCTTTTAATGACCTCTTAAATGTCAGTGTTTCCCAGAACTCTGATACTTGATACTTGGCACCTAAGTAAATTCATCAAATTTCTTGGCTTCAGAAATAACTTATGGATGGATGAGTGACGCCTGACTCCATATCCAGGCCAAGAGATCTTCACTGAGAATCCAGTTCATTTTGCCAAATTCCCTTTAGCCACCTCCCATTGGATGTTTCAAAACCTCCTTAAACTTAACATGTCTGAAATGGTGCTCTTCCATTTTCCCACCAAACCTGTTCATCTTTGTTTCCTTTCTTAGAAAAATATAACCACCACTTTAGCTTAATTGTGTGTACATACATCTAGGAGTCATGTCGAAGTATCCCTCATCAGTCACTAAATCCTTTGGATCATTGTTTGTAATGCTTCAAAACCATGTCTCCTAACCTATACTTTAATTCAGGAGTTTATGGAATGTCTTCTGGATTAGTAATACAGCTTCACTGTCTTTCTTGATTCGTGCCCAACTGCAATCTGTCCTCCATTGGTGTGCTATATTGGTCCTCAAAAGTAAAATAAAAAGTGCTATAGCATCCACAAAACTTCCAGGATTCAGATCCTTCAGAGTTCCTGAGTAGACTGCAGTCTTTCGATGAGTACATCAAAGCCTTCATGATCTGACTCCTGCCTCCCTTTCCAACATCATCTCCAGCCAGTCACTCATATTTCCTCAGGCTTTCAGAATTATTGCATGATTTATCAGCCCTCTTAAAATTTCAGAAGCTGTTTCCTTTGCTTGGAAAGTTCTCCCAGTACTTTCCCATTTAGCTAACTCCACCTCATCATTTAGAACACAAATGAAATCACTTTCTTTGAAAAGCATCCTTTGTTCCAATGCAGATGCTCTCATCTCTGTGCTTCCAGAGCATATAGAGATTTTTTTAAGGATTCTTTTTCATTAACTTTCATGCTTCCACAGCAGACAATGTAGTGTCTGGATATATTAGACTCTCAATAAAGACTTGAAGAACCACTGAGTTCCTAAGGAATGATGTTTGTCTTTCTCAGATTCTTAATGATGATCCATTATCTGTCAGTTGGGCATTTAACTAGTAAGTTTAAAGACAATATTTTCAGATGGCCATCTAATTTTTAAGCTACCTTTATTCATAAATGTGACTTAAAGATTGCCCTATGGGTTAATGATTATTTTTATTTTTAAACATTTATAAATATGTGATAACTAAAGTTTCTAAAAATCACTTTCTTGGCAATAAGACATCAATTGCATTTAGTTTGATCTCTAAAAGGGTTTTTTTTCTTCGTAAACTATTGAGGTATCATCCTTAATGTGACTGCTATGAAGGTGGGGTAGCTGGTGACAAAGTCAATTATTTTAAGACCATGTAAAAAGAGTACTTTCTCTCTATTTCTGTCCTTAGATATCAAAACTACTCCTTCAGTGGCTTTAGGTATTGACATTCAAAATATTGCAATGATTCTTACAGATTCAACTCTGATAACAGGGTCAAAGTCTTTTAAAATGTATTCAAGACCTGTATTTGGTTTATTTTAAAATGAAATAAATAGACTCTGGTAGCAATAAAATATTCAGACAAAACAACAACAGTGGTTCTCATAATACTGTTAATTCTGGAGCTGAAAAACTCTAAAATTTAGGTGTTGTGCAAAGCAATCATCATCTTATAAAACAAGGAACATTTATATTAAAAAATTAAAGTCTTAGAAATGAAGAAAAAAGACTTTTTCTGACATATGTGATCATACCTGATCAATCTGAAAGAAACAGAAAATGATGGCTGTGATAATTATACACACTATATATTTCAAAGGGGTTATTTACCTGACAAAGGTAGCTTTAATAATTAGCATTTAATGTCCATCTATAGGGCCTTTGTGGGGGCAGATTTAGCAGCGTATATTAATTATTCTTAATATGGAAATATCCATAATACATTAGCTACAAACCATATCAGAGCTGGAAGAACATAAAAATTAGTGAAATTATTTTTCTAAATATCAATGATCAATGCAAAGTGGCTATTACAATACATTCTACAATTATAGAGTAAATAGTTCTTAAAAAACATTGTTCTAACTTATTTGACATCATTGAATCTAGAAATGTAACTACTTCACTTGAATTTTAAAGTAGAAAGTCCTGCTATGAAATAAAGCAAGTGATAACAAGCTATAGCAGGGACCGTTAAGATATCTCAAAGGTGCCAGAGCACAGAGCACTGCAGTCTGAAACTAGGAATCAGTCATTGATCTGTGTAGTGAGACAGAAAGACAGGAATCAGATTACCAATTATTCTCTCAGGACATTAATATAAGATGTTGACAAGCTTGTCGGAATTTAGAGAACTGTCTGATTAACAGGATGAAGAAAATCACTTATAAGACAAGATTATAAAAACTGAATATATTGTTTATGGGCAAAGGAATTAAGTAGTTAATGTACACTACATGTAAAATTTTTCAGAGAGTGACTTAGGGGGACATGATACAAATTTCCAAGATTTCAAAATCCATCACCATGAAGGGAAAGAATTGTTTATGACTCTCCCTGGAGGCAATAACTAGAAGTAGGGGCATGAAATTGAATAATAGAAAATGCAGGCTCTGTATCTACTAAGTTTTCCCAGTAGTGATATCTGTTAAATTGTGGAATGGCCTCACAATGGAAGTAGTGAAAAAGCCATTCTGTAAGTCATTTCACACCAGAGTGAACAAAGTATTCAAAGATATACCTTTGAAAAGAAATCAGCCCCACTGCTGTGATGCACAGTGTAATGAATGACTCACAGTAGCTTTCCGTTTCTGCTTTAGGAATGTGTGTTTGTCACTGAGCGACTGTCTCCTACTGTGAATATATTCATATTGTAGCTTTAGTTTTATGTTTATTATTTCAGTCTCCTTTTTATT
Source organism: Furipterus horrens (assembly GCF_987537825.1). Taxonomy (NCBI): domain Eukaryota; kingdom Metazoa; phylum Chordata; class Mammalia; order Chiroptera; family Furipteridae; genus Furipterus; species Furipterus horrens. The sequence continues at coordinate 77,004,115 of NW_028327172.1, read as the reverse complement.
TTATTTTTCTAAAAGGCCTCTAGTTTTTAAATCCTTTGGTTTGCCTGGACTATATTTTATGAAAATCCCATTTGTAGTTAATATCTTGAGCTCTCTGTAAGAAAACTGCTCTGTGGAACAAAGCAATAAAAACACTTAGAATGTTAATCCATTCTACAATGCATCTTGAAATGTATACATCTATTCCTAAACTCATTGCCTTTGAAAGCTAATGAGTAGAAAAAAACGGTGTATTTTATTATTATAAATCTCATATTAGAAATCTTTTCTTTTAAGCATTTATAAATATGTAACTTTTTCTATATTTTGTTGAACCTCAGTTCTTTTTTTTATGGGCATTTATTAATACCAAATTCTCTTATATGAAAATTTATGAGGAATAGATTATAGGTAATGGATATAAAGAAAAGAAATATTTGATAATTTTGGTACATTGAAAATAGCTGCTTAAAAGTTTATGCCAATTTTGGTTATGCAGTGTATATATATACTTACATTTCATAAAATAAAATACTTGGGTAGGTTTAAGAACTTATTGTAAATTTTAAATAATTGCCAAGAAAACAAAAACCTAAAACATTATCTTTGTGTATATATAAATATTCAATCTCATATATAAGATCCATTTAAGCCTATTGAGGAATTCTTCCACTACACAACTGTTTCTTACTTCACAATTATTATAACAGCAAAAGAAAACTTTAGTTGTAATGTTCACCAAACCTCCACATATTTTGTTAATTTTATCAGTTTCAGATTTCTTACATTGAGAATTCTCACCATATGAATATATAGCACAAAGAAAGCACACTTACAGTGAAGCCTGACAGAAGGAGATGGGAGTGAAGAAATGGTGAAGGGAAGTTGTGATTTGTGTAAATTTCCTTCAGCTTTCTCATACATTACACAATCTTTCCCTTCCCCACTTTCTATTTAAATCCTAATAGGTCCTCTGCTATTCTCCATTTTTCCTCAAACCTCCTTCTTTAAAACATTGTAGGAAATCACAAGGGAACTTTGGGCAATAAAATGTGTACCAATGGCTTAGAGCAGTTTCCTCAAACTCAGCACTCTTGACACCTTGGGCTGCATCATTCTTTCCTGGGGCCTGGGAGGAGGGTGGCCTATACACTGTAGAATACTGACCAGGATTGCTGGTCTCTACCCGCTAGATGCCATTAGTAACCCCCCACCCCCCAGTTAGGAAAACCAAAAATGTTTCCAGATATTGTCCAATATCTCAGGATGGTAAGAAGGAGAGGCAAAGTCACCACTGCTAGAGCAAGGTGGTAAAGGGCAAGAGGAGTCCTTTGACTCACTCACATTTTTATTCTTCCTCTTTTACTTCTATGGAGAACACAGTTGCAGGAAAACTGGGCTGGGATCAGTTACTCAAAACATTAGCAGTAAATATCTTAGCCACATGGCATCAGAAAATGAGATTTTAAAGCTCAGTTTTGTAACAGTTTGGCAAGAGATATAGATAGGCTAATGTAGTACCTGCCTGAGAGGAGGGCCCATATACCCTCATTGAGAATGTGCTGGTGATGGGTTCAAATCTAATTTTACAAGCCAATGATGGGATATGCAGTGAGATGGTGCAAATATTTATTACATGTTAATACACATACACTTAAGAGTGAAAAAAAACACTTACTTAGATGGCCACCAGCTACAGCATCAACATAGGTACACTTCTATTTTATGGACTGTAGTGTTCTCAATCGCAACTTAAGGATGTCGTATGGAGAATTCTAAAGGTTGCTTTCAGTTTTTGTCCGCCAAGCTTCAATGAACTGGCCAATATCAAAAGAAATTTTATAGAAATCTGACAATAACCATTCATTTGACATTATATATATATATATGTGTGTGTATATATATGTACAGTATTCCCTCACTTATCATGGGTATTACATTCTAGATGCCCCCGCCCCCCTGCGATAGGTGAAAATCCGCAAAGTAGGAACCTTACATTTATTTTAGTATTTATATATATTTTAAGGCTTTACAAACCCTTCCTACACACTTATAAACTGTTCCCAGTCCCTTATTTACCTTATAGTGAAAAATCCATGATAAATAATTGAATATAATATTTTTTAAAATCCCACGATACTGTGAGGCCGCGATAAGTGAACCGCCATATAGAGAGGGACTACTGTATATATATACTGAGTGTCAACTATGTGCAAGGAACTTTGCCTGTCTTTAGGCATACAGATATCAGTAAGATTGCATTCATAAATTTTTAGGTTTAGACTACCATGCAAACACATAAGTATCATACATTTTGTAGATGCATAGTAGCAGAATGCTAATGTGATGTATGCAAGAGGAGGTGGTCACTTCTAACTGGGGAACTAGAAGAGGCCCCAATTTAAGAGGTGATACTGAGGAAGGAGTTTGAAAGGTCAGAAGTAGGTGACAATCCTGCACACCCATAATGTGCCAGCCTCTGTAGCAGGACACATTACTTCTGGTCTAGGTAAGAAATCAGTCACTCACTACTTGTACTTTATGAGAAAATTCAGACTTGGAGAGCCGAAAGACCGCACTGAAGATCCTATACTGAGTGAGTAGCAGAGTGTGGATTTGAATTCCAGAGCCTTTACAGAGCCTCCTCTAAGTAAAGAAAACAGAAACTAACTTGCAGTGCCTGCGAAGAAGCCACACCTATTCATGGGAATGCATTATGCTCAGTGTAGCCAGAGACTGGGTGAGAGATGGGTCTGGGTAGAGGATAAAGAGCAAGCAGAGACAAACTGTTCAAAGCTTTGTTGCCATGCTAGTTTGGATTTTATCACAGATAATGGGGAGCCACTGAAAGGTTTTGGGGAAAGAAATAGCCTATTTGTTTGGATTTGCAGAGGTGGATTTAACGGCGGGCGCACAGGGCATGCACCCTGGGCCCTGACTTCTGAAGGACCAAGCAAAACCCCAGCTTTACACTTTTTTCTGATGACACCAAGTTTGGTTTCATATGTGCAATTTTAATTATGTACAAGTTTACAATCAGTGGTAAAACCTGATTGACAGCCGCGGTTTCCATGCCCACTCCCTCTCCCCACCTGCTTGCAGCTGCGGGGAGAAAGTGATATTTTGGGCTGGGAGTTTCCCATGATAGCGGGGTGCATCAAGCCAAGCCCCGTTTGGCCATGATCAGCCGGTCATGCTTGCAGCTGTGAGATAAGCAGGCGACGACTAAAAATTCAATAGTTTCTTTTTTCTTCCCCCTATAAAACAACCCCCTCCTTCCCTAGGAGTCCAGAGTCAGAGTCACTTGTGGCACGGCTCTCAGCCTGCTTGCTAATTCCCTCAATAAACTTCTTTTTCTGCTTGCTGTGTGTGTCTTGATGGTTTTCTGAGTGACTCCATTCTTACACTGATAGTATGTTTATATTCGCTTATTTTTATTATTTCATTACTACGCTGCATACTATACACATACTATATTACTACGCTGCATAGGCCTCATGCAGCTGTGCTACCATTCATCAGATCAATAGAATTGTATTTGCTATTTTGTACTTATAAAAGTTCTCCTGCAGTGAAGACTTAATGATATACGCAAATACTCAGGGATGTAAATTAGTTTGTGGATATGTACTTGTTTCATTTACGGTTTTAAAAATAGTTTTCTGTGCTTATAAATAAATATTCAGGTAAGTTGAAATTGTATTAAAATAAAATTGATTCCTATTGTTGAAATTATGTTAAGATAAAACTAATTCTTGTTGTTACATCAGTGCCTGGATTTTCATAGTTTATGAATAATTTTTTAATTTTAATTAATAATTAATTTATTGCACTATAATGAAAAATCTCTTCTCTAGTATTCTAATCATTCAGACTACTAAATTTTATATTTTTCTTTTCATTGGTAGCTAGAAAAATGAAGCAACATAGAAACTTTGTGATTATTATTATGCTATTAATTATATTATACATATATTTAAATTTTATTGGAAATAAAACATTAATAGTACATAATATTTTTTATTTATTTAAAAATATGGTTAATATGTATTTTTATTTTCCCTATCTCTCTCTTTTTTAAGCGGCCTCAACTGACTTTAATCTGCCTCTGGATTTGAGCCTTAGAAAGATCTGTTAGACTGCTGTGTGGAAGTGGGGTTCAATAACCATCCTACCCACAGTGAAACAAGGGAGAGAAGAGATTCTTGGGTGTTGCCCAAGGAAGAGGTTATGGTAGCCCTATCCAGACCAATGGAAAAACAGAGACAAAAGGGGCTCAGAGAAAGGTATTAAGGAGTTAGGGAGGTAAAAAAGGGGCTGCTCAGTAATAATGAAAATTCACAGCAACTATCCAAATGAAAAGAGAAAAGACAATGCCTATACTCTCATTCTCAATGTTTGCTTCTACTGCCTGAAGTGCAACAGGATGGAATGCGGACTAAAAACGGTGGGCATCAAGAATTCTGTGAAGCAGTGCTCCTGCTTCCTGGAGTAGTGCCATCTCCAGCAATGAAGCACATTCTGTCTACCCCTAGGAGTGACCATATAGCACCTTCTGCACTCTTTTCATAATCCTTTTCTCATGCTAACTGATAATACAGCAGATCCTTGAATAACATTTTGTTCAACATTGTTTTATTACAATGTTGATGAGATGCTGTAGGAATAGAATTCTTGTTTATATCAATTAGCCTATGGTAAAATTGGTTTTGTTATACTTTGTTTCATTTAAAGTCACAGACTCTAGCTATTACATTAAGTGAGGACTTACTGGACTGTTAAGTATTACTTTAATTTTTCTTCAAAAGCTGGGCTAGGTCTTTTGAATCCCCCACAGTACCATGCATACAGCAGTTTTTCCATAATTACTTGTTGAATCAGCCACTTCAAATCTCTTGGTAATTATAGTATGAGCATACAAAGATGAATCACACAATATATGTATTACTTTGTTTTATTTTGACTCAAATTACCAAGTATGCCTAGAAATAAACCTTAATGGTGATCTTTCTTTACCTATTAAGAGTAGAAGGAATGACTACCTCTTATGTGTTTGAAGATAATGGGATATATTGTGCATACAGATGGTTCTATTCTTTAAAAATATGGTTGCTGACATCACTAGTCCAAATAACAAGATAAGGCAGTAATACATTCAGAGTGAAATGTACTGAAAAACAGAGTTTATAGAAATTGAAGCAGAGGTTACAGAATTATTAGAACAGGAGAAAGAAGGCTGATACAGTATAGTAAGTGTGCCGAAAACAAACATCACTTCACAGCAGATGAGAGGGTGGAACAGGTTTCATCTGGTACCATCATCATAAAAAGTATCACTCTCACAGCTAACGGCTGAGCAAACAGGCACTGTTAAGTGTATTTTCTCTAAGCAAAGTGTCTTCTTTTTAAATAGTAAAATAGAAGGAATTATATCTTAATAGAAAGTTGAAGCAATGTGTCTTCAAAACGAAATCTGGACTACTGAGAGAAGAAAATGGGCACTGTATGGAGACGGTGTTTGTAAGGTCAAGGAGCTGCTTTGTTTTTCTTTTTTCATGAACATATCAAAACAGGAATACTGTCTTTCAAAGTGGCCACTCTGTATGCATACATCCCCACTTAATGCCCCCAATCAAAAAATTTACTAATGGAAGATGTAAACTAGAATGCTGTTTGAGTTGAAGGGAGTGTGAAATTAAGAGAACTTATTAATTAATAGGTTTCTTTTATAGGAAATAAATATATTTATCTAGATGTAAAAATGTGAATTAAGTGATTGAAGGACTTTATCCCACAGAGCTTTTTAATGGAATTAAGAAGTACACTCAGTAGTTTGTTACAATATATCAAAACTGCGTAGGGTACTTACATTTTACAAAGTGTTTTCTCATATCTTAACTCATTTAATCCTACTATGTGCTTGGTACATAGCAGATGTTTTAGAAATGTTCAAAGTTGGCGTTCCAGAAGCTTACTGAGCAAACACTTTCATTCGGAAACTTTAACTGAGTAACTATCACACACCCTGTGCTGAGTGATGGGATCTGGCATCAGACAAGGCTAGTCATTGTCTTTGAAATTACACCTTAACGAGAAATGTCAACACACAACATAAGTAGCTGTGGTGAACTTGGTGCTATTGAAGCAGTGAAATGAGTAGTAGGGGATGCCTATGTTTAGAAAATAGTATAAAGTCTGTGGCTCTGCTTTATAAATTAAGAATTTATTTTCAAACTAAACAGTTCTCAATAGGCCAGCACATCAGAAATCTGCTGACAAGCTTTTAAGAGTTTTTCAAGCCCTTTCCCTGAGATTCAGTAAGTCTAGGATAAATTCTGAGTACTTTCATTACAAATATATATATCCTTAGATGATTTTAATGCAAAACCTTGATTAAGAATCATTTTCTTAGAACTATGATGCTTCATGCTATCTAAATTATATTCTATGGTTTAAGTCTGAAATGCCTGTGGCTGATTTTTTTTTCCCCTTTTAGCTGTAGGATTTATTACTTTTAAATGCAAATAATTTGGGATGCGGAAAGCTTTAAACTGTTATCAGTCAGGAACTCATTTTGTTCCCTCTGCTTGGATTGAATGATTCTCCTCTTTGAGTCAGATACTGCTTCCTCTGTGAATCATTTCCTGGCCAACCTCTCCTTTCCTCAGACACAATTACTTTCTCTCTTTTCCCCTCCTACAACCTCTCAGCTTGTATTTCAGTTGCTGCTTATCACTCCATGTCTGCCTGACTTTACTGCCTTAAGGGCAGGTTTCCTCTCTTATTTGCATCCCCAGGACCTAACTTGCAACTAGGCATAGAGGTGGAGATCCACAAAAATCTATGTAGAATGATTCAGTGCCCAAGTTAATCAGAGAGTTAATTTACAGCCTAGTTTACATGAAAGATATACTAGTTGTTTTTGATGTGTGAGGAAAGAACATTTGAGCAGAAGTAGGGTTACGTTGAGTATGTCTGGGTTGTAGATGATTCCAAGACAGGGCACAAATATTTGGGTCTGCTTTGCCATTCTGCGTACAACTGACCTTAGAAATAAACGTTTTATTTTAATATTGATACATGTCATATATTTTTGTTACACAAGAGAAACTCTTACAAAAGCACAGAACAAGATAGAATCATTTATAGTTGTTTATTCTATCTAATTATAACATTAAATTAAAGTTAGGTAATGGTTTTAAATTATAATGTAGAGCTCTGCCTTTATAAATGTAATTTTCCCTCAGAAATGACTTCTTACTTAAGATATTGTAATCATATTTATATACTTTTAACAATAAAAAAAAAAAACCATCCCCTATCTAGGTTATCTTCCATGGCTAAATAAAATGTTTCTATTACTCACTCATATTTCTTGTTTTGTCTGTTATAGAGATATTTATTGTAGAGATTAAAATACTGTGGTGTTTCAATGTCTTTTTCTCCTTGTAAAAATAGCTGGTTTTAGCATTTCAGGGAAGAAAAGTGCCAGTATATAACTGAGTACTTGTGGCCTTGAACAACTATACTGTTCCAGAGACCTGGCTTGTTTTGAGACAAAGGAATATTTTAAGGGCTGCTTGCACAGTATTTTATAGAATTAGGTGAGGAATGAATGGCTTTCTATAGCAAGGACATCAAGAAAGTTTTCAAATCCAAACATATTACTAAAATTAAAATCTTCATACTGAAGGCATATTTTAAAATATTTTTTTGAACAGTTAAAAAAGAGAGAAGGAAGGTACATATAATGTAGCACAGCTGAACAGAACGAGAATGTTTGGCTTCCTGTCCTCAGAAAACTGTCTCAGGTTGTGGATTTCCAGCTGGGAACTGTAGACAAACTACTTAAGTGCTCCTAAACCTGACCTTATTCTTAGCCCACGGGTCTCCCCAGTGTTCATCTGACTCTAAGAACCTGTACATTGAGTGTTTATGTCCTCCCAAAATTAATATGCTGCAACCTAATCCCCAAATGCGATAATTTAGGAGGTAGGGCCTTTGGGAAATGATTAGCTCATGAGGGTGAAGCTCTTATGAATGGGATTAGTGCCCTTATGAAGAAAGTTCCAGAGACCTCCCTCTCCTATTTTCAATGTGAAGTTATAGCAAAAATATGGCCATTTATGAACCAGGAAGCTGACTCTCATCAGACACCAAACCTGCCAATGCCTTGAAGTTAGATTTTCCAGAATTTAAAACTGAGAAATACATTTCTGTTGTTTTTTAGGCACATAGGCTATGGTGTTCTGTTATAGCAGTCCAGATGGACTAAGACACAAGACCTCTTAAAGGACTTCAGACATGCCTAATTTGAAACTAACCCTCCAAAGACATTTTAATGAGAACAGTAATAATAGTTCCATCTGTTGTACACAATGTCTATTAAACCCATATATTTATTTATTTTAAAACATTTTTATGGAATTTATTGGGGTGATATGAATTAATAAAATTATATAGTTTTTAGGTGTACAGTTCTATAATACATCATCTGTATATTGTATTGTGTCAAGCAGCCTTATGACACTGGTGGGTCCTTCCTATTTTACATATGAAGAAACAGTAGCTTCCATAATTAAATGATGTATTCTAAGTCTCATAGATAATGCATAGATTTGAATGTAAGTGTTTCTGAATCATATATGCTTTATTCAGTAGATAAAACCTCAAAAAATCTAACAAACGGCTTTGGAGAATGTTAAAAACCTAAAAAGCTCTTGAGACCTCAGCAATTGATGACAGGCTATCAGAATCCCAAAGATATTTTTATAATTATTAAGAATCCCTGAGCCTCTCAAGGCTGCCAGAGCTCTTCAGGAGGAAGGGCAGCTAATGAGCTGTGTCAACAGAGGACCCACACCACGTCTTCTATGATGTCACAATTACATTCTGACATAAGAACTAAGTTCAGGCTGTTACTGATGCAATTATATGCTCCTTGAGGTTAAACATGGTACAGGCAGATTTTAGAATTAGAATGCCTAGTTCTATTTCATAATCCACTGATATTTTACCCTACAATGTCTCTCACATCTCCATTCTCATCTCTAAGCTAATCCCATGCCCCTCCCCCATTGCCCAGTCGATATTGAATCAAAGCAGCTAATACCCCTTGGTATGTTGGTATGGTTGCGATATTAAAGTAAGGGGGAACAAGTCCTTCAAGTTCTAAGTATGAAAAGATATAGTCAATGGTCTGTCAGCATATTTTTTCTTTTCACATTGAATATTTTTTAAAAAGGCAGCAGTTGTTGTTTTTTATTGATCTTAGAGAAAGAAACATTGATTTACTTTTCCACTTATCCACAGATTCATTGGTTGATTCTTGTGTGTGATCTTACACAAGATCAAACCAGCAACCTTGACATATTGGGACAAAGCTCTAACCAACTGAGTTATCCTCCCAGAGCTATACATAACTGATTATTGCTTGTATTGCTTTTACTCCAAACAATCAGATGCATGATAGGTACTCAATGAATATCTGTAGATACAGCCCAAACATTTGACACCTAACTGGTACAATGCCCTCTGATAGACCCTGCAGAAGTAAAGCCACTTCCTTCCCTCAAGGAGCATTCCCTCTAATGGAGACAGTGAGATGTGTACCTAGGCTTTTATGGATAAAAACAACGGAAAAGAAAGATTTCAAAGCATTCATAGTGGTTGTATTTTGAGTGACAGAAATTATGAGTGTTTTTCCCTTTATTAATTTCTACATATATTTTCAAAAATATCTGGAATATGTATAAATTATTTTTTATTTGAAAAGCCATAATGTTGATAAAGAACAAAAACCTGAGTGTCTGATGAACGGAAGAAAACATATCTGGTTGAGGAACTAAAAACAAGTAGGCTCTTTGACATGAATGTATCTTTGACAGAGAAGGGCTTGAATTCTTGATTCTCTCTATGTAAATTAATCGTCAGGGATTGGAGGTGGAAAACCATGAGGTAGTCGGGCTATGAAGCAATAATGTTTTTTGTCTGGACTGAAGAATATGTATAGGGAAAAGGCAGAATTGAAGCTAGAATGTTAGTTTGGGATTAGAACATGGAAGACTCTCAGTATCAGAGCGAGGTGTTTAAACATTACTCCATAGGAAATCGGAAGCCATTCATAAATTTTCAGCTGGAAAATGATTTATCACAGCTCTGCTTTAGCTGGCAACCATGTGCAGGACAGATTGAAAGTAGGGGAGACAGAAGGTAGGGAGACCGATCAAAGCGATCAGCAGGGCCTAGCCATAAAGCAATAATTAATTTATTATTTATTCATGTATCTCTTTTGTCAGAGGTGGCCTTTTCAATCTCTCATATATATATATTTGACTGTCTGGTTTTGATTTTTAGTTGCAAAAAATGGAAGAGTCACTTTGTAGCTCAATTTTCTTACAGGTGAAAAAAGCAATGTTGAACAGAGATCGGCCTTAATCTGTCACATTCCTACTGATAAAGGGAACATTAAGGTATTTTCAAGGCTAGATGAGTCTTGTCTTTATGATTGATTACTAATTCCTTCTTTCACCAGAGATAAAAGACTGGTGTTTCCCCAAAGTTCCAGGCATCTTCAACTTCCCACTCGTAACAGCTGATTCTCAGAGAGATGGAGTGGAGCAGGCCAACTAGCTCTCCTTAGAACTACAGGTGAGTAGGATTAAGTTCCCAAGGACCTTTACGAAAGATGACCAATTGAAAAAGAGGCATAAAATCAATATGAGCTTTGATGCTATGAGCACACAAACTTTTTTGCTTGTCTGTAGGAGAAAACTGTTCCCTCATACTCCTGCCTCAGCCCAAAGATATGAAGACATCAACAAACATTTTTGGTCTTTTTCATCATGAATTTCTTCCCTTTCTCGTCTCTTCCATCCTCCTTCCCTTCTTCTATACACAGCCCATTACTGCATTTCTCTCCTGGGCTGCCTGCTTCTGACTCCAACCACTGGGAGGAGTGTCAACTCTCCTCCATTTCCTTGGTCATCTGTTAAGCATAGGTTTGGAGTTGGCTGCCATCAGTAGTTTTCCTGACTGTCTGTAATTTTTTTGTGACCAGGCCTGTGATCTTCCATGCAGTGAGAAGGGTGTGTAAGTGTATCCTCTGTTTTATAGACCTTAGACCCCGTGAAATAATCCTTGGGTCTGAAATTGCATCACTGAAGTAGTATACGGCCACCTGGCTTTGGGCCCCAGCCAAGTTATCTACTCTAATTTTACTAGAGTCCTGAGCTTTGGCATTTCTTGAACCACCATTAATAAAGCTGCTATTCTGATGATCTTTTGGCTTTTTATATATCTTTTCTACTAGCAAAAATAAAGGATAACAAGTGGTCATTAGTACCCTTAATCTGCAATACTTTAAATTAATTCATCAGGATATTCTGAATTGCCTTGATTTTTTTGACTTTGTGCCTTTATTTAGGCAACACTCTCCCCAGGGTGCTCTTTCCTCCCGACTCAGTTCAGTGACGTGTGGTGAAATATCCACCCCCAAATACGCCACATAGGGTTCTTTTAGGTGAAGGCAGTTAAGAAGCAGATACAGGAAAAGCTCTCTGCCCTCCTTACAACTGCCTAGAAGTATGTACATTTGTTAAGGTGCCCCTCCCCTCCCTACCAGGAAAGACAGAAGCTAATCACCAGACAACTCTGGACTCTTCTCAGCCTAGAGATGCACCAGAGGAATTCACATAACAAACTTCACCTACCCATGGTTTCTGTTGGTTCCCATATATTTATTTACTATGCCGACAATATGCTGTCCTAGAAACTCAAAAGTCTTTTTTCTTTGTCTTGTCACATCTCTAAAAATTATTGTTTTGTTAAGATAGTATATAAGCCCAAGTTCTAACCACTGCTTCGAGTTACTCATCACTGAGTGCTCCCATGTGTTTGACAATATATGTTAAGAAATTTCCGTTTGGTTTCTCTTGTTAACCTGCCCTTTGTCAGTCTAATTCACAGGGTCCCAGACAGAGAGAACTAAACGGGGTAAAGGAAAAAAAAAATTTTTTTTTTCCTTTCCTTATACCAGCAATCCCCATCTTTGCAAGGTAAAGTGTCTCTTCCTTGTGTGCCCAGAATATTCCATTCACAATCCATCACTGCAATTCACAGAGTTTTTAAATTGTTTCTCCCTCACAGGACTATCATTTTCTTCTCATTATCCATAGTAAGTTCTCAGAAATACCTGTTGGATTTATAAGTGAACATAAGGTAGAGATATTTTTTTAGTGAGGTTCACTTCATAACTTTTTAAGAAAGAAATACTGCTATTTTAGGCATATCTTTATGCAAACCATTTTATAATAAAGTCAGATAGCTGTTTTAACTTCTTCATTTTTTTGCATTTTCTTGGTCTACCAAAATATTAGTACATCAAAGCACACAGTCATAGAAAGGATTTTGTAAATAAACAGGCACAGTCATTTAAAATTATTACCTCTTTCTGGTTTTCAGGGATGAAAGTTTACTTGTAGCATGTCCATATAATTAAATACTAAATAAACAGGATAATGGACTGTCCACATGTCATTAAACAGTGTCCCTCTCAAAGCTGGAAATGTACTTACTTAGCATGTGGAAAGTTATTTACTCATGTGATTAGTACATGGGGTTTATGAAGAAAATTAATTACAGTAGTAAAGTAATATTTTAAACATGCTTGTGTTGGAAAGGACTAGTCAACATGACAGAAAACCTTCCAAAAGTCAGATAACGTACAGAGGCAATATGTGTGGGGTTCTTAACTGTATCTAAGGGGACACATAGGACATCATAAATGAGATTCAGGGGGCTCCCTGACATTTTATACAAAATCTTAGATATGCTATTTTTCTTTGGAGCTGACCCACAGCTTTTGTATCTCATGAATAACATGTACTGTATATGTGAGCTCTGTGACCACAGGAAAACTCACAAGCTCTCTGGGTTCACTGTTTTATTTGTAAAGTCACCTAACCTGTGTTTATTTCCTCACTTATAAAATATGAGAGTTGGTCTAGACATTAGATCTCTTAGACATTGAAACTCTAAATTCTATATATTTTTAAACTGGTCTATATACAATGCATAATTCAGTAGCTGCAGGCACTGCATTCACATACACTGCCTCAAACATTTAATTTTCATAAAACCCAGAGGATTAGATGCTGTATGAGCTTCCCCAAATCCCCCCCCCCCAAAATTTATTTATGAAATATTGTGTATTGATTCTTACATGTTTAAACTTTGGTCACCTTCCAAGTACTCGCTACTTGATGCAATACACCCATTGAGACTTTTTTCCTACTGCTCAAAAGTTTTTGAAATCATCAATTTTGATGCCTTTTAGTGCTACTGCCATTTTTTGTTTCACCTGTTCCACATCAGCAAAATGTTTCTCTTTGAGGACTTTTTCTCATCTAGGAAAACAAAAACATTTCCCTCTGAGGATTTTTTTAATCTGGGGAAACAAAATAAGAGTCACTTGGGGTGAGATCAGGTGAGTAGGGAGGGTGGGGCATTGGGGCCATGCAGTTTTTGGTCAAAAGCTGCTGAACACTCAGCCTGGTGTGGGCAGGTGTGCCTATAAATCACCCATCATGAAATGGGCAAACATGTTGAAAGAATCTTCAGAAAAATTTAACTGAAGCTGAACTCAACCTCTCACAACAATGCCAGCTGGTACACTGATACAGATGGCTTCCTAGAATGCTCACCCAGCGGGGACAGCCTGTACTACAAGGGGCCCACCCTCTAGAAAATAATTCATATTTTTGGGTCCCCCCTTGTACATTTTATTATCATTATCATCATCATTACCATCACTATCATTAGGACTGTGCCTAACAAATTATAAGTTCTGTGATGGCAGGAACCTTGGCTGTTTTGTTCATTAGCCTATATCCAGTATTTAGCGTAGTGCATGGAACACAACAAGTGCTCAATAAAAAGTCTGTTGTCTGATGCATTGAAACAAATGCATAACTAGCAACAATGCCCTGAATTAGACAAGGCCAAATAATATTATCATGAGATTTCATTCCACTTCACTTTCTGGTCTTCTATTTCTTCCTTAATTCTTTTTTTTATCCACCTCTTCTCCTACTGCTCCCTACCAGCACCTCTTGCAAGAACCCATTTCCTCTTTATTCTGCTTACCCACTATCATTTGCTTCTAGACTAGCTATATACTTTGTAAAATTTATCTTTTGCTTCAGGACTATATTAAATTTTCTGCTTACCTATCTCATGAACTCTATTCAAGTTCTTATCATGTTTATAGGTTTTCAAATGTAATGTGATTAAAATAACTGACTCACTAAACCTGCCCAGTGAGACCCCTAGTCCCTCAAAATGGTCTCTGTAATTGATGAAATTTTAGAACATTTGTAAAATTTTAAATAAGAACACTTATTTACTCTTGCCTATAACATGCTGCAACAATGAAACTGTCCTTAAGAATGAGTGTTTCAACCAACATTACTTGGAGCTCTCAGGCTTCTAATGCAGCAGCCCAGGGCAACAACACTTGCTCAGGAACACCTGAGAATGCATTCGCCTCTTGCTCTGACTGCTCTGCTGTCCTCTTGTCTGACCCTGACCATGCTCCTGGTTTTCTTTCTGCCCCACACTTCAGTTGGCCTCTTACTGATACTTTCTTAGTATCGTCCCTTAGCTGACCCTCTGGTTTTAGCTATCTAAAAAATGTACTCGGTCTCAGAACTGGAAGACTTGAGAGAGACCCCCAAATGGGCTGAGATGAGGATAAATCTGCTTTCTCACTCTGGACTGAGAGAGTAGTCAGATACTGTTCCACTTCCTTCTCATGTCTACTTTCTTCCAGCAGCCTAAGTCCTGAGACATCAAAAGAATGATTAATTTCAAAGGCAAGATATCTCTTTTCTATTTTAAGGTCTTAGTATTTGCTTTTCTTTTCCTTACAGCACTCTTTCCCAGGCATTCTCCATCACACTACTCTTTTATCTTCTTTCTAGCTTTTATTTAAGTTCAAATAATTTGTTTGTATATAATTACTTACTTCCCTATTTACTTACATGTTTATTGTTTGTTTCCTCCCACTATCATGAAAGATAATGAGGACAGGAACTCTGTACTATATCTCCAAGATTATGGCTGATCTGCCTCGCAGGAGGTATTTAAATTACAAATTGCATTTCTTACAGCTCTCAACCTCAAGTAGGATATTTTTGAAAGGCATAAACTGAGGGAAACAGATTCTGCTGTAAGGATCCCCACCCTCACCTTCATTGGCCTGGGCTCCATTACAGTCCTGACTGAAGTGGCTGCAACACCAGTGGATGCTCCAAGCATTCACCTATTTTAACCTGAGTATACAATTAAAGATGGAATTCTCATACATTTTACAGAGGTAGTGAATGGGAGCCTTCTTCACTCTCTTGCTGTCTTTCAAAACTCAGTGTCAGTGGCCAGGATGACTTGCTTACCATGATTTTGTTTCACTAACTACTAAATTTTAGAGAAACACAATTAGAATCTGTCAAAGTTATTAAAATTGAGATTTGATCTTATTCAACTCTTCAATTCTAGTCCTCTTTTTCTTCTCTTTTTTGTTCCAATTTTCTTTATTTTACATAATTATTAATAATTCTAAACCATGATTCATGTAGAGTTTTAATCTCAATGCAAGTCTAACTGCACAACTTAAAGTTAATTCAAACTGCAGAAATATATAGTAAAAGTAACTGGCCTATTAAAATTGTTTTTTTAATTTTATTTTAGAAATATTTTATAATGGTTATTAGCAGATTTCAACCTATAAAATAAACTAGCTTGCTAATAAAGCAAGAAAGCTTTTGAATAACTTTGAAATGTCTTGATTTTTGAATTTTGAAAATGTACCTTTTATTAAACACACACAATATTTTGTGTTTGTTACAATGTAAAATCAAATGTTTCTATCTTGGTGAAGGAAGTGAATCACCATCAGAGGTGTCTGTAAATATGCAGCAGTACACACTGACAACTGGACTTTTTGTATAGGGCTGGCAAGTTCACTTGCTGCCTGACATGTTAATAATAATAGCAATGATGTCAACAGTAAGAACTGAAGATATTTTAGTAATTAATAACTTGTCCAGACAGAGTGTCTTATAAGTTATCTAATTTAATTCTCACATCTACTTCATTCCAGGCAATATCATCATCATTTTACAGATTAAAAAACTGGGCTCTTAGCCAGTAAGCAGCAGAGCTAAAGTTCATACTCATGCTGTTCATGATCTTCCCAATACACCAATCAAGTCACAATTGACCTTCTATCCTTGTGGAGCAAGACTCAAAAGGAAGAGGTTTCTCAAAAAAATCACATAGATCTGGAGTCTATACACACCTGAAGGTTAAGCTCATTCTATCTCTTGGAATTCAGCAACTGAAGCACTTTGAGTCTAATTGATCATATGTAGTGTCAGAAACATATTAGGAGTGGAAAGAGAGCCTGGAGCCATGCTCAATGAATATAGACCAAGTAGCCAGTAGAGAAATTAAAAATAAAAGTTGCAACTATCATCATCTCTAAAAATCACTATTGAATGTACTGGTGAAGGTGAGTGAGTGAGTGAGTGGAATGATGCCAAGTAGTTTACATTCAAACCACAGAGACTGCACAACACTCCACTTAACATTAGCCAGAAAACGAGTGATAAGTCTCTGCCATAATGCAAGATACCTCGCGCAGGAGCATTCATCCTTCCCCAAATTTATACATGCGCTGCCCTTTCTATAAAAAGAAATTATTTTGCCTTAAAGACATTATAATAGAATTGGGGTGTTTCTGACTTATGGACCATTCCACTTAGTCACAACTAGAGCTTCACAAAAAAGTAAATACACTCATACTAAGAGCACTTGAAAAAAGGGGTAAAAAACATCCTTCATTAAGCCTATCCATCACCATTCCAACACACCAAGCCTGTTTTGTCCTTGAACAATTGAAAACGGATGCATCACTGAGCACATTAAAAGGCAAAGAAATGTAGAGACCAAAGGCTCACACTTCAATTTTAATGTTGAGCAGTATTGTATAAATTTGCAATAATGTAAATCATGCTTGATGAATTATTTTCAAATTAAAACTGGAACCAGTCTCACTACATGCTATTTTCTTCATTTACAATGTTCTGATGTAGAATTCATTTAGCATTTAATGACTCCCAATAACACAAAACAAAAAAAGCCATTAGTTTACAAAAAGCAACACTTATTTTTATTCTAAATTTAACTCATACGAGAAAAAAAAACACAAATTTATTCCATTTATAGTACTGTTTCCTATTTTGGCATCCAAATCTTTAAACGGGATCGAAACAAACTGAACAAGAGTGCAAAGTATGTTGAGAAAACAAAAAATACCCTATGAATAGTTAAAAGAGTCAGGAATATTTAAGATAATATATAGGCAAAGTTATTCTGATGTCTCCCTGGGCCTGACCTATAGCACCCAGTACTTCTGTCATCATTCTCAGCTGCTACTCCTTTCTAATTGTTATCGCTATCGAAACTATTAGTTACAGGAGGAGGTCAAGAACCCTGTCTGTCCTACTTTCCTTTCTATCTATTACAACTATGAGAGGGTCTGACACAAACAGAAACTCTATATTGCTTTATGAATGACTGATTAACTAAAGAACTGACTGTGATTGTGTGTTCCCCCAAAGGAGAATTAACTACAATGTCTATTTTGGCTCAATAAGAGGCTAAATATTTCCTAACAGTCAGAACCATTATGATCTTTAAGATGCGTGCTAGCTCTGAGGCCTTATGATTATAACATAGACCCTTCTAAACTTGGGTAATAATTTAAACAAAAATCATCAGGACCCTTTTCTATGATTGGAAATACATAGACAACTTTTCAGGTCAAAGAAGTTCAACTCTTAGTTCTATTTGCCTATACATTTATCAGTTGAATCAACAATAATACAGTACCCACTTTATTATAAACCATTTTACTTTTTCTATTTACCATGTTTTCCTTCAAAATATCTGGGTCTAAGAGTTTACTTAATAGATCCAAAATAGTATTCCTTACTAAAAAAGGCTTTAACATTTTGCCATAGGCAGGAACAAAGTATACTAAAGGGAATTAATAAAATTCATTCACCCTCACACCAATATATGTAATCATAGAAAATGATCACTATACTTTATGAAACTAGGGTCTTCTATTAATCACAATGTGGGTAAGTTACTTACCACAAAAGAATAATAAATCTTGAATCCAGGTTTAGCCACAAAGTAGTCATCAGATTTAAATGTTATTTTAATTTGGTTTGTTCTTGATGTTATCCTTGGAGGAACTTCCTTGTGTCCACACCATCGTCCTCTAATAATGGTACTGGTTTCAGATATATCTTCGACTTCCACAAAATCATACCTAGTATTAATTTAACAAAAATAAATAAATTTGGATTAAAGTAGACTTTGAAATTCATACTTTCATCAAGAAGTTAAAGCTACTGTATGTGATTTTTATAACTTACCAGATGAAATAAAAATGATAAGCTACATTTTAGTTTATTTTTTTAATTATATTTTATTGATTATGTTTACAGTTGTCTCAATTTTTCCCCTTTACCTCCCTCACCCAGCACCTCCCACTTCCTCAGGCAACCCCTACCCCTTTGTTCATGTCCATAGATCATGTGTATAAGTTCCTTGGCTATTACATTTCCTGTCCTGTTTTTTAGATCTCCATAGCTATTCTGTGGCTACCAATTTGTACTTCTTAATCCCCTTACCTCTTCACCCATTCCCTCAAGCACCCCTCTCATCTGGCAACCGTCAAAATCCTCTATGTATCCATGATTCTGTCTCTGTTCTTCTTGTTGGCTTAATTTGTTTTTTAGCTTTAATTGTTGATACGTTTGTGTTTATTGCCATTTTATTGTTCATAGTTTTGATGTTCTTTTTCTTAAATAGTCCCTTTAAAATTTCATATAATAATGGTTTGGTGATGATGAACTCCTTTAGTTTTGTCTTGTCTGGAAAGATCTTTATCTGACCGATTCTGAATGATATTTTTGCTGGGTAGAGATATCTTTGCTGTACGTTCCTGATTTTCGTGACTTTGAATATTTCTTGCCAATTCCTTATTGCCTGCAAAGTTTCCTTTGAGAAACTTTAGCTGACAGTCTAATAGGAACTCCCATGTAGGAAACTAGCTGTTTTTCTCTTGCTATTTTGAAGGTTCTTTATCTTTAACCTTTGGCATGTTAATTATGATGTGTCTTAGGGTGGGCCTGTTTGCATCCATCTTGTTTGGGAATCTCTGTGCTTCCTGGACTTGTCTATTTTTTGCCAAACTAGAGAGGTTTTATTTTATTATTTTTCAAATAAGTTTTTAATTTCTTGCTCTTCCTCTTCTCCTTCTGGCACCCCTATGACTCAGATGTTGGTATGTTTAAAGATGTCCTGGAGGCTCCTTAGCCTATCCTTGTTTTTGCAGCCAGAAGTTGTGGGGACTTGTGTTCCTGGCACTGGAACCCTGGGATAGGGGTCCTGGTGTGGGCCTGGGACCCCTCGCTCCAGAGATATCCCTCCCCAAATTTTATCTACCACATATGGGTATGGAACCAGTCTATTCCATGTCTCAGTATCTCTGCATTTCTTACCAGTCTGGATGAATGAGGTTTCTTTAATTTTGTAGTTACTGGACTTCCATTGAACTCAATTTCTGATATTTCTGAGTAATGGTTGTTTTGTAAGTTAGTTGTAATTTCGATGTGGTTGTACAAGGAGGAGAGCTGTGTTTACCTACACCACCATCTTGACTACTCAGCAGCTGCCACAAGCTCTGCACTCTGCAACACCTGGTGGAAGACTGGCATTAGCCACAACTGTCTCCATGGGTCCTGGGGGCCAGCTAAACTATAGACATTTATTTTTTAAATAATTTTATTTATTTATTTGTTTGTTTGTTTGTTTGTTTGTTTGTTTTATTTTTAGAGAGAGGGGAAAGGAGAAAGAGAGAGAGAGAAACATCACTGTGTGGTTGCCTCTCACTCGCGCCCCCAACTGGGGACCTGACAAGCAAGCTAGTAATGCCCTGACTGGGAATCGAACCAGTGACACGTGGCTCGCAGGCCGACGCTCCTAAGCTATAGACATTTTAAAAGTAAAGCTAGTTTTTGGATTAGGTTTTCCAAATTCAAACTTCCACAATCTGTTCTGAAAGAACCTTTACACACATTTAGCTATGACTGTTTCCAAATCATTAATAATCAAAACAGGCTACTTTCTGAGCATCTGGCTTACAAGGCTTTCCTGGAAAAACTAATAGCTATAATCTATCATCATACTTGAAGAGATGTAGCTCTAATTATATGTCCCAATATTTACTATATAAAGTTTTTCAAACAAATTCCCATTTTGATTTAATTTACCACATTCCATACTTTCTTTAAAAAGGAAGATCTGTATCTGTATAGCATATAGAATCAGCACTTCATTACACAAAACAAATCACTAACTTCCCTTTTTGGAAACTGTCTTTTGAGAAGATAATACATAAAATATGATTTTTGTCATAATGGAAAGCATATGACTTGCGTAGAGATGTTTGCTAACCAATACTGTAAATATCTGGGCTGGTTAAACAACGGTGTGAATGAGCTTAAGACTATAGGTTCCCCTTTGGTGTTGGTCAGAGAAATGTAAAATGCCAAGATTGAAGAAGACAGGAAAGACATCTTTAGATATCCCATAATCATTTGATCCCTGAAGTGCCTCCATACCCTCCCAGTTTTTCATCACATAGTAGGACATCTTCAGTGACAGAGTTGATATCTTCTAGGGATGATTCATTTTATTTTCAGAACATCCAAGATCATGGAATATTGTACTTGATGTGCTGAACTATCTGCCTTTTGGGTCTGGGCATCAGTGTCTGACCCTCCATGCTACTTCTCCCCAAATAATTTCTCAATGCAAATGATAAGCATTCACAGTGAACAGCAGCAGTGAGGTAGGTTAGTAAAATGCTAGAAAAATTCCTTGGTAAGTGGAATGAGGAAACTGAGATAATTAAACAGCAGAGCTATTTACAACCAGATAATATCAATAAATTGCAGTCTTATCTTCTCTAACCAAGGACACTTAGGAGCAAATGGTTTACATATTTCAGACCATGCCAGGGTCAGCCTGACTCGATCCTGGTCTGGTCTCTCCCCAATGACATTCTTTGAAGGTGAAACTGACCAGAGATTGACCCTGGATCTCTCTATAAGGTCATTTTGATGCATCAGCATATCAAAGAACACACCCAAAAAGCTTATGAGCATTCTATTGAGAGCCTCCTGGGAGAACTCCCCTAAAATTTCTAGGTTTAAAAAACAAATAAAAAATCTTAAGACAAAGGACATACTGCACACTCTTCTGGACATGTCTGTACCTTCCCTCTCCTTTCTTCACGTGTGTATCTTTGCTTTTTTCCTCCTAAGCTCTAGAGGTTCCCAGGAGCTTGCAACCAGGGGAGCAGTGGGCAGCAGCAGCTTGTCCCAGGGTAACCCCTTGAACCCATCTCCAAGGACCCTCCTTTTGTTTCTGTAACTTGTTTGCTGAATCAACAGAGCTCAGCTGGCTCACTTCTGCATTTGTGACTTTCTTTCAAAGGGTCAAGGCAGCCTTGCCTAGGTTCACTCCTGTTGCTATAATCTTGCCTCTTCTATCTTAAGTCCTTCCTTTGTTTCACTGGTCCCAGCTTAATAAATATACTTTCAAAATAACCTGGATTCATATCGTGAAATATTTCCTGGACAAATTCAAGAACCCACACATTTCAGACTGTGCCAAGGAAGACTAACCTTAGTACTGCTCCCTTTCTGGTGACAGAAGCTGTCTCACAAACATTTTATATTTTTCTGTCACAATTGCCAAAAGGAATCAGTATGAGAAATATCACATCTAAATAAGAAGAAATCCAGTGTGGCTTTACTGGTCCCACCCATGCACCTCTGAGCTCTTATTGGGTTAGGCAGGTTAATCTAAGGAGGTGAATATAATAATATGGGTATTAAAATTTGTTGAAAGTTATTTATGAGACGCTTATGTCCTTTGCCTCAGTTTCCTTGTGAGCAGGAAAAGAAGATTTATGTAATTTTACCAGCTGGGTATCTCTTGGGTGCTTTGTAAATTAACTACGTAACATTTATGTGGTACTTGGAAGGTGAAAAGCACTAACAAAAAATCATTACTCAAGCAATAAAATATTATAGTGTAAACATCAAGGAGGCTTTGGAATAGATGGTAGAAAATCAATTGTATTTCATTTTATATACAATATGTGTAAATCATATTTACTGCACAAAGCAAGAGTATACTTGAAACTTTGTTAATGACTCACTAGGTCATTTATGTTTTTTAAAAAACACATCATCAATGTAACTTCTACTCTGGATCTGATGTCAAGAGAGCACCATTTTATTTCTTAGGGAGAGTTCTGAGGCAAATCTCTGATCTGTGTCTTTCCCTTCTTCCCCTCCCCTTTCCAACTCTTACTCCTCTACCTCTCTTAATAAATTTTGAGAGGCAGCTAGATTTGATGTAGGGTCAAAAAAAAAAAAAAAAAAAATCCTAACTTTCTCTTTGTCTGTTTTAAGGCCAGAATGCCAAAAGAGCTCATTTACTACCAGAACCAAAAATCCTGCCCAGCAGTGCAGACCTGGCTTCCCTGATTCTGTGTCATCACCTTTAACAATCTTTTAATAGTATTGTGCCCCCCCCCCAATCTCTTTTATTTCCATAACAGAAAATTAGTTCTCTCTTTCAAGGTTGAAAAGACCCAAGATCTGCCCTAGTTTTTTCTCTTTGCGAACACTGACTTGCTCTTCCTGCATATATTTGTATCTGTTTTCTGGCATTCATTACCCTCTATAGTTCTAGAAAGTAATATTCACTACTATTATTCTTGAAAAAAATAGCAAGATAAAAGCTGTCAGCATAATAATCATGCAACAAAGGACAGCCAAATTTGAGGCACTCTCTTTATTATTCAAAGGAAAATAAACCTGCTGAAAGGATTTAGCAGTTCAGTAGTTCATTGACAATGCAGAACAAGTGTGTGCAGTTAAGTACAGAAAGGAAAAAAATCCTCTCCAAGTCTTATACATACTAATTAAGTGAATAAGATGCTGTGAGCAGACAATTCAAAAAACAACAGCCAGAGTCTTCTCTGATAAATATGCTAAGGGAGATTATCATACCTGGTTTTCATTTTCTAATGATGACCCAGAAACCACAGGAAACTGACCACCTGAGGAGCACATAGACCACGGAGTTGCCTTCTCTTCCTCCTCACACATTCCTAAGGCCTTATAACTATGATTTTAGGGTAAGGCCCTAACACCATAGGTTCTCACTACCATTCTCTCTGAGTGGTGGAGGAAACCATTACTGCTCTGCCTAGGTTACAATAATCTGGATGAATTCCTGGAGCCAAGTAGGGTGTATACTCTTTAAACCCAAGGCAGGCTTAGCCCAGAGCCCTAAGACTTGACTGCAGGTGATCTAGGATCATTGGATGCATCCACCTGCTCACAAAGGCTGTTGTAGGCCTGCCCAAGACAGAAGCCTCCAGACTCCCGCCTTCTCTGGGGGTCATGCAGCTTGGCTTTGACACTTGGGAAGGTGAGCCTCTGTGAGTCAGTCAGGTCACTAGACCTGCTGCAGCAGCTGTCTATGCTCCAACTTATTTTGTCTGCTAGAATTGACATAAGGCTTTTTGAAAAAGAAGTGGTGCATTTTGAGTAGGTCCAAAGGGCCCAAAAGGGAAGGTAATATGCTATTTTTAAATTCACCTTTCTTTTCACCTTGGATGAATTCTCTAAAATGGATTTTTTTCTCCACTTACCTACAGATATCATTTTCTGCTTCCTCTAATCCAAACTGATTGTCAAAGGCTAGCTGTATCCTTGTTTTCTCCTGGGAATGGAGCCGCCATGTCAGAAGCAGGTTCCTGGGGTAGCTGTTTGGGAAGCGGGGACTCTGCACGTGGCCATTTCCTGTCACCTGGATGGTCTCATCTCTTCGGTACAAGTCTGTGAGGTGATTGCTCTCTGTTAGTAGTCACAACTTGTAGAAATTAGTATGTTGCTCCAATTACAGGAAAGCAAAAAAAAGAACAGTTTAAAACATATCACATTTCAAAGCACTTCTTGATTTTCTTTAAAAACAAGGCCAAATACTAACCTTCTGGTTAAACAAATAGCATATATATTTCTTCTATTATCCCCCACATCCCCAAATTCCTTATAAATCTAAACTTGATGCCAAATTTTTGGATTTGGGGTGGAGTTCTTTTACCATGATGTTTGATAAGCAAAAATTAACAGTTATATCAGAACTCAGGTTCATTTTGATTGGAGTTAAAATAAGAAAATAATGTCAAGTAGTTTATCTGTCCTCTTTTCAATGTTAAACAGATAAATAATTTTTTTACAGTGACAATGAAATAGTATATCTTCATTAATTAGCATAGGAGGTAGATACTCAGTAAATATTGATGAATGAATGAACAAGTGAGTGAAAAACAAATTTAAAAATATCTAATAGGCACTGGCTCTCCCTCGCAGGGGCACAACTGTGCCTTTCTCTCACCCTACTTTTTCCCCCACAGGGGTGCATCTCCTAACCTCTAAGGAACCCCATGAGACTTGCAACCAGGGGAGCAATGGGCAGCAGCATCCCATCCCAGGTTAACCCCCTGAACCTGTCTCCAAGGTAGGTCCCCCTTTCTCTGACTTTCCAGTGAGCTGACAGCAGCCTCACTTTGGCTCACTTATATTCTATAACATTTCTAGGGGACAAAGCAGCCCTACCCAGCCCCTCTCCTGTTGCTTCTTCTGTCCTAGCCCTTCCTTGTTTCACTGTCCCCAGCTTTAATAAACATACTCTCAAAAAAAAAAAAAAAAAAAGTCTAATGGTGTTTAATGACCATATATTCAAGTGATGTTTTTCAGTGGTTTCTTCATCATAAATATAATTTTTTGCCTTAGTTTTTCATGACTTAAAATAGGTCCAATTCATATTCTATTTTCTGTGTTGTATAATAAAGAATTTGTCTGGTCTTTTCCTGGGTGCCTGAGAGGGAACTGCTAAATACTTAGAATTTGGCAAGTAATAGAAGTGTTCTTTTTCAGGATAGGCCCCTAGGACCACATCTGAGTTTATGCTAAGGCAGTAAGCTACTGGGGATCCCTAAGTAGTCGTAGAATGTGTGCTGGCCACAACAGAAAGACCAACATGTGAGTAGAGAGTCTGGACTTCGAGCCTTGATATCAACCTGACCTCCAACATCCCTGGAGGTAAGGAGCACTAGAGATGGAGTTCAATTACATTGCTTATGATTCAATCAATTCTGACTACAGAATGAAACCCAATAAAAAGTCTGGTCACTGGGGCTTGTGTAAGCTTCTTGGTTGGGGATTCTCACTGATGTGCTGGGAAGGTGAACTGTCCTGAGGAAACAAAAGCTTCATACTTGGGACCCTACCAGACTTGCTTGTCATATGCGCTTATCTGGCTGGTTCTGGTTTGTATCCTGTATAGTTAAATTATAATTTTAACTATAGTGCTTTCTTAAGTTCCATGAGTTGTTTTAGTGTGGATGAGAAAAAGGGGGTTCTATAGATAGTAACCTCACAGAGCAACAGGATCATAAATTCCTAACTGGGCAGGTCATGATGGGTAGCCAGATCCCAGACATAACTTGTTAGTAAAAAGTTTATCTTTGCCTTAAGTAAGGCCTGCTCATTGTTTCTGTGCACCTAGGTGAACACACTTTTGATATAAGTCAAAACCATCCTCAAAAAGCATATATTCTTGTTAAATACCTTGTTATCTAACCCCACCCCCACCTTGCTTTTTCCCACATCCATGTAATCATCCTTAAGTTTCTTCTTTAATTCTGAATGCATAAAAGCAGCTGAAGAACTATTATATTCTTCAGAGCATTTGAAATCTTGCTGCTGGCATGCCTTCAGTTTGGCTCAGATAAACTTCTACAAAAATTCTCTACAGGTTTGATCATTTCCTACCTCAGTGCTAGCAAACTCTCAAGCCTGAGGGGCTTGTGGGAAACCCTGAATTTGTAGCCAGTTGGTCAGAAATGTGGGTAGCCTGGGGACCCTCAAACCTGTATCTGGTATCTGCTGAGCAGTCTTGCAAGGACTGGGCCCTTAACTTCTGAAGCCTGGCTTATTCTAGCGAGCTTATAGCAGAATTACATTGCCCATTGGATCCATTTTTCATTTCTTCCAATAACCAGAGTTCTTTACACTTGAGATTTTGGCTTTTTAGGCCCCTCTGTAAACAGATCTCTAGCCACAGTCTATTCCTGTTCCCCCGCAGAGAATTTGCTTTAGGGCCTGTAATTCAGTGACCCGGTCAGGGAGACCAAAATTGCTGGTGGAAACCACCGACAGGCTGCTGAGGTGGCTCTTGAAGTTTCCAAAATAAGAGAAGAAGAATGAACAATGAATCAGCATTTGAAATGTAGTCTTCGCTGTCTTTTACAATGTTGTGGTACATAACGGAAATTTCAACTTTTTTTTTTTTTTTTTTTTTTTTACCTTATTCTGTGTTTAAAGTGCTGTGCTTGCCCAGTTAAACTTTGTGTGGGAGCGAGAGTCCCAGGAGGAGTAAAGGTGGCTAAAGAATGCCCACACTCCCTGCCTGTAGACTGGGGTGCTGTTTCTGCAGTCACGTCACCACCACCAGTGAGCCCAGCTAAAGACAACCTCATAGGTGCAAGGAACAGTTTTGCCAGTTGACCCTTTTCTCATCTCTTCCCTTGACCTTATGCTGAAAATGTAGCTATAAAAATTACTCATCTGCTCATTTAGTAAATGGGTGAAGGCTGTTTGCTAGGGGAAACAGATGTGCACTATCAACCAGTCATTCAGCAATCATTTATTAAGCACTACTTTCAACCCTTCTATCTCTTGATTACTACTTTCTCAATTTTTGCCATGTTTTCTAACCTCCAGTACTATTATTTACTTATACTTTTTCTTATCAAAAGCAAATCTATTCTAAAATAAAACTTTATATCAATAACGTAAAAAGCAACTAAATACATTGTGCCATGAGTAAAAGATAACAATAAACCTAAATATTTAACTACAAAATTTTAAAATATCCCATCTCACGTGTTCAGATTTCTCATTTGTAAAATAAGATTGAAAAGCACATGTTCTTTGCTCTCTTTCAGGGGTAATATTCAGTGGTTTTATTTTATTTTAATTTAATTTTATATACTTACTGCTCCTGATGCTATGTTAGATTCAAATATAATTTAAGAATGTTTAAAGAGCACTTGTCTTTACAGAACTGAAAAATCAAGTTGATGCGTACCACACAATGCAAATAAGACACAAAGAAATATTAAGTGCTGAGTGTAAATGTAGCAGGTGGTCAGAAGTGGGGAGGGCCACAGGGTACATGGTGAATATAAGGGACATGCATGGGAGCAGAGTAAGAGGACTGACCCGAGCACAGTCCATGTGGGACATATGGAGGGGAGCAGCATGCTTTAAAGGCAAACTATGGAAATATCTGAAAGTCAGGTAAATGTATCTACACTTGATATAAGTGGAAACAGGAAAGCCCTTGAAAGGGTAAAAGGCTTGTTGAAGGAGTATTATCAGCCTGTCAGTGCTGTGAAATATAAACTGGAAGGAGAGCACCTGCAGTGGGACTATGTCCTAGAGGGTACAGTAGTCTCTCCTGATCTGCAGGAGATACATTCCAAGTTTAATTTATCAATTAGGCACAGTAAAATATTAACAACAATCATTTATAATAGAATAATTGTAATAATATACCATAATAAAAGTTATACAAATGTGGTCACTGGTTTTAGAGGATCCCTTGCTGAAGACTCAATGCTTTCTGGTGCAACATGTGGCCATCAATTTAAACACATTTTCTGTTCAAGTCTTCCACCCATAAGTTTAATGCTATTTTTTATTTGAACTAAGTACTTTTCACATACTATAGCTGTAACTTTTGCATTTTGAGGTAAAACAGCAAAACTAGCACACATTTATTTCTCCTTCTTACAGTTTCACATATATAAGATTAGTCCTTATGTAGATCTTAGCAACTTCAGTATATGACTTCTTTTCTATCCTTATTAAGTCAAGAGTTTCAACCTTTCACTTAAAGAAAGCACTTTATGGCTTCTCTTTGGCATATCCAAATTGCTAGCATCTCTGCTTTTGCACTTTGGGGTCATTATTAAGTAAAGTAAGGGGGACTTGAACAACAGCACTGTGATACCTAGAGCTGCTCTGATAACCCAAATGGCTACTACTGACTTAGGAACAGGTGGGGAGCATATTCATTGTGGAGACACTGGACAAAGGGATGAGTCACAACCTGGGTGGGACACAGTGGGACTCCAGAGATTTCATCATGATACTCAGATTGGTATGCAATGTAAAACTTATGAATTGCTTACTTCCAAAGTTTTCCTTTTAATATTTTGGGACCAAAGTTGCCATTGGGTAACCAAAGCTGTAGAAAGCGAAATCTCAGATAAGGGAAAACAATGTAGTTGCTAGACAACAAGATTCTAACCTAGAAGAGCAGGTAGGAGTTAAGCCCACAACAGGGAAAAGAAATCTAAAGGAACTCGGAGTTAAAAAAGAAACACAAAGGGATGAGTCAAATATAGGAGCAACATGCTTATCCAAAGGTCTTGGTGCAGCATGGTAACACAGACACACAGTGGCATGCGGAAGGTAACCATTTCGAAGAAATGTAAGTTAGGTTTCAATGCAACAGTGAGAAATTCAAGTGGAAACTTAACAGGCTTTTGGGAATATAGCACTAGACCTGATGTGGGAGAATAGAAGAGATGAGGCCTCAGCTTAGAGAGGAAAGAGGAAATCTTAGGAACTATGGGGTCCTCTGAGGAAGTGTCTTCAGAAGGGAGGCTGGGCTGTGGGTGCTGGTGGACATGTCCAGGAGGGGCTGATGACAGAGGAGTGATGTCTGGGAAGGAAGTGGGGAACCCACAGCAGTGCCATGTTTATGTCAAGTTGTCCAGAAAGAGGAGATTTCAAGGACAGAGATGTCAATGGTGTCAACACACAGAAGACCACAGAACCTGTCAATAACAGAGCCACTGATATCTTTTATATGCACACTTGCAGACATTTCTGCAAGTAGAAAAGGGAGCTCTTTTTCCTAGAACATTATTAAAGACCAGATTGTCTTAAAAGTACTAACTCCACTTTAACTGAAACACAAATTATATTTTCAAGAAAGCTGTAGGTGGGGTTGGTGGGAGGGGCTTTCCTTCTTATGTATAGGTTTATTAATAAAAAAACTTGTTTCCAGTTTTATAAAGTTAGCACAGACCCATGTTCCAGTATATTGAACTGGAGGCCAAAAAATGTTTAAAAAGCTTACTTTCTGATTGATTTTCTCTTTAAATCAAAATACTGCAGGAGTCTACATGTATACAATCTAGATATCAATAACAGCAAACACTTTTAGAGTGCTTATTTTGTACAAGGCATTGTTCTAAGCACTTTGCATGTTTCATTTACAGAATCAAAACTCTACTAAATATGACTGTGTATGTATGACCATATATATTTACAAAAACTTGCTGAGTTTATTATCACCATTTTATAG
Organism: Furipterus horrens; assembly: GCF_987537825.1. Lineage (NCBI taxonomy): Eukaryota > Metazoa > Chordata > Mammalia > Chiroptera > Furipteridae > Furipterus > Furipterus horrens. Next base: position 76,974,469 of record NW_028327172.1, on the reverse strand, counting down.
ATGAAGATTTCTGAGGCACAGACAGGCCAGGTAACTTACTTAAGGTCACAGAGTTAATAAGGGTGGAGTCAGAATGCAAATTAAAGCAATCTGGTCCCAGAGCTGTCGCTCTTAACTGCTGGTCTATAGAAGGTATTCTTCCTTCTTAGTCTAAAACTTGCTAGAGGGAGTTTAGATTCTTTGCTATCTATAATCCACTTTGACTTTTGAGTCACATTGTTTACATATAATTGGTAACTTTGTGTCAACTTGGTGTTATTCTTAGCTGAAGAGTTTTAATGAATTATAGGTATACAGAATAAGCTACAAGTTAAAACTGAGATAACTACCAAGTATTGTACACAAAGTCACATTCCTGAATGGAGGTATTTACTTTGGTGTTCTAATAATTGTAAACATTTATGGAGCAATTATTATGTGCCAGGCACACCAAGAGTTTAAGTACGCTACTTCATTTAACAACCCTATGAAATTAATAATATCTGCAGGTCACTTAAAATGCCTTTATAAAGGTTGTACTAAAATAAAATTTTGGGGCATTTAAATGAATATGAAAAAAGATACATAATACAAATATAATAAAAAATAAGAAAGGTAAAAGCTATGTCATCTATATTATCTTGTAAAGAAATAACCAGTTGCTTTATAGAACCAAAGCTGATATGATGTATGCAAGTAAATAAAATGAATTTTGATCATCTTTCAGGTTCAACACACATATTCCCTTCTCACCTCAGGCAGCAAAATTAAAGACAATAGGAATTACCAACTATCTCAAAATAGGTCAGTTAATTGCCAAAACTATGCATTGTGATAGTGATAAATATTGATCTGTCAAAAGCTGATAGCTTTCAATAGACTTGTTTAATTCTAGTGATAAGCAACTCAAATAAGCTAAAAATTGTACGATAATTATAGGAAATACAGATGAGTTCCAAGTATTCTTGAGTATTCTTTAAAATTTCAAGCTTTTAAAAGTACTAAGTTAAGCAAATCAGTATCACACACAAATGAAAAAGGTCATGTTACCCTGAAACTGTGCATCAATACTGAAGGAAGAGAATTACGAAGGCTTTTGAGAGTCAATTAGAAAAAAAAAATTGAACATGGACTTTCACTGGGATAATGAAATAAAAGAGGTTATACTTTTATGGATAAATTTATACTATTACCATATTATTTAAAAAGTATTTTGTGTCCTTTCAATGTGGACCTTTTTTCTTCCACAAAAGCTATTACTAATTCAATGTTGGGTTTTATAATGAAGGGTGTTTTAGAATGAAACAAGCCTTTTGTTTCCTTGTCAAAGCTCATACTAACAAGTCTCTTCCATATTGTTACCATGTCTGGCGAGTCTCCTCCGTGGATTTTTCTCTTTTACTAAGTACTGTATAGTCATAAAGTGGTGTTAGGAGAGATTAGATTATGCTAGCCCAAATCTCAGTGCTTTTAACAACAAAATTTTATTTCTTGCTTATACTGCATGACCACATTGGATTGGTGAGGCTCTGCTTCATATTTTCTCACTCTGGAACCTAAGCTAAAAGGCATCGTCATCATAATATTAGCAGTCAAGACAAGGGGAAACCAGGAGAAGGAAAATTGCCCATTGGTGTTTTAAGTACTTCTGTTTACATTTCACCAGCTGAAGCTAATCACAGGGCCACACCTAATTTCTAACAATGTGGGAGCCTGGAAGAAAAGGAGACTGGAAGCTAATGAACTGTTCTAGTGACTGCTGCAATTCCTCACATGTTTCCCACACACTAAAGTGAAGGCTTGACTTGTCTGTTTTCTCATTGGTAGTGTGATCTATCCACACACTAAATAATATCTTGTTATTTTACTACAAATCATTGCATTGTTGGTGGGAGAGATGGTCAGGAGAGAAATGGATATTGGCAGAGGATTCATAAACAAAGACTTGATGACTACAAAGGAAGAAAAATAGTGCTAAGGTGCCAGAAAAGTATATTTGAGGAAGTGATTTTGATCATTTTTTAGAACTTATCTTGCTAGAGATGGCAAATACTCTGTAGTTAACTCGAATGGTGATAGGTTCCTGTAGTACTATCATGAAAAGTATTCTGAGACTGTGTCTATATTAACAGGAAAAAATGGAAATGATTAACAATGTCTGGCATAGGCCAAAAAAAAAAAAAAAAAAAAAAAATCACACACAGAGATAGATTCATGTTTTTACCATTGCTTGTTTCTAGCGCTACTTTGAACACTGAATCTTGTTCTAAGTCTCCTTCTTGCTCTGTACTTAGCTTTCCACTTGCCCGTACAACAATATTGTGCATTTCTAGATAGCATTATTATTCACAGTGGGTACCTAATAAATACTTGCAAAGTAAATGTTTGCTGAGAAGTAGTATAGAAAAAAATGGGTGGTTTACCTGTCTAGAAGCAAAAAGATCACCTGGCAAATTAAATTTATGTAGCACATCATTTATATAATTTTCAGACCATATATGAATGTTAGGTTAAAATAATAATTTCACAACAGCTAATATTTACTAAATATGTCCAGGTACTATGATAAGTGCTTAATGTCTATTGGTCTATTTGAAGCTCAAAGGAAACTTATGCATTAGTCCTCATTAGTCCATTTATTCAGAAACAGAAATTTGCTTAAATGTAACAGAGACAACTTTCATTCCATTCTTTATTTACTGTCTTAATTTAGTTGCATCATCTACTCTAACTTTAAGTAGTAGACAATCAGATATTTGTAACCAGTTAAGCACATCAAGAGGGAAGAACTGAACAAATTAGGTTACTATTCACTGAATTTTATTATTCTCCCCATCTCAGTATTTCACACGTCCAGTTATTCTGGTGCGGATCACCAAGCACAGGCAAGTTTGTCTATGGTCCTGCACCACGCACATTCCCTCGTCGGGCAAGTGTTAATCTGTGTGCTGCGGGAGTGAATAACGAACAAAGAAACTGTATGAGTTGACACATGATACTGAAGATGAGATTGTTTTCTGTCTCAAGATTAGCCTGTTTACCCTCTATAACCATAATTTTAAAGCATAAATTTAACAGTAAATAACATTATCTTTGATAGGGAAAACTAAGTTATGTTACTAAGACCTGATTATATGTTTGGAATATATATATATGCATCTTAGAGTCTGTCAAATTGTGAACTTATAAATATTCTATACATAATTTCTTTTAGGGATTATTAAAAATGTTTGCAATATACCCTTGGTTTATGAAATACATGCTACCGTAAAGCAAGCTTAATATTTTATTAAATCACTGTGGTAATCTAGAATCATTTTTTTTCAGGTTCGATAGAAGAAAGATCTGGCTTTTAATAAAGGACAATTCCTGCTATCATTTAATAAATATTGAGAATGACATAATTGTGTGAACATAAATTGTTGAAAGGAATGTATCTGTACCCAAATAGGCATATTCAGAGGCCTACTGTGGTTTAGGCTGGCAAATTAGAAGGCTATATGAAAAAAATTAATGATATACCAGTATCTGTCTGGCTTCCCTGAAAATCCATATACAAGGGTGGGCGAAAGTAAATTTACAGTTATAATAATTAATAAATAATAATATAAGAATAAACTCTGTTTTGTGTACTCACAACTATAAACCTACTTTTGCTCATTCCTGTAATAATAATTGATAATCTCTAACATGACTAGCAGAAAATAAATCTGAAGCTAGTTTCTGGGACAAGCCCCCAAATGTCCATCACTCTGTAAGCATTTACTGAGATGTTAAAAGAGTGCCTGATGAGAGTCAGGAACTGAATTTGGATGGAAAAAGTTCAGATTTTCTCTCTTAGTATGATGCCACTAGGTAGAATGGGCAATTCTGCATTGTTCTGTTATTTTTGTTCTTGCAAAAAAAGAAATTATATATATATTTCTATTTCCATGATTTTAAGCCTTCTAGAATATTGCTCTGTTGCTTGGAACTGTTATTTTATAATATTTTCATTTTGTTTCATAAACTATGAGTAATTGTTTATAAATCTTACTGGATTTTTTTTCCTGAAGCACTCTCAGTAAAATTCTAACTTTTAAACTGAGCTAGAGTTACTAGTCTTCTGTGAGATTTTACAGGTGCAATGAATGCTATGAGAAGCCAGTTGAAACATGGTTCTATTTTCTTCTTAGATTAACAGTCTACTGCTTGAAAGAAAAATGCAGATTTTGTTTATTCTCAAGGGGTTTCAGGTGTTAAAAAGCTACATTTTGAGTTTCTTAGAAAAACTCCAATTTCAGCACAACAAAGAACTACAAAGCATTAAAAACTTCTTGTACTCAAACTAAAAAGGTAAAGACAGCATTACCTTAGCAAATGGAATATAAAAAAGCATTTTAAAGCACCTGTGCACATGGAAAATATAGCTATTCAACATTCTGCTTAAATAAAATAATACATTTAAAAGCACAATTTTTTAATTTAATTTATTATTTATTTTTAGAGAGGGTTGACGGGAGGGAGAAAGAGAAGGAGAGAAACATCAATATGAGAGAGAAACATCGATTGGTTCCTTCCTGGGATAAAACCCACAACCCAGGCATACGCCCTGACTGGGAATCAAACCAGTGATCTTTCGCTTTGTGGGACGATGCCCAACCAACTTAGCCACACCAGTAAGGGCTAAAGCTGAATTTTACAACTAGTATATGTGTCTATAGTATATATAGAGATATATACAGAGTAAAAAGGGGCTTTGGGAAGTGCGAAAACAATAAATTAAAAAGTACAGAGTATTAATATGCATTAAACTATTCAGAATGGCATAATTCAACAAATTATGAAACTGTGCGAGAGTTTTGCTTGGTTGTCCAATTTAGCTATTTACACATTTTCCATTTCTATTTTCACCCTTGGTTAAAAATCCAATCCTCTCATGCATAAAAAGAACTTGTGTGAAAACTACATTGAACATCAGCTGTTTTTCACTAACCATTTCATGTCTGTGCTACACAGGCCAAAACTTCAATATGCATGCATTCTCTATTAATTAATCAATTTTGGAAGCATAGTAAGTTCTCAAGAAATATTTGCTGAATGAATCCTTTTGAAACGCTATGAACCCTTTTGAAATTCTGCGAATAAGGAGGAGCCCTTTACCTTATGTGCAGAGCACCGCACATTCAATCATCCACTGATCTCATGGGTTCATTCAGGCTGCAAGTAACAGATGAACAAATCAAAAATGACATAAAGAGAATGTGTTATTGCAGGGGAAGCCTGGAAGTAGAACTTATTTAGGGCTGGTTAATGCCAGGCTTTGCAATACAGCCACAACTTCCAGCAGTCTGCTCTGCTATCCTGGGCATGTTGGTACTTCTCAGGGTGTGACAAATGGCATCAGCAGCTCCAGCTGTCTCATCCTCACAGGTTTGGCTTCAGAGGCCAAGGAAGGGCTTTTCTGCATATGACTCTCTTTTTAAGAAAGCAGAAACCTTTCTGGAACCCCCACAGCCAACCACATTTAGGCTTTCCTTCCATCTTACTGGACAGAATCTGGAAACATCTCCAGCCTATGCCAGTCCTGAAACGGAAACAGAAGTGCCACAACTGGCTCACACTCACACAACACACCTCCCAGGCAAAGGGTGGCTGAGCTGCCCCCGAGACCTGTCTGCCCATCGGGGTTCTGTATGGGAGACAAAGAGGAGGCAGGCAATTGGAGTGGCCACTGATGACACCAACTTAACAACTCTCATGTTTGCTTGTGTTTGTGTCCAGTTTTAAAAGCCCACCTGAAATATAGAGTCAATCAATGTTTTCTGAATACATGCTAGTCCAACAGGAATAGGGCACCAGAAGCACTCTTGGAATGAAAAATATTAATATGACATAGCTCTTGCTCTAAAAAAAGGTGCTTATAATATGTTTGGTGCGAAAAATCTTTCCTTCCACTCTTGGTTTGTGGTGCCACTTAAGGAATATTGGTCATGGTAAAGTGAGTTTTGTGAAGAAATCTCTTCTGCCATTTTCATCCCTCAGAAATACTTCTCTCCTTAGTACTATCCATTAACATTCTGTGGGTGTTTCTTCCTATTTTATTAACCATTAAATGGAAAGAAATACTAAAGATATTAGATAGGAAGTTTTGATCTCTAGCTGTTGCAGGCAGGCTCTCAGTCCCCTTTAGTCAAACTTCAGTCCTCATCTCCTACTTTCTCCAGTTCAAGTCTCCAGTCTGGCACTCAACAGTCTTTATCACTGTCCTGTCAAAATTTCACCCACCTCCATTACAAAAATGATAGCCCATCCAATTAGTAATCTTCATAAACCTTAAGTGCTTAACCATGGAAGTGTTCAATAAACGACTGCAGTGTGGAAATCTTGATCTTTTCCCTCAACTGTGGGATTCTTTGAGTGCCTGACATATGCACTACAAAGACTTATTCATCTGACATTGCCTTGCTCTTTATCTTATTACTTATATCAATATGCTAACTCTTGTAAAGGTGTGTCATTGTCATTTATACCTCTAGAAAGATTTGAAAACTAGTAGAGTGACTATTCCTATTCTCATTGGTAAGTGATTATGGGACAGAGGGATATTTAGATTAAAACAAGTGAAAAGAGAATATTATTATGATATGGTAAATGAGCTGTAGGGAAAAGAAATAACATTTCCTGGATCAGGCATTGTGACAGAAAAACATGCTATGTTATTGACTTTGCCTGAAACACTCATTCTTTGACTGTCTTCCCCTTCCCAGACTGGAAGCTTCTGAAAAATAAGACTATCATTCACTGTTGTATCAGGGCCTAATGGGAGATAATAGGAGGTATTCAACAAATATTTGTTGAATGAATGGAACTCAGAATAATCTGGGAGCAAGATAGTTAGGTGCACATGATGAACCGGTACAGGAGAAAGTAACCAATCAGCCCACTTATTGAATAAGTTGGTTCACTTGCAATATAGAAGCCAAAATTCATAAACCTTGTATCAAATAGGCGATGTATGCTCCTCTTGCTACACTGCTTCTGTGAACTAAGATGTGTTTGGGGGCTCTGCCAACTTACATGATACTCCCTTCACTGAGAATAGTAATCCAAGGGAGTCCCACATGTCCTCCATTCCTCAGGGGTGAGCTACTGCCACCAATGCTTCCTCCCTTCATTGGGGCCATGGCCATTGCACATTTTGTTTGCTACGCTATGTCCTTTCCTGCCTCCCTTTCATACCCCAATGAATGAACTCATCCATGAGTCTCAAATGCATAACACAGTGCCTGGCACAAGATGAAGCCCAGTAATATCTGAGAAATAAATATTCAATAATAATAAAATTAAAAAAAAAAACTTCTTACAGTCAAATTTTAACACATTATGGCTTGTACCCATTTAGCCATAAACTATTAACATTTATTTAGCATTTATTACTTTGTGTGAGGCTCAATGGTAGATGTTACAGGGCACAAATACAAAAAAACATAATCATAACAAAGTAAAATTTAGATAGGGAAAATCACACGCATTTAATCTTAAATGTCAACTTCAAAAATTTATGACATTTTTCTGAGATAGTGCATTGAGAAGACTTCTAAGACTGCAGTCATGCTCTGAGGAAAAGAGTATCAGGTATAATTAATAATATCTACTATGAAACTGGGAGGTGGATAAATGATCATTAACACATGTTATATTGGATTTAAAAATATACACATATATATATTTAAGTGGAGTGTTCTGTACTACATTCTAGCTATGTGGCTTTGGGGAAAAAAATCACCTAATCTAAATCTTCATCCCCAAAATTGTGATGACATTAACTTCTCTATGGAACTGTTATAATGACAAAAAATGTAAAAATTCTTTATATAAAATCTAAAGCAGAAATGCGAGAAGTCATTAAGTTAAGCAGACATGCAGAAAAATAGCACAAAGGAGTAAATTAACAATGAATTGTAGGCATCAAATGTTCTAGGAGTTCAGAGGGCGGTGAGGCAGTTTATAGCACAATTTGTTGCTTCAGAGAATAGAAGTAATAGATATTATAAAAAATGTAGAGATGGAGACATATACTTAATATTTAAAGTTTGGCTTTGCTTGACACTATTCCTAGAATTGTTATGCCTTGGAGCTATTTCATTAATTTTTTTCTAATAAGTTTGAGGTGACTGTGACTATTGACATAATACACTGAAAATATAAATCCCATAAAGTGTGATCTGACTTTATTCATTTAATTTCCCAAAGATGTTACAAATAATTTATTGATAGCTACTAAATAAAAATAAAAATGGGAAAAATGTTCCAACCTAATAAGAATAAGAAACTATATTAGACAAGGAAGATAAGTATTAATAAAAGCAATATTATTTTATTGTATCACAGCTATTTTGATAGGTGCCTTGCATACATTATGGAACACAATAAAAGTTTCCAGAATATGTTGAAAAAGGCAATGGGAAACATATTTTTCTATTTAGATCTAGGGAAATTACTATATTTTAAGAGTATTGGGATTAGGATATGGTCATATTTTCTACTCCATTTTTCTTATGCCTGGACATAACTGCCAAGTTTCATATCTGTTCCAATGGTATACTATTTCCTGCATGAATCTGTACTACTAATGGAATCATTTCACACAGACAGGACTATTAATGTCAGTATAAATGTATTGAATTCATTATGTTTTAACTTAATTTCTTGGGATTTGTGTATTACTTTTAATTAGGGAAAAATCAAAATCTAGGATTAAGGAATCTATTTTTCTACACAAGTTCTAAGGGAATGCTGCTCAGTGTGCCTGTCTACTATGTGATGAGAAGGTTGAGCTGGGTTGAATATCCACATACTGCTTCCCTCGTTTAAAATTTCTTGCTAAAAATTAAAATCACAATGAGATACTACCTCACACTGGTCAGACTGGCTATCATTAGCAAATCAACAAACAAAGTGCTGGCAAGAATGTGGAGAAAAGAGAACCTTAGTGTAGTGTTGGTGGGAAGGCAGACTAGTGCAGCCACTGTGGAAAACAGTATGGGATTTCCTCAATAAAACTAAAAATGGAACTACCTTTTTGATGCAGCAATTCCACTGCTGGGATTATATCTGGAGAATCCTGAAACCCCAATTCAAAAGAACCTGTGCACTATGTTCATAGCAGCACTATTTTCAATAGCCAAGTGCTGAAAACATCCTAAATGCCCAGAAGTAAATGAGTGGATAAAAAAACTGCGGTACATTTACCCAATGAAATACTTCACAGCTGAAAGAAAGGAGGAACTCCTACCCTTTTGTGACAGCATGGATGGAACTGGAGAACGTTATGCTAAGTGAAATAAGCCAGTTGGTGAAAGATAAATACCATATGATTTCACCTATAAGTGGAACTTAATGAGCAAAAATATACTAATGAGCAAAATAGAACCACAGGCTTGTAAACATGGAACACACTGACAGTGACCAGATGGGAGTGGGGGAGGAAATAATGGTAGAAAGAAGGTGAAGAGACTAGTCAAAGAACATGCATGAATGACTCATGGATATGGACTAATGGTGTGGAGATTGACTGTGGGAGTGAGGAGTGAGTTGGGTAGAGAAGGGCAAAAGGGGAAAAAATTGAGACAACTGTAATAGAATAACAATAAAAAATTTAAAAAATAGAATTTCTTGCTACAAAAAACGATTTTAGCAAACTAAACAATGTTCTTAGACTTCCGGCCAAGACGGAGGCATAGACATGCTGTGTCTCCCTCCACAACTAAGAAGGAATACAACTACTTCAAAACTAGAAATGACCAGAAGTTCCAGAAAATCAAACTGCATGGAAGTCCAACAAAGATATAAAGAAGAAATAGTCATACAGACAGGTAGGAAGAATGAAGACGGGGCAGAGAGGACACGGTGTGGTGGTAGCAGCAGTGGCGGCAGTGGCAGGCCAGTGGAAAACATAGTTATACATTTTAAAAAGTCAGGAGGGACACCTGAGGAGGGTTTCCAGATCCTCACCAGAACGCACAGCTCACAGTTCCAGCACCAGGGAAAATTAAGCCTCATTGCTTTTGACTATGCAAACCAGTGGGGGTTGGGGTGGAGGCAGAAACTGCCAGTCTCTCAGCAGAGTCCACTTGTTTAAAGGGCCCCCACGGTCCTAGAACGTCCGCAGACCCATCGACTCTGAGAACAACAGCCAGGACAACAGCTAGAGAGGCACCAGTCCCATACAGAAGTGGGAGAAGTGCCCAGAAAAGGGGCGAGTGCTGGGCAAGCAGCATTGTTCCTTCTCAGACCCCTCCCCCACATACAGCATCAAACCTGGTGAAACAGATCGCCCTGTACTGACCAATCTCTAAGGCTCCACCCCTTACATTGTAACAGGAGTGACAGCTCTACCTAAGACACAGAGGCAAACACACACAGGAACTTCCGGCCAAGATGGAGGCCTAGTCCCTCCACAACTAAGAAGAAATACAACTATCGCAAAACCAGAAATAACCAGAAGTTCCAGAAAATAAATAGAAGTCCAATGTATGCAGTTATAAAGAAGAGGTGCTCATCCAGATGGGTAGGAGGGTCAAAGCCTGGGCGGAGAGGTCAAGCTGTGCTGGCGGTGGCAGCAGTAACAACGGTGGTGGGACAATGGTAAGTACAGACACCCATATTTAAGGGGAGGTGAGAAGCACCTGGGGAGCACCCCCAGCTGCAGACCAGATCCATCGGCTTGAGATTCCAATGCTGTGGAAGGCAGACCCCCCATTGCCTTGGACTCTGAGGCCCGGAGGGGGTGGGGACGAAGGAGGAGGCTCCCAGTCTCTCAGGGAAGAGTGAATGGCAGGAATCCATCTTGGACTCCCACCCCTACAGAAAACACCACAGCATGGTGAGAAGGGTCACCTGGTTGTGACAAGTGCATGGGGCTCCACCCCCTATAGCATAGGTAGTGTGACAGCCCCGCCCAGGAAGCAAAGTTTAACACAAAACTGTCAGGATGGCACAGATCATGATAGAGATCCTGGTGATGCAGCTGACCAGACAGCAAATATCTAATCTAATGAAGCAGCAGACAGGAAATCATTCTGAGGCACAGTTCAGAGTTTTGGTTATACAAATGCTTGCAGACCTAACAGCAGATCTTAAACAAGATGGGGAAGGAATGAAGGCCAGTCCTGCTGAAATGAACAAAAACACATATAAAACTAGTGGTGAGGGAAAGAAAACCAGGGATCAAATCAACAAATTGGAACATAGGGAAGGAACAAACAGTCAACCAGTGAAGAAAGAGGAAACAAAAAGTGAGGAAAATGAGGAGAGGCTCACAAACCTATGAGACAGCTGTAAGCAGACCAACATCTGAATCATAGTGTTGCCAGAAGGTGAAGAAGAAGAACTAGAAATTGAAAAATTATGTGAAAAAATAATCAAGCAGACCTTCCCTAACTTGGGGAAGGAAACAGACTTACAGGTCCAGGAAGCACAGAGAGTTCCAAAAAAACTGGACCCAGGGAAAGCCACAGCAAAACACGTTATAATCAAAGTGTCAAAAGTAAGGATACCCCTTGGCTGCTGTGGCTCAGTGGATTGAGCGTCGGCCTGCAAGCCAAGTGTCGCTGGTTCGATTCCTGGTCAGGGCACATGACTCGGTTGCACATCAGGTCCCCAGTTGGGGGTGCAAGTGAGAGGCAACCACACAGTGATGTTTCTCTCCCTTTCTTTCTCCTTTCCCCCTCTCTTTAAAAATAAATAAATAAACAAAACAACAAATAAATAAATAAATAAATAAATAAATAAATAATTTAAAAAAATTTAGGGCAAAGAGAGAATCTTAAAATCAGCAAGAGAAAAGAGAATTCCGTACAAAGAGGTCCCAATAAGACTATCAGCTGATTTCTCAAAAGAAACTCTGCAGACAGGAAGTGACTGGCAAGAAATATTCAAAGTAATGAAAAGCAAAAACCTATAACCACGATTACTCTATCCAGCGAAGCTGTCATTCAGAATAGAAGGGCAGAGAAAGTGCTTCCAGGACAAAGTAAAACTGAAGGAGTTTATCAGATCCAATCCACTGTTATATGAAATGTTAAAGGGACTTGTTTAGGAGAAAGAGGATCAAAACTATGAACATTAAAATGAAAACTGTATCACAACAACCAACAACAGAAGCTAGGGAATCAAAACAAAGGCAAACTAACTAGGCAATGAGAGTGGGAAAAGGATTATAGGTTTGGGAAACATTATTGGGGGAGGTCAGCAGGGAGGTGGAAGGGGTAAAGGGAGGGAGATGGTACAGGAATTAAGAAGCACAGTAGGAGGAAGTGGAGTAGATAGGAAGATGTTGAGAACTATATGAACAACCAATGGGCATGGACTAAGGGGAGGGGGACGACTGGAGGGAGGGGGGTCAGTGGGTTCAGGGGAACAAAGGGAAAAGAAATTGGGACAACTGTAACAGCATAATCAATAAAGCATATTAAAAAAATGTTCTTAGAGTCATAGTTAATCTACACTTGGTGCAAGATCCTTATCTTATTGTGGACCAATAACAAAGTATTCATGGGAATGGCAGCAGGTCCATGGATTACATTTGAGCTACACTAGTTGACAGAAAACTAGAAATTGATTGATTCACTTCAGTGTGATCTACTGATTTACTATTATATTAGTTGTAGAGCTGTTGTAGAGCTTCCTTGCACAGCATTTTTAGAAAGAGAAAAAAGGGCACTGGGGACAATTATGAAGTGCATACTATGATACATCTCATTATTGTTCCAGTTTTTCATCCTTCTATACTTTCCAGCCACTTTATTTTTCTGCCCCATTGATAATGGGCTTGGAAATATGACTTGATTAAGACAAAAGAATACAGGCAATCATTGTGGTATGCCAATTCTGAGCCTAGGCCTAGTAGTCATGGTATGTTTCTAATCAATGCTCTTGCGCTTGTGTTATTGCGATGAGAAGCACATGTATTGGATAGCCTGTTAGGCCAATTATGAGAGAAGATGAGAGACACACAGAGCAGATGTAGATTCAAACTGAATGTAGTAGCCAACAGCTTACAAGACTTGTCTACATCTGTCAAATTCCATGTGACCCCAGACACATGAGCGAGAATAAATAATTTTTGTTTTAAGTCACTGAATTATGGGATTATTGTTACATAGTTTATTCTGCTAGTAGCTAACTAATACATGTATGAAGGGAAACTTCCAAGAATCAAGGTGATGGGTAGCTGATGTGATGGATAGTGTCAGAGATGGTATACTCACACCTTGGCTATGAAAGAGGTATTAATAATTAGATTTATAAGTAATGCATTGAGGCAGGTGTTAAAAACTTCTAATTTCACAAGTGCTGAGACTCCCCCTTAGGGCTATGATGCAAGGAAAGGACCAAGTTAGTACAGCAAAGAACAAAAATGCAATGTGATGCACAAATACCAGGAATGTATTATTGAAAGAAGAACATTTTAAATTAGGTTAAAACAGACTTTATCCATTTACTAAAGAGGACGAATTTTAAGCTAATGACAGAATGAATGTATATAGACATATACAAAGTTATACTCTTCAGTTTCCTTTCTTAAAATAATTATGTTAAAGTAAGAATAAAGCCTTTTTTCTACAGTGTGGACTCAAATAATTTCCTACTATTTTTTAATTTTCCTTTAAAGTTCTAACTTAATGAAGCCTGTTAGGATACTGTTCAAGATTGATTTTTGGACTCAAGAGCTTAGAGAGATAACTGCATTAATTAATGCAGCTTTTGAGAGTAGATTGGGCAAATAGGATTGCTTACAGAATAATGTTTTCATAATTATTGTTTAGAGTGTGATATTACAATAATATATACTTTGTATAGCACTAATAAAGAACAGCTTTTACTCCTCCAATTTCCTTGGTCAATTTTCAAAGCAGATGGTGCCAAACACACTATGAGGAAGAAAAAAATCTGACCTTAAACTTTATGAAAGCAAAAGTGAAAGAGAATTTTATCTTGGCTTCTGGTGTTACAAAGTTAAACCAAAATTTAGTGTATATATCTGAACTTTAACAAGTACTTAGTTAAATTTAGGTATGTACACATACAATAAATTTACATGCCACTTTTATACTTGTAGTTAACTTTTCTGAATACTATTTGAGTAATAACTATATAAAATGCAAATACTATTTTTATTTGTTCAAAGGTGTATTGGTTTGTACTTCGTTAGTCAAAAATGAAAATTATGGAACAAGTATTGCCCAAAGGAACAAAATATACACATAAATTTTTGATTTAGTACCCATAGCCAAACTGCAGCAGCTCACTTAATAAGGGGGCTAAAGCCATTCTGAGGGACTCCCCAGGGAGAAATGTTTCACTTTGTAAAGCTTTGTATATAATTAAAAATTTACCACAACTACGACCTTGAATATATTCTGGAATAAGATATAATTAAACACCCAGAATTTCTAGTAAATAACAGCTGCAAGATAAGCAACAAAAATGTTTTCTCAGCAGTGTTTTATTTACATCTTTCTAAACTATAAACTTCTTTAGCCGAATGCATTTCAAAAGGAATGTCAGCCAGCCTGTTTTCAGGGAGATCTTGATCTCAAAAGAGTCACTCATTCCTTTGTAGTTGGTAAGACAAAATTACTTTCATCTCACTCAATTCACAGAAAAAATACTTATATAATCATTCTAGAAATGCATCTACCTACTGAGGAGAATTTAAGAAGTGCTGATTTTTAGTACAAGAAAAAATGATGGCACTGACTATTCTTTTATCAATAGTTTTGGCTTTATTATAAAAGACACACTATTGATCCATTCTTAGCAAATTTTATAATTTCTCCTACTGTCTAGTCTTAATATCATGTAAATACATTCCACTGTTAAAAAATTTCCCATATCTTATCCATGAAAACCATTATGCAGCTATAGAATTAAGATTAAATAAACATGATCTCAGTAAATGTTAAGTAACCACAGATGCTTAGCATTTCTCTTCCAACAATGAATTAGTATTGTAGCCATGACAAACTCTCAAGTGAAAGTTTATAGATTGGCAAAATGCCTATTACAACTTACACATTTACTGCAGAAATTTTCTTAGAAATGATTTTCTTTTTACATCTAAAAATTAAATTCGGGGTGAAATAACCACACCCATGTCTCTAACATCATCCATGTTTTAATATATAAACCTTGCTGTAAGGACAATGGAGTTTAGTCAGGCTCCCTCACCCTGGATACCCAGGCATGGACTCTTTAGAGATAATCATTAGATTCACATGTGCAGCACACTCAGTTGTATAAGCATTGATATCATATTTTGGCTAGTAGCAGGCTTTGTCTATGCCTAATATAAAAGAGGTGAAACTCCCATGGGAGTGTTGGCGCAGTGAGCAGGGGTTCAGTGAGCAGCAAGGGCTGCATGCTGAGCCACGGGAGCACAGCTGGTGGCTGGCGGGGGTCCATTGCAAACCTAAGGGCAGAGGGCAAGTATGAATGCTGTAATGTCTGCAATAAAGAGCTGTCAGAGATTCCAACCTTGCCCCACATGTTCTTCCAATTGCTGGACACAAAAGAATCAGCATTGGGTTCCACAGTACTTACTAACTTAAAAAAAAAAAAAAAGATATACAAACTTGTGACACATTGACTAGTGTTAATATGATGTCAAGCATTTTTTCAGTATCTCTGCTTTTGACAATCAGTCTTTATAAACTTAAACATTTGTGTCATAATGTAACATTAAGGAAAAAAGTCATGAGTGAAAAGATGCTTTTTGTTGAGACCTCATGAACAGAAAGGTCTCAGAAATACATAATTGAACACTTAATATCAAGGAGTTTTCATCTTGGACTATAAATTCTGATGCTAAAATAGGTAAGTCAGAAGGATTAATATCTCCAAGTACAAACTTCAGCATATATTTGAACATGATGATATGATGCAAAAAAGAAATGAAACAACACATTCATTAGTTATCATGCTTCCAGTCTATCCACATTTCACATGTAAAACAAATTGGTCAGAGAACATAAGTTTTCTTCAAAGAATCACAATAAATTGACTGAATTGCATACTAATACTGAGACTTAAGCCACTGTCTCTCTAATGTTTACTGATATTGTCAAAACAATGAGACATACACTGTCTGCTGTCAAAAGTGTGCATACAAGTTACCTATTTGCACATATAAGTATCAAGCCTGTATAAGCTCTACGGAAGTAGTGATCTCAAGAAGTGAGCAGAATATAGAACACAGACTCAACCAAGTATCATAGCAAGATTGATGCTTGAAAATTAGCCCCAAATTACTGTCAGGTGGCTTTTTCAGGAGTACACAAAATATCAACATGAAAGCTTTCTCAAAAAATTTTTTTGTTGTTGTTTAATTATAGTGGTACCAATTTTTGCCCTGTTGCTCTTCTCTGCCCTGCCCCCCCAGTCATTACCCACCCTGTTGTCCACATCTATGCGTCCTTTATACTTGTTCCTTGACTAGAACCTTCCCCTTCTTTCTCTCCTTTTCCCCCTTCCCCCTCCCTTCTTGTCACTGTAGTCTGTTCCTTATTTCCATGCCTCTGGTTCTCTTTTGCTTCTTTGTTTGTTTTGTTCATTAAGTTCCATTTATAGGTCAGGTCATATGGTATTTGTCTTTCACTGCCTGGCTTATTTCACTTAGCATAGTGCTCTTCAGTTCCATTCATGCTGTTGAGAGGGTAGGAGTTCCTTCTTTCTTTCTGCTGCATAGTATTCTATTGTGTAAATGTACCACGGTTTTTTGATTCACTCATTTACTGATGGACATTTAGGCTGTTTCCAGCACTGAACTAATATAAATAATGCTGCTGTGAACATAGGGATGTATAGGCTTTTTTTTTTTTTTTAATTCTGAATTGGTGTTTCAGGATTCTTAGGGTATAATCCAAGCAGTCGAATCACTGGATCAACAGGAAGTTCCATTTTTAGTTTTTTTTTGAGGAAATTCCACACGGTTTTCCACAGTGGCTGCAACAGTCTGACTTCCCACCAACAACACACTGGGGTTCCCTTTGGAGAGATTTCTTTAAAATGTAATGAAACTTATGCACAGAACTAAAAGTGTCAAAATAGTGAACTAAACCTCAATATACCCAAAGTCCACACACTTAAGATCTATGTCAAACTGTCTGCCTGATGCATTTTATTATATACCATAAACACCAAATACAGAAAGCTGTGAGATTTACTGACAGGGCACTTTTGAATATGAATCAACTAATATAGAGTGACAGTTGAACACTGTTTTAGGACATGTAGAATTAACAAAAGCCACATTGATCCCTGACCCTGGCACCAAGATTTTGACCTGAAGGTTTGAGCTGAAAACCCATTGTGTTTATATTTTTGTAAAATCTACACATTTTTTTGGGATTTTAGAAGAAATAATGTGGAAACACACACACTATAATAGATCAATATGTAACCCCCACAATTTATAATTTGTTTCTCCTCAGACACTAACACTAGAACAAGGATGTGGGTACAAGGTGGTCTTTATTTGGGAGGTTACCCCAGGAACCACAGGTGAGAAAGTGGATAAGCTGAGATAAGATGTGGAGAAAAATCTAATGAACACATTATTGGTATGGCAACTTCAGTCAACCCCTCTGAGGAACCACTTGGAAGATACTTCAGAATTGTCCTCCAGAAGATGGGGAAGCTACTGGTATTTATCCCTAAATTCCATCTTTCACTGTTGGAGAGTTGTTCCTGGGGTTGTTAAAGCCCATTTCCAGACTAAGGAGGTCTGAGCAAGTTCCCCAGAGGGTAGAGAAACCAAAACACACAAGCACAGAAATGGGAAGCTGTCAGCATTTCCAGAACACAAACATGGGCTCAGGGAGATGAGCCAGGGCAACAGAAGTATCTGCTTCAAAAGTACATGCATCACAAAATCTCAGATTTCTTTATTCAGCAGTATGCACTTTCTAAAGAACTGATTGATTCCCAGCCATTGGAAAGCCAAGATAAAGTGTTTCTGAACCTGATTTTCTTATTCCCCTCCTTCTCTTGAAGCTGCCCTTATCATCTGATTGTTAGGTCCACATGGACTCACTAGA
This sequence comes from Furipterus horrens, assembly GCF_987537825.1. Taxonomy (NCBI): domain Eukaryota; kingdom Metazoa; phylum Chordata; class Mammalia; order Chiroptera; family Furipteridae; genus Furipterus; species Furipterus horrens. Next base: position 76,956,407 of record NW_028327172.1, on the reverse strand, counting down.
GAGGCCCTCTGATGCCCTGTGCACTTTTGCTCTGTGTGACAATACAGCCGGTGGGAGGCTAGGGGAGGTGGTGTTGTGTTCCTACTGCTCCTGTGTTTATTGCTTTTCTTCAGACTCAGTGACTGTGATTACTACACTGTCTTCTCCTGACCCCCACCCAGCTGAATACTGTATGAGAGGCTGGTGTCAGCCCATAAATGTGCCACTGGATATGTGGTTCTCTGCAAGGTCTCTGATGGCTATGCTTTGTTTGGACCCTTGTCCTGTTTTAATTTCAATCTATGTCATCCTGAAAGGGAGCCTGCCTCTTGGCCATATATTGAAAGCATCAGAGACTTAACTGATTTCTAAGTCTCAAAACTGATGTTCTTGGCACCTCAAGATCCATTGGTGAAGGCAGGAATAAAAATAGTAGAAATTTTATTTGTATTTATTTTAAATGATATACCCTGGCTGGTTTGGCTCAGTGGATTGAGCGTCGGCCTGCGAGCTAAGTGTCGCTGGTTCGATCTTCCAGTCAGGTCACATCAGAGAAGGAAAACTCTGACTCCAAAAAACCTCCGCTGCCTTGCGGCATACCTCTTCAGGGGAAAGGCTAAGGGAGTAAACCCCGACAGAAAATCCGGAGCCGGAGTCCCTAAGGCGGTTTGACGTTGTAGTCAACACCGGCAACTCCTGCGGCGCACCTGAAGCCAAGCTGTATTGACTCCGTCTTTCCCTTGGACCCTTCAGCTGCAAAGAGAGGGGGGGTCTGCTGCATGGGCAACAGCAGACCCTCCATATCACCCCGCCCAGGCTCTGTAGCTTCAGCTTCACTGGAGAGGACACTCCAGCGTCATCGCAAGATGTCGATTCAACACGGGAGGAGACAGATACCGTGTCACTCCTGAGTCGGACTGCACAGCCATTCTCGGCGGTGCAGATAGACTTTTAAGAAGCTACACCATCGCCTCGAGACGGACGGGCATGGGCAACAGCAGACCCTCCACATCACCCTGCCCAGGCTCTGTAGCTTCAGCTTCACTGGAGAGGACACTCCAGCGTCATCGCAAGATGTCGATTTAACACGGGAGGAGACAGATACCGTGTCACTCCCGAGTCGGACTGCACAGCCATTCTCGGCTGTGCAGATAGACTCTTAAGAAGCTACACCATCGTCTCTCGAGACGGACGGCTGCCGACGACGACGATGATTTTAAATGATGAATTTAAAACATCTAACATTTTCATATTTTATAACATTATACAGTACTATATATACTTTACAAATATACACATATTTAAAATGTGATCAAAATATTTTTTTAAACCAATGAGGTGCACCATTAAAATGCTTGAAGGTCCTTCTCTGAGGGACTGAATTTAATGTCCCATGGTCAGAGGTTTAATGATCTCTGTAAAAATAGCAGTTCTTCAAAGAAACTTTTAGATGGCTGCTATTAATTGTGTTGAGAAGTCTGCTACATTTGTAAACTCATGGCCTCATGGCTATACTGCCTAGTCCAAATGGCTCTGGTCATCCGCTCTGCATGTTTGATTTCCTCAGCTCTGTAATTTGCTCTCAGGGTTTGGGTTTGGTTAGTAAAGAAAACAAAAAGCCTTTGAAGGAAGTGTCCTGTAGGATGAGGCATTCTCATTGTTACATTTAAGATATAAGTGTCTACCACAGTGATTTTTAAAAAGACCAAACTTATATCCTTGGTGTCAATCTCAAATGTGATTGCACACAATATAATCAATACTATCTTGATTACTATGCAACACTTTCTCAGTCTTAATTATGGTGAATAGATTTTTTTTTTCACTATGTTCAGTCTGTTTGATAATTCTATAAGTACCTAATGAGCAGGGACCTCGTTGTCTATTTTCTTTAACTATAAAAACACCTTGCAGATTGCTATTGTTAAAAATGACATAACTAAATTGTTGACAGAAAGCACTATTAAGGGATTTACTTATTCACATTCTGAAAAATACTTCCTGGTCTTGAAACAGATTTGATGATCAAGTCTTGCTACTATTCTGGGCAGTCCAGAGTATAAGGTTGAAGGGAACAGAAACAGCTTAAAAGCACAACAGCACCCAATTAAACCTGATGAGGGGTTAAAATTAAGCTACATATTTCCTTTAGGATTTATACATTTCCCCTTCTTACTTTTCCAGGTTATTAATCCATGCTTATAGGAGGAAAAAAATAACTTACTTCAGTAAAGTGCTTTTCCCATTTACAAGACAAATTCAAATTTTCCATTAAGTTCACACCAAAAACCTAAGGAAAAGAGATTGTCATTGTCAGAACATGGCAGCAGCTCGACTGCCTGCCTGGACCTTTGATGTATGCAAATGATGTATGCAAATTAACCTGCCAAATGTGTTGATGGGTAAACTCACCCTAACCAAAATGTATGCTTGGAAAGGTGTGGAGACAGCACCTGCAGGCACGCAGGCAGAAGATTCCTATGGGCCCATGTGGGTGACAGGGAGATTCCACGCCCCCTTTCCCCTCTTCCCCTGTTCCTACGGGCCCTCAAGTCAGTCTGGGAGTTTCCACTTTTCTCCAACCTCCTTACCCTTCTTTCCACGATAAACCTGGTGTAAAACCCTAGACTGTTCTTCAGGTGATTTCAAAGAGCAAGGCCACCTGATAGTCATTACCCCCATTTTACATTAAAGTAATGAGGCTAAACAAAATTAATGCTTTTTCCTAAGACATTGGATAATAAATGACAAATTCAGGGAACTAAAATCCTACTTTTGTTAGATAGGGTAGATAGTAAATCAAGGCAGGGAGGAGGAGGGAGACATGTGTCACTCATTAATTCAGCAGTCCGGAGCTTAGTCCGATAAAATTGCCAGGTGTTCCAAAAATGACCAGAAAAACCATGATAGTGCAGGAGGAGGGGAACTCTTGAAATTCTCTATGTTTCATTTCCACTAGTTGGAAAAGAAAGTCTTTGAAACCGTGTATTAATCCCAAGGTCTGGAAATTGGAGGGGGAGGAATCTAGAAGCTGGCTACAGGCATAAAAATTTCCAAACCCCAATAGTTGGTGCACTCAATTAGCTGGGTGCCTGCTTGCAGCTTTGTGCTCAATAAACTTACTCATTTCCACTATACATGTTGTCTCCTGTCTGAATTCTTCTCTTGTGAGTAAGGCAAGAACTGAGGAGGGGGAGCCCCAAACTCTGGTCTCCCAGGTAAGACTTTTGCAACTTCAAATCTACAACAGGTTTTTTTTTTATCTTATAGATCTGTATCCAGTATCCAGTTGTGTGTGTGTGTGTGTGTGACTGTTTTTCTGGAACTACAGATATATGAGCAGAATATTGTTTTATATAAGGATATATATATATATATATATATATATATATAATAAGTATAAAATAACATATTTATTGAATTTCTTATAACTAGTTTTTGAACATGTCTGTATTTTGTTGACATTCTTTTTTGGTCACAGAGGCAAATTGAGTGATTATTTTCAAAGAACAGAATACACAGTCTTCTTTGTAAGAAGTGATTTACTTGGAATCTATTTTCTTTAAAGTACAGCATGATATTTTTTCTTTAATTGAGATATTTTTCTACCCAGGATGATCCTAATTATTTTAGATGAAAAATCCAATACCACAAAGGATTGATCTTAGGGCTGTCAAAGAGAAATTGGACATCTGAGGCTAGCTGCTAGATAAATTTGCTACATGTTCATCCCAGCAAATACAAATTACTTCTCCTACTTGAAATTGTCAGTGTTTTCTTCCTTTCCACCCCTAGGTTGGTTTGCTGAAAATTCTGGAGCTGGTGATCCTGTTTGCTTTAAACTTTTCTATTAAGAAAGAGTCTGAAAGCTTAATTTTCATATCAGAAACCATGACTATAGTGGGACTCCACTTTTTGATGTCAATCCAATGCCAGCAGATTTCATGTTGAATAAGCAGTAATTTATTAGTTATCATTAGACTATTTGCTCTGATGTCTCTTAGCCACAGTCACAAAGAGCCCACCACAACTGTATACTCTAGATGAACATAAAGTAAAATCAAGTCTTTGTTCAAAATTAACACTGTTTTAAAGAAAAATAAGGAAATTCAGAAAAAAATAAGACAAAGTTTTGTTAGGGTTGCCTAGACATTTCTGTTCAATTTTATTTATAGTTTGTAAAAAGAAAAAAGAAATCAATGATTCATCAGAAAATGGGTCTCTGATTTTGAAAGCCAAAGTATGTGATTACTCTGATTAGTGTTTGTTTTCTGGAGGCCTCCAAAGAGAGACTACCTATGTTCAGTGAATAAGCACACTGAATTATTTTACCAATACATGAGTAAACAGGAGTGTACAAACAGTCAAGCACATTTTATGAGCTGAGTGAGACAGAATATTTGTAGTTATGGACAGCAGGACCTGAAGCCATGTATAGAGCATGAGCAGTAGAGCAATGACTCAGAGGAATGATGCAGCCCCTAAGCATGCACAGTACAGCATAGCAGACAACATGTGCTTATCTAAAGGTAACACCATCCTCTCAGAGTGATGTAAAACAACTTGTCTATGAGGGATGATGTAAAAAACATGCCCATGAGAGCTGACACAAACAACATGTGTGTATCAAAATTGTGAAAAACATGCTTAGGTGATAATGTACATAAACAACATGACTTTACTCCCAAGAGAAGAATAAAAGCAGAAGACTTCAGACCATGGATGACACACATCCAGAGACTGATTCGCCTTGAGATGACCTGCATATCCTGAATGTTCAGCTGTGCTTCTATTCCTCCTACTCTGCTTCCATCCCTCTGTCCCTCTGACTCGGCCTTGCAAGATGTCAATCACCCCTGGTTGCCTCCTGGATATGGACCTGGCTGGGCTCTTGTGATTTGGGTTTGTTATTTCCCAATTCTCTTATGTGATGTTATTGCTGATTGTTTCTGTGTAATTATTATTGTTATTAGGTCAGTATAGATTTGGATTGATTCTGCATTAATAAAAGCAGAGTAAATAGCATAGTCACCTGTGTTGACTCACTGTTATTCTTTAGTGTTGGGCTGGTGGCCATATAGGTGGCGCAGTGCTTTAAGGCCCAGAAGACCCGAGTGGGGATTGAGGGCTGACTTATAGGAAAGAATATATCGAGAACATCTGTTCATGACAAGAAGTGAAATGGAAATAATAATGGAATAGTGATGGGCTCCAGAGTTCCATGTCTCTCAGAATAGAGATATAAAATGCTCTGGATATTAAGTCATTGCAATGGTCTAAAAAAGAATTCTCATTGGTTCTAGACTACTAATTTTTTCCAAAGAAAAGTAGAAGAGTTGATTTCTCTTTTATTTGCTATTAAAAAAAGAAAAACTTTTGTTTATCGGGTTTTGTTTCTCATTTTAATGTTTGGAATACAATTAAATTGTATTAGCCATGCTAATTACCATGGTGATCAATTAACTCAGTTGCTGTTTAGAAGAGAGAAAGCTATATAAACAATTATCTTGAAATTTTCTCTCTCATAATACAATTGTAGAAACATTACCTATGATGCATATAATTCAGGAAATATCTAATTGACCATGTTTTTGTGATACAAGGGGCTTTTAAAATTTATTTGAGATATTTTTACTATATCTTTACCCTGTCAGGAAACTAACATACGTGCATGCTGCAAAGACAGTTAACCCAAAGTGTCACTGTAAATAAAGTGACTTGCCATGTAACTAGCTTTTAGGGTGGCAGGATCAGTGGCTGGAAGTATCAGATCCTTCCTGTTTGAGTAGACTGCATGCTATTTCTTTGTACCCTATAGTTACATGTCTCATGTGTCAGAGGTGAATGTGTGTGGATAATATGAAAACTGGTCACTTTCAGAAAGTTCTGCATTGTATCATAGCTATTTGTGTAGTTCAATCAACACCTTTTTTACAATTAAAATATGCTATCCACTAATTTTATACATTCATATAAAGAGCCCACACAAGGACTTGTGGAAGTTTGTGATGCAGCCTCTACTCATTTTCTAATATCTTCACAGGCTAGAGAGTATGATAAGCTAAGACTAATGAGAAATATATGCCAATGTCTTGAAAGGATCTTCACTACCTCTAAAGAAGATGCAGATAAACTGACAAAAAGACCTATACAGATTTCAATTCAGGAACTGCACAGGTCTTTCCTCATAAAATAAAGACTGCCTCTTAACTCAATTAGGCAGGCTCTGTACCAGAAAGAAATATGAGCATCTATTCTGTTTGAGTCTGGGTGAGTGCCTCTGTGACTGTTGGAGTTGGAAAGACTACTTTTTAAGAAAACTACAATACTATCCTTCCCTGCATCAATCCCACTATCCTATGGCATCCATTTGGTTCTAGCATCTATAAGAAAAAAATGAACAGTAAAATGTATGTTTGTGCGAGGAGAAGAGAGTCTGTTAAGTGGTATGATATTAATACCTCAAGGAAAAGACTATCCCTCCAAACCCAGGCAAGTAAAACAAATACAAACCGGTTTCAAACCTTAGCAGCACCCTCCTGGCAACACTGTGAAAGAACTCATGAAGAAATAGAATTTTACTGCCACTGTTTTATGTGCACTCTTGTCCAATGCATAGCTCTATGGTAATTTTGCCAATCATTAAAACATTTCTGGTTATATATCATGATCAAGACTCTGTGTTAGGAACTTTGGAGTTTCAAGGTTGACTAAGGTATCTGACATTAAAATTAATTAATGGAGTAAACATCTCATCTGACTAGCTTTAATGAAGTGAAGATATAATTTCTAAAATAAAAGTATAAAAAGGATTCAGTAAAAGTGCTGACTTTCAAACCCCTAGTTTGATATTTTAGTCTAATAAGTTCCATTGCTCTTGGAGACTAAGGAATACACTCAGAAATATATGTCTTTCCTATCCATTATCCTAAGAAGTGATAGGCATCTACCTAGAAGATTCTCAGAGGTTAATACTTTGTTAATTAATTATTAACACCACATGAAACAGCTAATTTTCTCATTTTCAGGATAACACATGGTTACCTAAGTGCAATGATGAATTCATGTATATACAAGCATTAATAATATTCTGACAATGAAGATTTATGAAGTTATTAAAGTGTACTTGAATTTATGACTAGGTCACTTTGAAACTTCTAACTTGTAGTTATAGTGTTTTTTTAATTTTTAATTTTTATTTATTAATTTTTTATTTTCACCCAATAATTTTTTTCCATTGTTTTTTAAAAGAGGGAGGAAGGGGGAGAGAAAAACATCGATGTGAGACTTCTGGCTAAGATGGAGGCGTAGACAGACATGCTGTATCTCCCTCCACAACTAAGAAGGAATACAACTACCTCAAAACTAGAAACAATGAGAAGTTCCAAAAAATCAAACTGCATGTAAGTCCAGCAAAGAAAGATAAAGAAGAAATATTCATCCAGACAGGTAGGAGGGGTGGAGCTGGGGCGAAGAGGATGTGGTATGGTGGCGGCAGCAACGGCGGCAGAGACAGGCTGATGGAAAGCGCAGTCACACATTTTAAAAAGTCAGGAGGGACACCTGGGGAGCATTCCCAGCTCCTCACCTGACCTCGCAGCTCAGGGTCCCAGCACCAGTGAAAATCAAGCCTCATTGCTTCTGATTGTGCAAACCAGTGGGGGTTTGGGTGGAGGCAGAAACTGCTGGTCTCTCAGCAGAGTACACATGTTTAAAAGGCCCCCACAGTCCTAGAATGTCCACATACCCACCCACACTGGGAACGATGGCCAGGGCAACAGCTAGGGAGGTGCCAGTCACATACAAAGTAGGAGAAGTGTCCAGAAAAGGGGCAAGTGCTGGGCAAGCTGCATTGTCCCCTCCCGGACCTCTCCCTCACATATAGTACCACAACATAATGAAACAGGTTGCCCTGTACTGACAAATCCCTAAGGCTCTACCCCTTGCAATATAACAGGAGCGACAGCTCTACCTGGGATGTAGAGGCAAACAAACACAGGAGCTTGGCAGAATGAGGAGACAGAAAGAGTATGATCCAAAAAGGGGAACGGATCAAGGTTCCAGTGGGAGAACTGAGTGACGAGAAGATAGCCAGCCTAACATATGAGGAGATAAACAACCTAACAGATGCAGAATTCAAAACACTGGTGATAAAAATGCTCACAGGCTTGACAGATATGCTTGAGTATGGCAAATGCATAAAAGAAGAAGTGAAGGCTATGCTAAGTGAAATGAAGGAAAATCCACCAAAACCAGTGGTGAAGGGAAGGAAACCAGGGTTCAAATCAATTATTTAGAACATAAGGAAGAAAAAACACAGTCAAGCAGTGAAGAATGAGGAAGCAAGAATTGAAAAAAATGAGAAAAACTTCCCAAATTTTGTGAAGGGAATGGACATACAGGTCTGGAAAGCATGGAGGGTCCCGGGCGAGTTGGACCCAGAGAGGACCACAGCAGGATGCATCATGATTGAGCTGCCATGGGTGAAAGATAGAGTCCTGGGGGCAGCAAGAGAGAGGCGGAGAGTTGCCTACAAGGGGGTACCTATAGGACTATCAGCTGATTTCTCAGAGGACACTGCAGGCAGGAAGGGACTGGCAAGAAGTATTCAGTGCAATGAAAGGCAACCTGCAACCAGGATTAGTCTATCCAGCAAGGCTATCATTTGGAATAGAAGGGCAGATGAAGTGCTTCTCAGACAAGATAAAGCTAATGGAGTTGTTCATCACCAAGCCATTATTATATGAAATGTCAAAGGGACTTACTTAAGAAAAAGAAGATCAAAAGTATGAACACTAAAATGACAACAAACTCACAACTATCAAAAACTGAATCTAAAAAATAAAAAGAAAATCCAACTAAGCAAACCTGAATTGAACAAAATCATAGGTATGGGGATCATTTGGAGGGTTATCAGCTGGGAGGGGGGAGGGGGAGAAATGGGGATATAGTGCATGGTTTAAGAAACATAATTGGTTGGTAGATAATAAACAGGATGAAGTTAAGAGTAATATAGGAGTGCTCGCTTCGGCAGCACATATACTAAAATTGGAACGATACAGAGAAGATTAGCATGGCCCCTGTGCAAGGATGACACACAAATTCGTGAAGCATTCCATATTTTTCAGACCGGAAAAAAAATCCGGGGTAGCAGTCCTCATATCAGACAAAACAGATTTCAAAACAAGGGCAATAAAAAGAGACAAAGAAGGACATTTGATAATACTTAAAGGAACAATCCATCAAGAAGATATAACACTGATAAACATATATTCACCCAACATAAGAGCACCCAAATACATAAAGCAAATACTAGAAGACCTCAAGAAGGCTATCAACAACAACACACTCATAGTAGGGGACTTCAACACTCCATTATCAACAATAGACAGATCATCGAAGCAAAGAAACACTAAGAATATGCAGGCATTGAACAATACACCAAACCACATGGACTTAACTGATATATATAGAACTTTTCACCCCAAAGAAGCAAAATATACATTCTTTTCAAATTCACGTGGGACAATTTCAAAGATAGACCACATGATAGGACACAAAACAAGCCTCAACAAATTCAAAAAACTGAAATCATATCAAGCATTTTTCAGACCACAATGTCTTGAAATTAAAAATCAATCTCAGAGAAAAAAATCAAAGACACCCAAACTCATGGAGAATGAATAACATGCTATTAAATAATGAATGGGTTAACAATGACATCAAAGAAGAAATCAAGAAATTTCTAGAAACTAATGATAATGAACACACAACAGCCCAAAAACTATGGGACACAGCAAAAGCAGTCCTAAGATGGAAGTTCATAGCAATACAGGCATATCTGAAAAGGATAGAAGAATCTCAAATAAAAAATCTAACCCTAAAGCTACACGAACTAGAACAAAAACAACAAACAAAGCCTAGGGCAAGAAGAAAAGGAAAATCACCAAGATCAGAACAGAATTAAATGACATAGAGACTAAACAAACAATCCAAAAGATCAACAAAACTAGGAGCTGGTTCTTTGAAAAAATAAACAAAATTGACAATCCTCTAGCCAGGCTCATCAAGAAAAAAAGAGATAAGACCCAAATAAACAAAATCAGAAATGAAAGAGGAGAAATCACGACTGATACCACAGAAATACAAACGATAGTAAGAAATTACTACAAACAACGGTATGGCAAGAAATTTGACAACCTAGAAGAAATGGACAAATTTCTAGAAACATATAACCTTCCAAAACTGAATCAAGAAGAAGCTGAAAGTCTCAACAGACCAATAACAAAGAAGGAAATTGAAACAGTAATCAAAAATCTCCCTGCACACAGAAGCCCTGGACTGGATGGCTTCACAGGCAAATTTTACAAAACATATAGGGAAGAACTAACTACTACCCTCCTCAAACTATTCCAAAAAATCTAAAAAGAGGGAAAAATCCCAAACTCTTTCTATGAAGCCAGTATTACCCTAATCCCAAAACCAGGTCAAGACACAAGAAAGAAAGAAAACTACAGGCTAGTATCACTGATGTACATAGATGCTAAAATCCTCAACAAAATATTGGCAAACAGGATCCAGCAATACATCAAAAAGATCATACACCACGATCAAGTGGGATTCATCCCAGGGATGCAAGGATGGTTTAATATTTGCAAATCAATAAATATAATACATCGCCTAAACAGAATGAAAGGCAAAAATCACATGATCATATCAATAGATGCAGAAAAAGTATTTGATAAAGTACAACACCCATTTATGATGAAAACACTTAGCAAAATGGGAATAGAGGGAGCATACCTTAACATAAGTAAGGCTATATATGAGAAGCCTGAAGCCAACATCATACTCAATGGACAGAAACTGAAAGCATTCCCCCTGAAATCAGGAACTAGACAAGTATGTCCAGTCTCTCCACTCCTATTTAACATAGTGTTGGAAGTCCTAGCCACAGCAATCAGACAAGAAAAAGAAATAAAAGGCATCCAAATTTGGAAAAAAGAAGTAAAACTATCATTATATGCAGATGACATGACAGTATACCTAGAACACCCTATAAACTCCACTAAAAGACTACTCAATATAATAAGTGAATTAGGCAAAATAGCAGGGTACAAAATAAATATACAGAAATCTAAGGCATTTCTGTACACCAACAATATATTATCAGAGACAGAGACAAAAAAGAAAATACCATTTACTATAGCAACAAGAAAAATAAAGTACCTAGGAGTAAACCTAACCAAAGAGATAAAAGACCTGTACTCTGAAAACTACGTAACATTGAAGAAAGAAATTAAGATACAAATAAATGGAAGCAAATATCATGTTCTTGGATGGGAAGAATCAATATCATCAAAATGGTCATACTACCCAAAGCAATTTACAGATTCAATGCAATCCCTATTAAAATACCAACGACATATTTCACTGACCTAGAACAAATACTCCAAAAATTCATATGGAACCAAAAAAGACCCCGAATAGCAAAAGCAATCTTGAGACAGAAGAACACAGCAGGAGGAATCAGAACATCAGATATCAAACAATACTACAAAGCCATTGTGATTAAAACAGTCTGGTACTGGCATAAGAACAGACAAATAGATCAGTGGAACAGAATAGAGAGCCCAGAAATAAACCCAGGCCTCTATGGTCAACTAATATTTGATAAAGGAGGAAGGAACATAAAATGGAGTGAGAAAAGCCTCTTTAAGAAATGGTGCTGGGAGAACTGGACAAGGACGTGCAAAAAAAAAAAAAAAAAAAAAAAAAAATGAAACTAGACCACCAACTTACACCACACACGAGAATAAACTCAAGATGGATCAAAGACTTAAATGTAAGCCATGACACCATAAAACTCCTAGAGGAAAACATAGGCAGGAAATTTTCAGATATTTCATATAACAATATCTTCACGGATACATCTCCTAAGGCAAGAGAAATAAAGGAAAAAATAAACAAATGGGATTACATCAAACTAAAGAGTTTCTGCTCAGCAAAAGAAAACATCAGCAAGATGAAAAGAAAACCAACCATATGAGAAAACATATTTGCCAATGACATCACAGACAGGGGACTGATTTCCAAAATATATATAGAGCTCATACGACTCAACATCAAGAAAACAAACAACCCAATTAAAAAATGGGCAAAAGACCTGAACAAGCACTTCTCCAAAGAGGACACACAGAAGGCCCATAGACACATAAAAAAATGCTTAATGTCACTAGCCATCAGAGAGATGCAAATAAAAACCACAATGAGATACCACTTTACACTAGTCAGAATGGCCATCATCAACAAATCAACAAACAACAAGTGCTGGCGAGGATGTGGAGAAATGGGAACCCTACTGAACTGTTGGTGGGAATGCAGACTAGTGCAGCCACTATGGAAAACAGTATGGAATTACCTCAAAAAACTAAAAATGGAACTGCCTTTTGAACCAGCGATTCTACTGCTAGGATTATACCCGAAAAATCCTAAAACACTAATTCAAAAGAACTTATGCACCCCTATGTTCATTGCAGCACTGTTTACAATAGCTAAGTACTGGAAACTGCCTAAGTGCCCATCTGTAGATGAGTGAATCAAAAAACTGTGGTACATTTACACAATGGAATACTATGTAGCAGAAAGAAAGAAGGAACTCCTGCCATTTGCAACAACATGGATGGATCTAGAGAGAATTATGCTTAGTGAAATAAGCCAGGCAAAGAAAGAAAAATACCATATGATATCACCTAATACAGGAAACTAAAGAACAACACAAGCAAAAGAACTAAACAGAACAAAGAGCAGAATTCAGTTGATAGGGGGGAGGAGGGAGGGTAAGAGGGGGGATAAGTAAGGGAAGGTTTTAGTCAGAGAACATGTATAAATGACTCTTGGACATGGGCAACGGGGAGGGATATGATTGTGGGAGAAGGGGTGGGCTGGGTGGGGGAGAGAAATAGGGGAAAAATGGGACAACTGTAATTGAAAAACCAAAAAAAATTAAAATAAATAAATAAATAAATGCTAAAATATATATATATATGAAAGGATGAAGCCAAAGACCTTATATGCACAACCCATGGACATGAACTAAGGGGGGTAGGATTGCTGGAAAGAAGGGGGGTACTGGGCAGAGAGGAGAAAAGGGGAAAAAATTGGGTCTACTGTAACAACATAATCAATAAAATATACTTAAAAAAAACAAAAAAACAAGCAAACAAAAAACATTGATGTGAGATAGAAACATCAATCGGTTGCCTTCTCATCCATGCCTGACCAAGACCAAACCACAACTTGGGTATGTATCTTGACTGGGAATTGAACCTGTGGACTTTTGGTTATGGGAAAGCACTCCGAGCCACACTGGCCAGGGCTAGTGAGAGTTTTTTTTAAGTGAGTTGATGACAAGTTACTATAAAATAGTACACAATTAAAAATAAATGGTTGGATGATATCTCTCAACCACTTCTTAATTCAAAACACAAGGCCCTGTTATTATTAATCTTACTATTTTGTGTTACATGGTTATTCTTCATACAGCAGGAATCAGAACATGAAAATATTTCTTTTCTAAAGGACAAAGGAAACAAGTAACTGTCAACCCACGAAGTTGTAAGTCATTTTAGTCCTGTTTTTAATTTGTTACACTAAATTTATTTAATCTATAAATATTTCTCTCATTGTAAGTAACCTTTAAACTTTCAATAACAAGGCATGTATCCCACAGATCAGAGTAATTTGTGTATGAGTAAGATATTAGAAGGGACCATAAGGCAAAAAATTGAGGCTGCAAACTTTCTTAAAAATAGGTAAATACACATTTAGACTTGGAAAATATACAGGGTAGGGTAAAAATATGTTTACAGTTGTTTGTATGAAAAATAATACAATTAATAAATAATAATACAAGAATAAACTCACAACTGTAAGACTATTTTTGCCCCACTCTGTATATTTTTAAAAAGCAAAATTATCAAAATATTATACAGTATCATTTTCTATATGCAATATATAACTTAAAAGGCATCTCTTTTCATGGTACAATGTTAAAACTAATAAACTAAAACAATAAATAAAACACACCATAAAAATATCCCCTGATGGGAAATGACATCATCTTTCAATTGCACTTTCAAAGAAATTGAAAACATGTCCCAACTGCATTATTGCTCATTCTCTTCTTGTTTCTCTTCCCATGTGTATGTTTGGGTACGTGTGTGTGTGTGTGTGTGTGTGTGTGTGTGTGATCTGTCCTTACAGTGAAGAAAAACTCTTAGCTGAGTTCCCAGCAGGTTCATACAGACTAAACTATTAGGTCTCCTGAGTTTCTTCAGTTGCACATCTAAGAGGACAATATGGTATTTAAGATTCAAAAATAGGCAATTCTAAGCTTTTCATATGAGAAAACTCCAAATATACTAATAAAAGATTGAACTTTCATTAGAGCATTTTTTAAAAAGATTTAATTTATTTATTTTTACAGAGAGAGGAAGGGAAGGAGAACAAGGAGGAAAGAAATATTAATGTGTGACAGAAACATCGATCAGTTGCCCCTTGCACATGCCCAATCAGGACCAGCCTACAACCCAGGCAACCCTAACCAGGAATCAAAGGCAACCTTTCACTTTGCAAGACCATGCTCAACTAACTGAGCTATGCCTGTCAGTGTTCATTTGAGCATTTTTAATGCATCTATTAAATAACGAACTATCTGAAAAAAAAGTTATTTATTTAAGACAGTCCTAGCAAAATTTATTGAACTAGTGTAAAGCAAATAGAATAGTAGAAAAATTAATTTTTTGAAATCCTCATCCGAGGATATATTTTTTATTGATTTTAAAGATGAAGGGAGAGAGAGAAAAAGAGAGAGCGAGAGAGAGAGTCAGAGAGAGAGAGAGAGAGAGAGAGAGAGAGAGAGAGAGAGAGAGAAATATGAGAGAGAGAGAGGGAGAAATATGAGAGAGAAACATGGATCAGTTGCCTCCTGCATATGCCTTGACTGGAAATTGAACCGCAGCGTTTTTGGTGCACAGGATGATGCTCCAACCAACTGAACCAACTGGCCAGAGCAGGAAAATTAAATTTTTAATGTAAGGAACCTGCTTAAAAATTCTTCATCTTTCCTAAGTTGCACTGAAAATATCAAGTGATAATTAAACTGTCTTAATAAGTCTTGATTACACTTTATTTTAAATATAATACCAGTCACATAAAGTAAGAAATCCAAACACAGCAAGCTAATATACTTGCTTAACATTTTAAAATTATTGTATATGCTACATAAAGACATTTATGCAGCTACTGTTTTTTTTTTTTTTCTTTTAAGAAAAGACATTTATTTTGCTCTAATATCATGTGATGTACTAAATGGAACCATCAGTTATCTGGCTTTTTTTTTTTTTTTTTGTATTGTTTTTATAAAATGACAAATTATAAAAGGTATTATTGTGGATTCATTCCAAGGAATAGCTTTGGGGTTACTTATTTGGCTAGTATGAAATCAGTCTCATCTTTTCTATTTTCCAGGTGTTTAAGCTATACAATGAGAATTGATTTTCTGAGGGATAGCTCTGAGAACTTGCAGGAGTCTCACTTATCAAAGAAAGATTCAATTATGACCCTATATTGTACTTACCAAGGAAGAGAGTAAGGGAATAACTTTACAAAAGGCTCCTCAGGAAAGGTTGCCATAATCTCCCATTACCTAGATTAGCAATCTAGATACCTCAGAGTGCCCATTTCTCAGTGGTCTGTGAAATATGGACTTATGGTATCAGAATATTTTATTTTTAGCAGTATTTATATATATTCCCAATGACCCTCCAGTTTATTACATAATCAGAAGAGATTTTTAATTAAAATTTTGAGGTAAGAGAATTATATACAGGGTGGGACAGAAGTAGGTTTACAGTTATGAACACACAAAAGAGTTTATTCTTGTATTATTTATTAATTATTACATTATTTTTCATAACCTAAACTGTAAACCTACTTTTGCCCCCTACTGCTACAGCACTGAGTAAAATGAAAGAATCAAACAATATATAAACAGAAGTACTAAAAATCCCCAAGAGTCTGTGTTTATCTTTTCAGTTTCCAGGCAATTTTGCAGTACAGGTTTAAGGCCTAGATGGGTGGCTGAACTAGAGAATCCAAAGGATCTTTGCCAATCCTGTCATCATGTGATCAATGGAATGATAGCAGTTAATTAGCCATAGGGTCTATGGTTTACTTTTTGTGTTCTCAGTAAAGAGTAAAGTAGTAAAAGCACACAGTACAAAATGCCACCAAAAGTAAAGAATTACAGCAAGATCATAAAACATATTGCATTATGTTCAGTAGCAAAAAAAGGCAATGGTTTACATGTATATATATATATATATATATAAAATTGGCTTCTTTGAATGAGAACCCTGAATTCTCACTTTTTCAAAACAATCTCTATTCTACAAAAATGATTTCATCCTAAGGGGAATCCTCCTGTACTGTTGGTGGGAATACAGAATGGTGCAGCCACTGTGAAAAACAGTAGTGACGTTCCTCAAAAATTTAAAAATGAAACTGCCTTATGACATTGTGGTTCCACTTCTGGGTATATGTCTGAAGAAACCCAAAACACCAATTTGAAATAGATGCATCCCTACGTTCATTGCAGTGTTATTTACAATTGTGCATCAATAGACGAGTGTATAAAATAAGCTATGGTATATATGTACAATGGAATATTACCTTGCCATAATAAAAGAACATAATTTTACCATTTGAGACAGCATGGATAGACCTAGAGGGTATTATGCTCAGTGAACTAAGTCAGTCAGAGAAAGACAAATACCATAAGATTTCACTTACATGTGAAATCTAAAGAACACAATAAATAAACAAAACAGAAGCAGACTCATAGATACAAAGAACAGATAGATGGTGTTTTTAATAGGCTTTGAACGGCTGGCCTTAGAACCTAATGGACTTAAGTAACTTTGGTTCCATGGTAATGGACATTCTCATTTCCAAACAGCACACAAACAAATGAACTTTGGAACATAGCATGTTACCTCAAGGTTCCATGGGGCCAGTCAGTGGGCACTGAGGCTGGAAGGCAGTCCTCAGACTGGTGAGTGGCTGAGCCTCTTTGAGAGGTGAATGAACCTAAAACAAAGCACCCAGTCTGAGGAGCTTATGAACCACCAACGGAGACCAGCTCCAGCCAGCCAGTAAACAATCGATGCCCTCTGCTCACATGGGCCCCCTAGGCCCCTGCCATGCTGATCACTGTGTATTGTGTTCGAGGGGACCTCTCTGAGGTAACCTTCTCCCTCCAGGTCAGCCCTGACTTTGAGCTCCGCAATTTCCGAGTCCTCTGTGAGCTTGAGTCTGGCATCCCTGCTGAAGAGATCCAGATTTTCTACATGGAGAGGCTCCTTGCTGATGACCACTCTTCCCTGGGCTCCTATGGCCTCAAAAACGGTGATATGGTAGTTTTACTTCAGAAGGAGAACGTGAGCCCTCGGCCTTTGGGACAGAGGTCAAGCCTGCCTCGCAGAGATTTCACCGGGATCCCCATGCCTGGGACATCCAGCTCCCAGCAGCAGCAGCGTGCACAATCAGCCCAGCAGCCCCATGACCTAGACTCCGGAGAGAAGATGACATGTGCTCAAGGTCTGGGCAACCCTGCCTTGATTCGAAGCATGCTGCTCTCCAACCCCCATGATCTGTCCCTGCTGAAGGAACGCAATCCCCCCTTGGCGAAAGCCCTTCTCAGTGGAAACCTTGAGACATTTTCTCAGGTCCTGATGGATCAGGAAAGGGAAAGGACCCTGAGAGAGCAAGAGAGGCTTCACCTCTACTGTGCTGACCCCTTTGATCTAGAAGCACAGGCCAAAATAGAAGAAGAAATCCGGCAGCAAAATATCGAGGAAAACATGAATATAGCAATAGAAGTGGCTCCAGAGAGTTTTGGGCAAGTGGCCATGCTCTATATCAACTGCAAAGTGAATGGACATCCTTTGAAGGCTTTTGTTGACTCAGGTGCTCAGATGACTGTTATGAGCCAAGCCTGTGCTGAGAGATGTAATATAACATGGCTAGTGGACCGAAGATGGGCTGGGATTGCTAAAGGAGTGGGCACACAGAGAATCATTGGCCGAGTTCATCTAGCTCAGATTCAAATAGAAGGTGATTTCTTGCAATGCTCATTCTCTATACTCGAGGAGCAGCCCATGGACATACTTCTAGGGTTAGATATGCTCAGGAGACATCAATGTTCCATTGACTTGAAGAAAAATGTGCTGGTGATTGGCACCACTGGCACACAGACTCACTTTCTTCCCGAGGGAGAGTTACCCCTCTGTGCTAAGCTGGTAAGTGGTACTGGGCAAGAAGAGTCTCAGACAAGGAAGTAGCAGATACCATTAAACATTCATTCATGGATTCAGGATGAAAATAACATTGAAACAGGTCATGAATAAGCCACAAATTTGTAGGAATCTAGGTTCTGGGTAAATATAAGCCATGAACTCACTGGCAATGTAACCATTAAAGACATCAGTAACAACTAAACCTGGCCTTGGGATCAAGTTTGTAGATCTGTAACTATGTAGATTGTGATTGCCTGATTTGCACCCTGCTTTCATTCCCCTTATCATAAGTCACTGAACCTCACCCTGGGGAGGCTGTGGAGGCTCCAACTGATTTGCAAATAATCAATGAAAGAAAAGGCAGTTTCTTCCTTTAGAGACACTGTTCTATAAGATTACAGGGCAGCTTGTCCAAACCAGTTGTTATTTTGCAGAATTTGCTGAAAGAAACCATTGCTGCTGACTGCATAGGGCATCTACACAAAAGTATT
Source organism: Furipterus horrens (assembly GCF_987537825.1). NCBI lineage: Eukaryota > Metazoa > Chordata > Mammalia > Chiroptera > Furipteridae > Furipterus > Furipterus horrens. The sequence goes on along the minus strand of NW_028327172.1, from coordinate 76,937,578 downwards.
TCAAGTCAGCACTAGTAATTATTTATATTCAGAGAAATATGTCTATTTTCACAGATTTTGCTCTCTTTGAGAAAGTTATTAGAAATAGTGGGTCAGTTAGACTTTTGAGTTGATTAATACTTGTAAAATTCTGTCTGGGACAGCATAAGGGCCTAGTTCCTCATATTTTACATATTCTCCTGGGCTCTTCTGGAGTCCTGCTCAGCGCAACCCACTCCTCAAGGCTATTTTTGCCATATTTAAGAGAGTAGATTTTTCTTCTAGGCTAGGATAGCCTAATATAACTTTCTTTTCTCCCTGAATCCAAAGAAACCTTGGTTATAAAACAAAGGCAATCAAGATGCTTCTTGGGAGCCTGGAAGTTTTCTTGTAGTGGGCGTGGGAGATAGGGGCAGCCAATGCTACAGGTCCTTTAATATTAAGTTCAAATAGATTGCTGTTTAAAAAAGTCTGCTATATAAATTAAGCTGCCACATAAATCTTGTTTGAAGAAATGTTTCACTGTTAAAATAACATTTGAAACCTTCTGAATGACAAGATCTCTAAGGCTTCATTCAGTTCTATGATCCATCTGACAAAGCTACCCTCCAATGATAGTGGAAAAGGGAAGATCCTAGACTTCACTACAATCCATGGCTAGACCACATGAGAGAAAAGGTTCGGCTGCCTGAGGCCATCAGACTCAGGGAAAATGTTTCAGGACAATAATCCATCAAGACTAGTATGAGAAAGCAGTAGATTCACAGTCAAGAAATACATGTTCTGATTTCAGCTCTCTATCATTTAGGCAGATCAGGTCACATATTATATAACTCAGATTTCTCATCTATAATTTGTTTCAGAGTAGAGAACTATTTTCAGGTACAAATATTATATTTTGTTCCACAATATCTTTTAAGTTTTCTATTGCCTCAAAAAAGATCTAAAGCCACTCAAAACATTCTCAAAGGCTACAGAAGGCAAAACAAACTTCCCCTGTAATCACCATATTCTTCCATAGCCCTTTCTTGATGTGCTTCTTGGTGAGATTAATCATCTTCCTGAAGAGTCACTTTTTCCCATGCAGCCATCATCAGTTGGTTCACCTCACAGTTTTCTTCTTCCTTACAGGGTTTCCTATGCTCATATTCCCCAAACTTGTCTACATTTGCACTAAGGTTTACAGGCAGAAGAACTGCTAAAAATGACCAATGTAAACATCTTTCTACTTTTGCTTCTAAGTCCCCAGGACAAATGCAATGAACAAAATGAAGGAAGAAATTCAGAGTGAAGTCAGAAGTAAGCAATTTAAATGCTTATGAATTAAGGGGAACTGATTTGATAAGTGCATGGATTCCTTCACAGATAAAAATAGGCAAACTCCTTAGCATTTTCAACAGGACTCAGTATGCTATAAATATACTTCACATATATTAGTGCCACTAATCCTCAGAATAGACCTTCAAAATAGTTATCAGTAGAAACATTCTATAGATGAGAAATCAAGGCTCAGAGTTATTATGAAACATTGAAATATCGAATAGCTTAGTATTTTTTAAAACTTTTTTTGACAACAGTCTACATTTTAGATTGTGATTCAGCTTCACATCAAATACATATGTGCACACACACATTGGTCTATTTCTGAAACAAACAAAATAATATAAAATGTTTTATCCTTTCCTAGTATATTTATTTGAAAAATTACACTTTATTATTTTAAAATGTTAGTCGTATCCCACTTGTATCCCACCAAGGTATCCTGATCCACAACTTGAAAACACTGACTGACCTACCAGATTGCTCAATTCGTCTTTCTGATTTCAAATGCCAAGTTCTGTTCACTGTGTAACCTTCCTTACCAGAAACATTTTAATTCTAGAGACTGGTACAAAACTGGTACAAAATTTTATTTTTATGGAAACTACCAAGACACTACCAGTAAAAATGACAATGGATGGCAGTAATCAGAATACACTCAACATTTACTTATTGAACACCCATAAAATAAGCACTGAGCCAGGTTTTTATGAATAGAAATTAAATGTGTAAGTCCAGTTCTAGACCTCAAGGTGATTACAATCTGGTAGAGGAAAGAGAAAATCTTGTAATCAACTAAGAAAAAAAAAAGTGTGGACATGTTATTAGTAATACGTGCAAAAGAAGAAATAAATTTTAAATCGGAGGTTATTTTTAAAATAATAAGCCAGTAAAATGTACTTTCCATATGTCTAAATGACCATTACTGATGCAGGAAAAAACAAAGAAACATACTCCCTTCTTAAAGTTTAGGTTGCCAAATACAATTTATAAGTATCTACTATAGGAAATTAACTGCCTGGAAAACGATGAACAAATCTTCATTTCATTTTTCCCATTAGAAATCATGATAAAGAAAACCTGCTTAAAATAAAAAGCCATTAAAAAAATCCATTAAACTCTTGGTTTCACCTAATGCCCATTTAAATACCCACCTTACCTAAAAGAAAGTCACTACTGTTGATAAGCATGTATTTCAAAACTACGTTAATGCATTCTGCTTTAGTTAAATACGAAGACTGATGTTTTTTGAGATTAGTAGAGCATCTAACATTCCTTCTTAAAATATGGGGTCATAAAAATTGATCTTTTTCTAGGGGATAATCCACTCCTCCCAAAGGAAAAGACAAATGAATGTCTGCACAGATGAATTCATCTTCGCTGCAGGTACAAAATGTTGCCTTTTTAAGAGAACACTGTCATTTGCTAACATCCAACATTCCACAGAGAAACACTTGAGTAAATAATTGGGGAGTAATCTGGGATTCACACCAGGACACTGTTGCTAAAGATATTAATCAGTGCTAACATTCTTTGATGTTAACAATAGCCTGGAAAACAAAAGAAGAGAAACAACAGTAAAAAGAAGTAGAGGAGAATGAGGGATAAAACAGAAACCTAGAAATATGGGTTGCTTTTAGCTAATTCTCTCTTGATTTAAGTGCTATTTTATAAAGTGGGTGGGGACCGGGCTGAGACTAAAGACTACCTACCATTCCACAATACTTTATTCATCACAGGTAAGTTATCTAAAAACAAACAACAACAAAATTTTTCACATGAGAGCCTGAATCAAACTTGTTTCTGAACTGCAGTTTGTTTGCCTTTCTGGGTCCCCCTGTTAGAATCTCAAAAATTTCTAAGGGCCCCTTATGAGAAAATTGGGATTTGCAGTCCTGCTGTGATTTCTATGTCTTTCTCACAGGACTCATTTAACAGGCTGTGGAGATGGGCACAGCTGGGGGTAGGTCGGTGGCTTTGTTTCTTTTACTACATTAAATGTTTCTGGTGACTACTTTCTCTCTTTTTGAGAAAGACTTTTATGAATCCAGGTTTTCTATATTTCTAAGCAGTAAACCTTATTTTAACAATATCATTTGGAAGATTACAAGACAATTTCCTCCTATGTTAAAGTTCATAGCAGGCAACATGAGCTTGCTCCAGATGAAGGTGAAGTGTATATTTTCCTTCTGTTAATTGATATATTGATGTTGTTTCCAAATAAATTAGACGATGAACAACATAAGCAGATTCCAGGTAAAATAATCATATCTGACAAATTTTTACACTATGGCATCAATCACTATTCTAAAAATCTTACTCTACCAGCACTTTACTACAAGGACCCCTTGTGATGCAGAGGAAAATTAATTTAAAATTACATTAATTCACATAGTCTGCCTTCCAAACTCATGTCATGTCAAGGGATTCAATTAGTCTATCAGTCAAAAACTACCAGTATTTTTCATTCATCCATGTTAATTAAAACTCAACACACTTTTTCAAGAGTCTTGTAATTGCCCTATGCCATTCAGAGAGACAAGGAAATGTAAGTTATAGTCTTTGCCTTTGAACAGCTTAAAAGTTTAAAAGTCAACTTAGAGGAACTTTAAAAAATACAAAGTAAACAATTCAAAAATATTGACTTCAGTGCTGAATCATGAAATACTACAAAATATGAGTCCAGGATTCTAATGAACTCCTGCTTCCCATTTGAGATGCTAAATACAACACTACACTGCATGATCCATCGGACAAAATTTCATTGAGCACCTGCAATATGTTAGGCACGATTTTAGGTGCTGGATTTCCTCAACGCAGTAACAATTTTCTGGGGCTCAACTGGTACTTTGAGCTACAGCCAGGCATAGAGAAGAATCCATTATCTTTTTAAAGATGAATAATTCAAGGTCACTTTGAGAAGATTTAGCTAACCAAATCAGACAGAATTAGCATATAGCATATTCTCTCAAGCTAAACTTCGAAGTAAAGTTTGTGGCCTTCACCCAGTGACACCGGGCTCAAGATGTTTCCTATTACAGGTTTAATCTTGGCACATGATTCAGCAATAGTAAACAAATACTTCCCTCACAAAGTTAATGAAAAGGGTTTGCGGCTTACACTGTGGATAAACAGCCAGCAATATAGGCAGAAGAAATTCACTACTGGAGGTGAGTCAATTTAATGAAATACTTGTTATATGCTTGAACTCCAGCGAATAAAAGGACAGGAGTCCTTATGAACAGTAAAATACCAACCAGATGGCAATTATATAAACGTTTGAGCATTTGGAAAATCTTGAATGGGGTCCAGAATTACTAACAAATATCTAATAAGTGCTGAGATTTTCTGCAATGGTTGTAATCTTGTTCATAATATCTTTACTCTTTACTACTTTATTTGAGGCCAATAATAGCCTGCTTAATAAATAAGATCATGAATATGAATAAATGGACAGAGGTCTACATTAATAAGCTGACATAATAAAAGTATGACTTTTTATTTAACTTAGTTTTCATGTAAAATTATGTGAAGTAAAACTAAATCATATCTAGATAGTAAGATTATCTTTGTATAATTAGAATAAGTATGTTCTGAGTTGACAACATAACTGATATTTACATGCACAGATCTAAATGTAAGTGATCCAAAAAACAAAGTCTTAGCCTACTTTGAATCTACTAAAGTTGTCAACTGTTCCACATCTAGGGCAATTTCAACACTATATGCAGTGGCAAAATCATCCTAGTTTGCCTGGGACTGTCCTGGTTTTAAAACTGATAGCCCTGGGTCCTGGCAACTCCATCATTTGTAGGTGAACTAGAACCTTTTGGTCAATATGTAAGTGTTAGAAGTGAAATTTTAATTTGAAGCATGTGATATGCTGTGGGCATCTCCAAATGACCTGTAAACAGGAATGAATGATCAATGATTCATATTATCAATGTATGTCACAATGTTGAAAGTAGAATGCCCCAACTTATTTTGTATAGGAGAAAAAGCCTCATTTAAACTTATTCATCAAATATTTCTGGGATGGGAAGTTAATCAATAAAAAATTATAAGGAAAATAATCTTTAGGTGAATTTTTAATTTAAAGCACATGAGTGTGCTGTGGGCACCCACATAAAAGATATGCTAAAATAATGAAAGGAACATGTGTTTGTTTGTTTCAAGGAAATCCATAGTCTAACTGAATTTAATGAAACTGCTTTAATTTTCAAGACTCCTTGAAAGTGGCATATATATGCACTTAAAAAATGGAGTAGGAATTGACATTAGAGAATGGACTCACAGAGTACTAAAAATAAATATTTCAACTATTTGTGAAATTGGATTATCCTGAAAATTGATAAAGCAAAATTATGCCATTTTTACACTTATTATAAGGATAGTGATACTGAATTTTTCTCCAAGTAAATCCCAAGATTTGAGTTTTTAAGAGAATATTTGAACAAAAGAGCAGAAACTTCAGAAAGAAGCACAAATAAATAATGACGTTACCTTCACATTTATTTTATGTTGTCATGGAGCTATCCGAAGGTCAAGATGCAATGACAAGGATGTAAGGTAGTCTGCGTGATGGGGAGAGGTTTTTGATAGCTGTGGTGACAGATTGCAGATGATGCCTAGAAGCGGCTGTGCTGAGTAGAGGGTTGAGGAGTCAAAGAGACATGGAGGTGCCATGATTCTTCAGTGGAAACCTGCCCAGAGGCAGGGGGCTGGGAGGGACTGAGAAGGATATATAACCAGATTATGATGGAAGCAGAGGCCTGAGAAAGTTCTAAGGAAAAATAAGCCAGCCACTATGTCCAGTGTGCTAAACATTTTGACAGAAAGAAAAATGGCACAATGAGAGCTTTGCCTTTGCAACTGGAAGGACAGTAACACCTGTGATGGGTTAGCTTTCACTGAATCGGCAAGGGTAGAACAGAGAAGCTGATGACATCGATGGAATATCGGAAACATATGCAAGGCAACTTTGGTTATCAGTTGAGCCAGTTTGACAATTCACTGTTTAATAACTTCATGTCTAGACTATCTCATTAAGAATTTATAATTAAATGATATTGAGAGACATTTACATAAATATACTGGAGCCAGTGCTATGCGCTTCATTCTATCCGAAATAATTGCATAAAGTTAAAGCAACAGATGGGCAGTTAGAGGGGAACAGAAGCAAAGGTATTCTCTGTTCAAACACTTCCAACTGTCATCACTTGGTCTCCAAAGCAGGAATTGACAGAAAACAATCTCATTGATATGCCATAAGCTATAGGACTTTATGTCCCCATATGGCAAGGTCTCCACTCAGAGCCTCATTCATAATGACTTTTAAGTCTGGTCTGAAAGTCTCTTCATTAACAGAAAAAACTAAAATGCTTCTTTTTATCTGTGTTCAATAATTAAGAAATTGGTTTAAGTTTTGTGAAAAATGCAAAACCCTTTCCATGTTATCCAACTGTTCTCAGTGATTCAGGTTAAATTACTTTGTACTGTAGGTGACTTAGCAAAAACTCAAAAAACAATGAGAATATACTTTAATTATTTTCTCCTTTTAAAAACATTCCAAATGTATTTCAAGTTGCAGCTAAGTGATATAAAGGCACATGTGGAAGTTTCACATTTTCACTTGCACTATAACTTTCCATAGTTTTGTGAAGGTCTAAGAAAAGAACTTGACAGTCAATTAAACGGGTGAACTTAAGTCTTACAGAAAGTTCAGAGAATTGGTTAGTGATTCAGGATTCTTTACTTGAGATGCTATGAAGAATTGGTGAAGCTTATTGGTCAGATTAAATGTATTATGTTAATTTATAGTTAGCTGAAATGATTCTAACATATTACTAAGGTAAATCTGCCATATTTTTTATACTAAGTAGCTGACTTATTTCAGTCTACCAAGATACAAATAAATAAACATTTTTTTTTTAAAGTACAGAGATTCTGGGATACCATGTGCAATATCTCATCAATGAAAACCTATATTTTTATAGAAACACCTTCTGAATTATATTTAACTGTATTTTAATAACTTAATATTCCAAAAAATATAGGCATCCAAAAGCACTATTCCTTGGATAAACTGTCCTCATCTTAGGGGTAACACACTGACCACAGGAATCTAGCCAATTAGGTAGAAATAAATATACAACTCTAAATAGATGTTAAGAGACACATTTCTCAATAATATGTAAAAATTATAGGAATAGTCCTTGCTGGTGTGGTTCGATGGATTGAGTGCCAGCCTGTGAACTGATGGATCACTGGTTCAATTTTCAGTCAGGGTGCATGCCTGGGTTGCGGGCCTGGTCACCAGTTGGGGGCACACAAGAGGCAACCACACATTGATATTTCTCTTCCTCTCTTTCTCCTCCCCTTCCCATCTCTCTAAAAATAAATAAAATCTTTTAAAAACTATAGGAACAAATAGGTAAAGCTAAACAGTAGAACTCAAATTCAAATGATCATTCTTTTATTTTTCTACTTAATCTTTCCTTGAATGAACAAAGCTAGATCTTTTCACTTATCACTGTTCTGTCTCCTAGTTCACCCTAAACATTTTACACCTTCTTGTTCTCTTTATGGTGTCCATGTAAGTAGAAAGATCTTAACACAACCAACCTATTTTGAAGGCTTCCAAAATCCTGCTAATAGTAGGCAGAGTGTCTTATTTTATAAGTATTTTAAGTCAAATCTTTGAACCGATAAAGGCCACTGTCAAAGCTAATCCCTTAAAGCCACACAAGTATAACTTGAAAGTATGCAGAGACATATGTCCAGTTAGTGACAAATTACTTATTTGTTCATTCAATAACTACAGTTTGAGAGCCAACAATGCACTGATACTGCTTTAGGAGTTAGAAAAAGAGTGGTGTACAAGAATGTCAAAGTAATTGTCTTCTTGAAGTTCATATTCCAGTGGAAGTTTCAAACAATGATAAAAATAATAATGATACCATCTAATCATTTACATAGCACTTACTAGGTGAGTCATTTATTCTAAGCATGCTATACATTTTAACTCATTTTATCTTTATAACAATGTATCAGGATTAAACAATGTCCCCATTTCAAAGATTAGAACACTGAGGAGGAGATATTCAGTAAGTAGTCCAAGGTCACAGACCTAGTAATTGGCTGCATTCAGCAATTTGGGATCCAGAATTCATGTGTTTAATAATTCTACCATATTACTTTTCACTAAAAGCAAATAAATATCTATATAATGTCAAGTAGAGATACAACTTACGGATAACAGTGAAGTACTGTAAGGAAATAGAAAATGATAGAGAAGGAGAGATAGTACTTTAAATACTCAGAGAAGGTCTCTCAGATAAGATGGTATTTGAGGAGAAACCTGGATGGTGAGAGAGAGGAACTCCTGAGAAGATCTGGGAAGGGAGCATTTCAAAAGGAATAGCCTATGCAAAAGACCTGATGTGCAACAAACTAAAAGTGTCAAGGAAGGTCAGTGGTTAGGGTGAAATGAAGGAGTAATCTAGAAGGGGTGAGATTATGCAAGGCCTTGTAGTTATAAATAAAGGTCTTGGATTTCATTCTAAGTGTTACAAGAAGCCATTGAAAGGGTTTTAAGGAAAGGAGAGACATTTCATTCATTTTTTAAAGCTTTCTCTGGTTGCTTTGTTAAAAATAGAAAGGCTGAGGACTGGGCCTTTAATAATTGCAATATCTACAAGCTGAACAAGGGAGACAGAACCAGCAAAGGAGCCTCAGAAAGAGTAACCAATGAGATATGAGGGAAATAGAAACAAAAACAAAACCATGTCAAAGAAGCCGGATGAAGCAAAGGTTTCCTGAGGAACGGTGTGGACACTGTCCAATACCACCAGGGCGTTAGGAAGGCTGCTGAGAAGTAAATCATAATTGGATTTGCAAGGCGGAGGTTGTTGGTAACTTTGACAAGAGTGACTTTGTGGGTGGGGCGGGGAACAAGAACTTAGTCTGAGGAGTTGAGGAGTTGTTTGGAGTGAAAGGGGTGGAGAAAGCAAGTGCTAACACCTCTCTCAGGAAAGAATACCTTCAGGTAAGTGGACAAACACCACGTAGATGAAGGAAGAGGCATTTCTTTTACTGTGAAAGCGGGGAGTTTATTATGTTCGTTTGTTGACAAGAACAAGCCAGTGGGAGGGAGGGACTGAAGAAACAAGAGAGCAAGGGTGTCTGAAGGGGCACAGTCTTATGTGTGAGGGAAGAACTGCGCCTTAGGAAGAATCCACTGCTTGTAACAAACAGCAAGGCTGGGTATACAGGTGTAAATGCAGGTAGACCAGCAGACCTGATGGTGTGAAGATGAATTAGTGCTCCTCTATCTTCTAGCTTCTCAGTGAAATAAGTACTGGCTTCAAGTGAGATGAGGATGAGAAGTGTTGAAGAATTGAGGAGTAAAGAGAAAGTATGAAAGAGGCACTTTAGAGCATAAGCAAGTCAATCAAGTAGGAAAGGTAATTGAATTTCAGACCAGTAGTGAGGGTCCACCTAAGATTCAAGTTTAAATATTTTAAATGAAACTAGCCATGCTAGAAAGTCGATAAGGGAAGTGGATATTTTGGTTCTAGCACCAATTTTGCCACTTACTAAACAGGTACCTTCAAGCACACCTGTCTGGGCCTCACTTTGCACAAGTGAAGTGAGAAGGTTGTGGATCTGCACCACTTTGGTGGCACACAGAAACGTGTGGGGTACTTTGGGTTGTCCTGGAGACCACTGGCATTTAGAACTCCAGGCCTAGCGGTGCTCCATATTCTTCACTGTATGGAATAATCCTGTAAGACAAATGACTGCTCCTCCCAGGCTTCAGCAGTGCCCACCTCTGGAGGGAAAAACCAGACAAAAGATCACATTGAGCATCCTCCCAAGTCTAAGACTCTAACTGTAACTTTAGGTGTTGAAGTTTACAATGAGGGATAAATAGTATATCCATTTAATTCACAGTTATCAATTCTTATGCCCATCCTTAGACTGAAAATAGGTGGCTACCCAGGTAAAATGAACCGAAGTTGAGTTAGCCCTTGTTATTCCTTTATACTTTAGAGGTACAAATGAGCAGTGAAACAGCCCAGAAACATGAAAAGAAAGAGCTAGAATAGGGTGATCCAGAAATAAAAAATCAGCCTTCATTATTATAGAAATCATTGCCATTAACTACCATAAAAATTAAATAGACATGCTGTCAGTAATAGCTCCTAATAGCAGCAAAGCAAGTTTGATACTCATGTATCACCAGTATAGTATTAGATAAAATCTCACTACGATAAAATGACAAAATTTAATTTTAATTGCATTGACCATAAGGCCCCCAACATGAACTGAGAATTAGTTGACAAGGACAGGCCAATTATTAAGGGCACTGTATCAAATTCTACTCAAATGATCAGCGGGGTGCTGCAGGCATTGCTGGCAGTGACCTTTCTAGTTGACACCTTCATAAATGGTGTGCAAGAGAAAACCAGCATGTGAATGGCTTTTCAAATGATTCTGCTGTGGGAGTTATCCCAAGTGAAAACTTCCAAAATCACAGTAATAACTTAAGCAGAAAAAACAATACAGAGCTTCCTGGGAAGATGTAAAATTCAAGGCAGGCAATTAATTACACAGTGAGAGAATTCAGACAGATGGGGGAAATTCTAGGTGAAAAATCTTAAGTAGTATAATGGTGATTCCAAGAAAAATCAGTAATTATACAGTTCTCAAATAGTTTTATTATGGACATTTATTGAATAAAAATGCCTGCCAGATATTATACATACCGTACTGTTTCATGTATAGAATGTAATTAAATATAGTAAAAATACACAAATAGCCAATGTGCCCTTTTCTGACTTAAAAAAAATAAAACATTTTGGTATATTTTTTGAGGTGAAACTCACATAACATAAAATTAACAACTTTTAACAATTCAGTGGCAATTAATACAATCACAATGCGGTGCAACCACCAAAAGTACCTAGTTTCAAAACATTTTTGTCACTCCAAAAAGAAGCCCTGTACACACCGAGCAGTTGCTTCACCTTCCCACGCCTCCCAGCCTCTGGCAACCACTGATCTGTGTTTTGTCTCCATGGACTTATGTGTTCTGAATATTTCATTTAAACAGATTCATACAATATGTGACCTTAGGTGTCTGGTTTCATTCACTCAGGCTCACCTACCTTGAAGCATATATCAGTATCTCCTTCCTTCTCTTTTCTGAATAAAAAGCTCAAGGATGAAGCTTATGTGCTTTTGAATATCCATGTTAATGTCAAAGCATGGTGTGCACCTCCCTCCCATTTCTCAGTGACAACAGTAAGGAGAGCCCAATAGAAATTCAGCAAAACCTAGCTTATCCTGATTAATACAACACTTAAGAAAAGTTAAAAAGAGCTTATCTTATTAATTTTACTACTAGGAATCATTCACGAAATGGAAAATGTTACTGTTATACAGTCCTTTCTTTACTTCTTGGTGACATTTAGATATTTAGTAATGAGATATAATAAACTCTCATTAATCATTGATGAGTTGGAAGCTATGGAATCCCCTAGCTAGGATGTAGAAGATGCTCATAAAATGTCAAAAAATGTCTGCTGGGCAAATTGCAGTAGGAATCAAAGAGGCTGTGTTTTTTTCCAGTGTTTGTTCTTTTCAGTCCAACCAGGGTTAATGCAATACCATTGACATGAGAGGAGGGAGTTGTTTTTCTTTCTAGTGTCAATTACATTGATTCTCAAATTTTTTCATGAACCTGCTTTTAAACTGGTAGCCAGATGCACACTAGGGCTGGTGGAATAGATTGCACTTGTATGAAATATCCTGAGTAGGCTGTAGAAAAAGTTAGAGAAGCTTTTCCTCCTTTTCTAAATCTACATTTCCGTCTTCTGGGATTTTTCTTCTAACTACATCTTGAACAGAATTTCTATTTTTATTTACTCTCAGAGACACAGTGAAATAATTTATGAAATAGGATATTGATCTTAACTGTGATTTTCCATGCTATGATCTTAAGTCATACTTTTTCTATTATTTGATTTATATTCTCATAATTTAATTGAACAAATACATTCTTATTATTAAATTGGAATGGTGAACTCCTTTTAAAAACCTCAGTCAATTGAACTGAATTGGAATAGCAATCTAACTCGATTTTGTAAGGATACCCTAGAGGAAAAAAATAGGCTCTTTTTATATTGCAGGAGTTTTCAGAAAGAATACTAAGAAGCAGAGAGACCATTTACAATGTATAAATTTCTCTCCAAGGAGACATTATTTTGTTCTCGCTTGTATTTTAGATAGGTGGACAAAAACACCATACGAAATAACTGAAATTTAACTCTTTGCTTGTGCCTGTCTTTTATAAATGTGCATTTTAAATATTATTGTGGTCATTTTATTTGTTCATTTAATTTAAGTGAGAAGACAATGCATTCCTTCAGAAATTAATAGTTGTCCAAAGAGCTTTTATAACATAATTATCTTATTATAAAAATGATCCAGATCTGTATACTGTTCCAATGACAGTGTGTTAAATAGCAGAACTAGCTATAAAATGAAGATAAATTATTTATATTCTTTAATTTAATTGTAGTCATTTATGAAAACCAATTTCCACCCACACAAAAATAAACTTTTGGGGGCAAAATCGGTTATTTAGAGCATACTCGGCAAGAGAAGGCACAGGACAAGAAGCACATATATTCAACAGACCAGGATGTTATAAATATTATGTTATTCAGAGAAGTCAACCCAGATATGATGCTGAGACACAAAATAACACATGTTCAGTGCAAATCTGATGAATCTGTAACTGGATGGAAAAATGCCCCAATCTCCTGAGGGCTTCAAATTGCAGGGCCGTCTTGGCTATGATGGTACTTTGCCACATACCAGAGATAAAAGAGATTTACAGTGCAGCAAGAGGCAGAACAGAGACGTTTACGAAGGTAGAAGATTTGTGTTAAATAGAAGCAGCAAAAGAGGCCAGGAAGAAAGGAGGTGGGAGGCTTTTCACATGATCAACTGGCTGAAAGCTCATCGTGTCCATCATCCAACATAACACCAAATACTTCAAATACTGCAGCAGTAAACACCGACCTATGCGGATTACATGTTTTCCTTATAACTGGATCTTGACTTTTGGGAAATGATTACTGGGGTTGAGGAAGAAAGCTTTATGCTTCTGGGAAATAAAGCTCTGGTAAAATGACAGCTACATATTTGCACAGTAACCCCACAGTTTGGTTGTTCAGTGTTCTCATCCACACACACACTGTTGATCTTTCCCAGTGATTGTGTTTTAACTTCTTAATTTTACTCAATGTTGGTCTAAGAGAGATGAAATAATCTATTTTGCCCATTAAACATGTGATAATTTAAAAAAATAGGATAACTATAATGAGAAAGGAGGCAAAAGTCTTGAGTAGGCAACACAAACATTTATGAGAAATGGGTAAGAAATACTGTTCAATAATATTAGAATTAAAATAAACACATGGACAATGTGGTATCATTGCTAACATTGCATTGGTACAGTCTTTTGGAGGAAGGTGCTTCGAGTAAAAAGAATGCAAACAAAATTAAGATGGCGAGGAATAAATAGCAGAAGGGAAAGTAATGACAGCTAAAGCAGAGAATGTTTTAAAAATGTTTAGTTTCAGAGCAAGGAAAATAAGTGCTAGTTGAAAGGGATAGAGGGACAAAGGGAGAGTATTCATTTGCTATTAGATGGGAGATACTGGAGTAAGTTAAAACGCCAAAAGAAGTCACCAATAAAAAGGTTAGAGCTAGGGAAGAAAGCAGCAGTTCCAGGTATGACTACTGGAGAGGAGATGACGTAGAAGGCACAGGTGGAGAAATGTGTCTCAGGCAAGAGTAGGGCCAAGTCCTCATATGCAGCAAATATTTTAACATTGCTAAGCCCAATTTCTCACCTTTAAAATAAGAACAATAATAGCTATCACTTAGAAACATAATACAAAGAGCATTTGGCATATTGAAGTATTTTTTAAAAGAATTTATTAATTTATTTTTAGAGAGAGGGGAAGGGATGGAGAAAGAAGGGGAGAGAAACATCGATGTATGGTTGCCTCTCACACACCCCCACTGGGGACCTGGCCCACACCCCAGGCATGTGTCCTGACTAGGAATCAAACAGGTGGCCCTTTGATTCGCAGGCTGGTGCTCAACCCACTGAGCCACAACAGCCAGGGCTGGCATATCGAAGTATTATAATTCAAAAATTTTAATACAAATTACCTGTTACTACCAGTGACTTTTATGAAATTGTCATATATGTTGAAAAGCAAATTCTTTGGTAGGAAAAATGAAGTGCTACTCCATTGTAACACAAAATATCAATTCATTTAAAAGAGTTGTTTTAAAAAACTAACAAAATTAATATATAACATATTATTTATATATAAATAACATATCTATATACACTACACAGTCACAGACAGAAATAACCTGGCAGGCAGAGTCAGACTCAGCAGTAGGTATTTGTCAGAAGGAATGTAGATCTTAAAGTTACACAGATGTGAGTTTGAATCCTGTCCATTAGTTTTTAGCTCATCTTATTCATTGCTTTATGTTTGGCATTCTGGGTTAATAAGTATTTGTTGTAGGAATACATGAACAAAGTCTTTTGATTTGTTGAGCTTTAGCTTCCTTATCTGTAAATGAAAGTAATAATATGTCTCACTCAAGTATAGTATGAGAAATATAAATAACATATTAACATAGTAATACAGAGTCTGGCACTTAGTATAAACCATGTGGTAAATATCAGTTTTTAGTAATAATGGTAAAAAACATTATTTGAAGAATTAAGAAACAGGTTAAATTGAAACTTTATTATTCTTAAAATATGAAATACACTTGAAATACATTGTTAATGTGATCAGTTTGATTTTTTAGTTGGAGAAGCCTTTCCAGAATTTTAGATAAAGCAATATAATGGATATCAATGTATTGTTTCCTTAATTTGAGTCATTTGTAGGTATCAACTACAGTGCTCCAATGTGTTATAGAAATGACTACTGAAGCACAAGTGTAATAGAACTGTTGCCATAGAAATAGTATTTCTCCACCTTGCTCTCTTCGTTTGGATGTACTTCCTTCATATGAGAGTAAAGAACACCAAATAAAAACATAAAAACACTAAGACTAATTTCTATTTCTCATTTAAATCTCTCTTTTTTTCCTTTTAAAATAAACATGCCTAATAAAAAACAAGGATCAACAAGCAGGGCCATAATATTTACCCCCACCTCTAAGTTAAAAGATAAATCTATAATATGGATATAAAGTTAATAAAAACCCTGTTACTCCAAAACTGATTTTAGTTTTACCTAGATGAAATGTCAAACAAAAAAGATTTTATAAATGTAGACTGAAAAGAGGGATAGAATAATCCATATGCATGTAAGATGATCTACAAATATAAATCCATTATATATCCAAGTTATGTCCTTTCTATATTCTTTACTTGTGTTGTACATAACATGTCTCTATTTTCACACCTCTTTGAACACTTATAATGGGTTGAATAGTATACAGGAAATATGTTCAAGTCCTAACCCTGAGTATCTCTGAATGTGGCCTTATTTGGAAATATGGCCTTTGTAGATACAATTAAAGATTTAGCATATCCATATAAGAAAAAGGAGAAGAAGATTTGGGAAACAGAGACCCAGAGAGGAAGGCCATGGGAAGATGGAATCAGATATTGGAGTGATGCAACTATAAGCTAAGGAGCATCAAAGGTTGTCAGAAGCCACCAGAATCTGGGAAGATGGCATGGGATGGATCTCTCCCTCAGGGCCTCTGATGGGAACCATGGGGCACTTTGGTTTTGGACCCCTGGCCTGCAGAACTGAGAGTGAATAGATTTCTGTCATTTTAAGTCAACAAGTTTGTGGTAATTTGTTACAGCACACCTAAGAAACTAATATAACATTCAACAAGGGAAAGGGAGGTGAAGGAGAGTGACCTTTGCTGATTGTATATGAAAACTCATGCTAACTGCTTTGCATTTAATCATATTTAATCTCACAAAACCATAGAGGAAAAATTACCTTTTTTACAGAAAAAGAATTTAAGGTTCAGAGAAGAGACTTTCTATAATATTATCACCTCTCTTAGGTTCTAACAGAACACTAGTTGGATTAAAGTGAAAACTACTTTGTTTGAGTGGTATTATAACTGTTACATGTTTTAGTAAATGTATTCTTCCTCAATAGCATGACAGTTGCTTCTAAGAAAACATATCAAAAATTTCATTTTAAAACAATCATTTATTTCCATATTTATATTTTAATTAAATGTTTAAAACTTATTCCATACAAAAATCAACTGTATTTTTAATGTACTAACAATGAACATTTGGAAATTGAATTTTTAAAGTTTCAATATCATAAAAAAACACAAAGTTCTCATGGATGAATCTAACAAAATATCTGCAAGATCTGTATGCATAAAACTACACAAGACTGATAAGAAATAAAGGAACATGGATTGGAAGACCCAGTATCATTAAGCTGTCAATTGTTCATAATTTGATATATAGAATCGAAGCAAACTTAATCAAAACCCAGCAGGAATTTTTTAGTAAAAGTTGACAATCTGATTCTATATTTTATACATAAAACAAAGGGATTAAAATTACTAAATGATTTCAAAAGAGAAAAATGAATCGGAAATTTCACAATACCTAATTTCAAGACTTAATACAAAGCTGCAGTACTCAACATAATTTGGTGTTAGTATTGTGGTATTCATACATGAAACACAATAGGATTCATCAATAAACTCATGCATATATTATCAGTTGATTTTAAACAAAGGTGTTATAGTAGTCCAATGCAGAAAAACTTGTCTCTTCAACAAATACTACTGGAACAATAAGGCATCCATATGCAACACACACACACACACACACACACCCTCAGAATTGAGAGCAAAAGATTTGAAGAGACAGTTCACCAAAGAAGATATGAATGGTTCTTATGCACATGAAAACTTGTTCAACATTATTTGTCATCAGGGAAATGCAAATACAACCACAACTCATATATCAAGAAACATTTACTAGAATGGCTAAAATTATACAATAAGGACTGACAACACTGAGTGCTGACAAAGATGTGGAATACCTAGAACACTCATACATTGTTGGTGGGAATGCACAAAGGAGCAGACAGTTTGCTAAGTAGTTTGGAAGTTTCCATATAAAGTTTAACATATACATACCACACTAGTAGGTATTTATGTCAAAAAATGACATCATAGTTCATAACAGTTTTATCCATAGTAGCCAAAAGCTGGAAACAGCCAAATGCTCATGGGTATTTGCATGAATAAACAAATCATAACACTCCTTACAATGGAAAACCACTCAGCAATAAAAATAAATGAACCATGGGTATGTACAACAATATGGATGAATCTGCGAAGCATATACTGTGTGAAAAAATCCAGAAACATGAGGCTGTATACTGCATCATTCCATTTATAGGACATTCATAAAAGGCAAAACTATAAAGATAGAAATTATATCAATAATTGCCAGTACCTGGGTTTGGGGAAGGGATTGACTGCAGAGAAGCTTGAAAAATTTTTTTCAGGTGACAAAACTTTTCATATCTTGATTGTGGTGATGGCTACATAACTGCTGGCCTTTCTCAAAACTAAACCTGTACATCTAAAAATAACATACTTTACTATGTGTAAATTATACATCAATACATATGCCTAGCCCTGACTGGTGTGGCTCAGTGCTGGCCTGTGAACTAAAGGGTCACTGGTTCGATTCCCAGTCCGGGCACATGACTGGGTTGCAGGCCAGGTCCCCAATAGGGGGTGCACAGGAGGCAACCAAACATTGATGTTTCCCTCTCTCTCTCCCCCACTTCCCTTCTCTCTAAAAATAAATAAATAAAATGTTAATAAATAAACAAATAAATAAATAAGCCTAAAAATATTTCAATGGCAAGAAGGAGGATTTGGAGCTAGGGAGGTTCAGAGTAGCTGTAAAATGGTATTGCTCTTCTGAAGTTTTATTAACCCAGGTGTGTTCTGGAAAATATCTGATATTTCTGAGCAAATACAAAACCCTAAACCTCACTAAACAACTACAATCTATGTATGTATCTTTTATTTTAAAAACAGACTTAAAAAATAACTGTCAGCCTGTCAGCATTATCATTCCCATTTAATTCTTAAACATACTTTATTATCCACCATTTTGATAAATTAAGCACCAAGTACCTCTTTAAAAGTGAAATATTCCTCTCCCTCTCCCAGATGAAAATAGCCTGTTAAGTTTTAGCCTCACATTGTTAAAGTATTGTCATTAGAGTCCTCTCTGGGTATCAAAGGGGGGTTGGTCTCATCACCACCACAAATACTAAAACCTGCAGATGTTCAAGCCTCATATAAAAAGACATAGTATTTACATATATGCTTATAGGCTACAGCAGGGTATGCCTACACATCACTTCATTCCTGTGGATTCAGCATAGTGCTTTGCACATAGCAAATTCAAGTTTTGCTTTTTGGAACTTTCTGTGTTTTTTTTTTTTTTTTCCCAAATATTTTTGATCCATGGTTGGTTGAATCCTTAGATGCAGAAACTCACAGGTACAGAGGGCTGACCATATTTTAAAATTAGTTAATTAAAATTTAGTTTTCTAATTTATTTTTTTTCCAATTTACATTGTAAAAATTCCCACTTTATAGCATTTTCTATATACTGTATATATGTTTTTTGTTTGAGACCTAGTCAGCCTAAGGAAATACAACTAATCCTTCAAGACTGTTCAAGCAGTCTTCCTCCCTGAATAATCTGCTGCTGTGTCAAGTAGACTCACCAATCTCTCCCCTGTGCTTCAGAACATCTAATCCATTTCTAGGAGAGCACCACTCTAACATTTGTCTCTTCTACTAAAATGAGAACAGGAATTCTACCTTATATATCTTTATTTGCCCAATTCTTAGCAAAGTGCCTAACTCCTAGAAAGTGCTAAATACAAGTATGTTTTGACAAGTCATCTGAACATCAATTGTCATTACACTGTATGGCAGATTTAGCTCCTGCAACAGACTGGCCTAAATGGAAGCTAGCCCAAGGAAAGACTTTAGAATGAAATGGCATTTGAAGGACAATAGACAAATCTTAATTTGATTTTGCTTGCCTGCCATTTGTTTCTTTTTCATAAAGGCACTGTGTCATCCTCAAAGACCTACTAATGGAGGGCAGCATCAGCAACATGCAGTGTTAGAGCTGCAAAGGATCACACAGATCCACTATGTTATGAATCACATTTTGATTGTCTTGGCATCTTCACTTCCAGATCTGAATTTTACCCGGATCATCAACCCAGAGAGGCTCCATGTGCCCAGGCATTCTTGGGTATAATTGCACCTTTCAGATCTTACATGTGAAGGATGACTGCATTCTGACCCATGTGGCTTCCTCCTCCAAGGCCAGGTTTTGTCATCTTTGCAGACAAGCTGATCATGGTTCTCTGGGTCAGATGAATGGCCCAGAAGCCTGGAGGAGCACAGTCCTGTGTATCCTGGGCACAAGTACCCATGTAGGTGAGATGAACATAGAAGAGGTATCATTAACTCTCTCTCAATGTAGGGATGGGAAGAGCTGAAAGATTGCCTCAGGTTTGCTAATTCAGACCTAATTAAACTTCCTATGATTAAATTTTGTGAAGATCAGTAAAAAAGGGAAATTCTGACTGGCTTACTAGTATAAATTCCTACACACATTTCTGCATGTCCAGCTTATTAGCAGGGAATTATACAGTTAATACTTATTAGACGAACAAACCTACTATGTGCCAGGCCTGTTTCAGGAATTACTTTTCCTATGATGTAGAAATCAAGTTATGAATTTTTTATAGGTTTTAAACTGAGTTTTTCTGGTATTTTGTTGTTTCAAGTAATTATTGTTAGAATGTACTGGGACTTGGAGGACCTGAGCCACCACCTGTGTTGAAACAAAGAGGGTCTGCGTCACTGGCCATGCACCTGGTCACAAGGTTCCCTATTATGAGAGGCAACTGAGGCATAGCTGTTGCTTTCTGCTGAGAGCTGGTTATACCCCCATTGTCCCTTCCCCTCTCCCTTGAGCATTTCCCAGAAACGAAGACCATAAATCTCCTGGCAGCCATCCCTAATCAGAGAACATTGTTGTTTCACAAACACCTACACCCTGAACATCTGGAATTGACCAGCATGGTGACTCACCCACCTGGGGTCTGCTCTACACCCTCAAACCCTCTCCTCTATCCCTTCACTTGGTTTTGTGGTCTGGTTGGACTCAACTTACTTGATCACAGTGTCTCCTTTCTAATAAAAGCCCTTAATTGGACTTTTCTGGCTATGAGGTCCTTTCTTATTCACCTTGGCTACCTAACAATTATAACTCGAGGGGACTTGCAGCCAAGATAGAGTTGTAGACAGACACACTGTGTCTCCCTCCACAACTGAGAAGGAATACAACTACCTCAAAATTAAAACAACCAGAAGTTCCAAAAAATAAAACTGCATGGAAGTGCAGCAAACAAAAATATAAAGAAGAAATACTAATCCAGACAGGCAGGAGGGGCAGAGAGGATGCAGTGTGGTGGCAGCAGCAGCAGCAGGCTGGCAGAAAGCGCAGTCACATGTTTTAAAGTCAGAAGAAACACCTGAAGAGCGATCCTGGCCCCTCACTGGACCTAGCAGCTCACGGTCCCAGCACCCGGGAAAATCAAGCCTCATTGTTTCTGACTATGCAAACCAGTGGGGGTTGGGGCGGAGGCAGAAACTGCAGGTCTCTCAGCAGAGTCCACTTGTTTAACGGGCCCCCATTGTCCTAGAATATCCACAGACCCACCCACTCTGGGAACAACGGCCAGGGCAAAAGCTAGAGGGGCGCCAGTCCAGTGCAGAAGTGGAAGAGGTGACTGGGAAAGGGGCAAGTGTTCAGCAGGTGGCGTTGTTCCCTCTCAGACCCCTCCCCCACATACAGCACCACAACGTGGTGAAACAGGTCACCCTGTACTGACAAATCCCTAAGGCTCCGCCCCTTACAACGTAACAGGAGTGACAGCTCTACCTGGGACACAGAGGCAAACAAACACAGGAGCCTGTCAGAATGAGGAGACAGAGAAGTATGGCCCAAAAGGGAGAATGAATCAGGGTTCCAGTGGGAGAACTAAGCAATGAGGAGATAGCCCACCTAACAGACACAGAATTTAAAACACTGGTGATAAAGGTGCTCATAGGCTTGACAGATATGCTTGAGTATACAAACACATAAGAGAAGAAGTGAAGGCTATGCTAAATGAAACAAAGGAAAATCCACACAAAACCAATGGTGAAGGGAAGGAAACCTCGGTTCAAATCAATTATTTAGAACATAAGAAAGAAAAAAACAGTCAAGCAGTGAAGAATGAGGAAGCAAGAATTGAAAAAAATGAGAAAAACTTCCCAGATTTTGTGAAGGGAATGGACATACAGATCTGGGAAGCATGGAGGGTCCCAGGCGAGCTGGACCCAGATGGGACCACAGCAGGATGCATCATGATTGAGCTGCCATGGGTGAAAGACAGAGTCCTGGGGGCAACAAGAGAGAGGCGGAGAGTTGCCTACATGGGGGTGCCTATAGATCTATCAGCTGATTTCTCAGAGGACACTCTGCAGGCAGGAAGGGACTGGCAAGCAGTATTCAATGTGATTAAAGGCAACCTGCAACCAGGATTAGTCTATCCAGCAAGGCTATCATTTGGAATGGAAAGGCAGATGAAGTGCTTCCCAGACAAGGTAAAGCTAATGGAGTTCTTCATCACCAAGCCATTATTATATGAAATGTCAAAGGGCCTTACTTAAGAAAAAGAAGATCAAAAGTATGAACATTAAAATGACAACAAACTCACAACTATCAACAACTGAATCTAAAAAATAAAAAGAAAATCCAACTAAGCAAACCAGAATAGGAACAGAATCATAGGTATGGGGATAATTTGGAGGGTTATCAGCTGGGAAGGGGGAGGGGAAGAAATGGGGATATGGTGCTGGGATTAAGAAGCATAATTGATCGGTACAAAATAGACAGGGGGAAGTTAAGAATAATATAGGAAAGGGTGAAGCCAAAGAATTTATATGCACGACCCATGGACAGAATTAAGCGGGGTGGGATTACTGGAGGGAGGGGGGTGCTGGGCAGAGGGGAGCAAGGGGAAAAGGATTGGGACTACTGTAACAACATAATCAATAAAATATACTTAAAAATTATAACTTGAATATCAACATGCTGAATTTCAGGTAGGTACTGAGCACTCCTGTCCTAGTATGACCTAAGCTTATATATGCCTCTATTTTTTGTTCACATTTTTAATCATGTTTCATATAATGGTTCCTGATTGAGACTCCATTTCCTTTAATCAAAGTTGAGCTTTTCTAAGGCAAGGGAGGAGGGAAAAGGGAAGCTTTTTCAAAGACATTTTGTTTGGGCTTGGGAAATAAGGGCTAGCAACTGCTGACTCCATCTTCAATAATGACAATCTTCCAGTTTCCAGATAGCTCTCAATGTTGCTTTGTCACATGGAAATCAGTGCCTTCAAACAGCATTCCAGTTAGAACCTTGGGCTAATTCTTCCTGGGATGTTTCTCATCCCTCTTGTTCTTGGCCACAGAAAAGGTAAACTCCTCCATCTGTTCTTTCCTTATCTGCCATCTGATCTGGTTTTGAGCATCCTTTCTCCCTGACTCCACCTAATAAAAAAGCTTCTTCTGAATTCAAATAAAATATGAGAAACTGTGTAATTGATGTAATAAACTTGACCTGAAATGGCCCATTTAAAATTTTAACTAAAATATTTTTGGTTAGATTGCAAAACTATCCAGGTGGCAGCTCAATGCCTCAGAATATCTTAGAAATAAGTACTTATATTAATTAAATATGCTTATCCACCCACTTAAATCCTCAATTTATTGCAGCACTAACTCAATGAGAATCAACATACAAAAAGAATAGATTATGTTACAACAGGCATCCTGTAAATAATTGCAATAAAAAAAGAAAATTCAAACCTTTTTCCTGAGGACAAGAGACATGTTTGAAAATTTATATTAAGGAGAGAAAACAAAAATGTCTTCAATCAGATTAATCACCATTACCCACAAAAGATCTACTAATGAATTTGCTGATCAGATATGCAGGCTTCTCTAGAGGTACAAATAGAGAGATCTGGCAGTGCTATTAATTTTCTCTCTCAAATATTCTTATAAAACTTTGTAAACATCTATCATCCCTGAAAATAAAACAAAACAAAAACAAAAACCCTGCGATTTCAAACTTCCATGAATTCAGGTTAAATAACTACTTTATGAGGAACTCCCCCTGAGATCCAGCAAACTAGGGCAATCGCACCAGGCTCTAAGCTATGAAATTCACTAACAGACATCCACACAATAGTGCTCTTAAATATTACAAATATTACAGAATGAGGGTGGAGAGTGGGGGCAGGCAATGGAGGGTAAGAAAGGAATATTTCTCCCAAAGCAAAAGATCTTGAGGTCTTCCTTTAAATACGCATACTCAGGAAACAGACTCCAGCATTATCACCAACATTATGTAACATAGGACACTTCTCAGCAATCCCTTTAATGCTGTTTTACATGTTTGTGTGTGTGTTTCAGAGACAGGGAGGGAGACAGAGAAAGGGAGAGAGAAAGGTCTGAAGTAATTAGATAGAGGATCTTGGGAACATCACTGAGTCACAGACTCCTCATCCTTAAAATTTAAGTGGATTTTTTAAATTGCTAAATCTGGCCCCATTAGAAAGGCTATGTTGCCTCGTAGGGCAGAGGAGGAGGAGAGTGGAATACCAGTAGGAGGAGGGGAATACAGAAAGGAAGCATGTTCAGAAAATGTAAGCAAATTTCTCAGGGCTTTATGGTAAATCATGGAGACTGGATTTGGTGTTCAGGCAGCTGGGCTTCACAACCTTCACTCTGAATTTACTCCATGCAGATCATGTCCTTCTACCTTAATAATATTCAAAATATGTATACCCTTCTTGGTCAATTTTAGTATGTGTTTATAAGACAGAAAATAAAATAGTGTTGTCTTTTCCCACTGAGTTCAAACACTTCTCAGATGTCACCTAAAACTGACCATTTTGATCTGTTGACCTTATTTCATTAAATTACAACGTGATAAATACCTTGGCTGGAATTAGAAGGCAATCCAGTGGAAGTGCTGAGGAATATAATGTATGACTTTACTTCTAAGCCGTATTTAGACAGATGCCTAATTCACTACAGAAGCACATGGAAACAATTATGTAACTATCCGTTCTGCAAAGCAGATAGATGCATTCAATAATACCTTTATAGTCAAAGACATGAAATAAGTTAAGATGTTCAAAATATCAACACAGTACATAACAGAGACAGGCAAAAGCACTTTCTATAACTTGGGTTTTATGTCCAAGAATGTAGTTTAGTTTTTGATGAGTTTTGGATATTGTATTTATAAAGTGAAAAAGCCAAGGGAGGGGGTGTGGTTCAAAAGAGAAATAAAATGGAGGGAGGGAAGGAGATAATAAAGGAGTGTACATCATTCTACATGAAGACATCACTCTGCAACTGCCATGTTCCCATTACACTCTATTTTCACATTTAATCCTATAAACATTGCCTCTCTAGACACTGCATATTTTAATTTTGACTTCAACCTGAGGTACTAGATAACTGTTCATGCTGCAAGTTAATAGAACCTAAGGTTAATATAAAATAAAATTACCATAGAACTAATTCTTGATCTCACATATTAATTTCTTTAACTTATTCAACAGGTTCCACAAAATATTGTTCTCCCTTTATGTCTTACTAAATGTTTACATTTTTTAAGAATATTTTTAGAGTTGAAAGAATTCTCAGTATGGGGCATGCAATTTTAAACTACTTATAAACATTTCTTATTAAAAAAACTAATCTAAGGGCTACTGGTAGAGAAATACAAATAAAATAAGAATAGAATATAAAACTTCTTAAATGGAATTGGCATTTAAAATATGTGTCAAAAATTAACTGGCAATGGAAAGTCATTCATTGCCATTCACTAAATAATCAAATTCAATGTGGTAGGGACTATTTAAATTGCAAAAGCTGAGTAAAGCCTACTGTTTATATAATTCCTTGTTTCACCTTCTTTATCAAAATGTTGGGTAGAATTATGCTCAAGTCATTATAAAACATAAAATCCTCTCTATATTTTGTATCTTGTATACCTACTAGAACAAAATTTTGTTAAGTGCTACAAACATTGTATTCTGTCCTGACTAATCTACAGTATATGGTTAATAAACTCTGAAGAGATAGGAAAAACAAATCACTTTGATCAGTAAAGAAAGTGTAGAAATGCAAATACCTGAACTCCTCTAAACATTCTAGATAAAATTCTGGCTGGCTAACTAAATGTTTTTAATTTTTATCTGGAAAATATGACATCATATATAAAATTCTCACAACCTGACAAGGTATGAAGTTGAAAATGGGTTCATGGTTAAAACATAGGGAGCAGCAGCAGAGTTACTAAAATGGACAGAAACGACTTCTGTATAAGAGTGATGTACTTTCCTCATAGAGCTCTTCATATTCCCTGACAGAAATAGAATCATGACTGGTTAAAAATCAACCAAAATTCTTTCTCAAGGCTCTATAACAAAACCATAAAATAAAATTTTAAAATACTTAAAAGAAACTTAGTTGAATTGGATTGAATGTTATGTTTTGTCATATGTAGTAGTAGAGTTAGAAATAATCAGATGTATGAATAAATAATGAGTGCTAACAATGTATATCTTTCAGGGATCTGCCCCGGGTCTGGTCTTATTAATGTAAAATCTGAAAAGTGAGCACTCAGTAAAAACACTAAATAAGATGACACAAACACTGTCTAGTAACTTTCAGATGAGTAAAAAGAAATATCTTTTTCAATAAACTACTTGAACTCTCACCCAGAGATATCACAGTAAAAATAAAAATAAAGTGTTTGGATAAATTAATACCTGTTATATCCCTCAGAGTTTATGATGAAATGCCGAGGTTCTCTGGAACACATTTTTAGGCACATCTCCGAAAGAAGTGACATCAAATCTCTGGTGTCACTGTATAAATACTGGGCTCCATCAGCATCACTGACTGACCCCAGATGGTATTAACAAAATTCATATGATCAAATCATATTGTCAAATTCCACTCACACTTGGAGTATTTGACCACAGAACCAGCTCAAAATGGCCCTATTCTGTTTAACAAGATACTGAATTGCTTTTCAGTCAACAGACCAACCTACAAGTCATGCAGCCGAAGCACATGCAGAGAAGAGAACTACTTTGACTTCCAGCTATACCTGGAACCAAGGTCTCACCCCCTGACCCTCACCTTGCCACGCACACACACACACACACACATGCACGGAAGAAAAAGACAGTTATCAGAACCTGAACACTGAAACCCTTTCAGAAGCTGGAGTCCTGTTGTCCAGGAAGATCCAGTGTTGATGCCCCTTTACCATGAACAGCCAAGCTACTGGTCCTCCAGTTAAGACTTGTCCCACCCACACTTCAACATATTTGTTCCCACCTACACCCTTTAGAAGCTCTCCCCAAACCCTGGATCCAGAAGTTCAGGATTTTGAATATTAGCTTCCTATTTTGCTGGGTGGTTCCATTCATAGTAAAATTGCCAGTCTTTCTCCACTGCACTTCCCAGTTTTTAGTGTTTGGCTCTGCTAGTGCTGGATGGACGAACTTTGTTCTGTAATATTAGCTCCAATATTCCCCTGTCTTCAAGTCTGGAAGTGCTGATACCACCAATTCCAGGAGAACTTGCTTTGTACATCTCCAAAAGTTTATTCTTTCACCCTAACTTGTATATTCTAATCCATCCCACAGTTACTGAGGACAAAATAAGGACCAGGCATTGTGCTAGGTGATGGCAGGCACAGTGAGTGGAATACAAAGATGTTGTGTCTTATCTCAAGACTTTGAAGGAAAAGATTCTGTCATTTATGTAGTCTTTTCTATAGAGTATATACTGAATTTATACATGTATTTAAAATGAAATGAAATTTGTGCATCGGTGCCATGTCAGCTGACATGATTATATACACATGTTCAACATTTCTCTAGAAACCAACAGTAAATACCTGCTAAATGTTTCTGAATGGATTGAATAATTGTTCTGACACTATATAAAGCCAATTGAAAAGTATAGTAAGCGATTCTTCTTGTTTCAAATATATTAAGTTAGCAAATTTACCTCAAAATAAAAAAAAAATTATTGGGATTCAATCAAGTTACACACACATGCACACATGCACACACCTTTAAATTCTATTCAAAGTATTACCAAGTGTATCATGAGAAATCTCCTGATTTCCCATTAGTCAGATATAAGGCTGGAAGAAACAAGGAGGTCAAGCAGATGCACTGTCTTCCTTTAGCAAACTTGGGTAATATTAGATTTAAGTAGGAAAACAGAAACTTTACGATATTTGAAAGATGAATGGCCTTTGCTCATGAATGTAGCTTAACTAGAATTTTTAGCCTTGAATTTCTTGTGGTCTCCTTTTCTTGATCAAATATTTTGATAAAATAGTTTGAGTACATAGCGCACTTCTGATCATCTAGTATCTTCAGCAATGGTGGATAAGAAAAATGTATTAAACCTGAGTTAATTAAAATGCTTTTGCTTTAGTTCTTTGGTTGTTTCATGGGAAAAAATGCTAATAAGATTGCAAGGAAGAGAGAATTACTTGTGTGAAATTGCCAAAAAGTGTTCAGCTAAATAAAAGAGAATTATGTGTTATCATACACTTAAATGTTTATATATTAAATAGTAAGTTTCTTTTGTATGTAATTGTTTTTAACATATGAGATCAGAAAGCAGCTAGTTTGATGGTATTTCTTCTCTAGAAAACTGAAGCAACAATAATGGTAACACTGCTTCTCTAGGTTATCTGGTGGAATCACCCCCATGCCCTATGTGGTAGAGATCAAAATTTGCATTTCAGAGATTATGTGCAGAATCAATATTGGAACTCAGAGTTTTTGTAATGAATCACCAAACACTTTGTTTCTGACTATCATCTGCAGGCATGGGTGCATGCTTAACACCAAACAAGAGAATAACTTTTCATTAAAGTATAATTAAATGATGATATTTTTTTTCTTTTCCTGTGAATACCTCTCCTCATGCAGCTTTTGTAATTTGGAATTTAAAAAGTCTCAGGATTTCTTTGTGTACAGCCATAATTTGTTTCCAAAGTGGGGCTGAATCTGAGTATAATTTAAATAACCCTCTTAAATTATCAATACAACAACATAAAATTCTGAGGATATTAGTAGAGAAGACATTAACTATAAACAGATTATAATTTACTAAAGTGTTTGACCTTCAAAAATTTTGCTTCTGTGCATATTTTAGCAATGATTAGAGGTAGCAGTTTATGCTCAGTGGATGCCTCTGGCAAAAATCATGGGGCTTTAGCAGACAGGGTTTCTGAGGAAAGACCAACCCTACCCATTTATACAAAGTCCCTTCACTCCAGTAGAAAAAGACAAAATCTAGGGTGCTACCTAAATTGGGTCCAACCAAAATCCCATTCTTCTATTTAATATTGGTGGCAATCATTAAATATCTATCAAACTGTTATGTCGTTTGCTCACTTCATATGGTGCTAAATTGGGATTGACCAATGCTGATTAATTCATTAATTATATTGATAGGCAATGGGAAAATAAATAATTACATACTTGTGACTATCTCTTTTTTAAATATTTAGATATAATTTGAAAATTACAGAAATAGTACAAAGAATTTATGAATACCTTTCATAAATATTTTGACATTTTATGACATTTACTTTATCCTTCTCTCTCTTTTCCATTTTTTCTTTACATGCATTTGTGTATTTTCCCCCAAAACTATTTCAGAGTACATTGCAGATGTAATGTCCCCTTACTTTTATTGTATTTCACTATATATTTTCTAAAAGCAAGAAATTCTCTTATATAATGATAGTACACTTGTTAAAAATCAGGAAATTGACATTGATATCATTAAGTTATCTATCCAGACATGTTACCAACTTTATTCAATTTTGAAGTTTTCCCAGTAATGTCCCTAAGAACAAATGAGACTCTAAGATTATAAACTGCATTCAGTTGTCATTATTTTAGCCCCTTTTAATTTGAGACAGTTTCTAAGTCTTTCTCTTTCAGGACACTGACATCTTTGGAGAGCACAGGCCAATTATTTTGTAGAACAAGCATCAGTTTTGGTTTGTCTGATGTTTCTTCATAATTAGATTCAGTTTGTGCACTTTGGCAGGAATCTAGAAGAAGCACTGCTGTGTCTTTTCCAAAGCATCATTATCAAGCTGTCAACTAGAATCCCAACGGACAGTGTTATTTTTTATTATTTGGTTTCAGTGATATTTGCCATGTATTTCTACTTTAAAGTTATTATTTTACCTTTTCTAATTAATATATAGTTTATTAAGAGACATTTTCAGAATATGTAAGTATTCCCTTACACTTTCACCCATTTCTTTTAGCATACATAGATGTTTCTGTGCCTGAATCAATTATTATAAGGGCTGACAAATAGTGGTTTTCTAATTTCATCTTCCCTTCCACACTTATCAGATGGCTTTCTATTAAAATAAAGCTTCTTCAGATAGGCTCACAAATTCTAACTTTATTTAATATTTATATCTTCCCATATCACATTTTTGACATTTCATATTATCCTGGATTTGGCCAGTGGGAACCCCTTCATGTTGGCCCCTGTGTCCTTTTGATATGTCCCCATTATTCTTTGAATACTTCCTTGCCTTTTGACATACAAGAATTTCCAGGCTAATTTTAGACTTTCCCTGCTCCAGCCCTCATCCTTTTAGCATGGAATGGTATGTAAAAACAAAGAACTAGATGCTAAGTGTATGTCATGAATTCTAGGCCTTTTCAGAAAACAGAGCAAGAGAACAGATGTATCTAGCTACCTATAGCACAAGCCATTACTCCACACTGATACCTCAAATACAAATACAAAACCACAGGGTTCATGTTGTCCTTTCCACTTTATGTATTTGTGACTCCCTTCTTCAACAGTGAGAACATTACCCCCTATTAGCCACAATAATTACTTATTTGCTCAATCATAACATGAGTAGAAAGTAGTGACAAAAGATATACGAGAACTAATGCTTGATTTAAAAAATGTGTGGCAGACTTCTAGTCAAGAGGAGGCATAGGTAGACAAACACACTTTGCCTCCTTGTGCAACCATAGGAAGAATTAAACCAGGTAAATAACAACCAGAACTGTCAGAAAATCGAGTGTATGGAAATCTGACAACCAAGGATTTAAAGAAGCCACTTTCATCCAAATGGGTAGGAGGGGTGGAGTCGCATGGGTGGGGCAGTGAGACAGTGTTGCTCAGAAGCAGTGGTGAAACAGATAGTCCCACATTCTTGCATGGCAGATAAAAATCAGAGGGATACCCTGAAAGTGAGTAATCCCAGTCCTAGGCCAGACTGCACAGCCCAAGGTTCCAGTACTGGGAAGATAAACCCCCATTACCTCTGGCTATAAAAATAAGCGGGGGCCAGAGAGGCAGAAGAAACTGTCAGATTTTTGCTGCTTAAAGGGCCTGCATGGTTTTAGTACATACGCAAACCCCAGGGCAGCTACTGGAAGGGCACCATCGCATATGGGAAATGGGTGAAGTGATTGGAAATGGGGTGAGAACTGGGCAAGTTGCCAGAAGCCAGGCAGGGGCATTGTCCCCTCTCTGAGCCCCCTACCACAAATAGAGGCACAAAGTGGTGAAGAAGGTAGCCCTACCCAGGCTAAGGCTCTGCCCTACACAATTTACAGGTGCCTTTGCTACATAGGCCATGCTACTAAGACAGTAAGTAAAAGTAGCTCTATCTAATACACAGAAACAAATACAGGGAGGCTACCAAATTGAGGGGGCAAAGAAATATAGCCCATATGAAAGAACAGGACAAAAGCCCAGAAAAAATAACAAAATGAAACAGAGATAACCAACCTATCAGATGAAGAGTTGAAAACACTGGTAATAAGGATGCTCAGAGAACTCATAGATTACAACAAAATAAATAAATAAAGTAAAGGAAGAAATGTAAGTTTCACAGAGTGAAATAAAGAAAAATATATAGGAAACCAACAGTGAAGAGAAGGAAGCCAGGATTCAAATAAATGATTTGGAATAAAAGGAAGAAATAAACATTCGACCAGAACAAAAGGAAGAAAAAAGAATGCAAAAAGATGAAGAGAGGTTTAGGAACCTCTGGTAAAACTTTCAACATATCAACATTCTAATCATGAGGGTGCCAGAAGGAAAAGAGAAAGAACAAGAAATTGAAAACTTATTTTTTAAAAATAATGAAAGAGAACTTCCCTAATTTGGTGAAGGAAAGACATACAAGTTCAGAAAGCACAGAAAGTCCCAAACAAGTTGGATTCAAAGAGGGCCACACCAAGACACAACATAATTAAAATGCCAAGCATTAAAGACAAAGAGAGAATCTTAAAAACAGAAAGAGAAAATCTTAAAAGCAGGAATAGAAAAGTAGAGAGTTACCTACAAAGGAGTCCTGATAAGACTATCAGCTAATTTCTCAAAAGAAACTTTGCAAGCAAGAAGGGGCTGGCAGGAAGTATTCAAAGTGATGAAAAGCAAGGACTTACAACCTAGATTACTCTATCCAGAAAAGCCATCATTTATAATAAAAGGGCAGATAAAGTGCTTTCCAGATAAGGTAAAGTTAAAGGAATTAATCATCACCAAGCCATTATTACATGAAATGTTAAAGAGACTTATTTAAGGAAAAGAAGACAATCAAAACTGAACATTAAAATGACAACAGATTCACAATTATCAATGACTGAATCTAAAAAAGAAAAACAAACTAAGCAAACAATCAGAATAGAAAGAGAACCATATGGTATGGAGATCATTAGGAGGGTTATCAGCTGGGAGGGGGAAGGGAGAGAAATGGTGCAAGGATTCAAGAAGTATAATTGGTAGGAACAAAATAGACTGGGGGATGTCAAGGATAATATAGTAAAGGGAGAAGTCAAAGAACTTACACGCATGACCCATGGACATGAATTAAGGGGGGGGAGGGGTTCCTGGAAGGAAGGGGTGCTGGGCAAAGGGGAGCAAAGGGGGAAAAATTGGGACAACTGTAACAGTATAATCAATAAAATATTCTTAAAAATAAGAATCATGTGGCAGATTAATTGCATCAGAATTTTATCCACATTTTTATTCAGGGCACTCACACCCAGTGGCTCTGGCTTTGCCAATGGGCCAATAGCAAACAACATAGAAAATGCATGGAAAATGCTTGCCCATTTCAATTTCCTCTTTTAGGCTCCTATTACCACCATGACAACACACCTGAGCTAGACAGCAGAAGGATGATTCAGTAGTCTCAGCTGACTTGGTCCTAGACCAACCAGTCCCATACAACCCAACCTTTGGCCATAGATACCAGCCTGAGCCTCACTGAGAACAGTCAATCCACCTCAGATCAGCAGGAGCACCCAGCTGAACTATGATCTTGTGAGAACAATAAATGGTTGTTGTTTTAAGTCTTTAATTTTTAACGTAGTTTTATTTTAGCAATGGACAACTGATACAAAGTGCCTCTAATTTCCTTTAAGAATGCTTTAAATGCATTCTTAGTGTCAAGATCTTGAAAATGCTGTGCTATTCCCAACAGAACTTTTAAATGGAACTTGATAATGTGATTATAAACTTACATATCTAAGTAAGGAACCACAAGTATACCTGTAAAGAAAAGCAGCTTTTAAGGCTGATTATGAAGAAGTATGGTACAGGGGCAGGTACACACAACTAACAGAGGAAGAATAGAATAAGTTGCTAAAGCAATATGCAACAATATGGTTGAACATGGAATACAGTAGTCCCTCTCTATATCGTGGTTCACTTATTGCGGCCTCACGGTATCACGGGATCTTAAAAAATATTATATTTAATTATTTATCAAGGATTTTTCGCTACATTGTGGGATTTTGTAGTACTGTATACGTATGTTGTTAAAGTTAAGTAGGTTTAAGAATGTAGAATAAATGTAAGGTTCTACTTCGCGGGGGGGTCTAGAACGTAATACCTGTGTTAAGTGAGAGAATACTGTAAATAGGTGATTGAAGAAATTAAGTAATGAAGTTTAGGTCATTGTAAAACTCCTTGGGTAGTGGGTTCATAAATTATAATTATTTAAAAACTAAATAAACTAATTTAAAGTAAACTAAGTAAAGGCAGTGACGGTTCATAAATAAACTATAATATGCAACATACAAGTTAGATGCCATCTAACTTTCTTTTAATGAGCCAGGATGATCACTTTGTAATGTGGTAACATGAAAATGCAGCATGTAGATATGGCTCAGATAAAAAGTCACTGGTCACAGGAGGGCCCAGTACTTTTCTCTCTTAAAGAATCCATACATCCTGGCCATTTTTTTTCTCACACACAGATAATTAAGTGAAGTGTACTATTGACAGATTTGCAAACATTATTGCTCTAATGAACCATCAGCTTATTTGGCTTTACAAGCAGAAGGGTTTGGCAAAATATACTGTCTCTTTGAATTCAACATTAGAATTTTCAGTTTCTGAAAAGAATTCATACTAAATCTGAGGAATACACCTCCCCTTTCTCCTCAGTCATTATCTAATATGAGACTGTGCTTATACAGTACAATAATTTCAATACTTAAAAAAAAAACAAACCTTGGTATATGTCCCCAAGCCAAGGTGTCTGCCACCTACCCCACTATTTTGTGCTGCCATTATACCTGTATGTGTCCCTGCCACACTTGCTGATAGGTATTGTGATGTCTTTCTCTTTCTAGACTAGCTTCATGATGATTTCTGCATGCCTCATCTATCTATATTGGTAGCATTTAATACCAAGATTATTCAAAGAACTCTTAACAGAACTTCTTCCTAATGGCTCTGCTCTCTACATCCACCAATAAAACTGTTCCCAGATTTACTGTTTTTAATTATGATTATGATGATGATGATGCATGATCGCATTACTCTCCAGCTTAAAACCTTCAAATATTTCTCATCAGAGGATAGAATAGTGTTTCTCCAACTTCTTGTAGAAACATGTCTCAGGGGTTTGCAGTTCTGTGTAAGAATTTTTTAAATTTTGTGTTTTCATTTCAGATTCATCATTTAAAAATGTAAACTCATTTTGAATCTTTAGATCACTTTTTCTTAACTTTGTATCATACTGAAATCTTCAAGGAGGTCCACACTCAGATATTCTGATGTATTTGTGAAGGGGCAAGAAAAAAGCCGATCTACATTTGAAAAACCATTTGTAACAGCTCTGTGGAAGATGGGTTGCCTGGAGGCCAAGGGGCCAGGAAGCAGGTCCTGACATGAGAGATGCAGTGGGCTGGATTTAGGGCATTGTAAGTAGGGACAGAGTAAAATAAGAAAGAGAGAGATGTGAAGGAGTTAAAAGAAAAAGGAGAAAAAAGAAACTAGAGTTAGAAAAACTGTGGGTTTGGTAACTGGTAGTATCATTTCTCCCAAAAAGAACACAGCAGAATAAGTAGGGTTTGGAGAGAGGTAATTGAGAAATAATGAATTCACTGCTAAATGTAGGGTTTTGACAGGCCTGTGGGGCACCCAAATACAGAAGTCCAGAGAGATTAGCACTAAAAATGTATACCTCTGGCCAAGTGGCTCAGTTGGTTGAAGCATCATCCTGTAAACCAAGGAAGGTTGTAGGTTAGATTCTCGGTCAGGGCACATACTATGTTGTGGGTTCAATCCACATTCGGGGTGTGTACAGGAGGCAACCAATTGATCTTTCTCTCTCTCAAATCAGTGAATATATCCTCAGGTGAGGATTAAAAAAATTGTATAGAGAAATAAAACTTCCAGTGTGCTTGATTATATAAACTATTATACTTCTTTCCCTCTCTGTACCTGTTCTAGACTTTTTTATGTTCTCCCATCCAAGGACAGCAGAGGGAAGAATTCCATAGTTTTGTAGTAAGAGCATCATTTTGTTCTAATCAAATTATTACAGGTAAATATTCAATTAATTCAAAGTTCAGATTCCCTAACAAAGTTCTTGGTGTTTCCTCTCTCCTTCAAAATGGCATTGGGTTGAAGAAAAAAATTATGGTGTTGGGAGCCAGGCTGGGGGATGATTTGTGCTGCCCCATAGTCTCTACAGACATGCCTCCTGGTCACAGAGAAAATGCCGGTGATGCCCTTGGTGCTCTGAGGCCTATTTCCCATAGATTTGCACTTGCTGCTGTGGGCTTTGGAGTGTATCGTTGTTGCATAGTCTCTAAGTCTTGGTGGCTTCCTATTCTAATCACTGGTTTGCCAGGACACTAAACAGGTCCTTCTATCCATGGCCAGGGGAATGAGTTGGTGGCTGTTTAATGGGTAACTTTGGCATCAAATACAGAATACATGTGTACCATCTAACCAGAAGGATTGACTCAGGCTAATTAATGGACATCCTATTGCATTAGGGCTTCACTATTACTTTGAGACCCATTAGACAGTATCTCTCTAAAAGGCTATCAACACTATGCCCCAGGAAACCAGTACCAAGTTCTCCTTTTCTGTGTAGGCTATCACTAATCTGATGGTTTCCCCTACCTACTCTTTCTTATTCACTCCCTTATCCAATCACTTTCTCCCATTCTCCCTGAGTCAGACTTTCTTTTACTTCTCCCTTATGTCTTACAGGAGCTCATTTGCCTCTTCCCCAAGGTGGCATTTTCCATTCTCTCTCCCTGGGGTCATATGGTATATGAGGTACAGGAGAAAAAACAAACTTACCCATTAAAAGAGATAGCCTGGAAGATCTTTCAAAATGTTAAAATATGCTTGCCATCCTCACAATAACTTTAAAGGATTTTAATCTTCATTTTACTAATGCAGAAAGTGAGACTTGATGTGATTAAGGAACTCCCACTTATACAGGATAGTTTCAGAAATGAAAGTGGGTATGGTAGATTTCAAAGATAATTTATTTCCACAGCCTCTTGCTGTGTTTGGAGGACCATGGAAGTAGGATATGACTGTCTGTGTTGCTCCAGCTCCACCACTTCACCACACACAGAAAAAAGCATCACCATTTGAAAAGGACTTTATTACAGCACTTGCCACTATCCCTTACATGCCCCTTTGTTCCCCACACACAGTGTAGATAAGCTATCCCTTCATGGCCCTAGCATTTAATGAACATCTACTCTCTCTTGGGAATATTACTCTCTATTTTGAAAGTATGTATTGCATTTTTGTTTGCTGATTTATTTATTTTAAATTACAGTTGACATTCAATATTATTTTATATTAGTTTCAGGTATACAGCATAGTGGTGGGGCATTTATATAATTTACAAAGTGACCTCCCAATCATTCTAGTACCCACCTGGAATTATACATAGTTATTACAGTATTACTAACTGTACTAACCCTGGCTGGTTTGGCTCAGTGGATTGAGCGTCGGCCTGCGAGCTAAGTGTCGCTGGTTCGATCTGCCAGTCAGGGCACATCAGAGAAGGAA
Source organism: Furipterus horrens (assembly GCF_987537825.1). Taxonomy (NCBI): domain Eukaryota; kingdom Metazoa; phylum Chordata; class Mammalia; order Chiroptera; family Furipteridae; genus Furipterus; species Furipterus horrens. The sequence continues at coordinate 76,900,600 of NW_028327172.1, read as the reverse complement.
AACTCTGACTCCAAAAAACCTCCGCTGCCTTGCGGCATACCTCTTCAGGGGAAAGGCTAAGGGAGTAAACCCCGACAGAAAATCCAGAGCCGGAGTCCCTAAGGCGGTTTGACGTTGTAGTCAACACCGGCAACTCCTGCGGCGCACCTGAAGCCAAGCTGTATTGACTCCGTCTTTCCCTTGGACCCTTCAGCTGCGAAGAGACGGGGCGGGGTCTGCTGCATGGGCAACACCAGACCCTCCATATCACCCTGCCCAGGCTCTGTAGCTTCAGCTTCACTGGAGAGGACACTCCAGCGTCATCACAAGATGTCGATTCAACACGGGAGGAGACAGATACCGTGTCACTCCCGAGTCGGACTGCACAGCCATTCTCGGCGGTGCAGATAGACTCTTAAGAAGCTACACCATCGTCTCTCGAGACGGACGGCTGCCGACGACGACGACTAACTGTACTTCCTACCCTGTACTTACATCCCTGTGACTATGTTGTAACTACCAATTTGTACTTCTTAATCCCTTCCCTTTTTTCACTCAGTCCCCTAATCACCCCTGCAATCATCAGTTTGTTCTCTATATCGATGTGTATTTGTTTTGTTTATTTTGTTCTTCAAATTCCACATATAAGTGAAGTCACATAGTATTTGTCTTTCTCTTTATGACTCATTTAACTTAAGTTAATGCCCTCTAGTTTCATCCATGTTGTAACAAATAGTAGTATTTCTTTCTTTTATGGCCAAGTAATATTCCATTGTATATATGTACCATGTCTTTATCCAATTGTCTATTGATAGTCACTTAGGTTGCTTCCATATCTTGGCTATTGTAAATAAGGCTGCAATCAATATGGGGGTGTGTATATCTTTTAGAATTAGTGTTTCAGATTTCTTTGGATAAATACCCAGAAGTGGTTTTACTGGGTCATAAGGTAGTTCTGTTTTTAATTTCTTGAGGAAATTCATTACCATTTTCCACAGTGGCTGCACCAATTTGCAATTCCACCAACACTGTATAAAGGTTCCCTTTTCTCCACATCCTCACTCATACTTGTTTGTTGATTTATTGCTGATAGCCATTACGACATGTGTGAGGTAATATCTTATTGTGGTTTTAATTTGCATTTGTTAATTTCTTTTTTTCTGGGTAATATATTGTGTATTACATGTGGTTAAGCTCCTCAACCTGAAATTCCAGTAAAACCTCATCCAAACTGCTTTTGAGTATGTGAATGTGGGTTAATCAATACGTAATTCATGTTTATTTTAGAATGGGCCAACAAAATATTATTTCATTTTAATAGGCTGATTATGTTGATTAAAAATGGTCTTTAATATGGATGATTATTTCCATAGTATAAAAACATCTAATGTTTAGGCAATCAGTTGTTTACCAATGAGGGCAGAAATATTATGAAAAGCCATACTGTTTATTCACTTTATATACTTTATAAATTTTATATATTTTTCCTAATTAAATGTAAAATTTAACATTATCCAGGTTTACTTGTACTTTAAGAAAGCTTTCACTTAGCAATTTGGCAGATTAAGAAATAATTTTCCATTTGATGCTTTTCAAGGTTTACTATATTGTTTAAAATTAATTTGGTTAAATTGCTAACATACTTTAGATAGTGTTATTTAATTTTTCTCACTACTGACAATACCAAGCACAGATCTGAAAACCTGAAAAAAAAAAAGACCTCATTCAGTGAATTCAAACCAATGTACAGCTGAATAAATCGGGCTCCACTAACCAATACATAAAATAAGTAGACTGCCTTAGTATCTTCCTATCTTTAATAACCTTGCTGCAATGTGTAGGTGATAGTGTTTACTCAAAGAACATCTGGAATTGCAATAAGCCTGTCTGTCACCTCATTCTCCTCCTAAAATTATCCTGAATTCTTGAGCAGATATACTCATTCCAGACTAAGGCACACTTTCAATCTCTACTGATGATTCCCTTTCTAAATGCACTTTCCAGTTTTCCCAACACATGAATAGTGATAGAGAAGTTGTAATCTGAAAAACTAATCTTTGCATAAATGCCTACATATTTCCACATTCATTAACAAGTTACCAATGGCGAGGATATAAAGAAAAGGACTGAAAATATGATTTATGGTATATACACTTATTATAAACTTTCATTTCTGGCAGATCAATGTCTCTATAAATGTATACATTTTGTACATACTCTGAAGTATATGTCATACTCTTTGAATTAAAAGATTATGGTGCTGACACTATTACTGCCTATCCATACATGATGGCTAAAAAGCCTGATGAGTTACTAGTTAAACAGTAGTTAGGATTAAATAAAGTAAAAAGAGAATTGGTATAATGTGTCATCTACTAAGAGAAAAGAGGGGACTTATTATATCTAAATCATTAAAATCTATTTTTAGCACTGCTCTTTTCTGAAGGCAGAATTTCCAAAGACTACAACTCATGACCTCTTTGGCCTTTTACCACTACAGTCTTTGATGCTTCCAACAAGAGAATAAGTTATGACATATATGCTTATCAACAATAAATAAACAGTGCTTAAGTAGCAACAACAACAAAAAAGTCCCCTCAAGTAATATCAACCATCACCAGATTTGAGCTACATGCCATAAATTCAGGTACTTCAAAAGCATACATGACATTCAGTACTTCAGTTATTAGGTATGATCCATCTAATTAATTTATTCATTGAGTAAGTATTTATAAACATCTGTTCTATTCAGGCACTGTATTAGGTGCCAAGAATGTAACATTGAGTCCAAAAGAAGCTTACAGACCAATGAGTCCAGTGAGCTTCCAAAATAAACTATTTTAGTAGTCTATAAATTGTACAATCAAATTAATGAATAAAAATATACTGTATTTGATGCTGCAGTGAGTCTAAAGAATGGCCTTGTCTTATAATAGCTCATTGTTTAATTATGACCCAAAGAATTATTCAAGGAAGTATTCAATGTAACTGTTAAATTGGTGGTACAAGCAGCAAGTTCTATAAAAAATACCAACTGAGCAAGTGATCACTGGTGTTCTTTCTTCATAAGTACAACAGGATTACTAATATTTCTGCCAATAAAAGCAATAATGCTGAGGATTCCATGAGAAGAAAGAACCAAAGTAGCAAATCTTCAATGTATTAAAACCAATTGTGCTCTAAACTAAGATCAATGAATGATAAGTTGCAGAGTTGAACTTTTTAATTTGTAAGTTTTCTCTTCCTCAAAGAAGATATGGAGGAGCATGAACATGAAATGCCTGACTTATATAGTGACAGCTAACCAAAGGAAGATAACAACCAGTAGTAAGTTACTCATTGAATGCAGATTTATTTCAAAGGCATTCATTCAACAAACCATTACTGAGTCTCTCATGTGTGACTCTGACATTTGATGGATATTAGTTACTGACATGAAAGTAGCAGAGTAAAAGCTGCAGAAAAATTTCAGACAAGACTATTGTTACTTCTAACTTAGCACCAACCTCTCTTTCTCTACAACCACATCCATTCCATGGTGCCTAACTCACCCAGGTGGACAAGAATTGGTAGACAAGAAAGACTGTGAAGGCATTATGAAGACTGTTGAAAACAAATAATCTTGGTTTTGAAATATGAAAAAATTAAGGGAAAAAAAGACTAAAGATTTATAAGACTTAAGCACTAAGAAAACATAGTCTGACATTGTACCTTTTTAACTCAGCTATTTAGAATTAGTAATGCAGCCAAATTGTCTAAAATAAAGTTTTAAAGAACACCCCACCTATGCATTTCAATACAAATATACTAGTTGTGGTTGACTGTAAACATTTTTAAGGTTGTCTTTTTGATCTTGACCTTGCATATTTAAATTTCTATAACTTGTCTATATAATGTATTGTTTTTATAATACTTTCATATTTATATTTCTAGTAAAAGATAAAATCCATGAAGATTTTAAAAGTTAGATGATGAATGATATAAAGTTTTCAAAAATATCTTAGCATCTTGGTCATTTCTTTAAATAAATGGCAGGGAGAAGTGGAACAAACATTAGACAGTGGTTTGTAGACAAGATGTTTGACATGACTAAAAGTGAGGAAAAGCTGAAATAATGTGTGGGAGAAATATTTCTAATAGAAAGTTTAAAGTACTGGGTTCATAAGAGAAAAAAAAGCATTATTCAAAAATGATCTATAAAGGGTTTTGAGGACATCCTAGGAAATGATACATTCCAAAATATTTTGTTTTCCTGAGCCCTGATCATTTTTACTCTACAGCTCATGTTAATAGAACTACATTTCTTGATACAACAAAAGTATCAATTTTTCTAATTACTAATTGCACAGAAAATGTGTTTATTCCCTAGACTTTCAAAGAACAAAAAGTAAATAAATAAAAATTAAAAATAAAATAAAATATGGCATTGTCCCAATATAAAAAAATGGTTCATGTTGATTTAATTAGAACATGCATATGACAAAATCTTGGAAGACTGCAAAATCTTAAAATAGATCCTCAAACTTCTAATAAAACACTGATTGTGTAGGAGATTGCATCATATCGTTCTGAGCTTCATATATTTGCTGGTATACTGCCAGTTAGGCAAGTTAGTCTGCCTCATTTTGAGAAGAATGAGCATAAGTTGATCTGATATCCTCAATAATATTGCTAGATAAAACACAGGATAGTTAAATTTGAATTTCACATAAGTACTAAGTTATTATTTTGTTCAAGTATGTCCCAAATATTACATGGGGCATATTTACACTAAAAATCACTCACTTTTTATTTGAAATTTAAATTAGTCTGTGTGATGGTTCATTTTATGTGTCCATTTGACTGGGTCTTGGGGTACCAAGTTATTTGATCAAACATTCTGTATATATCTGTGAGGCTGTATTTAGATGATATTACAACTAACTTTATAGATTAAGCAAAGCAGACTTCCCTCCCTAATGTGGGTGGCCCTCATCCAATCAGCTGAAGGCCTGAGTAAAACAAAAAAGCTGACATTCTAGTTAGTAAGAGGGAGTTCCTCTTGCCTAACTTCCTTTGACCTGAAAGCATTTATTTGATCTTCATTTGTCTTCCAGCTGAAAGCATTGTTATTTTCCTGCCTTCTGACTCAAACTGAAAAAACATAGTCTCTTCTTGCATCTCAGGTCTTCAGACCCAGACTGGAACTACATCATCAACATTCTTAGGTCTCCAGCTTGCTGAGTGCAGATCTTGGGACCATTCAGCTTTCACAATAATGTAAGACAGTTCCTTATAATGAGTCTCTTTATATATGTATATATAATCTATTGGTTCTGTTTCTCTGGAGAACCCTGACTAATACAGTCTGGGTGTCCTGCATTTTTACTTGCTAAATATCACAACCCTACCTCTTAGTTTGCATTTTCTTCAATAGTGATAAGATTCAAAATAATACTAATAACACTGATACTTACATTAATGACAAAACGGAAATCACTTTTCTTTCTGGCTTTCTCAGAATCAAGAATAAATCCATCTCTCTACTGGGCAACATATTTTTCTGCAGAGAATTTATTTTAGGAAGCTACATGCTCAGGTATACTTGAGCTCTAGTTGTAGGATGTTAAAGAAAGTGTGTCCATTAAGAGTGGAATATGGTAGGCCCTCATGCTACTCAAATCTAAGTGTTACTGCTAGATGGATTTGTATGGGAAAAGGTAACTTTCTTAATCTCTTGCTAGATGAAAATTTTAAGTATAGAAAAAGCACTTGTTAAGTAACACTGTAAAAAAGCAATTCAGTGTTTTCTTATTCACTGCAGCTCAACTAACAATGACTACATTGAATAAATTTTAAGACACACTTTTTTCAAAGTTTAATGTTCCCAGTGCTGTGGCATTCATTATAGTCAACATCAAGAGAAACTTGCCTGACACCAGGATTGTGAGTTGTGACTTAGTTGAGACTGACTAGACAGGTTCAATTTAGCTGTATAAATCTATTGTTGCATAGAAACTGTTAAATTATTTTTGTTTGGAGTGTCACATAACTTAAATTAATATCCTTATTACACAATAATCACTCACTAATCTAGCACTAGAATAAAAGACAAGTACAATGAAAGCAATAAAAAATGCCAAACCTCTCAGAATTAGTCAATGGAATCTGGAAACTAGAAGAAGTAGGTCTAAATAATTTATACATTAAAGAAAAATTATTTAAACACCATATTTTTAAATAAAATTTTCCAGATTATTTTGAAAATAATTTTGTTTTCTGCCAGGCAGATATGATTATAATTACAACATAGACAACAAAACCCACAAATCTTAATGTAGACATCATAATCTGACCCACAGATCATTGTTACTTTCCTTCAAACAGTCTTTTCTAAACCTTTAAATTAATTGACTATTCTAAAATTGACAGATTTCACCAGAATTCTAGACTCTTGGCCCTCATGAGAAATCTGGTCATGAGGATCATTTTCATATGGTGACTTTGGTTCTGTTTCCTGTTCTCCACCCTGATGGTCTTCCCAATTTACACAGACTACCTGGTTCTTATGGGAGTTTAGGTTTGTATCTCCTAGTTTCATAAGACAGGAAATGCAGTTAAAGCTTCAGAATTCTTTAATGTGTTTCAAAAGTACACTGTCAATTCTGAAGGTGTCAAAGAGGTCAAGATCCCACACTCAGGTTATAAAAAACAACCAAGTAACTGCAAACTGATCAACTGAACCCTGTAAACTTTAAGAGTTGCCATGTGAAGAAAGCAGGGTCTCAAACTTGGATGTTATTGTAAAGAAGCATATGTATAGATCAGTGCCTTTATTTGACAAATATGTATTTAATTCCAATGATATTTCAAGTACTATTCTCTGTACTTATAACCTGATGGAGGACAAGAGTGTCTTCTATACAATTTGAACTCTTTTGCTTCCTTGGTATTTACCTAACTTGTAAAGTTTATGAGCAGAGATGCCCATGACCCAACTGTATTATAAATTAATGTATTATTATTATTATTATTATTATTATTTTTTATTAACCTGGCTGGTTTGGCTCAGTGGATTGAGCGTCGGCCTGTGAGCTAAGTGTCGCTGGTTCGATCTTCCAGCCAGGGCACATCAGAGAAGGAAAACTCTGACTCCAAAAAACCTCCGCTGCCTTGCGGCATACCTCTTCAGGGAAAAGGCTAAGGGAGTAAACCCCGACAGAAAATCCGGAGCCGGAGTCCCTAAGGCGTTTTGACGTTGTAGTCAACACCGGCAACTCCTGCGGCGCACCTGAAGCCAAGCTGTATTGACTCCGTCTTTCCCTTGGACCCTTCAGCTGCGAAGAGAGGGGGGGTCTGCTGCATGGGCAACAGCAGACCCTCCATATCACCCTGCCCAGGCTCTGTAGCTTCAGCTTCACTGGAGAGGACACTCCAGTGTCATCGCAAGATGTCGATTCAACACGGGAGGAGACAGATACCGTGTCACTCCCGAGTCGGACTGCACAGCCATTCTCGGCGGTGCAGATAGACCCTTAAGAAGCTACACCATCGTCTCTCGAGACGGACGGCTGCCAATTATTATTCTCTGTACTGGGGAGTGTCATTGAATGTTCAGAGAAGATGCCTAGCTCACAGGTGACAAAGAAATATGGAATCAAGACATGGCAGGTGGTGGGAACTGTTAGTGTGCAGATCAAAGAGCAGAGAACGCAGAGCATGGCCAGAAAACTACTTTCGCATTGCATGTTCAGGGAAGCTTTCTCTAAGAAAAGGCTGCTTAAGCTGAGATTGAATGACGGGATAGAATTAGCTTGGAGGAGTTCTGGGGACCTGATTTTTCAGGGTAATAGGAGCTGGTACAAAGGACCTCAGCTAGGTACAATGAAGAAAAAGAAGGAAGAGGAGTGCAGTTGAAATGTGACAAGCAAAGGGAGAAAAGATCTGAAAGGCAGGCACTGGCAGATTTATTTGTGACAATGCTTCTCAAATATGAATAATATAGAATTTATATAATATAATACTATTATATATAATATATATACTATTATATATTTCAATAAATATAGTACTCTTCCCTCCAGCTTCCAGCCATGATAATACCTTACATAACCACAGTACATTTCAAAACAAGGAAATTGATGTTGGTAGAATACTATTAACTCAGATACAGATCTTACTCAGATTTCTCCAGTTTGTGCTTTTTTATACATATTTCTATTAAATTTAATAACATGTAGATTTGTGTCACCACAACCACCATTACCACACAACTCTTCCATTACCACAAACAAACGTGCTCCTTTACCCTGTCATGGTCACACTTTCTCCAACTTAACCTCTGAGAACCACTGGTGTTTTCTATAATTCTCTCAATTTGGGAATGTTAATGTCTTATATAAATAGGCTCTTTGGTTCCTCTCAGCATAATGTCCTTGAGGTCCATTCAAGCTGCAGCATGTGTCAGTAGTTTATCCCTTTTAGCTGAGGAGAATCATGTACAGATGTATCACTGTTTATTCACTGAAGGATATTTGTGTTGCCTTTACATTGCTAAAAATTACTGAAGACTCCAAATAGCTTTTGTTTATATGTGTTATATATATGGTAATGTACCAGGTGAGAAATAATCAGGGGCACTTAAAATAGTTATTTATTAATTCACTTAAAATAACAAACCTATATCTATTCATAGAAATGATCTATTTTTATGAACAATAACTATATATTTCAAAACAAAACATCTGTTAGAAGAGGGGCATTGTTTTATATTTTTGCATGTCTATGTATTATCTGGCTTAATAGAAGGCTACTGGATTCTCAGGTCTGTGTTTGTATTCAGTGTGTTGGGATATCATGTATCTCATGTCCTCGGAAACCTCCTTTGAACACTTGAGAGAATGAGGGAGAAAAAGTACATAATGTCTCACTATGATGATGAAAAGTATTTGACCTTATGGACCCCTGGGAAGGTGTCAGGGGCTCACAGAATTTCCTGAACCACTGCGAACCACTGCGAATGACTGAATTAGTGTCTTGGATGATAAAGAGGTTGAATGTTAAGGGAAAGGAAGTTTACTGTAAAGTTTTATGCAGTGAGTGACATGATTTGATTTATAAGAGGTCACTGTTTGAAAGATCACTCCTCTGGCTTCAGTGTGCATAATGACTGTCTGGGATGGTTTGTGTTAGCAAAGAATGTAGCAAGGGGGTCTATGCGGCAGTGGAGGGATGGACTAGGAGGCTACTGATGCTCTCCCAGCAAGATACTGTGGTAGTGATACTACACAGGTGGCAGTGAATATACACTGATGTAGTCTTTGGTACATAGAATCCACAGGTCTTGGTGATAAACAAGATATGGGAGAGGAAGGAAAGAGAGGAAACAGCAATCACTCATATGTTTTGCATTTGCACTGATGTGTGCATAAATCCTGGAGAAGGAGCAAGTTTTAGAATTAATTTGGCAAGAAAAAGCGTGTACATTTAATGGGGCATATACTTTTATCTTTTTATTTTAATTTTTTGCTTTTATATTGGTGGTACATCTTAAAATAAATAACATCTTATATTTAAGGGACCACACTTCTTTCCTATTCCACTATTATCTAAACATCAGTTAGAACTAAGTTTAGATGTTAAAGACAGCTTTATAAGAAGTTTTATAACTAGGAATGCACAAATGTTTAATGATTCCATTTTCCCTTCTGTGTTGCTGATACCTTAGTTAGAAATAAACATAGTTGCATTCATCCCAAAGGATATTAACTTTAGGTAAACATATCACCCAAACATTGTAATAATAGTCACTTTTTTTTTTCAGATACTTATCTTGCTCAATACTCTTAAAGGGTACTGTATAAACAAAATATTTTATTGAAGTGAATAGTGAGGCATATTTTTGGAGCCAGATGTAAACAGAGATGCCTCACTATCATCAACAGATCATTAGAGTGTCCCCTGTGTGCCAAGTAATGGTCTTCTCACAGATTCCAAATTGTGGGAGAAATAGTGCCTAAATCATACAAGGATAAATTATAAACACAGAGTTAGAATTAGTGGTGGTTAGTTTATAATGCAGTGCCCATCACACAGTTGACTTGAGAGAGGAGGGGCAGGAAAGAAAGAGGGAGAGAAAGAGCACAAGAGAGCAGTTCCTTTCTTGTATCTCAGCTCTGAGGCTTTCTTTTTTCCTCCACTTTCTCAGTGCATCTGACACATAGCATAGAAAAAACAAAATTTATTCCTAAATGATCTTATTATGATCATATAGAATCCAAAGCAAGCCATTTGCCCAGAGACTATGGCTTGCTCACCATTTCTTTATCTTTTCCTGGAAAATTAGGTCTTAGGTTCAGGATGCCCAGGGACAACTTTTGAAATAATTTAACCCCAACACAAAGAAGCTTTGCTTCTATTCAGGGGCTTGGTTAATGTCTTGGTGCTCTGCCCCAGTCATGTAGGTATTGATTACATATTTAAAAGAGACATACAATGTTTTCATTGTATGTCTAGGCAGGGAAACCTAGATTAATTTATAATAAAGTCGCACGATGTAGCTCCTTACATGCTCAATGTCCCAGTCATACTGAATAAACTATTCCCTGAACATGCTATGGCCTTTTACTCCTTGCAACTGCTCAATGAAATCTTAATTTTTCATCTAAAGGAAACCAAAGCTTCATATTTTTGAGGAAGGTATCTCTGTCCTCCACAGAATTAGTCAGTTTATTAATGGCATTTGACTATCTTCAAATGAGCATAGTGAGTAGAGTGAGTGCCTTTGGAAGGGTCTGTGTCTGGTTTATCTCCGTGTTACCTGCAGATAATACAAGCTCTTGTGCATGGTGGGTGCTCAGTACATTTTCATTTAAAACATAGAGACAAACATATATTATATACACACATATGCACGCAGGCAATTTTACAAACTCATATTACAGTTAAATAAACAAGTACAAGTTTATCTGTTTATTCTGCCTTATACTGAAAGTTTTTTTTAATATCTTTTTTTATTGTTGTTCTATTATAATTGTCCCAATTTTTCCCCCATTGCTCTCCCATGCCTCCCTCCCCTGACTCCCAGTCAATCCCCATACTGAAAGTTCTCCTAAGATGAGAGTTATATAAACCAAATGTCTGGACACACCAATATATATCTCAATATATCACTTATTTATTGACTGCTTAACAACTTCATTCTCAGCACTCAACTCACCTCTTCATAATGAGAATCTTTATTACCATGAAGGGCAAATCCATAGATACACAGAAGCACTACCTAAAAGATTTCTGAAATGTAAGATATATGAGTTTGGACCCTTTGTTTAGATATTACAACTTGGGAGAAGCTGTGCCTAAAAAAAAGTTGCCTTTCTTCTGGGAGAGGAAAGGCAAACTGATTCAAGAAAGAAGGCAGCTTTGAGAAGGATTTACAGGAAACAGTGTTAAAGTTGAGACTGCCTTGCACCAACTACCAGGTCAGCCACACCAGCCTTGAAGATGAGTGAGGCTAAGAGATACCACATGTGAAGCATAATCTATTTGTTAAAACAAAATTAATACAACTTATCAGTAACATGTACTTGTCACAATACAGCAAAGAAAGCACAAATTATATAGTCTATTGGAGTTGCCCATTCACATTAGATCCAGAGACTTAAAAGTCAATTCACCTTTCTTAGATCCTGACAGTAGAGAGTAGAACATACAACTCCCTGTCCTCAACATAATTAAGATCAACAGTTAAAAATTTTTAATGTCCTCATTGATCAGATCCATAATATCTAGAAGATTGATTGGAATGTTATCTCTTCCTCAAAAGACAGCAGTGGAAGGTAGAAAGAAAAGAAGAAATCTTAATTATATATCCCCTTTTTCCCCCCTCAGCATACTTCCTTTGGAACCATATTATAAAACTAACAACAATAAAAAGCTGTAAGTTTTACAGAAATTAATTCTCCATTTTTAATATCTGAGTTTGTGGCTTCCAAGTCTGTATAACATTTCCAACTAAAAGTCAGCATCTATGAGATCAATGTCATCAGTGCTTGGTCAATACTAAAAACCAAGGTACCACAGATGAGGCCCTGTGGAAAAGTTGCACTAATTAAAAAAGAACAAAAACACTATGCTATTTTTTTTAAATATCATTTTTTTCAAGAAGCATGTGCCTGTGGTGGAGAGATAGGGAGAGGAATAAAAATGACTTTTTCTGTTCGTGTCCCACTTTCCAGGCAGACCCAAGAAGGTAAGATAGGACTTTCCCTCAAGTCTGCTGGAATGTGAGGAATTATTTATCTCCAGAGCCTTTCCCAGGAGCAGTCCACTTGGAAGCTGCAGCTGTCAATGTACCTATGATGCAGTTTATATGACAAAATGGATACACTAACTTGGACTGCAACTAGTCTCTCAGAAGACCCTTAGGCAAACTACCAAGTCTAATGCTGAAATCCTAAAGCATTCCTTCGGGTCCCTGAACTGGCTAAAACAATATGATTTATACAGTACACACCTGCCTTAGGTGTAAAAAAAAGAATCACTATAAAGTAAATAGAATCTGATAGTCTTTGGCCAAAACCATGCTTGCTTATATGTGTATAAACACAACATAGTTATATAAATGGTTTTTCAGTTGAACATATTTAAGAATTAAATTTGTTAATTTATTTTCGTTTTCTTAAAAAATGCTTAGTACTGCAGAATCAACTATGAAACACTTTCTTTTATTTTAAGGGATAGATGCCATTAGGTCCTTAACTGGTATCTAAGAAAGAGAAGCTTTGTCCATTCAATACATTTCCATATTTCAGCCCTTCTCTACATCTGCATGACCCAGATAGAGCTAGTCCCAGGAAACACTGTACTCAGTGTGGATGAGCGAACAGCCTCTGTGTATATTATAAAACTGATCATATTTTATTCACTTCAGCAGAACTGTTATATGGCACTGTGTACTTGCAAGAGACAGGCTGACAAGCTGTCTTTAGTGAATCAGTTTTTACAATGTGCTGAAAAGGTTCCCTGACTATGCCCTTCAATAAGGAATAAGCTAAGACTTACTCCTTAGGAGTTAAATTTTATGTACTTAGAACAGAGCCTCAGTGTTTATATAATAAATAATAATAATTACTATTATCTAAATAATGACTTCATAATCTTGATTTTTGACTTGTTCCAAAATCTACACCTCACTACAAAGATGATCTAATATTCAGGGACTAGTATGTGCAACAGAGCATGAGGACTGAGCAAGCTGTCAGAAATAACTCCAGTCATTTCTGCCAGTATAAAAACAAATCTGCCTGGCAATAAAGGAGAGACTGACATTATATAAGCACCTCCAGCAACTGTTAAACAAGCCTTATATATGACGCCCTTCCATACAGTTTCCGCACATTATCTCATGTCATTGTCACACCAGCCCTGTGAAGAAAGGATGACTATGTCTAGTGTGAAGATAAAGAAACTAAAGCTTAGAGAAAAAGTAGGGCCTCTGAGTCAGTAAGATTAAGTCAGCCAAGGCTGAGAGAGCAAAGTGACATTCTTAAGATAACAGGGAAAAGGTAGCACACTGAAATTTGAATATCTGGAAGTCTGACTCAGAAATAGTCTTCAGTTGTATTATATGGCCTTCCAATAGGTTCTGTAGCTCCTTCCTATGTTTAAACCAGCATAGGACTACTGCTTACCAGGTAATGGCTGAAGTATTTGGGGTATAATAACTCATTAAATTTTCACCACAACCCTGTGAAAGAGGTGATTTTATTATTCATATTTTACAGAAGAGTAAACTGCCTATAATCACCCCCCCATAAAACTCCCCAGAGCACAATTGCTTAATCTCTTACACTGTTCTGAACCACTATGTACAAAGACAGCAAAACATGCTATAAATCAGACCCAGTATTTTGAACATTTTAAAGATATTTAGAATAATATTTTGAAAAATAACATGCTTTCTCGCATATTAGAAACTGTTACTGTGAGAAGATCAAAGATGGCGGAGGAGTAAGTGGAAGCTACACTAACCTCCTCGCAGGACCAGTCTGGATTTACAACTTAATTTTGGAGAAATAATCTGGAATAATGAACTGAACACTAGCTGGAGAGAAGTCTTATAACCACAGAGAGACAGAAAAGGCTGCTACATCACAACATGACCGGTAGGGAGTGCGGAGACGCGGAAGGGCTGGCTGGGCTCCCACGGGTGGCAGTTGAAGGGACTAAGAAACAGCTCAGCAGCCAGGAGTTCTCCTTGAGAAGGGAGGGTCTAAACCCCCAACTGGGCTTCCCAGCCTACAGCAACAGAGTGGAAAGTAAAATAGTATCCAGCTGTGAAAAGTGAAAAGCCACAGGGTTTCTTGCTAGCTGGAGAGAAACGGCTGGAGAAAAAGAGCTCTTAAGTGGATTACATAAGAAAATATTTCGGCCCCCAGTTACCCTGGGCTCAAGCAGAGGGAAGGCAGAGAGGACTGGAGACACTTGGGGAGAGTTTGGCACAGTGACTTTGAGGGGAGAACTGGGGTAACAGCCGACCAGGTCCCAGTACTGACTCATCCCCAGTACTGCAGGCAGACCATTCCCTTCAGAGTGGCATCAGCCTGAGGGGAAGCAAATGCCCTGCATACAGGTATTAAGCTGCCACACCCATGGTCCTTAAGCCTGAAGAATAATGACAGATTGAATAGATTAACAACTAAAGAAGTCAGACAAAGGCAGTAGATCCCTGGAAGTCTCCAACAGGCTGCCTAGGGTCAGACTGATACATGATCTGACGCCACCAGGGGCAGATCCAGGAAGTGCAGATCATTCTAAGAAGCACCAACAAACAATAGGAGTCACAAAAATGGGGAGACAGAGAAACAACCCCCCATAAAAAGGAAAGGTAGAATCCCCAGAAAGAGTGCTAAGTGAAATAGAGGGGAGCCAACTATCAGATATGGAATTCAAAACATGGATTATGGAGAAGCTCAATGAGCTCAGCGGAAACTACAAACACCTCCAGGGAAACTATATGGAACTCCAGGAAAACTACAAGGAACTTACTGAGAATTACACCAGCATGAAAAAAGACATAGAAGCTATCAATAAGAGCCAGAAGGAAATGAAGAATACGATCTCTGAATTGAAGAACACAGTAGAAGGAATTAAAAGGAGGCTAGATGAAGCAGAAGATCAGATCAGTGAGCTGGAGGACAACGTAGACAAAAACTCCCAGACAGTGCAACAAAATGAAAAAAGACTGAACAAGACTGAAGAGGTTCTAAGACAGCTGCAGGACAACATGAAACGTAATAATATCCGTATCATAGGAATTCCAGAAGGAGAAGAAGAGGAGCAAAGGATAAAAAGCCTCTTTGAAAAACTAATGACAGAAACCTTCTCTAACATGAGGAGAGAAAGAGTCACACAAGTCCAGGAAGCACAGAGGGTCTCAATGAAGATGAACCTCAACAAGCCCACTTCAAGACACATCATAATTAAAATGGCAACATTCAAAGACAAAGAGAGAATCCTAAAAGCAGCAAGAGAGAAACAATTAATAACATACAAGGGAGTTCCAATAAGGCTATCATCATATTTCTCAGCAGAAACACTATAAGCCAGAAGAAAATGGCAAAAAATATTTCAAGCAATGAAAAACAAAGGCCTACAACCAAGAATACTCTACCGAACAAGGCTCTCATTCAAAATGGAAGGTGAAATAAGGAGTTTCCAAGATAAAAGAAGGCTAAAAGAATACATCTCCACCAAACCAGCATTGCAAGAGATGCTAAAGGATCTGCTTTAAGAAGATAAAGAAACAGAGAGAGACAGAGAGGAACACAAGTACAAAGGGGGGAAATGACAATGAATAGGTACTTATCCGTAATAACCTTAAATGTAAATGGATTAAATGCTCCAATCAAAAGACATGGGGTATATGAATGGATTAGAAAGCATGACTCACATATATGCTGTCTACAAGAGACCCACATTAGAACAAAAGGTCTACACAGACTGAAAGTGAAGGGGTGGGGGAAAGTATTTCAAGTAAAAGGATGTGAAAAAACGTTGGAGTACCAATACTTATATCAGACAAAACAGATTTCACAACAAAGGCCATAAAAAGAGACAAAGAAAGACATTTCATAATGCTTAAGGAAAAAATCCATCAAGAAGATATAACCCTGGTAAACATATATGCACCCAACCTAAGAGCACCCAAATATATAAGGAGAATCTTGGAAGACTACAGAAAAGATACTGACAGCAGCGCACTCATAGTAGGGAACTTTAACACCCCATTGTCAACAATGAACAGATATCCAAAGAAAAGAAACACCAAGGATATTGAAGCATTGAACAACACTTTAGATCAAATAGACTTAGTTGATATATATGGAACTTTTCACCACAAAGAAGCAAAATATACATTCTTTTCAATTGCACATGGAATATTTTCAAAGATAGACCACATGGTAGGACACAAAACAAGTTTCAACAAATTCAAGAATACTGATATTATATCAAGCACCTACACAGATCACAATGGCTTGAAACTGGAAATCAACCTCAAGGAAAAAAATTAAGACATTCAAACTAATGGTGAATGAATAACATGCTTTTAAATAATGGCTAGGTTAACACGGACATCAAAAAGAAATAAAAAAGTTCCCGGAAACAAATGATAATGAATACACAACAGCCCAAGACCTATGGGACACAGCGAAAGTAGTCGTGAGAGGAGTGTTTATAGCAATACAGGTCTACCTAAAAAAGCTAGAAGAATCTCTAAGAAAAAATTTAACCCTACATCTACAAGAACTAGAGGAAGAACAACAAGCAAAGCCCAGAGTGAACAGAAGGAAGGAAACCATCCAGATCAGAGCAGAATTAAATAACTCAGAGACTAAACTAACAGTTCAAAAGATCAACATAAGTAGGAACTGGTTCTTTGAAAAGATAAACAAAATTGACAAGCGTTTAACCAGGCTCATCAAGAAAGAAAGAGAGAGGACCCAAATAAATAAAATCAGAAACGAAAGAGGAGAAATCACAACTGATACAACAGAAATACAAAGGATTGCAAGAAATTATTACGAACAACTGTATGGCAAGAAATTTGACAACCTAGAGGAGATGGACAAATTCTTGGAAACATATAGTCTTCCAAAACTGAATCAAGAAGAAGCAGAAAGCCTGAATAGACCAATAACAAGTAGTGAAATTGAAGTAGTAATCAAAAAACTCCCGGCACTTAAAAGCCCTGGACCGGATGGCTTCATAGGTGAATTCTACAAAAAATTTAGGAAAGAACTAACTCCTATCCTCCTCAGACTATCCCAAAAGATCCAAGAAGAGGGAAGACTCCCAAACTCCTTCTAGGAAGCCAGTATTACCCTAATTCCAAAACCAGGTCAAGACACAGCAAAGAAAGAAAGCTATAGGCCAGTATCGATGATGAACATAGATGCTAAAATACTCAACAAAATATTGGCAAACCGGATCCAGCAATACATTAGAAAGATCATACACCACGATCAAGTGGGATTCATCCCAGGGATGCAAGGATGGTTAAATATTCGCAAATCAATAAACGTAATACACCACATAAACAAAATGAAAGACAAAAACCACATGATCATATCAATAGATGCAGAAAAACCATTTGATAAAGTACAACATCCATTTATGATGAAAACTCTCAGCAAAATGGGAATAGAGGGAGCATACCTCAACATAATAAAGGCCATATATGAGAAACCTGAAGCCAACATCATACTCAATGGGCAAAAACTGAGAACATTCCCCCTGAGGTCAGGAACAAGACAAGGACGTCCACTCTCTCCACTCCTATTTAACATAATGTTGGAAGTTCTAGCCACAGCAATCAGACAAGAGGGAGAAATAGAAGGCATCCAAATTGGAAAAGAGGAAATAAAACTGTCATTATTTGTAGACGACATGATAGTGTACATAGAAAAACCCTATAGACTCCACAAAATAACTACTCGACCTAATAAGTGAATTTGGCAAAATAGCAGAGTACAAAGTCAATATTCAGAAATTGAAGGCATTTCTGTACACCAATGATAAAATCTCAGAAATAGAAACTAAAAGAAAAATCCTATTTACCATAGCAACAAGAAAAATAAAGTAACTAGGAATAAACTTAACCAAGGAGGTAAAAGACCTGTACTCAGAAAACTACATAACACTGAAGAAAGAAATTAAGGAAGATACAAATAAATGGAAGCATATACCTTGCTCATGGATGGGAAGAATCAACATCATTAAAATGTCTATACTACCCAAAGCAATTTATAGATTCAATGCAATCCCTATTAAAATACCAATGACATAATTCACAGACCTAGAACAAATACTTTAAAAATTTATTTGGAACCAAAAAAGAGCCCGAATAGCCACAGCAATTTTGAGGAAGAAGAACACAGTAAGAAGAATCAAAATAACTTATATCAAAATATACTACAAGGCCATGGTAATCAAAACAGTCTGGTACTGGCATAAGAACAGACATATAGATCAATGGAACAGAATAGAGAGCCCAGAAATAAACCCAGGTCTATATGGTCAATTAATATTTGACAAAGGGGGAAGAAATGTCAAATGGAGTGAAAAGAGCCTCTTCAACAAATGGTGTTGGGAGAACTAGACAGGGACCTGCAAAAAAATGAAACTAGACCACCAACTTATACCATACACCACAATAAACTCAAGATGGATCAAAGACTGAAACGTAAGCCGTGATACCATAAAAGTCCTAGAGGAAAAAATAGGCAGGAAAATTTCAGATATCCCATGAAGCAATATTTTCACTGATATATTTTCTAAGGCAAGGGAAATAAAGGAAAGAATAAACAAATAGGACTACATCAAACTAAAGAGTTTCTACTCAGCAAAAGAAAACATCAGCAAGATGAAAAGGAAACCAACCACATGGGAAAACATATTAGCCAATGATATCTCGGACAAGATATCAAATCAATGGTCTCCAAAATATATAAAGAACTTATACGGCTCAACACCAAGAAGACAGACAACCCAATTAAAAAATGGGCAAAGAACCTGAACAAATACTTCTCCAAAGAGGACATACAGAGTGTCCATAGACATATGAAAGAATGCTCAACATCACCAGCCATCAGAGAGATGCAAATAAAAACAACAATGAGATAACACCTCACACCAGTCAGAATGGCCATCATCAACAAATTAACAAACAACCTGTGCTGGAGAGGATGCAGAGAAATGGGAACCCTGGTGCACTGTTGGTGGGAATGCAGACTGGTGCAGCCACTATGGAAAAGAGGTTGGAATTTCCTCAAAAAACTGAAAATGGAACTGCCTTTTGAACCATCAATTCCTTTGCTAGGATTATATCTGAAAAATACAGAAACACCAATTCAAAAGAACCTATGCATCCCTATGTTCATAGCAGCACTATTTACAATAGCCAAGTACTGGAAACAACCTAAGTGCCCGTCTGTAGATGAGTGGATCAAAAAACTGTGGTACATTTACACAATGGAGTACTATGTAGCAGAAAGAAAGAATGAACTTCTACCATTTGCAACAACATAGATGGAACTAGAGAGAATTATCTTAGCGAAATAAGCCAGGCAATGAAAGAAAAATACCTTATGCTGTCACCTATCACAGGAAACTAATGAACAACACAAACAAATGAGCAAAATTGAACCAGATGTATATAAACAAGGAGTAGACTAAAAGTAACAAGGGGGGAGGCGGGAAGGAGAGAAGGGGGTAAGAAGGGGAAGGGTCTAGTCAACGAACATGTATAAATGACCCATGGACATGGACAACTGAGTGGGGACTGAATGTGGGAAGAGGGAGGGACAGTGTGCAGGGAAGCAAGAGGGGGGAAAAAGTGGGACAACTGTAATGGAAAAACAAACAAAAAAAATTCTAGTGGGGGAAAAATGAAAATATAAAGAATGGAAATGCCAGTTCAGTGAATATTAGAAGGACAAGGATTTTCCTTCACACTGTATATTTTTCTCCCTATCTAATCCCTCCAGAGTTTGGCGTTCCAAAGAACTAAGTAATGACATAAGTTTCATTGCATAAAACTAATAAGACCAGTTGTTAATAGAGGTATTTTTTGACCAAGACTTTGACTGGAATGTCATGCCTAAAGGAGACATGCTTGGGCTCTGGTTGTTACCAAAAAGCCCTGAGGAACTGGGAATGACTTTTGAAGGTAATAAAAGCCCACAAGATAAAAGGCCTGGTACCTTGGATGGATGAGCGGTCCATAGCAATCTTTCCAGGGAAGGAATGAAGGTTGTTTCCCTGAAAGATGGCTAGAAGGGACCTTAAGGCACAATGGAAAACCAGAAGGACTAGGAAAAGACAGGTGTGTATAGGCAAGGCTGAATGCCAGGTTGTGGCTCAGCTTCTGTGCCCCGCAGGGCAGACTGAAGGTCACCCTAAATGTTCCTTGTGTAAGTTCCAGCAAAGCAGAACTAAAGATCATATGTGATCATTTGCTGCTGTTGTTGTGTTTATGTAAATGAATAGAATAAATTAAAAATGGACATAATGCAGTCCCTTTAATGACATGGAGGGTAATCTTAGGGAGAAAAATCGTTATTCAAGGAAAATCACAATGATCAGTGGTAGACTATAAAGTAGTGCAGCTAACCGTGTTTAAAGTTTCTTTTCATTTAAAATATGTTTTCATTTAAAAGTTAAACTATGTCCGTGGTATCTTCCAAGATGTTTAATTTACCGACAAAAAGAATATCAAATGCCTTGCAATTGGATGTCTTTCAATAAGACAGTCCTACAGATTTAGAGACTTGTTTGTGGGTTATGTTACATAAATTGACATCTGTTCTCTGTTTTCAGAGGGCATAAGCCTATGATCTCATTACTTGAGTGATTGTCTGTACGTATAGGCCTCACTTAATTCTGTCTGCATTGCTGCCTCCTGAGACTCAACGGTTTGGCTGAACTAAGTGGCTGGGTTGGTGAAGTATGGGGTGGTCTGTGGGCTTCGCTATACAAAACTGGTTTCTCTTTTTTATCCTAATGGCTTGGACAGAAAGGGCCCAGAGATATGAGAGGGGGGAAACTTAAAGTATTTCCCTCAGCCCAAACTAAGTATAATGGGAAAAAGGGTTTTGGACAGGTGAGATGTGCCTGGCACACCTTCCTCCAAAGAAGTCCTTTTTTTCCCTAATGTGGGACATTGAAAAATTAATCCCTGCCTTCTGTTATCTAGTGGTTATGGATTGAATGATGTCTTTTAAACCTGTTGCCAAACCTGTTGCCCCCAGAATACAACAAAGATGCCAGCCTGTTAAACCAAGCATGCCATTTTCTGGGGACAGCCAACTGACCTGGAGTCTGCACGATCCTTCCCCTTGTGGGAAGGCCACCCTCCCCTCTACACCCCCACTCTTATTAGGGATTTCTGGACCCAAGGGTAGGTAGGATGACAACCATGTCCAGCTCGAAGCAACTAGAGGAGCTCGAGACCTTTGCCCATTGTCTTTTATAAGATTATAAAGGTTCTTAAGTCTGATAGGGAGGGGTTATTGTTTTTTATTGTTAAAATAATTAATTAATCATTTATTTATTTAAAACAAAGAAGAAGAATATATGAAAGGGTGAAGCGGATGTACGACCCATGGGTATGGACTTGGGGGGGGATTGCTGGGGGAGGGGTGGTGCTGGGTGGAGGGGAGCAAAGGGGAAAAATTGGAACTATTGTAACAATATAATCAATAAAATATACTTAAAAATAAAAGAAAATATTACTGTGAAAGGACAAGTTTTTATAATTAAAACATGTCTCCAGAAAAAAAAATTAATTCTGACTTTCTTGAAAAAAATAATTGCATGTCATATAGAGTTGTGTCAAAATTTTGAAGAACATAATCCCTTTAATAAAAGCAATCATGTCGTTGGCTTTTTCTAATACAAGTAAATGTGCTGAATTACATAGAAAGTAGAAAATCAATGGTGATTACAGGGGAAAAACAGAGCACAATCACCTTGGGATTTTAAAAATTTATCCTTGCACTCCCATGTTTTTAAGGTTGACCCAAGAAGAGAATGAGTCACTCCACATTTAGGCTGAGAACATGCCAGGGCCGATATTTTTCTGTGACTTTAAACAATACCTTAGAAAAGGCAAGTTCAATCTACTACAAAATTATGAAGTAGATGGTTCTTTTCCCACTTGCTTTCTGAATGCCTCTCTTCTGCACTTTGTAGTGCCCCAGATCCCACATGTTAATCCATCCTACTTTCACTTAGCAAAAACCTAAATGCTTCTAAGTTTCACAAGTGCGTAGCTCTTCTAGAATTTTTTTTCCCCCACTGGGAATTCTATATGCCTTCAAGATAAAAAAAATAGCAATAAAATTTTAGGAAAAAGAGATGTGGGGTGGTAGGAGATTGCAATCATCTTAGCCCTGGAATAGGTTGGCATGATTGTACATATACACACCACACACAATCATAGCAATTGACTGCTTAGTCTCTGTTGAAAAGGCAGGAACATTTACCCTAGAACAGGTGTTTACGAACGGTGTCCTTTGGAGCCTGGGAATTTCCCTGAGACTACCCCAGCAATCTGGGAAAAACTGAATGAACAAAACTCTGTGCCTCCTCTCTCATCTTGAAACAAAACACCTCTTCTTTTATCAGTTTTACATATCAATATACTGTGGAATAGTTCTTAAATAGATACTCATCTCATAATATTCTCTTATTAAACTTGCTCTTTTCTCTCTCAAGCCTCCCAAACCCTTTCCCCCCTCATTTTTTAGCCTTTAGACTTTGCTTCTCTCTTCACTGAGAACATAGAATCCATGAGGATTCACCACCCTCATCTAATTACATCACCAAATTACAAACTGTTATGGTTCTTCACCCATCTTCTCCTTTCTTAACTAAGGCCAATTCCTCACATGCCTCTGTTTCCTATTGTTTAATTCTCTGCATAAACCCTGTGGGTTATGCCCTCTCTTTCCTTTCAGGCATCTCCCCTATTTTAAAACAACTTCCTCTTAATCTCACAGTCTCCTCCAGCTATAGCCCAATTTCCATTTCTCTACTCCTTTTCAGAGTCTGTAAAGAGTTGTCTACAGCTACTGTTAGCACTCTTCACTCCCTCAATTCATTCTTCACTTTACTCCAGTCTCACATCAGCTTCCACTACTCCATCAACTCTTCTTATCTTACATGCCAACATGATCTTTAGGTTGTATAATTTAATTGGATGCGCTTTGGTTCTTAAATTACCAGCTTTCTCAGCAGCACTGGGGACATTATCTACCCCCTCTATCTTAAAATCATCCATTTCTTAATCACCAAATAAGCATAACTTCTTTATTTCCTTCTAGCCTTTCCTAGCTTCCCCCTGCCATCTTTCAGTAACATCTGCTGGCTCTTCCTCCTCTAACTTAACTCTAAATGTAGAATGCCTTGGTAATAACCTTGGCCCTTTTTTCTTTTCTCTCCACATGCAATCTCCTTAGTTTGTCTCATCCATACAATATAATATCTGTACCAAGGATGCCACAATTTATATCTGAGGACCAGAATAATATATCCAAAAACTTATGCGAAGACACAAGCATTCCAGACTTATATTAAAAAGAAAATTAAACTCTCTCCCTTCCCCCTCAAAGCCTGTCTTCCTGTTCAGCGACCAGCATTTACCCAGTTGCTCAGGACAGAAATCTAAAGTTCAACTTGAGATATCACTTTCATTATCCTAATCCAATTGTTGTGTGTCCTGTACAATCTATAATCTATTGCTACACTCACATATATGTTTTCAGGTTTTTCTCCAATAGTACTGCCAAGACTTTAGCCATGACATCATCCCATACATGGCAAATGCAAGCGTCTCCTACCTGGCATTTCCCAAGCACTTTTCTCCCTCTGATCCAAGTGATTTTCTTAAAATATACATAGGGTTATGACACACTTCTTTTTAAAGCCCTTTAATGGCTTTCTACTGTATTGAAAACAAACTTACAACTAAATATGCCCACAAAACTTAGCATGATCTGATTCCTGCCTAGGTTTCCAATCTTCCTTCCAGATAACAGCATACCAACAAGACTGGTTTCCCGCCAGTTACTCAAACACATCAAGATTTTTCCTGAGTAATGTTTCTTTCTCTTGTAGATTTCTCAACCTGGAAATGTCTTCCCTCTATTCCTGACCTCACTCACCTCTCATCTCTCCTTACTTTTCAGATCTCATTTGAACAGTGTATCCTCAAATGCCTTATCTAACCCAGTATCCTTTTACTACAATGTATTTATTTTTGTTTGTTTTTTGTTACCTAACTAAATTATCATCTCCATCATCTCAAGATTAGATCTCTAATTCTTCAATACTGTATATCCAGCACCTAGCTCAGTGTACACAGGAGGTACTCAAGAATTACGTGTAAATTAAAAAAGACTTTGGCCTTTGAAAACTAATCTTTCCATTGAAGGGGGCAGCCCATTCAACTTTCATATGAGCCCTATAAGTAGAAGGTTAGAGAGAGATTTACAAATTGTTGCCTTCATTAATAGTAAGACTGTCATCCGTGCCTAAAATTCCTATTATAATGTCTATTTCTCATCACAGTAGCACTGACTGTGTTAGACACTAAAAATGAGAGCAAAGGAAAGGGAGGAGGGAAAGAAAAGAAAAAGAAAATGATTTAATTTCTGCAATGGAAGCATATTTGAATTGTGAGAAACGTTCTCAGTCTTTCCCTTTTAAGATTTAGTCTATAAAACATACTCCATCAAAAAGCCTATCATCCCTGCAATAAATACTTGCACACACAATCTCCATTATTGTTAATGTTTGGAAAGGCCAGATATATAGCTCCAATCTTTAGAAGAAAGCATCCTACGAACTCTAGTATAATATTTATCTCTTTATATATATTTCATACTAGAAAAATATCTCTCTTACTGATATATGAGGAGATTAAAATGCAAGTTACTCTATCAGTTCTGAAGCAGATTATTTCACAATCTGTACTTTGAAACAATAAGTCATTCAGTTCTACCTCAGTGGCATGAAAGAATTAATACAATCTGAAATGTGCCAAAACATATTCTCAAGAGAATTAGTTAGGCACTTGGAGAATCTGGCACTAAGTGTAACTCTCCTGTTATTATCACACTTAGGTTTTCTGCAATGTGTCCCTTGAAAAAATAATAATTTCTATCTAAAATTAATAATTGTAGTTTATGAAATGAGCCACAATTTCAGTTTTCTCTAAGAACTTGTTCCAAATACAAATGTCCAGTAACTATTATTCTTCTTGCAAAAAACATGTTTGCCAAAAAACAAACAAAGGAATGAACAAATAGAACTCGGTTATCTATAGCTACCATAACATGGGTATTGCTCAAAATATCAATAATGAGAAAATAAATATGAAGAGCTTTAAGTTTACTCTGTAATTTAAATCCAAATTAATGAAAAATGAGAAACAAGAATAGTGTCTTTATTCAACTCTTGATTTTTTCCTAGAATGAGGAAAATGAAGTAATGAACAAATTACAGTTACCAGTACCTTCCTAAATTCCATTTTTTCATTCAGTAAATATTTTTAGGCTCTGCTAAACACAAAGCACTCAGTTTGGAGTGGGAGGTGATGCATAGAAGATATGCATGTCCTTTCATTCAATATGTATCATGCATACAGTCATTAGAAAAGTATCTATTACCAGTGTCTTTTTCTGTAGAGGTTTCTGGGAATGAGTTGCCTTAGTCAAGATTGGCCAGTCTTTAATAACTCAGACAATTCAAGCTAT
Source organism: Furipterus horrens (assembly GCF_987537825.1). NCBI lineage: Eukaryota > Metazoa > Chordata > Mammalia > Chiroptera > Furipteridae > Furipterus > Furipterus horrens. The sequence continues at coordinate 76,874,822 of NW_028327172.1, read as the reverse complement.
CACTTTAAGGAGGCATACATTTATATATGGGAGAAGATATCCATGGTACAATTTAGAACTCCTATAAAGAGTGTAAAACTCTAGTTGTGCTAAGAAGTAGTAATGTGATCAGACTGCTAAAAGGAGATGAATTACATGGTTAGGACTTAATCACATGTTGACTTAAGTGAGATCACTGTTTATTTCCTTTTATCTTAACTGTTCATACTAAATCGTTTGATCTTCAACAAGTCAAGCCTTACAGTACTTCTGGAAACCATCACTCTTCTCCTCTTGAAAGAGGATAAATGAGGTCAAGAGGTTTGCCCCAGACCTCAGCAACAGCAGCACACTCCATGGAGCTGTTGATTCTTGGTGTAGTGTTTAGATGATAACTCAGATGGCTTCAAAATATGTTTGGCACACCAGGCCAAACATGCTCTATGTATCGAGGCTTTTATTGGGGTGTCAGCAAACCAACAGTTTTTATATAATTACAAAGAAAATTTGATTGTTTTCTCTTAAGACATGACTTGTCACATATGTGTATATTGCCATTTAAAATGCAGTAGTCAGACATAAACATTTTAATGCTAACCAGAAACTGAGACTTTGCATTGTTTTGATCTTAAGGCTCATCTGTGACAAGGAGATAATAACACCTACCAGTTAGGGTTGCTGGGGAAAGAACATGAAGCACCTCGAACAATGTCTGGCACAAGTAAGGTAGCCAGTAAATGGTTAGGATCCAGCTCCCAAACAGTTCACAGATGTTAATATTATATAGAAACTACTTTGACGCTTCAGTAACAACAACATTAATAATGATAGTATATTTGTACGGTAGTGATTTTTTTCTTCAATTGTGCTAACTGCTTTAATAAATTTTTCTAAGAATGCTCACGCAAAAAGGTAATATCATTATCCTTATTTTACAAATGAAGAAACCAAAGCTTAGGGATACTAAGTAATCTGTCCAGTTGTCAAACAATGGGGCTTTGACCTGTACCAGGTCTGTTCTTACTTTAAACATAGCCATACTGTTTCCTCTAAGCGCAAATCATTTTTGAGTGGGGCATATTGCAATTCTAGAGCAAATTTCAGACACTTAAAATAGTGGCTCTATCGCTAGAAAGAAAACTTTAACCTTGCTTTCCAAAAGCTCCAAATACCTTCTTTCTGTATAATTACCCTCAAAAAGAACCTCCCCCTTAAATGCCACCAAAAAGACTACTTTGCATGAAAAAAAATTATTGTTGAGATGAGTTACCAACTTCTACTGAAAACAGGCTAATTCAACCACATAATTTGTTTGAATTTGTAACAAACATAAAAGTATCAGCCTGGTGTCTGCCATATGCCTGGCTCTGGGCTAGGCTTTTGTTTGGTGAGAAAAAAAGCAAAGGTTATATGACTCATGGATACGGACAACGGGGAGGGATATGATTGCGGGAGAGGGGGTAGGCTGGGTGGGGAGAGAAATGGGGGAAAAATGGGACAACTGTAATTGAAAAATCAAAAATAAAAATAAATAAATAAATAATAATAATAAAAAAAAAAGCAAAGGTTAGACATGGCAGCTACTCCTTATCCATTATACCTCTTTCCTGGCCTTAAGGCTCTCTGAGACATCAAGAAACCTGGACCTTCCAGAATAAATGAAAGAAGAGGAAGGAGGAGGAAGAGAGATGCTTGATATAATCCAGGTAGCGAGGCAGTTTCCTTTAACTTACACTTTTTCCTGCTCTGATAAGAAGTATTTGCTAACTCAAAGCAGTTGATAGGACTGTGAATCATGTATATGAAGGAGAAATATTTTAACTTGTTTTGCCTAATTTTATTTGCCAAATTCAGAAAGGAAGGAAAATGCACAGAAATGAACAAGCCACACAAAAATTACATATGCTGATCTTTGTCCTAGTTTTGAGAAAGTAAACAAAATTCTTCATATATATGATCTAGTAATTTTTAATGTTCTTCTTAATAAAAGCAGCTGAAAACACTGGAAACAAAATAAAATAAAAATACCTAACTTCCATGGAGGGTTTTCTCAGAGCCAATTCTCACAATAACACTAGGAGGTAGATGCATTAGAATGTCTATTTCACAGATGGAATTAAGACATAGATCTCAACTAATCTGAACAGCAATACACAGCTAATAATCTGCAGAGCCAAAATGTGAACCCAGGTTGTCTTGACAGGAGGAAGCACCTGCATTTTTAACAGAATTTCTGAAAAATACCTTGCTTCTTAATTTATATACTCTTGAAAAACACTAATAAATAATCAAACACAAAATTATAACTACCATCTGGGGTAGAGAAGGTGAAATATGGATTTTACAGGATTCCAAATTTGCCTTTTGAATGTTCTTTCCCTTCCAAGTTCTAGCATTAAAAAAACAGATTACCAAAAGGAAAAGTGAAAAGACTAGAAAATCATGTAGCCGCTCAACTTCAAACTGTCAGATATTTAGATATTTGAAAGAGGCCTGTCCTTTGCCCATAGCCAGAGTGTAAATGGAGGTCAACATACAGTATGCCTAAATATTTAAATTGTTTAATGAAACATATTTCATCTTTCTACCTTGAAAATATATCTTTAATTGCTTTATTATTTTGAAATCTTAATAAAAATGAATTAAGTATTCATAATTATTATAAAATAGAACCATTTGCAGAATGGTTTAGCCACTACAGAAAACAGGATGAAGTTCCCTCAGAAAATTAAAAATGGAACTGCCTTATGACCCAGCAATTCCACTTCTGGGTACATATCCAAAGAAACACACTACACTCATTTGAAAGAATATAAGCATGCCTATGTTCATTGCAGCATTGTTTATAATAGTCAAGATATGGAAACAACCTAAGTCCATCAATAGATGAGCGAATAGAGAAGGTGTGGTACACAGTGGAATATTACTTGGCCATAAAAAAGAATGAAATCTTACCATTTGTGACAGCATGAAGAGACCTAGAGGGTATAATGCTAAGTGAAATAAGTCATACAGAGAAATAAAAATATTATATAATTTCACTTATATGTGTAATCTAAAAACAAAAAACAAACCAACACACGAAATTGAAACAAACTATAAATAGAGAGAACAGACTGATGATGCCAGAGGAGAGGGGGTGTGGGAAGTTGGGTGAAAAAGGTGAAGGGATTAAGAAATACTATTGTTAGTTATAAAATAGTCTCAGGGATGTAAAGTACTGCATAGGAAATATAGTCAATAACATTGTAATAACTATGCCTGGTGCCAGGTGAGTTCTTGAAATATTGGGGAAACACTTTTTAGAGTATATTATTATCTAACCACTAAGCTGTACACTTGAAACTAACACAAAATAACATTGAATACAAACTGTAATTGAAAAATAAATTGAAAACGTCAAAAAATTAAAAATAAATAAATAAAAAACATTTGCAAGTTAGTATTTCATGTCTATCTAGTTGCCCATGTAGATGTCATATCTCTTGCATGTCATGTCTAAGCTTATATGTATATTTTTGAGAATAACATGGATTGTTTTATTTTTCAAAGTGTAAAATACCACACTAGATTGTTAATACCTCTCAAATCTCATACTAAAATATAAAGAGAAAGAAGAAAATGGATGCTCTCAAGTAATTGAGGCCATGATCTTTTTTCAATGCAATAATCTACTGCAAGCAGGCCAGCTGAGAAGAAAGGTTTGATGGGTTAGTTAATCTTCTCCCTTCCCAAAGCATTTCCACCACATGAATCTTCAGAAGCAGCATCCCTCTGCCATTGGCAACTCACACACTTCTGGAGGACATACAGATGCAGATGCCCTGCTGAGGACTCAGGACTGGGATGCCCTAGTGGTTCCCAGAGCCTGAGCGGGCTGCAGGTCCCACTTCACCAGCACAGACCAGATGCTCAGGTAAAGTTTCACATTTTTCCATGTTATGTGTGTGATTGACTGGGCCCACTAAAACTTGAGTCTAAGGGTGGACTTCTCTGGATATACATGATATGACCTTTTATTTTGACTAGCATATTAACTAAAATCAAAGTTTCCGGAGCCACACTATAAGGCTGCAAATTCATTTTCCCATATATGAATGAGTCACTTATCTTACCTGTGCCTTGTTTTATGAAGCTTAAATGAACTAACACATGTGAAATGCTTAGATGAATACTTTCATATTATAATGCCTACAGACATATTACCCTTTTTCTTTATAAATATAGCAAGTCTCTTTTTTTCAGTCTGATATGTAGATTGTTAAAAATCCTATTGGTAAGTATCCATCTGTATCTAAATCTTTCACCTGAGCAGATTTTTTCCCTTTCTCAATGAGCAAACTTCCAAATACAAATAGAAAATTGGATGTATGAAAAATCTACCTAATATTGCGAAATTTTTCCATTAGTGATTTACCACACATCTACATGGACACTGGTGCTCTAAAACCCTAAATGCTATGCATCACTGGAAACAGGTGGTAATATTCAAAAGTACATTGAAAAACAGCTGCCTATTACCTCAAATGCTAATTTCACATGAAATTTTACATTGTTGTACAGGAACACTACACAGGAAAACTTGCATTTTTTACTAATAAGGACTTCCTTCTTTCTGCTCTCCATTTATATCATATATGTCAATATCATAAAAAATAAAATACAGTGGTAGTAACATTTAACATTTGAGTGAAACAACTTATATACCTTTCACTATGTTAAGCACTTTACATGCCTTACTGATATAACCATGCAGCAACCTCATAAGTGGGCCCCATGCTTATCATTTTATAGGCTGAGGAAACAGAGATTAACATCAACCACATGGAACTTGTCTGAGATCAACAGAGACTTACCAGCTGGGCTGGCATTTGAACCTAGGTTTCTAATTTGAAGCCTATGTTTCCTCTACACAAGAAGGAGGGAGAGCTAAAAACATGCCTATAAATTTTAGTTTTCATTATGATCCACTATTCATTTTATTATGTTTTGTTACCAATTAGTTTTCTCAAATTACCTGAGCTCACTAACAAGTCAAAGTCACAGACCCTAATAAAACGCCTGCTGGATAAAGTTGCCTTATTTAGAGTGAGACTAGAACTGAGAACAAACCATGGAAATTAACAAAATAAGCCATGTTCATGTGAGTAATTGAAAGTATTTGGTCAGTTTTCTATCTGACCCACATAAATTAATGTTGTAAAAAACGATGCTTGTGTCTCCAAATATTAAAACTGGCTTGTAAATTTTTAAATATTTTCTAATTCTTTTTCAGCTTTACATGCTATTTTCTCTATGTGGAGACAAATATCTAGTGATATTCTACATAGAAATGATGGCTCCTATAACTCAGCTATGCAAACCCACAAATCCCAAAATGACAGTAGAAACATAATGTCACAAGAAGATAACGGAGATGAGTGATAAAACTGAATAAAAGTACAAAATTATTACACTAAAAATTCCTAAAGATTCTTCTTGGGTTTTAATGGAGAATTCATAATTCTTCAAAGAAAATGTAAACTTCTCAGTTTGTAAAACATAAGATGTTTAACTGTAATAGAATAACAATAAAAATGATTTAATAAAAACACCAAAATTTTTTTTAATTGCCATTTTTTAAAATATTAAAGTCCTTTTCATTTCTGCACATATAATATAAATACTATTTTCATAATACACTGCTCGTAAGTCAGTGTATCATCTCTCATTTCTCCTCAGGTAAGTGATCACAGAATATCTCATTGTTGCTATCACAGAAAAATACCATGAACAAAAGAAGGATGTTTTATTTGATATACATTTGATTCTGAGAATGTAGTTAATTAAAACTTCTACTATTTGTAATTCTTCTCCACTCAAAATAAAATATGTAAAATTAAAAAATAAAATCTTTGTACATTATGAAATTAGACAAGTGAATTTAAATTTAGACAGTACTACCAAGAAGTCCAGAGTGACATATATAGTTGTCAAAAATTCCTAATACAATGATTTTAAAAGAAAAAAAAGGGGAGGTTAATGTTTATAAAAAAGCAACTTTAGAAGTATTGTTAAATCTTCATTTAAAAATTAAACTAGCACCACAGGGATTTTTAAATCATACCTATATTAAAAGCACACATTTTTTGTACTGAGGCACACAGAAACATACTTGGTAGATGACCTAAGAGCATTCAGACAACGTGCCTAAATAAGATATGTAAGCTCAAACTTACATGCAGTCCAATGGTAAACAAAATGAAGTAATTTCAATTTTCAACATTTTGACATTATTTGTTTGCAAAGTTCCTCATGTACCCATTAATTGATAGCATATGCTTATGGTTTTCAGCTCTGAAGAATGTTAGCATATCACTGGAAAACACAGCCAGGCCTGTATCATAACATAGAATGATTTTGTTTTTCAGGGCCCAAATTACTATATTTACTTTAGTATAACTTCCAAATAGTGACAGCAGAGACCCTGTTTCTGTCTGTAGAAACAGGGATAATTTATATTAATATTGATTTCATGCCAATATACATGGTGGGTGAGATACTGGAACTGACAAACAAAAGATAAAAACTCCACACTTATTCTGTCACTCAGCTAATATTGACTACCTATTCTTTCCAAGGCATTTTGTTGTATGTAGTGGCAAAGCAAAGACTCTTAGTTCTAGGCCTTTCACAAGCTTAAGGTATAGCAGTAGAGATGAAGCAAGTCTTCCTTATTATAAATTGTGGTATCCAGACTTCTAAGGTGCCCCCCCACCAAGATCTATGCTTTCATATAATCTCTTCCCCTAATTGTGGGCAGGATCAATGGATATCACTCCCGCAGTTAGGTTACAAAATATGATAAAGGTAAAAGAATTTTGCAAATGCAAGTAAGGTCCCTTATCAATTGACTTTATCTCCAAAAGGACTGAATCAGGTAAGCCCTTTATAAAAAGATCTAGAGTTAAGAAATAAGCAGCAGGGACTTTTTCTTGTTGATCTTAAAGAAGCAAATGCCATATTATGGAGAGGATCATGTGGCAGAAAATGTCAGGTGGCCTTTGGTTGCTGAAGATCTTCATCCTACAACTGAAAAGAATCAAATTCTGCCAACAAACAGTAAGTCTGGATGAGAACACCATGCCTCAGATGAGACTGTAGCCCTGGCTGATACCTTTAACTGGATCCTCTGCATTTGAGCAGAGGATCCAGTTAAACCAGACCAGATTCCTGAGACACCAATGATGTGAGATAACATATACATGTTGTTTTAAGCTGCTAAATTAGAAATTATTTTGCAAAAATAGTAAATGAATACATAAGTCAGTGTAAATTTAAAAATGCCCTAGAAAAGATAAAATCTTGTGAATTTCAGGGAGATTAAGATACTTTTCCTGCAATCAAAAAATTTACTGCTGTTAGAGTAAAGCACTCTAGAGTCATTTAATAGTGGTGTGAATTTTGCCAAGTAACTCAACCTCTTTTTTCCTCAATTTCTTTACCTACGAATGGAAATAATATAGAGTTTGTGGGGGCTGAGAGAACATATTTCTAATGCTCAGACCTGCTCCTGTCCAGAGTAAGCTCTCCATAAACTACTATTGTTGTTATTGTTATAGTTATTATTAGCACCACCAAAATTAGCTTAATTAAAGAAGTATGTCTGTATTGTCTACTATGTATCCAATATGTAGTCCATGCTGAAAATATGAGTGAATAAATAAATGAATAGAACATAACTTTTGAATGGATTCATGGCAATTAGATTACCAAGATTTTGGCAGTAAGCAATACTGTTTAATCATTTCTTCATTAAATAAATTATTTAGTTCTTTAGAATACTTTTCATTATAATGCCAAGGCAGGTACTAAGTGAGAGTTCTTGGCACCTGAAATAAAACTTAAATGTCATAATGGAACTAGTGATTGGATTGAGATAGAAAGCCTAAAGCAAAACTTAGAAAGATTTGTAAGGATCAAACAACAGTTTGCTCGTGGTTTTAATGGGTATAAGAAACCATGAACCAGACCCTTCATGCGATGTCTTTTTCCCAAGCCCTTACTTGCTGCTCTCTAAAACTCATTGCAGTCACTTTATAAACTTCTAATTTAGTATACATCTAGGTGGTGACTGTGATCCTCTTCAGAGATCAGGGAAGGAGGTTGACCTCTCTCTGTCCCTATCCTTACCCTGTTCTAAGTCAACAGTATTTCCCAGAAAGGAGCTTGTACGGACACCTGGTGCCCCACTTTTGCGGCTGCCACCTAAGGGATGGATCCCCAAATGTCTGGCTCTGCCAACAGTGTTTATTTTCAGGAGTCACACAGGACTGCAGCAAATAAAACAAAAGTTCTTAATGGGCTCAAGAGCATCCCAGCATGGCCATCCACCTGGTTCCAGCACTGATGAGCAGGCAAAAATTTCCCATCTCCCTGGAAGACTTAACTACATATTTTCCCAGCTGCTGCCTCAGGGTCCAGCATTCAACCAGGCTACATGTATGTGCTGACTGCAATCCTTCTCTTTGGGAAACTGATGGGTCTCGGCATATCCTCAAGTGCTGAAGCTACTAAGAAAAAAGAAGGCAGTTAGGACAATCACAGAGGTATGAGAGACAATCAGAAGCACAGGTGGGCTTGATTGACAAGGTCTGCCTTCTATATAATTAACTGTCAAGACTGGTAGAGATGGCTATTTTATCTAAAGCACTGAAACTAATAGAGAGTCAAGGAAAATGAAGAAACAAAGAAATATATTCCAAACAAGAAAAAAAATTCCAAACATACATCTTCAGAAACAGAGATAAGTAATTTATCTGATAGAGATTTGAAAATAACACTCATAAAGATGCTTACCAAAGTCAGGATAACAATGCATGAACAAAGTGAGAATTTAAACAGACAGAAATATTTTATTTTTTTTAATTGTATTTTTTTCTATTACCATTAGGCCCCTGAAACCATCCCCCTACAATCACCATGCTATTTTCCATGTCCATGAGTTATTTTTCCTTTTTTATCTTTGTTCAAGAGAAAAATATTTTAAAACTACCAAACAATTAAAACAGACAAAGAATACAATTACTGAATGAAAAAAAAATCTAATAAAAAGGTGCAACAACAAACTAAATCAAGCATAAAAAAAGATCATGAACTCAAAGACAGGACAGTGGAATTCATCCAAAGAGGAGCAAAAAGAAAAAAAGAGAGAACATAGCTTAAGGGCTTTATAATACAATAAAGTGAACCAATATATTCATTATGAGATCACAAAAGGAGAAGAGGAAAAGGGTGAGAATGTATTCAAAGAAACAATGGCTGAAAACTTCCCTAACCTGGATAAAAAAAATAGATATTCAGATCTAGGAAATTCAGAGAATTTCAAATAAGATGAATCCAAAGAGACTCATTTTGAGACACACTATAATTAAGTTGTAAAAATTAAAGATGAGGAGAGAATCTTAAAAGCAGCACAAGAAAAACAACTTGTTATGTACAAGGGAAACCCCAGGAGACTATCAGCAGATCTCTCTTTCTGAAAAAGACAAGAGGTAACATGTGTTGGCAAGCATGTAAAGATGAAGAAATCTTTGTTAACTGTTGATAGGAATATAAATTGGTTAAATTCTATGGAAAACAGTATGATGGTTTCTCAAAAAAATTAAGAGTAGAACTACCATATGATCCAACAATCCCACTTCTGCCTACATAGTCAAAGGAAATGAAAACAGGATATTGAAGAGTTCTACACTTCCACATCCATTGCAGTATTGTTTATAATAGCCAAAATATGAAAACAACCGAAGTGCCCATCAACAGATGAATGGATAAGAAAGATGCATAGATAGATAAATAACAAAGTATTATTCAGCCACAGGAAAGAAAGAAGCATGCCATTTGTGAACACATGGTCCTATGGTAAGTGAAATAAGTCGGACAGAAAGACAAATACTGTATATATCACTTTTATGTTAATTTAAACAAAATGAATTCAGAGAAACAGGTTAGAATGGTCGGTGGTTACTATGGGTTGGCAGGTGAGACACATTGGGAGATGTTGGTCAAATAGTAAAAACTTCAAACTATAAAATAAATAAATTCTAGGGACACTGTAAAGCATGGTGATTATTGTTAATAATACTGTGTTATATACTTGAACAGTGCTAAAAGAGTAAATTTTATATGTTTTCACCACCAAAAAATGGTAATTTTGTGATATGATAGAGGTTTTAACTGTTATGGTGGCAATCATTTTGCAATATATAAGTTTATCAAATCCACACATTTGTACACTTTAAATGTACACAGTGTTATATGTCAATTATATCTCAATTAAGCTGAATAGAACAGAATAAGTAAAATAAAATAGAATTTACTGCAGTGGCATTACAGAATTCTGATCATAGTTTGGTGATGGCAGCATCTATGAGGTTAATTGTTTGGTCTATTTGCATTTTTATTCACCTTCACAATGGTAAGAAGAAAGAAGATTATGAGGGTTTTAGGAAAGATTCCAAGAATAACTAGGATGACAGGATAACATATGTTTATAGCAACCAAAATGAAGGAAGGTATAAAAGTAAAAAGAAATCCTTAACCATTACATGCATTAACAAAAATGCTTTTTTATCCTAATGGAAACAGTTTCAACTCAAGAAATATATTGTTTCTTTTTATTAAGTAAAATCCTAAGAGAGGAACTTTTCCCATGGTGGTTATTATTTAAAAGTACAAGAATTCTAGCTATCTAGTAATATAACAGTGACTATAACTACATGAACAGCATGATGCCCAGTAGACTCTATGTTTGTTACTTTTCTCCAATTCTTAAAATTCTCATGTAGGAGAAACTAAAATTCTACACATGAATAGCATTAGTAGCAAATCCATCCTACTAAGATCTGGTTATTTATTAGTTTTCCACGAATAATGAAATCTCCTTTGCCACCATTCTAGGTTCTAGATAGATTAAACAATATTCTACTAAAAGAAACTCAGCCTGGAGAAAGAATAAAAAATGCTGCTGCTGATGAAGAAAGGGCAAATTTTAGACATATGCTCATTCTACTGTTTAGATAAATTGTCCATTCTAGGATTTATAAGTAGACAGAGTGAAAAATAGGTAACTTCTTGAGATATCTCTCTAAAATATGGATTTTAAAATATAAGATCCAGAATTAAGTAGGAATTATAAAATGATTCATGGTTATAAGTCTTGTTAACACAACTCAGATATTTAAACATCTATTATCACTGTATCTTTAAAAATTAGTCTGTAACATGTATAACTTACTACAAAAATACACTTCAATAAATTACTGGTCTTTATACTAAGGATTTTATTGGTCATATCAATTACACATCAATCTAAAATAAGAGTGTAATTCCAATGTGCCTTTCAAAGAACTTTTTGTCATCTGCATAATGTCTGTCATTTTCTAAAATTGTAAATGCAAAGATATTATATTCCCTACCTAGTTCAATTAATGAAAACAATGCAAAGCAGAATTAGTAATATGAGACCCCATGTTGTTTTAAAAATAAATAACAGGACTTATAAGTGAAAGAGGACTCTATTCAGTTGGATGTTTGACTGGCACTGACATCATTGTTTAGAAGGAGTAGCTTAAAAATTAATTTTATGTGGGAATGATCTATATACCAAAAGTTATATGAGTTCCCCAGAAATCAAGCAGGTATTGTTAATTCAATTTTTTCTCATTAAAAAAAAAAGTCATTGAGACTTCTGGCCAAGATGGAGGCATAGAGAGACATGCTGCATCTCCCTCCATAAGTAAGAAGGAATAAACTACTTCAAAACTAGAGACAACCAGAAGTTCCAGAAAATCAAACTGCATGGAACTCCAACAAAGATATAAAGAAGAAATATTCATTCAGACAGGTAGGAGGGATGGAGTCGGGGTGGAGAGGATGTGGTGTGGTGTTGGCAGTGGTAGCCAGCATAAAGAGCAGTCACACATCTTAAAAAGTTGGGAGGGACACCTGGGGAGTGTTCCCAGCTCCTGACCAGACCACACAGCTCAGGGTTCTAGCACCAGGGAAAATCAAGCCTCATTGCTTCTGATGGTGCAAACCAGTGGATTGGGGCAGAGGCAGAAACTGTTGGTCTCTTAGCAGAGTCCACTTGTTTAAAGGGTTCCCATGGTCCTAGAACATCCGCAGACCCACCCACTCTGGAAACAATGGCCAGGGCAATAGCTAGAGAAGCTCCAGTCCCATAAGAAAGTGGGAGAAGTATGTGGAAAAGGGGCAACTGCTGAGCAAGTGGCATGGTTCCCTCTTAGACTCCTCCCCCACATACAGTGCCACAATGTGGTGAAACAAGTTGCCCTGTATTGATGAATACCTAACGCTCTGTGCCTTACAATGTAACAGATGCAACAGCTCTACCTAAGACACAGAGGCAAACAAACACAGGAACCTGTCAAGTTGAGGAGACAAAAAAGTATGGCCCAAAAGGGGGAATGGGTCAAGGTTCCAGTGGGAGAACTAAGCAACAAGGAGATAGCCAACCTAACAGATGCAGGGTTCAAAACACTGGTGATAAAGATGCTCACAGACTTGACAGATATCCTTAAGTATGGCAAATGCATAAGAGTAGAATTGAAAGCTATGCTAAATAAAACGAAGAAAGATACACACAAAACCAGTGGTGAAGGGAAGGAAACTGGGGTTCAAATCAATGATTTGGAACACAAGGGAAAAAAAAACAGTCAACCAGTAAAAAATGAGGAGACAATAATTGAAAGACATGAGGAGAGGCTTAGGAACCTCTGGGACAACTTTAAACATGCAAACGTCTGAACCATAAGGGTGCCAGAGGAGAAGAAAAAGAGCAAAAAATTGAAAACATATGTGAGAAAATAATGAAGAAAAACTCCCCAAATTTGGCAAAGGAAATAGACATTGAAGTCCAAGAAGCACAGAGTCCCAAACAAGCTAGACCCAAAAAGGACCACACCAAGACACATCATAATTAAAATGCCTACGGTTAAAGATAAAGAGAGAATCTTAAAAGCAGCAAGACAAAAGCAGAGAGCTACCAACAAAGGGGTGCCTATAAGACTTTCAGCTGATTTCTCAAAAGAAACTTTGCAGGCAAGAAGGGACTCGCAAGAAGTATTCAATGTGATGAAAAGCAAGGACTTACAACCAAGATTACTCTATCCAGCAAAGCTATCATTTAGAATGGAAGGGCAGACAAGGTGCTTCCCAGAGAAGGTAAAGCTTAAGGAACTCATCATTACCAAACTATTTTTATATGAAATGTCAAAGGGACTTACTTAAGAAAAAGATCAAAATTATGAACATTAAAATGACAACAAACTCACAATTATCAACAACTGAATCTAAAAAATAAGAACAAAATCCAACTAAGCAAACCAGAATAGGAGCAGAATCATAGGTATGGGGATCATTTGGAGGGTTATTAGCTGGGAGGGAAGGGGGAGACATGGGGAAATGGTGCAGGGATTAAGAAGCATAATTGGTTGGTACAAAATGAACATAGAGAAGTTATGAATAACATAGGAAAGGGTGAAACCAAAGAACTTATATGCATGACCCATGGACATGAACTAAAGGGGTGGGATTGCTCAAGGGGAAGGGGGGTAATGGGCAGAGGGGAGCAAAGGGGAAAATTGTGATACTGTAATAACATAATAAAATATATATTTTTAAAAAGTCATTGATTGAGCCCCTTTTTTTTTGCTTGACACTCTAGTGGGTGTACGGATGCAGCCATGTCCAAGCCAAAGCTCCACAGGAAATCATCTCTTCCATGATGTGACTTGCTGGCCAGTCTTTAAAGACAATTTTTATGGCAAGTATACTGAGGGAGAAAGAAGAAGGAGGAAAGCACATCTATGGACTGATTGATACATTCCAAGAAGGAAAATCAGGAATGACTTTAAGAAGGAGGTAACATTACATAGACTGTGGAATTAAAAAGGGTTTGGGGATGACAAAGTTTAAGTCAAAGACTCTCCCTGACCTATTTTCTTTTTTTCTTCTAACAGAAATTACATGAAAACAGCAGGTGTTAAAAGCACAGAGAAAAGAAAGAGCAAAGTCCTTTCAGGGAGAAGTAGTCAGTTCTGACTGATATGAATGTTCTATGCCAGGGGAGGGGAATGTGCTGCAGGGTCCTTCAGTGTCTCTTGTGTAACATGAGACTAAGATGGAAGAGAATTCCAAACCAGAGCTGCTCCAAGGTCCCTCAGAAATCTACCAAGTCAGAGTAAGTTCTCAATTCAAAATGGCATCAAATACATATTTAAAACAGGGTTCTCACAAACTAAAGGAGAACAGGTGCATACTTGACATGAAAAAAAAAGTGTTTTGCATTAAATTACAACACCTAGTCTAGAAAATTTATTTCTAAGTGATAACTCCACATCTTCTCATTTAGAGGTTTCCAAAATTTTGTACCCTGAGATTGCTGAATGTTCCTGCAATTTCTCCACGCCTCAAATCACTCTTCCACTGATGAAAAATTTTCCCAAGTTTCTCACCAAATTTGGGAAATTCTATCTGCAATGATTAAAAGTCAAAGTAAATTAGTTAATTGTTGATTTATCTGCTATCAACAAATAAATACAGGTCATTTACAAATACTCTTTCAATCCAGAGGGAAAATACCTATTCAGAAATAATGGGACATTTTATTTTCTGAGTCTCATCTACTTTACCAGTAAAATACTCCTAATATTTTGTAAGGTACCACCCATCTGAGTCATCAGTTCTGTGAAAATGTCTATCATCCATTTTTTCGGCTTTCATTAGAAATATTGCTGCATGTTTGTTTTTTTCCATTCCAGCTAAAATTGTTCTTTACTCCTTCTTTACATTTGAAAAAATCTGCTGTTTAAGTTTAGGTAAATGACTTAAGGGTAGTCATGTGCAAAATTACCTATTTTAAATCAAGCTATGGCTATAATAAAATGAATTTAAAAAATCCCTAAAAGCAAAGAGAGACACCTGCATTAAGAATGTCTGTCTTAGTGGCATCCATAAAAACACGTAAGAAAGCTTCTTCAAACAGAAATAGATCTGAAAACTATCCTCATGTCAAGTGGGGCTTTCAAGGTCAAGGAGAGAAGTGCAAGGAAATAAATATTTTGACCATGGGATATGACCCATGTTCCACAGTTATATATGGAAATACTTGGAATTTTAGAATAATGGGTTGAAAAACTTACAAAACAAAAAAATTACATAATCCTGCCAGTGTGGAATCGTGTCTTATTAGAGATGATTTTACTGAAAAGTTGACAAAGCTTAAGGGTCCTTTCCTCCCTTGCAATGGCTTTTTCTGAGGCCCTGAGAGAGGCTCTAGCAAGTCATATGTTTTGGTACTATTTTAAAAGTAATATATTTTGAATGTAATTGGTCTTTCTATTCCTTCTTACATTCCATCAGCCTCTGTCACTTGTGTCAGACGATGATGGAGTATGCAGAGGCATTGTGAGTTCTGCTAAGGAAAGTTGGATTGAGAAAACAATTAGTGTAGGTTTAACAGGCTATATTTATATGGTTCACAGTCATGTCATGTGTAGCCAATGTCCTGGTGTAAGAATGGTTTCCAGAAAATATCTTATCACCTCCTCTACCATGCTTACTCTCAATGCCTTTTGTCAGGAAACGAAGTTGCAAAGCCAGAGGCTCTGTAGAGACATGAAAAACTCCTCTAGTACTAGTTAACAGAAAAACAGAAGTAGTGGAGGAGAAGCAAGGTTTAAAATGTATGGAATCAGCAGCTGGACTATGAAAAAAACTTAAAATTTTTCAGCTCATATATGAAAGACACTTGATGGAGGTATGCGACAATCTTAGGAAATTTACATGATATGGTTAATAAAAAGTTGTGTCACCAAGAGAAACTTTTCCAAACTATCAATAAATGAAAAGAAAAAAAAATGGGTTAGACATACTAGAAGAAAGATTGCATGACTTTTCTATTTTTTTTTTTTATGAAAAATGACATACAAAATCAGGGCCATATGAAGAAATAATCCATAAGTATATAGTCTAAAATATAAGAAAGCATTATAAAGATATGTCAGACATTTAACTAGTAACAAATTATATATTTTTCTAGTTTTTAAGATATTAGTGGTACTTATTTGTATTTTTTGTTTGTAATTGGTTGTTTCTAATTCTCTCATTCTACATACATATTCACTTTAATACAACATTTGCTTTCTTCTTGCTTTTTTAAAGTCCTCACCTGAGGACAATTACTCATTGCTTTTAGAGAGAAGAAGGGAGCCAACCAACAGAGCCACCCAGCCAGAGCTGTTTTTGCTTTTATTTTTAAACATATTTTTAAGGTTTTATTTATTTTTAGAGAAGGGGTAAGGGAGGAAGAAAGAGAGGGAAAGGAACATCAATGTGTGGTTGCCTCTTGCACATCCCCAACTGGAGACTTGGCCTGAAACCCAGGCATGTGCTCTGACTGGGAATCGAACCAGTCACACTTTGGTTTGCAGGCCGACACTCAATCCACTCAGCCACACCAGCCAGGTTGCTTTTACTTTTAAACAGAACCCTCGAAATTGTAAAATATTTCACCCATATACAACCTGCATTACTTCTTGACCTCCAGATCGATTTATGGCTCACCATCTCTCAGGGTAACTTCATATAAGAAAATCTGATGAGTCATTTTATAAATAATTTTTATGCATATTTAGGTGGTTCAAGAGTTGGAGAAACAGAGAGATATGTACATTTCTGATGCTCTTTGTTCAGTGACAAGTCAGTTAACAAACACTTTGGGAAAAGAGTATCTATCATTCCTGAGCCTGGATGGCATATAGGCTCTCCTAACTGGGCTGGGCTGGGCTGGGCTGCGCTGGCCATGCTAGAGGCCAGGAAGTAAGAAACAACACTGTGTCTGGAAAATGCACACCAGTGTTCATTTTCTATGGCTGCTACAACATATTATCATGAACTTTGTGGTTTAAAACAATATAAATTTATCCTTAAAGTTCTAGAGGTTGGAAGTCTACAATGGCCTCATTGGGCTAAAATCAAGATGTCAGTGGAGTTGCATTTTTCTGGAGACTCTAGGAGAGTCTTTTCCAGCTTGCAGGGCCCTCCAACCTTCTTTGGCTTCTGGCTCTCTTCATTTCACTGCAAAGCCTGCAATGTCAGGCCGAGTTCTCCTCATGCGGCCGTCTCTCTGCCTCTCAATCTTCTGACTCCTTCTTCCACTAATAAGGATCCTTGTGATTACATTGTGCTGCTCAGGTAGATCACAGCTATCTCAGACAGCCTGATGAACAACTTGAATTCCAAACCAATTAACTCACCCAGAGCAGGACATTTCATTTATAGGAAGTGGTGTCTTTGAGAAGTGAACAATTTCCTTCTTAATCTAACAAAAAGAGCTGATGACAAAGTGAAAACACCCATCATCATTGTTTTGTAATCTCCTGCTGCTTTTCATTAATAAAAAAAATCAATCCAAATAAATTAGACTGTATTTTTTAAAATTATTTTTATTGTTGATACTATTACAGATGTCCCCCATTTCTCCCCTCCACCAAGTACCACCCCCCAGCCTTCACCACATTGTTGTCTGTGTCCATGGGCTTTGCATATATGCACTTCATCTAATTTCTTCCAGTCCCCGACCCTTCTCCCTTCTGAGATCTGTCATCTGTTCCATGTGCCCATGCCTTTGGTTTTTTTTTCTTTGGCAGTTTATTTTGTTCATTAGACTTCACATATGAGTGAAATCACATGATATTTGTCTTTCTCTGACTGGCTTATTTCACTTAGCATAATCCATCTATGCTGTTGCAAAGGGTAAGAGATTAGGTTTTTAAGAAAAAAGTGAAAGTCTAATTTGATTGTCAACAATGCCTTAACATTCCTTTTTTTCCTTAGGCACTGTAACATTCTTTATACGTATTGCAGCTGACTATCTGAGTAAATATTAAGGGATAGCTATTCAGAATTTTAATTTAGAGGAGTCATTGTTACTAAATCAAATTTTCAAAAACATCTATAGCTCTTGTGAGAACATTTCTCTGAAGAAAAGTTTATAGTTCATCCAAAATTACAGAAATTTAGAGCTAGGAAAATATATCTGAGAGATCATGTGGGCCCCGGCTACCCAAATGACTGGTGGTGAAGGACTAGATTTTTCTTTTTTCTTTTTCAATTTGCCATTGACCAATAATTTTATAAAACTTAATGAAAATAAATCACTAATAAATGTAATTATAAAAAAGCTAAATATATAAGAATATAAGCTCTAATTTTTAATTATTAGATTCAACAGACAAAATTCTGGCAAATTATATAAAATTTGTAACATACACTCTCAGTTTCTATACCTATCTCATCATAGATGAGTTAGTTCATTGGTCATTACCGGTTCAAAAACCAGACCTGGAGTGGGACTGACAAGGTCCCCTATTTATAGAAAAGCAAAGTGAGAACCATAATGATTCTCCTCTCCTTTTGTCTTCTCTTCTCTTCTCTTTTTTCTCTTCTCTTCCTCTCATTCTCTTTCTTTTCTGAGTGCAGATTACATACTGAGGGTTGATCTAGATTCTTCACATATTTTATTTAGTCCTCAAAAAAATCCTTTTTAGGTAAATGACAGCCTTGTTTTACAACTGAAGAAACTGATGTTGATAAATGTGATGTGTCGGATAAAAACAGCAGCAAACCCTGAGATATTCAAGTATCTTTATTTTGCTCCTATGTGATCCTTAAAAGACAACCTTCAATAAATTAAATTTGTTCTTTTTTCCAGCTAACCAAAAAGCTTATGAAAAAAAATGCCCTTAATTTCAGCTTTTATACTATCAATCTTAGAGTTTTTACAACTTTGAATTGTACCTTGCTCCTGATGATTTTGTATATAAGAGAAATGTGGAACAAAAGATTAGATGGAGAAAAAAGTAATCCAGAAGGAAAAATTACTCTTAGCCTAAACAGGGTCACGTACTGACAACAGTTGTTGACCCTGGGTCTCATACATACTCTACACAGCTGTGTTTATCTATATATATTTTCCCTTCTAATGTTAATACCAACAATTTAAACCATTGGGAAGTTTGGGGAGTTTTGTTATTTCTCTCTCTCATTTTTTTTAAAAAATAGTTTTCTGGCAACTTTCACGCTAGTGAATATTTATTAAATATGGTATACTTTGGGAAATAATTCACTTTTGTCTTAAAAAAAGAGTCATAAACAAATACAAACATAAAATAAATCGAAGGCTAGCAGCATAGTATTTGAAAAATTTTGACTATAACAGTGATTATTTGATACCTGAAAACTAATGTTCAGGTTCTAATTATTAACCCAGGTGCTGCTTTTAACAATGAGGCATTTTTTTTCCCTATAAAATGGCCTCTAAAAAAGAAAGAAAATTTTACATTCTCTTTGCTTGCATATAAAAAGCAAACAGGGCACCAGGGATATTATCTAGACAATTCAAGTAAAAAAGTTGTTGAAATGTCTAGCTAATTGCCTCAAACCACTGCTTTATGTGTCTGTGGAGACGTAAACTATGGTTTCTCAGTGAATGTTAAATAACGAGTATGAGCATCTATTATTAATAAGTGTTCCATCAATTTTTAAAGCTAGTAAACTATGAGTCAATAATGTCTTGAAGTCATGAATTCAACTAATTAAATATAGTTAAAGTGAAATTTATTTGTCTTTATTTTGAGTTCGTGCATTCAAAGGAAAAATAAATAACATTAGAAAAGCTTATAATTTCAATGCAGAAACTTTGAAAGGTTTTTTGTTGTTGTTGTTAATATTTTATTTATTTATTTTTAGAGACAAGGGGAAGGGAGTAAAAGAGGGAGAGAAACATCAATGAGCTTCCTCTCACACACCTCCAACTGGGGACCTGGCCTGTGACCTGGCCTGCAACCCAGGCATGTGCCCTGACTGGGAATCAAACCGGTGACCTTTCTGTTTGTGGGATTATGCCAACCCACTGAGCCACACCAGTCAGGGCTGAAAGGTTTTTCAAACAGCCTTTGTTTTGTACACACTTGAATCCCTCTGTTTTATTCCTCTCGGGATTTATTATTTCTCTAACACTACTTTTTCCTTTCCTTTTCTCTGTTTAGTATCTACTGTAGACGTTGGGTGCTCACTCCATAAAGTCAAGAAACATAATAAAACATTGGCTTCTAATTGGCCAGGCCTACTAGCACAGTCCTTCTGTACCTATTCATTCACTGTATTTGATTTTGTGGCCTTCTCTCCTCTTTGCTTGGAGAAAGCCAGACCAATCCACCAAGGCTTGGTTCAAAGACTGACCACTGGTTTATTCACAAAGAGTCACTGATGCTGTGGAAACAGTGGTGAAAAGGTTTACTTTACTCACTGAATTGACGGTTCATACATAAGAAAGCAGATAGAGCACTGCAACTGCAACCACGGAAGGGGGTTCAAGGTACTTATGGACAGCCAAGACAAGGCAGAGCGATTCTGCAGAAGTAAGTGTGTGTGAAGGATCTACATTAGCCATAAGCAGAGAAAATTCAAGGAACTGAAAGGCTTCATCTGAAGCCTGTGTAGAGGTAAAAAAGAATAGAGCATGGAGCCGGATTATGTGAGGCCCACAGTGATGCAGGCTGGAGGTCACTGGAGCTTAGACTACCATGGCTACAGTGGGAATGGAGAGAGAAAGCTTTGGAAGCTATTTAGAAAATAAAATAGAGTTTATTGGTAGATAAGATACAGACAGGGGAGAATCAAGCAGGCCTCTTAAATATCAACAGCAAGTGGTTGGTTCAACGATAGAGCTGATCAACAAGATACAAACAGAAGAACATATTTGGCAGGAAAAAAAAATATTTTTATCATGCTGAATATACATAACATGCTGAAACTCATAGTGATAATGGTAAAATATACAAGTAGAGATGTCCAGTAAGCAACAGAATATAAAAGCTGGGCTGAACAGGAACACCTAGAAATCAATAGTAAACAGATGGTAATTGCAGAGATGAGCATTGATAAGATTACTCTTTAAAAAAGTATGCAATGTGGAAAGAGAAAAGGACTCAGACAGATTCATGGAGAACAGTGAACTCCAATTTATCAAACCTTTTTCTGTGTTAATAGTGCTTTCAAGTAGACTGCACTAGGCTCCAAAGGCTGTGTTTTCCCAGTGTTTTGTTTGCAGCTAAAGCCAGCTAAAGTCATTACCTTCCTCCTCCCTTCTCATCTCAGCAACAAAGGATCTCTGTGCCATTTTCCTCCAGTGCAAATATAACAGGTATAAAGGGTTAAGAGCACAATAATACCAATATATTTTAAGAGTTTTCAGGAGGGAGGAAGGGTTATTTTGTTGTTAAGTCACAGCAACTTGTAGGCAATTCTAGGAGGTAAATTTCACTTTAAGGCATGAAAAGACTTTCTATTAAGTCAACAGCTGTGAAGGGCTTTATGATATGGTGCTGAATCCCCTTCACTAGAAGTCCTGCATCAGCAGCCACTAGAGTGGACACAGATGTCCATGAGTAGAAGACTAGCACATGGTCTTTAAAGCCCTCATCTTCACCACATATAATTATTACAAGTGTTTATATTTGTTGAATCAGCTGTGTTATCTCCATTTGTTTCTCATTCATCCAGAAAAGATTAATAAAATTTACTTTATTTATCAAAGTGGCTAGAAAAAGTTTAGATGTTTTTTATTAGTTTATAGTGAAGCAAAGTTTTGACAGACAAATGTCATTGTTTTGATGACCTAATGAATTTTCCTTATTATTGGCACTAGTCCACACCATACCCTTTCTTAAGTGCTCTTCAAAATTGAGGGTTTCTCTCTCCAGAAAATCTGTAATCTACATGCAGCCTTTCCTATTCACACAAACTGTATGAATTTAAAATAAAGAATCTTAAAGTCCAGACAAGTCAGTAAAATAACTTTTTATACATCTTCAAGTAGAAAACAATAAAAACAATCATTGAGCTAGTATCTATTGTAAACCAGAGGAGTCAGAAACATTAATTTTTAGACTTATAATTGCCTTTTACTATTAAAGTTGCTACAACAAAGTAGCACTCTGATAATACCTATTTTCATTACCACGCTCTTGGTATTGACTAAAAAATTCCAGTTTTGCCACTTGGCTTATTTCACTTATACTCTCCATTTCCATCCATGCTGTCGCAAAAGCTAGGAGTTCTTTCCTTCTGTTGTGTAGTACTCCATTGTGTACATGTACCACCATTTTTCAAGCCACTCATTTACTGATGGGCCCCTATGTGGGCTCTGGCACTTAGTTTTATCCAGCATTTGGCTATTGTAAGTAATGCTGCTATAAACGTAGGGGTGCAGAGGTTCTTTTGCAAAGGGTATAATCCCAGCAGTGGGATCGGTGGATCAAAAGGCAGTTTTGTTTGTAGTTTTTTGAGGAAATTCCATACTGTTTTCCACAGTGGCTGCACCAGTCTGCATTCCCACCAACAGTACAGTAGGGTTCCCTTTTCTCCACATCCTCACCAGCACTTGTTTGTTGATTTTTCAATGGTAGCTATTCTGACTGGGGTGAAGTGGTATCTCATTGTGGTTTTTATTTGCATCTCTGATGGCTAATGATGTAGAGCATCCTTTCATATGTCTATGGGTCCTCTGTATTATGCAAAATGAAATAAGCTAGGCAGTGAAAGACAAATACCATTTGATCTAATTTGTAAGTGGAACCTAATGAACAACAACAACAACAAAAATGAGCAAAACAGAACCAGAGACATGTAAATAAGGAACAAACTAACAGTGACCAAAGGGGATGGGGGAAGGGGATAACAGAGAAAGAAGGTGAAGGGTCTAGTTAAGGAACAAGTACAAAGGACCCATGGACATGGACTACAGGGTGAGGATTGACTATGGGGGGTATGGGCGGGGCAGGGGAGATCAATGGGAGAAAAATTGGGATAACTAATTGAACAACAATAAAATAAAATAATTCCAGTTTCATCTGTAGGCAGTCCTGCTAAGTTGCAAAAATAACCAGAAATTTAAAGTAGTCATGGAGAAAAGGAGTAGGTATGAAGGTAATGGGTTGTTAGTGAGTCTCAGGGACAGTTAGAAAACATGCCTGTTTCACGGAATGGCTTAGAAATCAAGAAGCATGTGCTTCCTGCCTGCTAGCTATTTGACATTGAACAAATTAACATTTCTAAATTTAATTATCTTACAATAGAACTAAAAATGTACCACATAAGGTTGTTTCTTGGATCAAATAATATATATAAAGAGCTACATATAACAAGAGAATACTCATGTACACTTTTTCTTTATATTCTTCCTTTTATATTATACTTAGAGGACTTTTACCTGAAGTGTTTGTGAGAGATCTCAATTTCAGACTTTTTAAAGTTGGTCATATGAAAGTTATCAGGGTCATATTTACTTTAAAACAGTAATTATATATTATATGCATTCAGACCAAAGTTCAAATAAAACCACATGACATTACCCCAAAATGTTTATTGTTATAGACTCTCCTCTATTAGTAATATTTTAAGAATCAAATTATATATTATCACATTACTGTGTACTTACCAATGGTTCTCCATAACAGCACCAAAATTCTCATGATTTTATTTGCAAAAATACCAAACTCCCTATAATTTTGTTAGCAAATGTACAGTATGAATACTCTTGATGCTGACACTAGATAATGGGTAAATTGTTCATACCATGACCAACAGGGTTATTGTCACTGTGCATTTAAGGTGGAGGGTGTCTATTTCAGAACCTCAAATAACAGTGACAGCATTACAGAAAGCAGGAATTCATAATTTCATGCATATCGTACAATGAAGACCGATAATCAAAGGCTGCGGGTACAGTACCAAAGAATGACCAAGGGCAGTGATTGTGAAGGTGGGGTTCCCTGGAGGGATTCTCTTCCATCACACCAGATGTTTCCCTCCATGTATAGAGAGCTCCGTGAGCTATATTCCTAGCCTCTCACTAAGAAGCGAAGAAGAGTATAAAGGGACATGATGACATTGCCTGTCCTACTGATAAAACATGGTATAGGTTGATCATACCTCAGTATAGGCTATGGCATCATAAATAAAGGGAAAAGAAGAGAGAGTATAGGTAGTCTACATAGCAATGAACTAATCTATCAAAAAGTGCTGCATAGTTTAATTTAAAATTGTGCCCAAACAGAGTTCCACCCAGAGAACCGATTCCCTTCTCCTTGACCCACATCCACTAAATGCAGCGGTAACCCCCTTCATAATGGCAACCAAAACACCCCTGTGTTTTCAAAAAGCTCTAAGGTAGTAGTGTCACCATCAGCTGAGACTCTTTGTGGTACATTAAAAAGGCTAGCACAAGTAGATGACTATATACACATTAAAAATATATTTCCACTTTTTAAAGTAAGTCTGTCATAAACAATAAATAAATAGTGACTCAGAAGATGCAGCATACAATTGCTTTGGAATGAGAAAAATCTGTTTTGGAATTCTGGCTTCTTTTGAAAAATTTAATTTATTGAACTCTAAGAGAGGGCAAATATCATACATACCTGAAATTTTTCAGTGAGTATTAAGTGAGATAATGCACATCAATAATACACAAGAAGTTCTTGGCATTCTCTTAAAACATTAAAAAATGTTCAATCAATGGTGTCAATTATTATTGGTTATCTGCTATTATTGTTGCTTATAATTCTTAATTACAATGCTGCATTCAGAAATTACACTATTTTATGATGACCTAGAAATGCAAAGCCTAAACGTTTAGTGATTCAGCAGAGTTTCCAAATAAATGCTCTGATCACAAGTTTTATATTATACTCGGCAAATATTCTGCAGGTGTATCTTCAACAAAGTAGAAAATTGCATAAATCTTAAAAATATAAGAGATGCAGAAAAGACAAAGGAACCTGGAAGCACTGACATGCAGAAAAGCCACCTCTACATTTTCCCAACAACTAAGGTCTCACTCTGTCATTGGCATCTTTTTTGTTTGAGTTACAATGTACTGGGACTTGGAGGACCTGAGCCACTGCCTGTGCTGAAACAAAGAGGGTCTGCGTCACCAGCCATGCACCTGGCCACGAGGTTCGCTATCATCAGAAGCAACTGAGGCATAGCGGTCACATCCTGCTGAGAGCCAGCTATACCCCATTGCTTCTTCCCCTCTCCCTTAATTATTTTCCAGAAAAAAACCCCGTAAATCTCCTAGCAGCCATCCCTAATTAGAGGACATCGTTCTTTCACAAACACGTTTACCCTGGACTGTGGAGCCAACCAGCAGGGTAATCCATTCTCCTGAGGGTCTGCTGCAAGCCCTTAAAAATCCCTCTACCCATTCCCTTGGCTGCAGTCTGCTGGGACTCAGCCCACCTGCTTGAACATCCTTCAATATAGGCTTTGAACTGGTCCACCTGACTCCTCCCTTCTTCTAGGCACAAATTCAACTGTTTGTTTGTTTGTTTTTCCTCTCTCATTTTGACGACTTCAAAATATTTTATTTTATTTTTCTATGTAGCATTGTGTGGCAGCTGTTTAGGCACCATGGAGAGTGTTTTAATGATAAGAAAGTCCTGAAACAGGTGCCTTCCAGCTTCTGAAAAATAACATGCCATGAAGATTTTACAGCATTCCTTGTCAATCATCCCCTTAACCTGCTATGTTTCCTCCTGTGATCATCTTGAATCATGAACAGATGCATGAAAGTAAGAACATGCCTTGCTTGACATGTTCTTTTTCCTTTTTACTTAAAACATAGAGAAGAAGGAGGAAAGAGTAGAATAAAACCTGGCTATCATGTTGGAAGCACCAACTGATCAGATGCTTCATTGAAGCAGCAGGATGCAGGATTTACTATCTTAATAGTTGGCACCAGAGTCTCCCCTAAAGAACAAACTTTATGAAAAATACCTTGATCAGTTTTTCAGAGATGTAAGTGAAATGTGAAGGCAAAAGTTTAAAGGAGATAATAAAGGAAGAAATAGCTAAACCATTCAGCATAGAAAACTAAAGGAGGTTCTGTTGGAGGGATAACACTAAGGAAGACAGAGAATGAGAGAAGAGAGAGACAGGTGAGGGCTGAAAATTATAAGAATTTCTGCAGCCTGCAGAAATTCAGGTGGATGGAGAGTATACAATGAGACTGAAAGAGGATACTCTGTATTCTATGTTCTTTTTCGATTTTCCTTTTATTTACCAAAATGTCTAATAAAATTTAATGCAATGACACATTCCTGTGAGCCAAACCTGTTAAGTAAGGAATAGGTATTACCAAGAAACAGGAACCTTGTAGCTTTCAATGCAGGGCAGCTGTTTCAGTCTTTAGGTGGTGACTTGCCACAGAGTGATGGATAATGCCCACAACAGTTTTGGGAATAGCACCAAGAAGCAGCAGAACTGACTGCAGGTGAGTTGAGATTAGTCCACTTTTCTCCAAGAGCCCAGAGAGGTGATCTCAGCTACTAGAAGAAGGGCAACATCTGAGTTTAATATGTCAATGTCTGTGGGTACTGAAACATAGAAAAGAAGACAAATATATCCTCACATCAGCCTCTCCTACATTCAGCTATACTACCCTTTTTTGCTGGCTGAATAAGCCATGTGTATTCACATTCAGGGCCTTTGACTCTGCTGTTCATTTCTCTGAAATGCTCCCCTTGAAGAATGGCTAATTTTTGTCCATCTAAGCATGGGCTCAAACAAGACCAGTGTGACCTTTTCAAGCCACCTCTCTACAATATCTCCCCTCCCCTCAACCCAGCTATTTTCTATAACCTCATCCTGTTTTACTATTTCATAGACCTTATAACCACCTGATATTTTTTGGTTATTTACTGTATTTCATTGAAAACAAGAGGCAATCAATTATGAGATGCACTACTATTTTGTGTATTCCTAAGAAAGCAGAAGGCTGTCAATTAAAGTAAGGACATATTTTTTTTACCATTTTGAGCTCTGATTATATGCTAAATGAAGTCTCTTTAGTCTTATTTAACCATTGATTTTTGTCATATATCAGACTCTTACATACATAAATAGGAAGATATAAGTGGAATATATCATTTATTGTCTTACAGAAAAATACTAAGATGTAGTCTTCCAAAAATGAATATTAGCTTCATTAATATCAAATTTAAGTGCTCTCTTCCTGGCCTTTTTGCAGCAATAACATTTTTGTTCTAATGTCAAATTATAGTGTAATTTTCAAATGACTACTAAACTCAACATATGTACACTTAACAGAGATCAATTAGAAAAAAATGCCCATTTTTAAAAAAGTTTGGGCATAAGCAGGAAATGACAGCTATGTCAAACTGCTACCTGGAAAATGGTAGGAAAGACATCTTCAGTGGTAAGCTGCATCTGACTTGAATTTGCTAAAATGTGGAACAAACTGTGTATTTTAGAATCAGCACAATAAGCTAACTGATTATTTACCATTCCTCACAGCCTCTCTATCTTTAAAACAGAACATCTATGACAGTAGAAACCTTGCCTATATATACCCCTACAGCCCAGAATACAGTAAGTACTAAAAAATTTATTCAAAAAATGAGATGTGTTTTCTCTTAAAGCTGATGATTTACCATTCAGAGAGATGTAGGATGGGGTAACAGCTATAAATGCAATTTCTTTGTCATCTTACAACAATTGGCATTTCTAGTCTAGTAATTGTGCCTTAAAGGTTTACTGCCACCAACGAGAAGAAATACCACCTAATCTCCTTAGACAGAGACACTCTCCAGGTGTTTTCCTTTAAGTATCCTAGATGGCAATGAACTTTAAAAAAAAAAAAAAATTACCTGCTTGGTGATCTACTCTCTGATGAGAGGCTGAAATTCTCATTTGCAGAAATCTGGTAAAGTAGAGATAAAACTGACAAGCGGCCCCAGGATGAGTTTTTGGAAGTACATACCACAGAGGTGCCATTAGAAACATGAACCCCATTCAGGTTCAAGCAATCTAGAAATTTAGAGAGCAGGCTGACAGCTGTCAGGAGGTGGGGGGCTGGGTGGAGGGATGGAGGGATTGTACAAATAATATAAAAGAGAGAAAAGAAGCTCAAAAATTGAAATAAAATAAATTTTCTCTACCTAAGAAAAAAAGACAGAAATCTAGAAAATCAAATACTCCTTTGACATAGTGAGCATGCTACCAGAAGAGGAAGATATCAGAAATTGAGGTAGTATTAGATAAAATGCTCATCTTGCTATCCAATTGGATATCTTAATTCACATTACTTATTCTTAGATCAATTTCTCATTGTTTGCCTTGATGTCCTCCATTTGTACTTCCTTCCAGAGTAGATAGATAAGAGTTCTGATAAAATTCAATAAAAAACATGCATTAAAAAAAATTCTGCACAAGTAATCTTGTCATGTATGTACCCATATGATTTCAAGATATTACTATAAGAACTTGTGTTTTTTATTTCCTTCTTTGTACAGAAATGTCACAACATACTTACCTACTCTCCTACAGACAGACAGAAAATGCTCAGTGACCTCAGTTTGGGTTCCCTGTAGCCTCTTTTGCAAATCTCTTTACATGGGGGCTCCTCTTTCATAGTGACTTTTTCCTGATATTTCCTATTTGTATTATCTTTTAAGTTCTCTTTAAACTCTATAACATGGGGAAATAAGGCTTATAAAGCCATTCTATAAGGAAAGTAGTCTAATAAGCTATGTACTACAGGTAATATACTTTTATACAACATAATTTTAAATACGCCTTTATGCTGAAATTTTATGCTCTGCTGAGACCATTATCTTCTCCTCATGTAATCAATGATTAGTCTTACACAGAGATTGTAAGATTACAATGAACTGATTTGTCAAAATAAATAAATAAATAACTTAATACTAAACCTACCTTTCCATGATGTTCTGAGAATATACCAAAATGATCAATGTGATTGCACAATATATTATGCAGTCATTGTATTAGTCAGAATAGGATTGATTATGTCACAGTAAAAAAATAACGGACATCTCAGTATCTTAACTCAATATTTGTTTCTCAGTGACATGAAATCTAAGCAGTCTTGTAGTTCCACCATTTGGAGCTTTAAGGTAGAAGAACCATATGGAAAAGACACATCGATTCTTAACTGCCTCAGCTCAGAATTGACAAGTGTCACTTCAACTACTGTCCACTAGCTAGAATTGGTTTTGAAGATTAAATAAACAAACAATAACTCATAAAGTAATGCCTAGCTTACAGCAACATTCAATGGTGTTTAGTTATATTAATCCTATATTTAAGTATTACCACTCCTATTCATTATTACATTAATATACTTAGATATTACCATTTTATTATTATTATTATCTCAATATTATTAATATACTTAATTCAGTTTTTTGCATTGATTATGAATCTTGGTCATTTTTAATAGTATTTCCATAAATAATAAAACACTGGGTGATGTAGATAAAAATGTTCTTGAGATCAATGGTACATCCTACTTTAATAATAAACATATAAGCTCCTCAATTTTAATTTCTGTTAGTGAACTACAACTAATGGAAATATATTGTATAAGTACTTATAAATATTAACCAATTTTCCTTTATCAGTCAATTCATTTCATCACAATGCTGGAGTTACTATCAGATAATGGTAAAATGTAAAAATAAAATTTTACTCTAACTGTCCTGGTAAAATTTATCATGCACATGCTTGGGGCCATACATGGCTATAGGGTTTCTAAGAGCCTCAAAATGAAGAATCACGGTATGAGTTCAGGTAAGGAATGTGCCAATTAGTACTTTCCACAGTGTTCTCTAACTCCAGAAGAAGTATTTTCTTGGCCTATCACTCTTACACAGTCTTGTCTCTTTTTGATTATAGTTTAGCTGAAGATATCTAAATATCTTAGAAAACTACCTTAGAAGTAATCCATCTCATTAGATAACTTCCTTTAATTTGTTTTAAAATAAAGAACAGAAATGTTAGAATTTTTCAGATTTATTTCTTGATAACAGGATGAACACAAAACAGTAATTGCTGTCCATTATCCAGTCCATTAGTGAGTTTTGTCAGCTCTACCTCTAAAATACAATCATATAGCATATGAATGTCTAATCACTATATCGTATATCTGAAACTAATATAATATTGTATATAAACTATATTGAGAAATAAATTAAAAGAAATTTAAAAAACAAAACAAAAATACCATCTGAATTCCTCTACTTGTCTTCACCTCTCTGGCTTCCATCCTAAACCAAGCTGCCATTATTTCATTATTTCTTGCTTGAATTACTGCATCTAACCCCTAAGCAGTTTGTTTATACCCTTAACCCAGCCATATCTCCTCCCCACAATAATCTATTTTCCCCAACACCTAAACAGGTTTTAGTAAAATTATGCAACACAAGACCTTTCAATTTCCTGTGTAAAAAAAAAAAAAAAAATCTAATTTGGCCTACAAACACATACACACACACAAAAAAACCTATAATATTTGCTTTTCTACTACCACTCTAGTTCTCACTCTCCATGTGGATAAGTTTTGTTTTTTTTTTTTTTGCATAAGTTTCTTAAGACTGTTGTAACATATGATTTCAAACTCTTTGCCCTAAAACAACAGGAATTTCTCAGAGTGTTGGCAGCCAGAGCCAAAATCAAGGGTGTTGAATGGGCCAAGCTCCTTTCAGAAGCCTAAGGGGAAAATTCATTCCTTGCCTGTTCCAGCTTTTGGTGGCTGCTAGCATTCTTTTGCTCACTGATGCATCACCCCAGTCTCTGCCTCTAACTTTATATTCCTTTCTCATCATCTGTAGGTCTTCTCTTCTGTCTGTATTTAATCTCTATCTGCCTTTCTCTTAGAACATTTGTGATGACATTTAAGGACCACTCAGAAAATGCAAAATAATCTCATCTCAAGATCTTTAACAATCACATCTGCAATTTTTTTGCCATATAAGGTAACATTCACAAGTTGCAGGAATCAGGGCCTGGTATCTTGCAGTAGACATTGTTCAGCTCATGTACCATCTTCAGTGTACTGGATTTCTCTCTGTTCTCCTGCGTTTAGGCGTTTGCCCCTATTATTCTCATTGCCTATGACTCTCCTTCTCCCAGTCTTCACAAAACCCATTTCTTGCTATAATTTGGGACTTATTTCAAATATCACTTCAGGAGAGTTTATTCCTCTACAACCCACCTAATATTGCCATCTACCTAGCTGATTTATTGTCACAATGTCCAGTTTTATTCTTTATAAGGTACTTCTAATATTTGGAGACAATCTTATTTATTTATGAGTGTCCTTTGCCTCTTGCCCCTTAGAAAGCTAGTTCCAAAAGAATAGGGACTTGGCCTTTCTTGCCCATTATTGTATACCTAGAACTATGTATTAGTATCAGAAAAGCTTCTGGTACTATGATAATTATTTGTTAATTATTTGTCAATTATTTATTAAATAAATAAAAGATTAAATGATTGCCAGTATCCAATCAAATGGGACCTTAATTTTGATTACTATATCAAATCTTTATAAGTCATAAATTATGAAATAGTAACTAAATAATTTCACCAAGATTTCAGCAGGACTTCATAAACCATGGATGTTTTTAAGAGCTGAAGGAGCTTCTATAGTTAAACTTTATGTGGGGGTTTTTAAAGTCAAAATGATAAGCCAAGTTTTAAAGTTATCATTATATTTCCAGTCTCTATGTTAAAGAGAATACAGCAAAGATTCCCAAATATGTTTACAAACTTGGAGATGTCTAATACAGTATAAGTAATGGAGATGCTCCAGCATATTCAAGTGTGATGGTGTTATCTGTGACAAATGCTCTATTTCTCTGAAAATGCTATCCTCATTCAGGACCTTACTACAATGTTTTTCTATGTGCATCCAATTTCTAATTCATAGTAATGAATTTTCTTTCTTTGAATTAAACAGCAATAACAATCACTGTTATATAATGCACTAGACTATATGGACTACTTATATAATGAATAAATTATGATCAGTGTTATAAATTCCATTCTATAGACTAAAAGACAAAAATTATAAAAACAACAATGACAACAATAAAATGGAGGATCAAAGAGGCTGTGTAACCTATTATGGGGCAGAACCCTGAGCCCTGGGGTATCCTATGTCCATGGTCTGTGCATATCATTTACCAAAGACATGATCAGGTGAAACTGAAAATACCTAGCCACTATCAGAATGAATGACTCTTAACTACTAAGACAACCACATGCTGGGATAGCCAGCTGTGCAGATCATACCCATGCTCACTCTCTGTGTCACCTAATGAATCTCTGACAACCACATGCATTTCTATAACATTAATCATTCCTATCACCTACTAATGAATGACACAGGAAGCATAAAAGTAGCAAGTATCTTTTTAAGAGTTCAGTTTTCACCATTCTTTTCAAGTATAAATGCAGCTGTGTGTACATGAATGGGTGGTTAGGGGTTTCACACTCATGCAATACCATCTTTGAAGTACTACATACGAGGTAACGGCTGCAGAATAATAATGGATTATGCACATTAAACACTACCCTTAATTGTTTTTTCAGATGCTAAGTGTCTCTAAGGAAACACATCCTATTAATCATAATTAGAACATCCTAAGTATACTATTAAAATAAATTATTGTGTTGGATTAGAAAATGTGTCACATATATAAATAGAATTCTAAACTGGGATAATAAGCCTCATAACAAGCCCAATTAATTCAAATGGTACAACCTCAGGAACACTAAATTTGAGGAGTCACACTACAGCTTTGACCATCTGAAGGTACCCAGTCCAAAGGATTCATTCATTCATTCATTCATTCATCTGTTCATTTATTAAGCAGCTGCATGTATCAGCCATATGCTAAGCTCTGAGAACCACACTCCATGTCCTTGAGAAGCTCACAGTCAGTATTCTGTTAAGATCAATATCTCAATTAAGGGTAATTTGGTTTAAAGCAGTAAGTAGAACCCATTGTTAAGTTAGATAAAAAAGAAACCTAGGGGCAGACACAGAGAGGCCTCCCAGAGCCCAAGACAGTATGTTTACTCAGGCTTCCTTAGGGGCTGAAAGAAATCCAGGTAACTCAAAGTAAGAAACAGAGGTCTACTCTCCACCCCCAACCCAGGCCCCACGAACTGTATGTCTCTGGTCTCCTTTCTCTTTTCTGATTCACATTCTTTACTTCTATGTTCACAGCATGCAAAGCAGTTATTTCTCTCAGCTTAGCTTTCAGTGATGTCATCTCATTAGTGTTTCTGAGCCAAATTCAAGTTTCTATGAGAAGGAATCTGGTGGCCCCAAGCTGAGTCAAGTGTTTTTTCTGTTCCAATGTCCTGAGGCCAGTGAGGTGGGTCAAGAGATCCACTCTCAGCAGGGACTGTGGTTAGTCTCTCTCAGAGGAGGGTCATGGGCAAAGCAGGTAAACTGAGAGTGTCTTACATTAGTTACTAGGAAACCACATTTCAATGGCACAATATCCATAAAACACCTAGTAAAATCCATGGAACAAAATGAGTTCTAACTAAATGGTGGTTATACTTTTCAGTGTCTATTATATCACACAGTGTTAGGTATTTTGGGATAAGTAAGCCCAAAGATCTGGGGAAGCCCACTGCAGGTGCACTGATCTCAGTTTTGAGATAGTTCAGAAAGGCTTGCAACATGAGCTGGTGAAAGATAAGGAATTTTACAGGTAATTATGGGAGTTTGTATGAGAGGTGGAGGAAAGGGAGTATTACAAACTGGTGCAGCATATATGAAATCTCAGGAGTGAGATGAACGTGTCATTTTCCAGGCCACATAATATTGGAGTATGCCAGAATGCCAGGGTGTATACTTGTGCAAAGGCTGGGTAAGAAGATGAGGCTTGATAGGTCTAAAAAAAGCCAGAACACAGGCCTTACCCAGAAGTCAAAACTCGGTGATATTGAAAAATTTTAATACGAGAAGAACCTGATGTGATTTCCACCTGCTCCTGGCAGTGTAGAGGACAATGGATTAGATGACAGCAGAAAGGGAGTGGGGAATCTCAGTTCACAGAAGCATCATTCACCAAAATATAGGTTACCAAAGGGCAAGCCACTTTTGAAAGGCTGGATGAGTTCAGTTCTGTGCCTGATGAATCTGAAGTATCTGAAATACAGCTATGAACTGTCTATAAGGGAATTGAGTGCAAGGGAATTGTACTCAATAGAGAGGCCTAGGATGGGTGGAGGGCTAATGAAAAAAGACAGGGTGTGGCAAAAGTAGGTTTATAGTTGTGAATATGGAAAACACAGAGCTTATTCTTGCATTATTATTTCTTTATTATTGTATTATTTTTTATACAAACAATTCTAAACCTTCTTTTGTTCCACAGTGTATATAAAATATATGCACCAACAGACTGCAAGAGTATAGAAGTGAAGCCGTAAACTCTTGGGAAGGCTAGGAAAAGATTCTCATAGAAGGCAATACTGGGTTTTAGTGGGAAAAGACAAAGGGACCTCCAGGCAGAAGGTGCAATGGGATGGCGAGGCAGGGATAGGGCATTTTTAACAGAGGGGAAGTGCAAATGCAGAGACAACTCTGTGAGCTTTGGAATCTTATAAAGGAGGGTACGGGTGCCACTCAGTTCTGTTGTGCCTAAGACCTACAATTTTCTCCATGATTCAGGCCTTGGAGACTGGACAGCCAAGGCTATATATGAGTTCATGATCTGGTTATTATCTTACAGTGGTTCTACAGACACAAAAATAAAACAGCTCTAAAATGTCCAGGCTTCCAGGTAAGCATGGCAGATTGAGCAAGCATGTATGTTTACTTTATCTTCCTCACAGAAGCCCTGAATCATCACCTCCCAGTATAAAAAGCTCATAAGTAATATCTAAGATTGACAATTCTAGGAACAGCAGTATATGAGAAGAAATAATAAACCAACAGCCAATTAAAGAAAAAAAAAAAACAGAGTGATCTGAGAATTGGGACTATGCACATAAAAAGGGATTATTAGAACCATGGTTCATTATTACAAAGCCTGGAAGGCTTCTGATTAATTTTTTAACTATATGCATGCATTAATTTGGCAAAAGTAAACATTTTATAAGTTATAATATCAATAACATGAGAATGAAATTCAGCTTCCATGTAACTTTTTACAAATACACCTTTACCAATAATAAATAACATGAAAAGTATGATTATGCCACACTTAACCTACATCAACATTTACTCTGTAAAGTGTGTTCACTTTGCACTAATACCAATCTGTCATCAATTTTATGCTTTACTGCAAATAAAATATGAAGAATTATACTGCATACCATACTGAGTACTTTTAAGAAACATTCAAAACTTTGGGTAAACATCCTAAAAGATTTTAGTCATATTTTATGTAAATACATCATAAAATTTTAGAACTAAAGGTATTTAGAGTCTATGTAGACTAGTGTTCTCATTTTGCATATGGAAAAAATTAGTACCATACTAGAAAATTTGCTAGAGATCAAACAACTTGGCATCATTTGTACAATGACAAAAATGCAGTTTCTTCTTTCTCTCCTTTGTTCCACTAAGCCAGCACTTCTCGAGCTCTGGTCTACTGAACACTAGGCTCATTATACCAAATGTCCTTCACAAAATATTAAAACTATTTTAAATATTAAGTACATTTTTAGTTTTTCTATTGTTCATAATTTTGGTAACAAAATTAGATCTTTAAACACTGGACCAACACAGAACTGCATCCTAACTAAATAAAATGCTCCTATGATAGAGCAGAGAGTAAGAGAGTTTCAATCCTCACCCTTCAATAGCCTATCAAGGTATGGGAGGAAAGGGATGGATTAAATTAGAATGTACTAAAGTGTTGTGACTGGCACTAAAATACTTATGGAAATTGGAACAGTTTGCAAACATGTCCATAGGAAAAAAAAAATTCCAGTGTTCTTTCGAGAATAAAAGAAGTAAAGTATATTAGGTGAATTTTACCATTTATACAGAAAAAGTTATAGTACTCCAAAACCTATGGAGCCCCTTCAGTACTCCACACCTTTATAAACTACAGTCGATTTGATATATCTCACATTGTTCCCATAGACCATTTTAGCATGTGGACTGGATCACTGATTGATGGTGCTGCCTGACTTCCACATAAAAAACTCTGCAATGATTGATTGTGGACTTCCATTGTACCTAAAGTTATTCTCCTAGTGATGTACATCACCTTTATGTCACTTCTTACTTACTTAATGTCTGAAATTCTCTGTCTAGAATTCCATCATTCCTGTCTTTTCCAACAGTCTGACTTGATACATAGTTCAAGTGGCCTTCAGCCACCTTTGTTGACCTCTACCTGCCACCTCAATACCACCCTCCTTCAGAGTGCAGAGCTTCTCCCCTGCAGAGTAATCCCAGGCTTTACCACTGTCCCTAATGCAAGAATGATGTGCCACATCACATCCTTTGAGCGTATCTGTGGTAGGGGAGAAGGGATAGAATAATTTATCATGGAAATAGTTGAAAAGTAAAACAAGTAAAGTAACAGACAATAAATGGGAAAAGGGGAATATCACGTACCCTCAGAGAAACTACTATCTGATAGGTGGTGAAAGAACAGGTTTATATGGATCTGAACTGAACTAGAAATAAGCTCTTGGACAATAATCTAATTACAAAATCTAAAGACCAACACAAAAGTTATATGTAGAGTTATTCTCTCAATTGGACAAAGTGTGATCTAGTGAATTTTCACCTGAAACAACAAAAACCTCATGTAAAGTGACATATTTAGAATCAACTGCCTGTTTCCTTGGTTAATAAACTCTCTTCCCTGAAAACCACTGTTAACACTATATACAGTGACAAAGCTTTGGGCTTTTGCCATATAAAATTAATAACTTCCTCTGAACAAAAACAAAAAAAGAAAAAACAAAAGAACTATCATACAGACAATTACTCAGGCTGGTGTACAAATTAAATCCTAATTAAACCATTTGAATATCAGAACAAATATAGCACAAGACTGTAATGCCAATTAGCATTTTGTTTACCAGTCATTACCATAAAATAAAGTGCAAATATAACTATGTTATTTCAATAAGATCATAGTTAGAACAGATTACTTTAGCACAAAATGCAGAGTCATAGTAAGACTTACATACCATTATTCCAACAGAAATGACATAAGAGATTGAGCTCACTTACAGTTAGTGCATGAACATAAAGAAACATACATAGGAAGTTTAGTTCTCTTTCCTTCTCCTAACCTTCAAAGGAAGGAGTCCTCTAAGATTATAATCTTGGAGGCATTCTCTTCTTCCTCTTCCCCTCCTTCCTTTTGGAGCCTCATCCTTCAATGTAGATAACTCTAATGTCAAACTCTCTTTGGAGACCAACTCTACATTTCTAACTGCACCCCTCCCCCCTCTGCACATCATACTGGTAATTGAAAATCCAAATCCAATCATAATTCCCACCTTCTAGTTTCCCTATTGTTGTTAATGTCCTAACTCTTCCCCAGTTATCCAGGTAGTTGGAAAGTCTTCAGTGGAATCAAAACCCAATCAATTCTAATATCTGTTTGATTTCACTGCTGAAACCTCTCCCTTTCCATTCTCATGGCTAGCAGTTGTATACAGGTTTTGGTGATGTTTCACTTGGGCTGTATTAATAGCTCCTTACTTGTTCCCACTCATTCTCCAATTCATTTTAAAATGGCTGCTCAGAATCAATGCACCTGCATGGTCTGGCCCAGTCTGACGCTTGCTTCTCTCTCCTCTTTTCTGCATACTGCTGCTCCCTGCTATTCCTCTTTGTTACCCACATATCTTCTCTTTCTTAAAGAAGAGATGCCCCTACATCTCTGCTTAGTCTAGTTTCTCAGCCTGTAATGCTCTCCCTAAATTCAGCTTTTAAAAAGATTCTCATTTTCTCTGGCCAGTGTAGTTCAGCTTGTTGGAGCAACATCCTGTAGCCGAAAGATTGTGAGTTTGATTCCTGGTCAGAACACAGGCCTAGATTGTGGGTTTAATAACCAGTTCTAGTGCATATGGGAGGCAGCATGTTGATGCTTCTCTTTTGCATTGATGTTTCTCTCTCTCCCTTCATCTTTCTCTAAAAGCAGTAAAATAATGCATGTCCTCAGGTAAGGATAAAAATACATAAATTAAAAAATAATTTTAAAACTTTTTAAAGGTTATAATTTGTAGTAGGTTAAATGATCGCATCCCAAAAGATATGTTTACACTAAAATTTGTGAATATTACCTTATATAGCCAAAAATGTGATTAAGTTTGGAATCTCGAGTAAAGGAGCTTATCCTGGATTATTCACATATGTCCTACATACAGTCTCAAGTGTTGTTATATAAGGTACCCAAGGGATAGTTAACACACAGAAAGGGGACGGCAATGTGATCATGGATACAGAGACTGAAGTGAGGAGACAAAGATTGGAGTAATGCAGCCAACAGTAACGGAAGGTGTGAAAGAGATCCCTGCCCTGACCTCTGTAGGGTGTGTGGCCTTGATGACACCTCGAGTTTGGACTTCTGCCCTCCAGAACTGTGACAGAATAAATTTCTGTTATTTTTAAGTCACCAAGATTGTGGTAATTTGATACAGCAGCCTGAGGATACTAACACAACATCTTTATAGTCTAGTTCAAATGCTATTTTCAGTTCCATAAAAGGATTTTTTACTCTCTGGGTTTGGCGACTCTCCCTAGTTAGAACTTTCCATCATTATGTTTTAACATTTACCATATTAATTAACACTGCCACAGTAATGACACCATGTATATTTATATCTTGCATGAGTATATTTATAACATGTGACATGATACATCTGACATATAAATAAGTGTGAGTGCACCTATAAATACACACATGTAAAAATTATCACACATCTGGGTATATGTGTGTATGTGTTAATATACACATAATATTTCTACCCATAAATGATCTAATTGTTTTTTTAAATCTCCATCTTGTCTAGCATAGAGCCATACTAACAAAAGATTCTCAGTAAATATTTATCAAATAAATCAATAAGTATTCAAGTCTTCTGTGAGTTCTCTTACCACAAAGTCTTCAAGTTCTTGAGGTAGTTAAATGACAATTTGAGATGTGATGGATCATACTTTAGAAACATCCAAGGCCCTAAGAACCTCTTTGTTAAAAGAATAAGGAACAGAGTTCCAGAAAGTGATGGTCACTCTTCTACAGTCCTCTAGAGAATGCAGACTGTTCATAAGTCAGCCTAGCATGGCCGATGCCTTCTGTGAGACTCAACATTACGATGCATCAAGGAGCAATGACATAAGCCCTGGCACTGCACTTCCATCCCAGTTTCAGAGCCAGCTCTCAAGGTGTCCTAAGTGAAGTCAGGAGGCCATTCTTGTTACTACAGGAAATGCCTCAGGGAAGAGAGTTGCTCTGGGAAACCAATGTGCCTCAGGCTTCTTCCCTGGGGCTGAGATCATGGTGTGCTCCCACAGCTCACTGAGAGATGATGGCTTCATTTTTAGGGAGCTTTGGAGGTTTTCCTTAAGAATAGAATTTATTTTTATTAATATTTTGTAAGGAAAGCAAATTGCTTTCTCTACTAAACATGGTGTTTTAAAAGGTCTGCTGTATTTTTATATGTGATTTTTATTGTAGAAACTTGCAACCTTCTCTGTGGTATAAGGAACACTCCAGATAAGGAATTGTTTGCTGGGTCTATTAGAGAAAATCATTCATTAGAGAATAGGGTTTATACAAAAACCAATATCTATGTTTAACCTACATATTTCTGAACAAGGTGGAGGGGAGCAAATCTGAATAGAAAGTGTTCTTGAGCCAATGCTTGTACAATGAAGCAGAAACAGTCCATTTTGAAATTATTTTGTTTTAGCTTTCATGAAACTATAAAATCAGGCAGCTAACTGACACTAAAAATTTGGTTGAACCAATCTATTTCTATCTTTGGATATGTTATTTATGTTTTACAGCAACTCAAAGCTCTTTGGGGGAGAGGCATTGGGAAACCATCCTTGCAGTGGTTCAGGGATGGAGGACCCGCCTCAGAGTGCACACCCAGAACGTTCAGTTCACAGTCTGTACTCGGCTGCAGATAATCAATCTACTGGCCTCCACTGTCGCCCCACCAAACAGTCTACTCCGGTGGAGAATTGTGTCTCTCTTGCAGCTCAAGTGCCTGGCAGAGTAGATATTCAGTAAAGGACTGATGAATCAAGCAAAATTCACTCCCAAAGTGTTGCTTTAAAACCAGGAAAGAATTTGCATTTTCTTCTTTGGTTGCATTATAACTTATTTGTCTACTTTTCAAATCCCATTAGGATTATTGAAGGCAGCTTAAGTTTCTGTCCTTTTTCTTAAGACTAGTTTGTATTTGCATACATATTACTTTTAGACTTTAAAGAAAACTTTGACTTGCAACTCAGAAATAGATATCATTCTGCCTTCCAACTCTATTTAGACTCATGTTTTTATACACAGGGAACAGATTGCTAAAAAGTCAAGCCTCTCCAGAACAGGCTGCAAACTGGCTTGATCTACAGATTTGGCTTGAATATAGTCAAGTAAGCTGAACATTGAAGGTTAAGACTATAAATAAAATAACAACACAAAATGGAAGAGCCACAAATTGTCAATTCTTATCACTACTTTTTAGTTCAAAATGCTAAATATATATATATATATATATATATATATATATATATCCATTATATTTACCATAAAAAAGCTCCAAATCAACATAACTTGGGAAGAAAAGGTAGACATATTGAAGATACAACCTAATAAAGTGTTGGTGAAGCCACTTTCATTCCTA
The DNA here is from genome assembly GCF_987537825.1 of Furipterus horrens. Lineage (NCBI taxonomy): Eukaryota > Metazoa > Chordata > Mammalia > Chiroptera > Furipteridae > Furipterus > Furipterus horrens. Next base: position 76,834,043 of record NW_028327172.1, on the reverse strand, counting down.
TCATCATCTTTACTGAGTTTGGTGATTGTTATTTCTGACAATAGACAAGAGGCATCTGTGATACTATGGAAAGAACAACACATAAGGATTCAAAAAACTTGTACTTGAATCTTGACCCTATCATGATCCGCTATGTGATTTTAGACAGGTGTCTGAACTTTTCTATGCCATGATGTCAACCACACAGCAAGAAGATGGCCTAGACTACTTCAAAGAAGCCTTCCAGTGCTAAAATTTAATGAGTCTACAAAATCATCTCACCATAACTACTACCTGTGGTGAGATGCAAAGTTTATCGCACTCTGAAAAAATATTAAAACATGAAAAAACCTGATAAACAACTTAATGCAGGCATCTAAATGCTTTATAGTTTATTAGGTGCCAAGAGCTACAAATACAGTAACTATTTAATCTTCACAATCACTTTATAAGGTAGATGTTTTCCTTTCTTCTTTTCTCCCTTCCTTCTTTCCTTCCTTCCTTCCTTCCTGATGCTTAAGAGGAATTGAATGATTTCCCAAGAATATATAGCTAGCAAGTGGTAGGGTCAAGATTTCAGCTGCGATCTTGTTACCCTTAATCATTATTCCATACAGCCTCTTATCAGGCTTGATTTTCTTTTTGTATTAATGAATTTCATTAACCTCTGTTGGTATAAATTAGTTCTATTATACAACACATAGGGTCTCTTTGAGAAATTATTTTTTTCTACACACATGTTGGAAACCCTTTTGCCTGACACAGTTGAAAACTACAGTACTGATCAATTTAAAATGTAGTTAAAATGGGGAGTTCTACATTTTACTTTAGCTTAAAATATATAAATTTGCATTCCTGTGACCAAGTTCTGATAAAGTACAAAGATTTTTTTTGAGTGTGTCTCAAAGTAATAAAATTATTTGTATTCTTTCTTGCATAAGCCATGTCATGAACTTACCCATAATTGCCAATTTCTCTGTTCTGAAAATAGAGAAAAATTTAGAAACACACGTGAAGCCATTTATATAGGGAGCTCGTTATGTTTTTTAGATTAATTTTCACTCTGTGGAGTGGTTCAGTTGTCTCACTTATACCTAACTCAATATATTTTTTAACAACTCATTATTGAAGTTTGGATAAAATATTCAATTAAATAGTATTTGAAACAAAACTCTCTTTTTTTACACCCATGTTTTCTTGTGTCACACAATACTTAATTAAATTATAGAATGACATTAAAATGTACAACAGAAAGACATGTTTGGGAACTAAACACAGCAGATCTTTAGAAGATATAGCACTATCTCATTGGTAGAAGCAATAATAAGTGGATATAAGGGAAGTAGCACAGGAGCACTGCCATCACTAAGGTATCAGGCAGCCAGAATGTGTTACTTTAAGACTAGATTGTGTGGTTAATGCAGCTCTTGGGGTAACAATCTCCTGCCACATTAATTTGTTGATCTGGTAGAGGATATTTTCACATTATCTTCAGAGCAAATCTCAAATGACTAGGTATCTACCTTAATACCAGGGAATGGTCCAGATTTTGTGGGGTCTGATGCTGATACAATTTGGGACACCCTCTATGAGAAAAAGAATACCAAATTATAAATATAAAACTAGATAACAGGGCCTTGGAATGGAGGGGACTGGAAGCTTATGCTTCATTGCTTCAAAGTCAGTCCACCACTGCTACCCACAGACACTTTTCTCTTGCTACAAGTTTGAGTTTCACCTGAGTTGCACTTGGCTGATGTACATTTAATAATTTGGCAAATATTTAGGTAGTACCTCCCACAATACCAGGTTCTGTTCCAGAAGCAAGGGATACAGGAGGGAATAAAAGAGATGAAGTCTCTATCCTAACAGAGCTCGAGTCCTGGGAGAAGATAGTATATACACAAATAAAAAGGAATTATATAATCTCAGGTAGAGAGAAGTGAGAAGTGTACACAGGACTTGTTAAAAGAGCAATTGTTGGTAAAACCACTTTTTCACTGAAAATGAGGAGTGCCTTATGAATAAAAGGTTTTCAGCAACCAAAGAGTTATGCTGTGTCCTGACACTCTGAGTTGTTGAAGAGATTCTGACCTCACAGAGCTGTTCTTTCCTTAGAACAACCTTTCTAATCTCAGGTGTTTGTTTTAAAAACTAGGCGCACTTGAGGTCCCTCCTGGGATGAGACATCAAAATGGGCAACTCAGGTTGAGCTCTCCACTAAAAGAAGAATTAAATTCTACAGCAATGAAAGTTTTGCAGGGCATCGTTACATATAAATCTCTCATAGGAACACAATGTAATGAGAAGTGTCTAAAGTCAGTTTAGAAGAAACAGGAACCTTTTACAAGCATTACTTAACAGAATGCTTTGGAGTCTCCAAATTATAAGCAAATTAAAAGTATTGTGTCACACAATACTAGTTAAATTACATTAAAATTTACAACAGGAAGATATATAAGCCATGTCAATGAAGACCAGATTAAAAGCTTGGTAGGAATATGTCACTTAGCAAGAATAGCAATGATTTATACTGCTGTAATAATTTTTATTAATCATCAATTCTAGGCACAGAGTAAGTGGTAGATCTGAAATATTAAAAGGCAGAAAACCAGCTTTCATAATGTTTAATTTTTCCAAAAGTACATGCTCTAAAATTATGCTGTCCAAGGCCTCAATATTGAAGGAGGTATGGGTTATTTAATAGAAATATGCATCAAATATATAATAGGTTAAGCCATCCAAACACATGACAGGATTTTGTTTTTCACAAATTTTTACTCATCGGCCAGAAGAAGTAATTAAAAAAAAAAAAAAAGTCAAATGACAAAAGAGGATGTTATCATTACCAAAGTCAAATTAAGCTATAAATAAAAAGAAAAACCAATACTTCTGGCCAAGACAGAGGCCTAGACAGACACGCTGCATCTCCCTCCACAACTAAGAAGAAATAGAACTACCTCAAAACTAGAGACAACCAGAAGTTCCAGAAAACTGAGCTGCATAGAAGTCCAAGAAAAAAGATATAAAGAAGAAATACACATCCAGACAGGTAGGAGGAGTGGAGCTGGGAAGGAGGGTACGTGGTGTGGTGGCAGCAGCAGCGGCAACGGTGGTGGCAGTGGGAGGTGGCAGAAAGTGCAAACATTTTAAAAAGTTGAGAGAGACACCTGGGGAGCACTCCTAACACCAGACCAGACCACACAGCTCACGGTTCAAATAAAACCTCATTGCTTCCGACTGTGCAAAACAGTGGGGGTTAGGGTGGAGGAAGAAACTACCAGTCTCTCAGCTGAGTCCGCCTGATTAAAGGACCCTAATGGTCCTAGAACATTCACAGAACTATCCACTATGGGAACAATGGCCAGGGCAACAGCTAGAGAGGCACCAGGCCCATACATAAATGGGAGAAGTACCTGTAAAAAGGGTGAGTGCTGAGTAAGGGGCATTGTTCCCTCTCAGATCCCTCCCCCACATACAGCACCACAACACAGTGAAATGGGTCGCCCTGTACTGAAGAATAACTAAGGCTCCACCCCCTACAACATAACAGGTACAATAGCTCTACCTAAGACACAGAAGCAAACTGACACAGGAGTTTGTCAAGATGAGGAGACAGAGAAGTATGGCCCAAAAGAGGAAATGAATCAAGGTTCCAGTGGGAGAACTAAATGACGAGGAGATAGTCAACCCAATAAATGAGGAGATAGCCAACCTAACAGATGCAGAGTTCAAAACACTGGTGATAAAGATGATCACAGACTTGATAGATATGCTTAAGTATGGCAAAAGCATAAGGGAAGAAGTGAAGGCTATGCTAAATGAAGTGAAGGAAAATCCACACAAAACCAATGGTGAAGAGAAGGAAACCAGGGTTCTAATCAATGATTTGGAATATAAGGAAGAAAAAGGCAGTCAAACAGTACAAAATGAGGACACAAGAATTAAAAAACATGAGGAGAGGCTTAGGGACCTCTGGGACAACGTTAAACGTGCCAGAAGGAGAAGAGGAAGAGCAAGAAATTGAAAGCTTATGTGAAAAAACAATGAAGGAAAACTCCCCGAATTTAGTGAAAGAAATAGACATACAAGTCCAGGAAGCACAGAGAGTTCCAAAGACACTAGACCCAAAGAGGACCACACAAAGACACATCATAATTAAAATGCCAAAGGTGAAAGGTAAAGAGAGAATCTTAAAAGCAGCAAGACAAATGCAGAGAGTTACCTACAAAGGGGTGACCATAAGACTATGAGCTGATTTCTCTAAAGAAACTTTGCAGGCAAGAAGGGACTGGCAAGAAATATTCAATGTGATGAAAAGCAAGGACCTATAACCAAGACTACTCTATCCAACAAAGCTATCATTTAGAATGGAAGGGTAGATAAAGTGCTTCCCAGGCAAGGTAAAGCTAAAGGAGTTCATGATCACCAAGCCATTATTATAGGAAATGTTAAAGGGACTTACTTAAGAAAAAGAAGATCAATGCTATGAACATTAAAATGACAACATACTCACAACTACCAACAACCGAATCTAAAAAATAAAAACAAAACAAACTAAGCAAACAACTGGAACAGGAGTAGAATCACAGGTGTGGGGATTATTTACAGGGTTATCAACTAGTAGGAAGGGGGAGAAAGGGGGAAATGGTACAGAGACTAAGAAGCATAATTGGTTGGTATAAAATAGACAGGGGGAAGTTAAGAATAATATAGGAAAGGGTGAAGCCAAAGAACATATATTCATGACCCATGGACATGAACTAAGGTGGGGTGGGATTGCTGGAGGTAAGGAGGGTACTGGGAAGAGGGGAGCAAAGGGAAAAGAAATTGGGACTACTGTAACAACATAATCAATAAATTATACTTAAAAAAGGAAAAAGAAAAACCAATGCTGGTTAAATACAACTTTTTCTTAAGCATGGAAGAGAAATGAAGTACCAGCTACTGTTTTCATAAGAAGCTTCTCAAATATCAGAAATTTTTTACCTATCATATAAACTGAGTAGTCTGGTTGACTGACTGTGAGTTTATTAGATGACTGTAATTTAAAAAATATCAAGAGAATACATGAAAGTAACCAGATATATCAACTGTTGTTGTATATTGATATATATTGATATATTTGATATATCAATGTTGATATAACAAAAAAAAGAAAAACAAGATATAAAACTTGCCCATGCTGTGTTATTAACAGTCCTAAAAAGTAACTCAGTCAATTTCAACACATTGCAAGAAGGAGCTACAGAAATAGCTTTTATACAGTAAATCATTTTTATTTTTTTTTATGTTGAAAAAAGAACAGTGAAAACTTTTGCTGGTCTAAATAAATAATTTTAAAATACTGTGCTATTCAAATTGGTATTGATTAGCTACACATGTGGTTACTGAGTATTTGAAAATTGGATAGTATATATGATAAAAAGAATATAAAAAGAAATCAATTTAAGAAATATTTCTTAAAGCCCTGGCTGCTGTGGCTCAGTAGATTGAACATCGGCCTGCGAGCCAAGTGTCGCTGGTTTGATTCCCAGTCAGGGCACATGACTCAGTTGCACATCAGGTCCCCAGGTGGGGGCGCAAGTGAGAGGCAACCACACAGTGATGTTTCTCTCCCTCTCTTTCTCCTTTCCCCTCTCTCTAAAAATAAATAAATAAGCAAAACAACAAATAAATAAATAATTAATTAAAAAATATTTCTTAAACATCGCAATGATAATATTTGGATATAGGCTTAAATAAAATATATTATTGAAATTAATTTCATACTTTCTTATGTGGCTACTACATTTTTAAAAAGTAACATTGGTTTGCATTATATTTCTACTGGATAATAATAGCCTGGAATGGCAAGAGTGGGTTCAAATTCAGCTAAGCAAACTAGGATCAGAAACTCAACAGGAATTCACTGATCCTTTCTTATAATCTAAATTTCCAATGATCCTAATATTTGAAAATATTTCCTCTTGTATATCTTTTCTCTGTTCCATCACCTAAAATATAATATCATCACTGCACGGATACCTATATAATATCAGCACACTCTCCACTCCAGTAAGTACTTTGTAGATGATAACTATTATCACATAATTATCCCACACTCAATTGACAAATTAATATTTTAATATTTTGCCCCAGAATCTAGTATAGAAAATGACACACAGAGGACTCACAGCAAAAGTTTGTGGAATAAATAAATGAATAAAGGTATGAGCCAACAAATACATAAATGAAATATTTGGGTTAAGGGGAATTTTTTTTAATCAATGAAAATATAATAAAATAATATCACTGCCCCTTTCATCATGTCAGGACTTAATCTTATTTGAAAAAAAAAAAGATTCAAAGCCAGAATTTTCTAAATATTCTGATATAGAACTAGGGCCAAAGTAAGGCTTGTCTTACTAGAAGATTCTCAAAGGCAGAGACCTAAATCCACCACTAAACTATCAATATAGATTTACTGGCCAATGAAATTTAATAAATGGTTAGCATGTTGGGCTCAACAAATTAGTGGTTTCATCTTTCATATCAAAGACCTTGTATTAGTTTTCTGTTGGTGCTATAATGTAACACATTGCCAAAAGCTTACTGGCTTAAAACAACATGCACGTATACTTTTAGTTCTGGAGGCCAGAAGTCTAAAATCAGTTCAATGAACCAAAATTAAAGTGTGATCAGGGTAATGTTCCCTCTGGATACCCTAGGCAAAAATCTGTTCCCTGCTTCTTCCAGTTTGTGGTGGCCACTGGTATTCCTTGGCTTGTGGTCACATCACTTAAATCTCTGCTTCTGTGGTCACATTGGCCCCTTTCTCTCTATCTCTATCAAATATCTTTTGGTCTCTCTCCTACCAGAACACCCAGACAATCCATGATAATCTCCTCATATCAAGATCCTTGGCCAAATCATACCTTTACCATATAAAGTGGCATTTAGAGGAGCTGGAATTTAGACATACAATCTCTGAGGGCCATCACTCAGCCTAGGACATATCCCAATACATAGATTTCTAGTCTGTATAAAAAATTTACTAAATAATGTCATTTTTGCATATTGCTTTGGATAAGCACAGTCACATTTTTTTAATGTAGCAATTATGTGGTCAATGCACACCTGTAATTTATCACTGTTTCACATCTTGGTAGTGAGCTGAAGGTTTCATATGCTCACCACTCTTCCCCCTTTCTCCCCAAAATCTCAGAAACTGCAACATTCTGAGAGGATGATTTCTCACTTCTGATGTCATAATAATACTTTTGTCCCAAAAAGTAACTTATTTTTTATAAACCCATTCACCTGGCAAGTAATAAGCAGTTTCCAGGAAATTTTTGCAAGTCTAGAATGGCCAACTAGCTGGTCCTGTACTTAAAGAAAAGTTTTCAACCAAATAACTATGAACATAAACCTGTTGTTCAGGAAATGGTTTTCAATTCATCAATATTTCTAAATTGGACTTTCATAGATTTTACATATGTACACAAACTAGATGTGTAAAGGTTACAAAGCAATACAGTGGTCATGTAAAATTTTCAATATATTTTAATTAGAACTAAACTGTATTGAGAGCATATAGACTAGAATAGTTGTATATTAATTAAAAATTACTGTTCTTAATTTTTAATACATTTGGGAAATATGAAGTATCCCTAGTTTAATTTATATTCCCAACCAAAAAAGAGAGGGAAAAATATGACACACAAAAAACTGTCTTTTCTCTACTGCAATCCAGTGACCAAATAATCATATCACATATCACATAAAAGTTAAGCCATATTGGATTGGTAAGTGAGCCCACATATTAATTTTTATGGTTCAGGACTATTTAGCCTTATATCTGAACACACACAAGAGAAGATTTAGAAAATTAAAAGTTTCTTTTCTGCTCAAGTTTTAATTAATATAATACTAATAATAATTAGTAAAAGACTTGTCTTTCAATCTTGAAATAATATTGTGCTCAACAATAGCTTAACCAATATTATTTTTTTGGCAGGGAGCTTAGAGAAAAGCAGAAGTAGTGTAGATTTACTTATAAGTCAATACAACATTCCCTGACTGTATGGCTAGTATAAAGGGAGCAAGGAGGAGTTAAAGGTGGCTTCTAGTTATATGATTAGGTAGATGAAAATTAGGTGGAATGCAAGGAGAGTAGTTAGGAAGCAATTATAACAACTCAGGGTAGAAATGACGAGGGCTCAGAAATTTATTTGTTCATTCATTCATATACATCAAGCATCTACTATGTATCAGTCACTCTGTTAGCTGTTAACAATGGTACATTTTGAGATAATTTTGAGATAATATTGAGATAATTTATTTAAATGTATAATTTTGCTTTTATATTTACTTTTACCGATAGAATTTTAACTAAATATTAGAATAGATGATTTATGGTTATCATTTCATCTACAGGACAGAATAAAACAAAAACTGTAGACTAAGTTGTATAGCTCTAGAGAAGGTGGTACACACCTTATCTCCCTTGAAACCTGACTGGTACCTCCCACTCCCCTTCACAAGAAACCCACTAGCTCCATCCTCCCAACTTCTGGTGGCCCACCATACTGTGCTTTGTCTCCTCCTGGAAGAAGCTGTATGACTCTAGAATAGATACCAATTTTCCTTCACACGACCTATTAGAGGAGAGCCCTCCCTTCACACAGCCAAATCTTGGTCTGTTAGGGCTTAATTAACCCTTCTGGCTTAATCCTGATGAATTCCTGAGATGCTGCTCCAACACAAAGGTGTTAGAGCAATCAGCATGATGGAAGCTAGACTTTTTATACACATGGAAATTAGCTGAGTAGCCTAGATCCAGCACTGGCATTGAATTTGTACCTATATCAGTCTGGCGAACATCACTTACCCCTACCTGGTGACTCACCAAGAACCCACCTCATGCAACCAGAGTACCACCAGAAGCTCTAACAATGACTGAGTGTAACAGGCAGCAAACAGGTAGGTGGAGGCCAGCAGAAGTAGAACTTGGGGCGCTTTGGGACTTTTGCTGACCTTCCCCTGATCCTGGTGCTGGCAAAAGCTGGCCTTGGGGCAAAGCTTAGTCCTTCAGGCCCAGCTGAGGCAGCCACAAACTGTGGATCGCTTGTAGTCTCAAGAAGTTTGCTCAGGACCAGTCATAGGCACCATCTGATGTTGGTTTGCACCAAAGTTCCTCCCAAGAGATCCAGAACCCATACACCAAGTAGTCAGTTTCAGACAACATCAGAACAGGATCCAATAAGCTTCACACGTGGCAAATACAAAGGAATATCTCGGCAGGCACCAGGTCAAATGAGGTAAATTCCACCTCATGTGGTCAGCACTTGCACAGCACCTTGCACACCATGGTTGAGTTTGAGCCTCACAGTCGGCCAGCCTGATGGTCCATCCCACGCAAGAATGGGCCAATAGTAGTCAAGACTCAATTACAACAGAAGGACTCACATAACCCAGACAAGGAACATTTCTGAGGCACCCAGCTTGGATGATCAAGGAGACTGCACTACTGGACCCCACAGGACGACTATTACATTTGGCTATTCTATCAAGAGTGGGAGTCATAAAAGGTCTATCTAATACATATAAACAAACACAAAGAGGTAGCCAAAATGGGGGGAAAAAGAAACATGCCCCAAATGAAAGAACAGGAGAAATCTCCAGAAGAAGAGCTAAATGAAATGCAGGCAAGCAATTTACCAAATATAGAGTTAAAGTAATGGTTATAAGGATGCTCTAAAGCATGAAAAATACTGTAACATAGAAACCATAAAAAAGAGCCAATCAGAAATTAGGAAACAATATCTGAAATAAAGAATACAGAGAAAGGAATAAACGGTGGGTTGGATAAAGCAGAGATTCAAATCAATAATTTTGGAGAAAAGGTAGAAAAAACCAACAACATCCAATCAGAGCAGCAAAAAGAAAAAAAGAATTTTTAGAAATGAGGATAGTTTAAGTGACTTTTGGGACAACATGAAGAGTAACAATATCTGCATCACAGTGGTACCAGAAAGAAAAAGAGAGAGCAAGAGATCTAGAACCTACTTGAAAAAAGTTATGACTGAAAACTTCCTTAACCTGGTGAAGGAAAAAGACACATAAGTCCAGGAGCAGAGTCCCAAATAAGATGAACCCAACGAGGCTCCTCACACTAAAACACATTGTAATTAAAATGGCAAATTTTAAAGACAAAGAGAGAATCTTAAAAGCAAGAGAAGCACAGTTACCCATGAGCAAGCTCCCATAAGACTGTCAGCTGATTTCTCAACAGAAAAATTTCAAGCCAGAAGAGACTGGCATGAAATATTCAATGTGAAGAAAAGCAAGGACTTACAATCAAGACTACTTTACACAACCAGATTATCATTTTAAATTAAAGGAGAAATAGAGGTTCCCATATAAGAAAAAGGTAAAGAAGTTTGTCACCACCAAACCAGTGTTACAAGAAATGTTAGCGTACCTTCTTGAAGAAGTATAAGAAGGAAAAGAAGAACAGAGGAACACAGTTAAAAGAATAAAATGGCAATAAATATGTACCTATTAATAATTATGTTGAATGTAAATGGTTCAACTGCTCTAATCAAAAGACATAGGATAGCTGAATGGCTAAGAAAATCAGATCCACATATATGCTGTCTACAAGAGACACAACTCAAAACAAAAGATACATACAGATTAAAAGTAAAGGTACGGAAAAAGATATTTCATGCACATGGAAAAAATAAGTGGGGTAACAATACTTACAGCTCAGGAAATAGACTTTAAAATGAAGGCTATAGTAAAGTACAAAGAAGGACATTACATAACGATAAAGAGAACAATCCAAAAAGAGGATGTAACCCTTGTCAACATTTATACACCCAACATAGGAGCACCTAAATATGTAAAGCAAATCTTGATGGACATAAAGGGAGAAATTTAGAGTTATACAGTCATACTAGGGTATTTTAATACCACATTGACATCAATAGATAAATCTTCAAGACAGAAAATCAACAAGGAAATGGAAGCCTTAAATGACACACCAGAGCAGATGGATTTAATTGACATCATCAGAGCATTTCACCCCAAAATAGCAGAATATGCATTCTTTTCAAGTGCACATAAAACATTTTCTTGGATAGACCACATTTTAAACCACAAGACAAGTGTCAATAAATTTAAGGAGAATGAAATCATATACAGCATCCTATCTGACCATAATTTTATAAAACTAAGAATCTACTGCAAGCAAAAAAAACTAAACACACACACACACACACACACACACACACACACATGGAAGCTAAATAACATGTTACTAAACAATGAAAGGGTTAATGATGAGATCAAGGAAGAAATCAAAAGAAACCTTAAAACAACTCAAAATGAAAATAAAACTCCAAATCTATGGGATATAGCAAACAGTCCTCAGAGAGGAATTTATAGCATTATAGACCTACTTTAAGAAACAAGAAAAATCTCAAATAAACAGCCTAAATTTACACTTAAAGGAACTACAAAAGAAAAAGTACAACAAACAAAACCCAAAGTGAGTAGGAGAAAGAAAATAATAAAAATCAGAGCAGTAATAAATGAAATAAAATCTAAGAAAACAATACAAAAGATCAATAAAACCAAGAGCTGGTTCTTTGAAAAGGTAAACAAGATTAATAAACCTTTAACCAGACTCATCAAGAAAAAAGAGGACCCAAATAAATAAAATTAGAATGAAAGAAGAGAAGTAACAACTGACACTAAAGAAACATAAAAGATTATGAGAAAGTATTATGAACAACTATATGCCTACAAATTGGACAATCTAGATAAAATAGATTAATTCCTAGAAACATACAATCTTTAAAAACTGAATCTGGAATAATCAGAAAATCTAAATAGACCAATTAGAACTAAGGAAATTGAAGCAGTAATCAAAAAACTCCTACTAACAAAAGCCCTGGACTGGGTGACTTCACAGTTGAATCTTACCAAACATTCAAAGAACTGACACCTATCTTTCTCAACATACTACAAAAAAAATTCAAGAGGCGAGAAGACTTCCAAGCTCATTTTATGAGGCCAGCATTATCCTAATTCCAAAGCCAGATAAAGAAACTAGCAAAAAAGAAAAGAGAAAGAAAGAAAAAAAAATTATAACCCAATATCTCCGATGAACACAGATGCTAAAATCCTCAACAAAATATTTGCAAATCATATGCAGCAATACATTGATTATGCACCATGGTCAAGTGCACTATATTCCAGGGATGCAAGATTGGTATAATATATACATATCAATTAATGTTATACACCACATAAACAAAATGAAGAACAAAAACTACACAATCATATAAAAAAAAGAAGCATTTGATAAAAATCTAGTACCCACTTGTGATTAAAAACTATAAAGGGAATATACTTCAATATATTAAAAGCCATATATGACAAACCCATACCCAACATCATACTAAACAAGAAAAACTAAACGTGTTTTTCTTTAATATCAGGAACAAGACAGGGATATCTGATTTCTCCACTTTTACTCAACATATACTGGAAGTCCCAGCCAAAGCAATTAGACAAAAAGAAAATCTAAAAGGTATCCATATTGGAAAGAAAGAAGTAAAACTGTCATTTGCACATGACCTGATACTGTATATAGTGAACCCTAAAGACTTAACAAAAAACAAAAACTACTAGAACTGACAAATGAATTCAGTAAAGTAGCAAGATACAAAATAATTATCAGAAATCAGTTGCATTTTTATACACCAATAATGAACTAATTGAAATGGAAGCTAAGAAAACAATCCATTTACAATTGCATCAAAAAATCCTTAGTAATAAATTTAACCAAGGATATAAAATAATGTCAAAAAAAAATTCAAACGATAGATAAAGCCAAGACCTGGTTCTTTGAAAAGATAAACAAGATTAATAAAGCTATAATCAGACTCATCTAGAAAAAAAAAGAGGACCCAAATATAATCAGAAATAAAAGTAACAACTTCTTGTGTTTATATGAAATGTATACTTTTTGTTCCATTCAATAGTAACTCTCATGTTTAAGCCTCAGTATAATAACATATAGTGAGAACATGTTCTCTTTATATAAATAAAATTTCAAACAGAATGGAGAAAAATTAACCTTCCCTTAGTGTATTATAGTTAATCATCAAGATTCTACATTAAGAATTGTTTCCTGACCTTTAATTTGCTTAATTCTTTCTTTTATAGTTTTATTAAGTAGTGGAAACTACATCTAAAATTTCTCAAATACTAATACTGGAAAGGAAAGGTATACCAAAAAGGATTCATTCTAATTAGAGCATGTGTGGAGCTTATTTTGGGGTTGTGGGGTGGGCAAAGACATTTGAAAAGTCTCCACATTTCATTGATGTAAGTTCAAAATTAACCCCAAAATGTCATGCTTATGCCTAGGCAGCAGTCTAAGAATACATGTGATCTTGGCACTCTCAGGGAAGTCTCCTGGAAGCATAACAAACTCTTTCCACCAAGCCACTATTTATAATGACTAAGAAAGCCATTGTAAGTTACAAGTACTCGAGAAGTACCAGGTACTAACATGCACACCCACAGTCATAAATATCACTGAATTTAAAAACATGATAGCAAATTACTCTGTGTTTACTGTGCACATATTTTAGGCAAGTTAATACTTCTCTCTTGCCTCCCTTGATGTAGAGTTTATCCACATGGATACTGCACAAGTTTCTAAAACTTAAAGTGTCTACAAATTACTTTTCTACTTCCATGGCCTTTTCTTATCTGCTCTTCCTCTTCCATTCCCTTTCCTATTAATGATATAAATAGCCACCAGACAGTTAACAGAAACCTAACAGTCACCTTGCATTGAGAGTTTAAACATCCTTTCTCTCCTTCATTTACAATCTGATAGTGAAAGGGCTCATGTGGCCCAAAGATCAGTCATAAAAAGAAGGCACTGATTGGCTGATGATTCACTGATTCTTCAAACCTTATTGAGTTGCTCCTATGCACCAGGCAATGAAATGGACAACAAGGATGATCGACTGTATGAAGTACAGAGATTATGCTTTCATCAGCAGATGTCAGATAGGTAAATAAATGTCATTATAGGATTTATGATGGAAATGTGGAAAAAACAGAGAAGTAGTCAGTTATAAATGGGGAGGGTTAGGAGTAAGAAAAGGCTACATAGAGAGGTGAGATTTCTCTGTGTAAAATGTAATACCTGGTCAGTACATGCACTCAACAGTTCATTCAAAAACAATTATTATATGCCTGGAAGAACAATGACAGCAAAAAGATTAATACCATTTAGGAATGCACCACTGGATGACTATCCTAATATTGAGAAAACTAATTATTACTTAGAAAAAAAAAACTTTAATAAGAACAATAAAATACTAATTATTTTATTCTGAGGATTACTGAATTGAAGAATTCACTTTAAATACCAATAAGATCACCCACTGTAGACCTCAAGTAGTGAAGTAAAAAAACAGGTAGAGAGCTCAGTAAAGAGAAAGGTTGATTTACAGGACTTTGGAACATACATAGCAGTTCACCCTTTGGATAAAACTTAAGATTCTCCAAACACTGTCAGGGAGAAAGTGAAAAGATAAGGTTAAGGTCAAAGCCTTAAGAAATATACCAGTATTTATAGGGTGGACAGGAAGATAAAGACCCAGCCAAGAAAATAAATAAGTAAATAAATAAATAAATAAAGTAAATGATATTTAAAAATCTATATGTGTTCAATGTTATTTTATATTGTTGTAAATATCATATTATTTTAAATATTATAAGTTTATATATCTATTTATACATATCTACCCCAAAATGTTACAGCTGTAGAACTTGACAGGTTATATGATATTATTTCTTATCTCTGAATGCTCTTTCTTTTTATATTCACAATATCTTCATTCATTCAAAAGATCTTAATTCATTCTAAGATCTTTAACTATTCATAATGTTTACAGGGACAGAACAAAAGATAAAATATGCTTTTTAAAGTCTTCTCTAATTTTGCTACTCCAAAGAACCGAAAATAAGTATTCAGTTAGTTCTAGCTATATTTCTATCACCATTCAAAACCTGTCATTTAGAGGCCCAGGCCAGATAGATCAGTTGATTAGAGCATCATCCCAATGCATGAAGGTTGCAGTTCAATATCTGGTCAGGACACATACAAGAATAAGCCAATGAATGCATCAATAAGTGGAACAATTTATGTCTCTCTCTCCCTCTGTCTCTCTGTCTCTCTCTTGAAAATCAATAAATAAAAATTAAATAAAACTTGTCATTTAGGGTTAGTTAAAACAAAGAAAGGGCAGTATTAAGGCAAGGGAAGAGAACATTTCAAGAAAAGACCTCCTGATCACAGAGGAGATTACAAATGATAGTAGCCTCGCCCAGGGCAGTTCGCTGGAGCAGTGAAGATGACTAAATGGCCAAGGGGAAAGGAGAGAGCAAGTAAACACAGTGAGCTGTAGTGAGACTGAAGACGTTAATATGGTGATAACATGAAGAGAAACAGTAAAACACCTTGTATATGTTGTGGGAGGATGTGAAGAAATTTGAACATATGTGTTGGTGAGAAGATGGAGCCAATAAGAAGGGAAAGCTTAAAAACAGTAGTAGTAAATGCTGTGAGTTTAGGTCTCAGGGTTGAGGGAGTCAGAAAGAGGTAGAATTATGCACAGGAGAGAAACCATCCACATATATAACTGACTTTGAAAAGCATTGCTGACTCTCTGATTCTGAGATAAGTTCTTAATGCAAACTACTATGTTTATACTGTTGATGTTATTATTGGTGAACAACTACATCATTTATTGAAGAATAAGGTGTGTTCAACTAAACCAGTTAGGAGATAAAGAGAGAGAACAGATATAGACTATCTATCTATCTATCTATCTATCTATCTATCTATCTAATCTATTATTGCATAAGCTTGTGTTAATTGAAGTTATTTCATTTTATAATTATGTAGTTGCTTTTACTTCCTAGCCATTTCAACCTAAGAGTACATGGATTCTCTAATTCAGCAATTAGCAAATTGCAGTCTGCAGGCTCACTACCTATTTTTGTAAATAATGTTTTATAGAAACACAGCCACACCCATTCATTTATGTAATTTCTCTAGCTGATTTCATGCTACAATGGCACAGTTGAGTATTTGCAACAGAGAATTTATGGCCCCCAAAGCCAAAAATATTTGCTATTTGGCCCTTTACAGAAAAAGTCAGCCAACCTCAACATCTAATTTAAACTATTAACTGTACTTTCCAGCTAAAATATGCATGTTTGGAAGATATGTTTTCCATGTCTTCATTCAAGTTATTAAAGATTCTAATTGCAATAGGATCTAATCCAAAATACTGGCAGAAATCTTTGCTCATCTCCCTCTTGACTAATACAAATCTATTAGTTACCACTAAAAGAATGGTAACAACAGTGCTTTATCATCAGGCTATTATGGTTCATTTTCACAAGGCTGTCAAAGTTAGTAGTATGAATTTCACGGTTGAAATCCATATATGTTTAAATTACTACCACTTTCAATTTATGATCTTGGTAAACCTAGCAAATATATAATCTAAGCTTTCCTTTATGACTCAAAGACATCATTTAAAATATCAGCAATTTTACTGGGCTGTAATATAATGATTCTTTGGTGACATAGAGAAATAGATCGAGTCTTAGTCCATTTGGGCTTCTATAAGAAAGTACTGTAGATTCTGTGGCTTATAAACAACAGAAACATGTTTCTTACAGTTCTAGAGTCCAAGATTGAGGTGCCAGTAGATTCACTATTTTTTTTGCTCTACTTCATATGGGGCAAGGAAGGTGGGATCTCTCTGGTGTCTCATTTACAAGGGTACTAATCCCACTCACGAGGACTCTGCCCTCATAATCTAATCGATTCTCAAAGGTCTCACTTTCCAATATCATCACATTGGGGCTCACAGATTTCAAGGCATGAATTTAGGGGGCAACACAAACATTCAGTTCATAGCTGGTTAGAGCATGTTTCACTGTATTTAATAAGAAGTCTATGCCAGCTGTGCTTGCTTGGTCTTAAGAATGCTTTTCAAAACCTGAAAATATAAGAGGAGGTAAGACAACTACTAACTGACACTTCTCCATGCTGATAGTGTGATAACTCAAACGAGTCCTGCTCGCTAATCAAACCACAAGCTCCTGTTCTGGTGTGACTATGGAATACACATAAACAAATGAAATGAAGTACAGGGAAAATAAAGGCAAACAGTCTTTTAATGTCTACCACATGAACTTTATGAACCCATTTACACACTTTGTGACACTAATTTGACTTTTAAGTGAATTTGTTACATATTTATTAGTTTATTTGGTTGTGTTTACATAGCTGAGTTTGCTGAATAGCTAAATTCTGTAACAGTAGGCTGATGCTAGATTGCTTATTAAATGTTTTAGTGAAATGCAAAACTTCTCAGCAACTTCTCACAATTGGGTCTGAAATGACTTGTTCAAAACTAACACAGCATGTTCAACCCATGCTCATAACTTACAACCAGAAATTGTCACTAAGCTCTTGTCCAAAGAAGGCATACTAGATTTCAGATTTCGAAAATCAAGAATTTTAATACACAAGCTTTCAAATCATGTTTGGTTCATTTTTATAAGCAAAGCACTGTACCCAAAACTGTCTTCATAAATACTCGGCAAAAAAGTTCTCAAGTAAAAAACCTAAAATCTGACAAAAGATCACTCCTTGTAGTGAAAGACAGGTCATATGCCTTTCACAGACCTCTCTGTTTCCCAGTTATACAAAAACCTCTAATTTGCACATGGCACAAAACACAGTATTAATTAATCAATATTAAATTTAATATATATATATATATATATATATATATATATATATATCTCCACATAGTAAGATGAAGATCAGAGAAAAGATATATTTTTATAGTATCATCAACACTTGTAAAAAAAAGGTTTGCTTCATTCCTGTTCTGGAAAAAAAAAAAATCCTCAGAAGAAAATATTGCCTCCTGTCTGTATACTTATACATTTTAGTGTCTCATGGGCTTGTTGCTTTGCTTATGATTTACATTTGATTTTGAAATACTGTGTGGGGAGGACATTTCTGCTGCTGTATTTGTCTTGGATTCTTTATTTTTTGCTATTCTAGATCATCACTCTTCAGCTTTTTGGTAAAATGTTCTTCTCACAAGAATTAATGTGCTCTGGGAAGATAGCTCAGTTGGTTAGTGTTGTCTCGATACATCAAGGTTGTGGGTTCAATATCCAGTGAGGACTCATACAAGAAGCAACCAATGAATGCATAAATAGAAGGAACAAGTCAATGTTTCACTCTTTCGCTCTCTCTACCTTTGTCTCTCTCTAAAACCAATAAATTTAAAAAATAATTAATGTAAAAATGTTACCTTTTAAATTGCATTAATTCTGAAATGTGGAAGTGTGAAATAACTTAAAATGTCAAAACTAGACAGGTTACTTTTATGATTTACCTTATCTAATGAGACCTCAGACATATTTAACAATGTCTAATATCTGGTGTGCTTAGATGCAGAGGGATATCAGGGTGAGGGAACTTCAGTGATATTCTGAGGCATTGGGCACCTTATGTTTGTAGATTTCAGGCAAGGAAAGTTAGGAATGTCCTCCACTATTTCCACCATCGTAATGAAAATTAATTCTGTGTCAATGCTCCCCAGGCAGTAGAGATGTTGAAAGACTGGTCTTGATCACAGCACTGGCCTGGCTGACATCTCAGAAACACTATAGCATTCAGCAGTCAACACAGAACCAGCTATAGCTTTCCCTGAATTAAGTCTTCCCCCTGTCCTCAGCATGACTGCCAAACACCTTAACATTACTTCACTAGTGGACACTTGCTTACCTATATTCTCATCTCCAAATTTTGGCAAGTGCTATTTTCTGCACTAGGAAACTCCACCCTCCTTCTTCACTGCCACCAATGTTTTAAATCATTCTTCATTTCCTAGTTTAGACATCACTTCTTCCAGAAAGCCTTCTACAATCCCTAAACTCTATATTAGGTCCACCCTGTGAATTTCAATACTCTTTATGCATTTTCTCTATTAAAGCATCTATCACACTACACAGTGGTTTCATGTTTTCTAATCTGTGAAATACGTTTTTTTCGGAATAAAAATCTTAGAATGAATTCAAATATGTGAAATAGAAATGTGGAGCTACATGGAATTGTTCTGTTGAAGAAGGGGTGGAGAACATGAAGTTACATATGTTCAGCTTCCCCAGTATGCCCGTGCTGACCTCTAAGGAACGTCTTAAGAATCTTGGGACTCTCTGGAATGCATCTGAAACACAATTACAGTACTCTAGAACTAAGTACTTATTTTTCTGTATTGTCCCAAGAAGTCAGGAATCATGTTTGTTTCATTCATAATATACTTAGTAACTGAGCATCTGGCCCAGGAAAGTGAAGACATTAGAGATACAATAAATAATTGTTGAATAAATAAATAATAGTTACAGCAGGGTCAGTGGCAGAGCTCAGGTTAAAGCACTATTTGTCCTTTCATCTTTGGACAGCCCAGATCAACTAAAGAATGACCTGAGGAGAGATAACATTCAAAGAAATCGGATAGTACAAAGGGTAACTTGTCTCTTCTCTAAAGTGATCTTGATCTTTTGTAAAGACCAGTGCATTACAGAGATGACATGGCATACGAGAGTTAGAAATATCGTAGACCTGGTTTGCTTAAAAGATGTTCTTATTTTAATACAAGGGAGAATTTTATTAAGGTGTTCAGGGAGTGCCTTTTTATGCTAATCAGATCATTCAGCAAAAAATGTTCAAGAGTCATTTACAGAAGGAAAATGATTTGCATTATGACTCAACTCTCCAGAACAGTGACATAAAAATGCATATTCTTCCAGATTCTTAGAATAATGCTTAAGAGTCCGTTGTGACAGCATGTTTATGGCTGGGCATTAGGTATCAGTAACTCTTGGGGACTTTGCTCCATTGTTTGACCCTATTGTTCTGAAGCAATGAACTTTTGCTTTCATTCGTTGAAAGGAAAAATCTTATAGACAAAAATCACTGTTATTAAATGAACATAATATGGTCATTACTATAACTCACAACCTACTGGCATCTTCTATTACATAGTTTGTGGATACCTGGCTGAAGTAGGCTCTTTAAAGGAGCCTCTTTTAAACAATGTAACCTATGATGGAAAATCAAAACTGTGTTGCATTTAAAATATGTCATCACCACTACATTCCATAAGATTATGAGGCTTTAATACCCTTAGACTTGAACAGAAACATAAATACAAAATAACATATGATTTTGACACTAATCTGATCCTTAGCTTTCAGATACTTTAATTTGTTTATATTGTCCTCTGTTCTTATTGCCTTCCCTTTAAGTTTTGATCCTTGCATCCACGAGCTGTCCTCAATGACGATACTAGAAACCCATGTTATTTAAGAAACAAACTTGAGTACTTAAAAATTTAAGACTGCAATTACTAAAATTGCAGGCCTATCACTAGGTAATGATAATGTAATAGATGGTTCAAATACTAGAATATTAAACAATCCAACACCTGTAGTTTCTGAAAGCAACTATAGGTCAAGAAAGTGAAGAGTAATTCTGTATTTTTAAACCCTTAAGCAGGAAGTTTTATCTAGTTTGATTTTAAAATAAGTAAGTAATGATGTCAGTTAATTGCTACCTTTATACTTCTTGATCCACACTCTGAGCGATACCAGTTCTGGCCAGTTATCATTATAAAAGGACCAAGAACATAGGCACTAAAATAATAATATGCGCTTGTATGTGGTTGCTATTGCCAGATGAAGATTTTTCTCTGTGCCAAGAGGTGAATCAGGAAAAATATATCAAAAGTAAATTAGTTTGAGAAAGAATAATAAATATGATATAAGGATGTATAAATATTCAATTAATTACTGTAAACTAGTTTTAATCCTCTTAGCTATAGAACCTAGTTTCCTCTTGGATACAGAGACCAAATTCAACCACCATCCTGAACTAGGTCACCTTTAGTCATTGCACAGGTGTTGAGAAGGGCTCTACAGATATTCCTTTTAGAACAAAAAGAGTTGACCCTTGAACAACATGGGTTTGAACTGCACAGGTCCACTTGTACTTGGATTTTTGTTGATAAATACAATAAATCTATTTTCTCTTCCTAATAATGTTTAAATAACATTTTCTTTTCTCTAGCTTATTTTATTATAAAAATACAGTATGTAATACATATAACACAAAATATTTTTTAATTGGCTGTTTATGTTATTGGTAAGTCTTCCAGGCAACAGCAGGCTATTAGTTAAGGTTTTGATGAGCCAAAGTTATATTCTGATTTTTGACTGATGCAGGATTGACAACCCTAACCCCGAAGTTGTTCAAGGGTCCACTATATAATATAATGAGTAGTTCAGGAAGGCCAGGAGACAGCAGCAGACCACTCCGCTACACTGAATAGAAGGAGACTATATTATTTATCTAACCATATACCTTATATCTGTATCATTTCTTAACTCCTCCAGTTATCTGAAGCTATGAAGTAGAGGTAGATCAAAAAGAGGTTGGTTTTTGTAATCTGGTTAGAAAGGATCCAACCCACCTCATGTCCCGGACAATATACCTGCCTTCTTTGTTCCTTTCTTAACCTTGACTCTAGGTAGCAGCTAACAGGGTTAGCAGGGAGAAATCAATGACACTAAAGCATAATGATAGTTCCAGCATTAGGTAATGGTTTCTAAAACCCCTATTCAAGGGACATGTCTATTTTTTTTTGTTGTTGTGTTTTTTTTTACCATTTGAAATCTGAGGGCCAGATCTTCTAGAGACCCTAAATTAATATTTGGAAACTTTTATCTTCTATAGTCCCCTCATTATATTCCATGTCCATGCCCTTCCCAAGCTTATACCCTATCTTAGTCTGATAGTCAAAGGTCAAGAGTATGGTCTTTTTAAATGGGCATCATGAAACTTTGGGACAAGTTGAACATGTCTGGAATCAGAACAAAGGTTTAATTTCATAAGTTAGTTGTTCTCATCAGCTTAACTCTTATTATTAATATTTTCCAGCCAATGCCTAGACTTTTTAAAGACCCTCTATTCCTACTGTCTCCTCCAAACTCTACGGCAATGTTTCTAATTTTCTTTACATTATTGTCAATCCCCATTTAAGGAGAATTTTTAGATTTTTTTTTTTTCTAATCATGTCCTCACTTTATGAAATATTAGCACTACAGATAAGCTGTTAATCTTTTTGTATGTACTGGTCCTTTGGAGGACCACAGACCATGGTAGTATCAAAAAATATATTTTTTTACCTCCTAAGATCCAATTTTGACTCTTCGGGGCAATATTGCCTCTCTTTGAGACACATGCCCTATAACACAAGAATAATCTGCCTTTGAAAATTCCCCAGCTAACCACACATTATAAGAGCTAAACTTTTTTACTATGCATATGACAATTTTATTTTATTTAACTACCCTTACCCCTTCCCCTGTATTGTTTATAGAATGAGATTGACATTGAGAAATGTATTGGACAATCTAATCAAAATGTGTGTGTGTACTATTAGAGTAATTGTAAAAGAGCTTTAGCTAAAATATGAAAAAATAAATCCAGGGTACTTTTAAAAAATTCAATAAAACAAATCATTTGTTATATAGACTAGATAGTTTTTATATAGAAAAATAAAATTAGATATTCTTTTCAAAAAAAATGAGCTGCATGACTTGGTTTTAGTTGGAATCTTGGGTTAATGGGCAATGGTTACATACTTTTCATATTCTGTCCTTGACTTCTTGGAACTGATACTGAGAGGCCAAGGATTACAAAATTATGGCTATGAAGTCATGTAAATTATAAATGGCATTTTACTCTATGCAGCTGAAAGGGCATATAAAGTGCAAACATTAACAAATTTAAAAACTCAACTAGAAGAAGACTGCTCCTTTTGGAAACATTAATGAGTAAAAAAAAAACCAAAAAAACAAAACCATAAATGATTGCTCTTGAGCCTAAACCTTTTTTTAAGTTTAATAAGAATGTTTTGTGCTTTAACTAAATTGGAATGTTATCAAAAAGGCACTGTAATAAAGTAATACTATAAATATAGGGGGATATTCTGGCTAGGAGTTGACTCTATGGCTTCCCTGTACCCTGCACACACATACACCACTTCAGATGACTTGAACATACTGAAATCTGCCATCCATTTGTCATCAAAAATAAAATAAAGTTTTTGTTTGTTTGCTTCAAAGTTCAAAAGCCTTTCAGTGAAGTCCAAGTTAAGGACATACCAAGAGAGAAACTGGTAAGGGAATAAGGTGGCTAATATGAATTTACCAGAGAACAATCAAATATTGCCAGCTCATACAGTGACACCATTAAGATTAGCTTGGTGATCTTCTTAGGAGATGTGTTAGAACTTTAAGCAAGCAGAGGAAGAGAAAGATATTATTGATGAAGGAAAAACACAAGACTATGGCTTAGTTCAGGTAGATGGCAGAAACAGCTGCAAAATGCTGGCAATATCAGCTGTAGTTGAGAATTGAGAAATAAATCAACTTCAGGTCTTGGTGGAAGCCCAGAAAATGAATAAACTCAATTAAAATCTCTGGGACCCAATGACCCAGGTGTTCTCCGGAGTGAGGGAAAACACACAGCCTGCTTGAGACCTTGCTTAGAATAGCTGTTTAAAGAGCTTTGCTTTTTGCAAACAGTTGGAAAGCCTTCTGTGTAAGAAAACTAATAGCAGAAACCTGGTACCCCTGTGGTACATATGGTACCCCATAACCCCTATTCTCACTGACTCAGTCCCTGAGCCACTTTGAACCCCAGTGGGAAAGTCACCCTGGGGACAGAATGGGCAACATGCTGCACACAGCCATCTCCTCAAAATAAATAACTAAGTAAGTAAATAAATAAATAAATAAATAAATAAATAAATATATGTGTGTGTGCGCGCGCGCGTGTGTGCACACGCGTGTAGATATATTATATATATATATATATATATATATATACACATACCTATCACTCTGTCCCAGATGTGACTGAAAGACTGAAATGCACCATTCCTTCTCCCCCCACTAAAAAATAAATCACCAGAGAAAGTCATTCTTGAGTCCTTCTGCCTATTATAAATACCCCATCTATCCAAGTTTCAAGTTCAAAAGGTTAAGAGCTTGACCGATGGGCAGCACAGCCTGCAACTTTCTGCAAATCTGGTTCTGGTTATAAGTGACTATTGGGTACTAAAATGACTTCTCTAGAGTGTAGGAAGATGAGCCACCTGACCCATCTGATCCCCTCCAGAACGCATCCTATACCTCTCAGTCGCATTCCGGAAAAGGGGACTCTCTCAGGACTGGGGACAGGCATGAACCTCTCATCCCTCTCAACAACAATGCATTCACCATATGAAAGATTTTGAGAGAGAAAAGAGATGGGGGTGGAGGGAGAAGAGAGAGAGGACGCGTGCTCGCGCAATGACAACAAAAAGTGATTTTTTAAACTATTAGAAGAAACAAAATCTAATTTTCTTACCATCTCTTCTGAGGTTGGCGTTGCGCAAAGCTTTGATGGTGGCACTCTGTGGAGCTGCAGAAGAGTCCCGAAAGCTGCAAAAGTTTGCGCAGACTAGAGTGTAGACGAGGATGAGCCGGAGCATTGGGATCAGCGACCAAGGGACAGCGTCGTTCTAAGAAAAATCTGGGAGAAACTCCGGGGACTGACGCCGCGCCGCGCCGCGCTTCTGCCGCCTGCGCTCCTCCAGAGGTGGCCTGGGCAGTTGTGCTAATCGCCTAGCTTTCCCCAAACTTCCTGCATGCTCAACTTTCTGAGTGCGTGTGGGTTCCGCACTTCCTTGCAGTGCTGAGAGTTGATAAATGGTGACGGGACAAACAACAGGTTGACGTCTGTTCGCCCCCTCCGGCGGCCAGCAGCTGCAGCACAGGCTGCAGGGGGCGGGCGGCTCGGCGATCCGCCCCAGAGCTGCGGGCACCCGGACTCTCAGCCGCACCAGCAGTCCAGCTCCCCTGGCTAGGCTGAAACCGGCTCTGCAGCTTGAACATGCCCAATTTGACGGTGGGCCAGGTCTCTTCCCACTACCGTGGGCTTAGCCCTAGACGTTGGATCAGAAAGGGAGCAGAGAACAAGGTGGCCAGGAGGAAATAGAACGTAGAATTCCAGTGCTTCTCTGGAAGTGACTGGCTCATTTACTCACAAGGTACATGTAGCTCAAGCCCTGATGATAGTGGGGTCTGGCGAGGGGGCTGCAGTTGGAAGTGTTTAGTTTGCAATGATCTTGACTAGTTTTATTTAGCCAAGATTTCACTCAGTGAAAACGTGGAAAAATGCAATTGCAGAGGAGCTCAATTCTGTGTTTTCCTTTGAACTTCAGTGGATATAACCTTATCTGAGTCAGTGTAATTTCTCAGGGAGAACAGCAATCCGTTCTTCCTAGCTCACAGGGCTCTAGTAGTCATGGGCCCATGTGGTGATGTGTATGTATAATAAATTATCCAGGCTGTTTGCATATGCCCCACCCCCATCTCCTCTTAGTTTGTATGGTTCCGGTTGAGAATTATATGAAATAATTTTAGTATATTGTTTTGTTTGTAGCTGAATCTAAGTCCAAATTTACATAATTTCTCAACTGTTCACCCATGAGATCTAGTCTTGTCATTTTTGTCTAAAATAGTGTTTTACAAACTGCTGGTTTGTGGGTTGTGAAATCAGGACCAACATTATTCTTTTTTATTAATACTTTATATTTTAGAGCAGTTTTATGTTCATAGCAAAACTGGGTGAAACATACAGATTTCCCACATACTCTCTGTGTCCACACATGTACAGCCTTCCTATAATCAACATCACCACCAGAGAAGTACATTTGTTAAAACTGATGAACCTACATAACACCTCCTAAAAGCCCCAAATTTGCCTGATGGTACTCTTGGTTATGTATGGTATCCATAAAAGTTACATTACTGTTCATTCACTCTTGGTTTTGTTCATTTTGTGGGCTTGGACAAATATATAACCATACATATTCATCATTATGGTATCATACAGAGTGTTTTCACTGCTCTAAAAATACTCTATGCTCAAGCATTATTCTTTAAATAATAGTGTGGAATACAATAGTTTAGAGATTTAATTATCAGGGTTTACTGCAGATAATAATGTTAAGTATTGTTTCAAACACACACACGCATACAAATAAACACAGGGATATGTTAATTCTGTGGGGCATGATCAAGAAAGTTTGAAAGTCACTGAAAAAAAGTTCAGATTACTCTATCTTAAGATATAAGCAATTCTTGGAAGAGGCATCAAGGAGAGCCATAAAACCTGCATTCAATCATTTATTCATTCAACAAGTATTAAGCATTAAATTTCCTCTTTTGTGATGCCCTAGACTAAAGACCCTGGGGAATAAAATAGTGAAAGTATGAGAAAAAGTCTTTAATCCATTGGAGTTTACATTTTATTGGAGAAGGACTATAGACAAGTAAAACATGTCTATATTAACATAAGGGTCAGAGATTGATGAGATTGGATTGCGGGGTTAAATGAAATATATGATACCATTTTTAAAAAGTGGTTGGAAATGCCTATCAAAATTTCATACCCAATTCCTGACATGAAGATGTATAAAAAATAAGAAGTATCAAAATGCTAGAGGATTATTTATTTAAATATATTATATTAAATATTAAATTTATAGTATACAGAGTGCCCCTGGCTGGTTTGGCTCAGTGGATTGAGCGTCGGCCTGCGAACTAAGTGTCGCTGGTTCGATCTTCCAGTCAGGGCACATCAGAGAAGGAAAACTCTGACTCCAAAAAACCTCCGCTGCCTTGCGGCATACCTCTTCAGGGGAAAGGCTAAGGGAGTAAACCCCGACAGAAAATCCAGAGCCGGAGTCCCTAAGGCGGTTTGACGTTGTACTCAACACCGGCAACTCCTGCGGCGCACCTGAAGCCAAGCTGTATTGACTCCGTCTTTCCCTTGGACCCTTCAGCTGCGAAGAGAGGGGGGATCTGCTGCATGGGCAACAGCAGACCCTCCATATCACCCTGCCCAGGCTCTGTAGCTTCAGCTTCACTGGAGAGGACACTCCAGCGTCATCGCAAGATGTCGATTCAACATGGGAGGAGACAGATACCGTGTCACTCCCGAGTCGGACTGCACAGCCATTCTCGGCGGTGCAGATAGACTCTTAAGAAGCTACACCATCGTCTCTCGAGACGGACGGCTGCTGACGAGTATACAGAGTACTGTTTCCAAGACTAATGAGTGCTGTGTGCTCACAAGGCATTGTGAATTCATAGTGTCAAATAATTTAGCTAAAAAAAGTAAAGGACATCACATATAATCAGCATGTCCTTGATTATTTTTAATGTCAGTAAATATCAAAAATCAATGATAAAACCAAAAAAATTAGGCACCCAAGTTTAACCAGTTGTGCTAAACCTAGTTTTAAATGTTACCTAATAATTATTTTTTCCAAATTAAACTGATTATACCAACTAAGGTATCATTGTATACAGAAAAGTTCTTAATAAAAATATATTGAGAGAGTGAGAAGGATCTGATATAAAGATAAAATATAAACTGTTTCAACTTATTTTTCACTTGTATCTCAAAATAACTTATCACAATACTGAATTTGCTAATATATTTTAAATGCCTATAGTCGGTTAGAAGACCATGAACCAACACAATGAAATCAGATCCATAAATATGTATTACTACTCAGAATAATGTAAATAAATTATTTGGTATTTAGCCCTTGTTCAATGACTTTCATAAAACTATAAAAGATACCTGTACTGTTTAGAAATTTTCAAAAAAAATAATTATAAGATGTTGATTTAAAATGGCATTTATCTCAAACAAATATTCTAGCAGTAATAATTTGATTTAAAGGATAGGTTAGGATGTGATACTATCTTCAGCATATATACTCTTTTCCTTACATTATTAGGACAAAAAAAATTATGTTTTCCATTACATTTTCAAATATGCTTGTCTTCTTTCTCTAACTCATAAAAGTTATGGAGGAAAAGAAGTGAAAGATGGTATGGCCACTTTGAAGCTTTCTTATTCTGCAAGTGGCTCATGCCAGAGCCTTTTTTTTTTTTTTTTTTTAATTAAATAAACTTCTAACTTACAACTCATTGCAGGACCTTTTTCCTCACTATCGACAGGATGTTGTGAAGCTTAGCCCATTCAAAGAGGACATAACTCTGTTATTATCTTCTCCTCATTAGATCTCAGAAAAAGTAAAACACTGTGATATGACATCCTAAATTCTGCTCTGTCACTAGACTAATGAGTTTGGTTAATATTGAATTTTTATGGGCTTAGATTCCTTCCTATAAAATTGAAGCACTATAATGGATTACCTTCAAGACTTTCAAAGATCTGAATATTGTGTTTTATTTAAAAAATCTTGCGTTTGCTCATAATTTTTAAAAATATTTTCTTTATTTAGTTTTAGAGTGAGGGGAAGGGAGGGAGAAAGAGATGGAGAGAAATATCGATGTGTGAGAGAAACATTGATTGATTGCCTCTTTCACACCCTCAACCAGAGACCTGGCCTGCAACCTGAACATGCGCCTTGAGCAGAAATCAAACTGGAGACCTTTTGGTTTGTAAGACAAAACCCACCCCATGAGCCACACCTGTCAGGGTTTTACTCATCTTTTTTTTTTTTTTTTACTACGTGCTATATATGTATATTTACCAAACTCTAATGCATGTTAACCAGCTGTTAGAAAGTCTGATTATATATAAGAATAAAATTTGTCTATAAATTTTAAATTTTCATTAATATAAATAAAATGATAGCTCAAAAAATTGGTTTATCATTTAACACTAATAATTATTTTTATTTTTCAAAATTATATTTTCTTTTAAATAAATCAATGGTCTAAATGTACAAAATTACAGAAAAGTAGAACATGTTTTAGTGGTAGAAATTACTATATATATAAAATACAGTTGATTAAAAGTATAACAAATTTGGACTTCCAGTCAAGATGGAGGCGTAGGTAGACATGCTGCATTTCTCTCCACAACTAAGAAGGATACAACTACCTAAAAACTAAAGACAACCATAAGCTCCAGAAAATTGAACTGCATGGAAGTCCAACAAAGATATAAAGAAGAAATACTCATCCAGACAGGTAAGAGGGGCAGAGCTGGGGCACAGAGGATGTTTTGTGAAGGCAGCAGTGACAGTGGCTGTGGCCAGTGGGTGGAAAGCACAGTCACACATTTAAAAAGTCAGGAGGAGCATACTTAGGTGGCAGGGGAGATACCATGATCATGAAGGTGGTATTCCCAGGGCGAGGCTTATCCATTGCACTCCGGATGTGCTGACCCCTGCGATTTCCCCAATGTGGGTAACTTGACTGCATAATTTGTGGTAATGGGGGACTGTGTTTGTACTCTCTTCATGGGGGGGGGGTCAGTAGGGACACCTGGGGAGCACTCTTAGCTCCAGATCAGACCATGCAGCTCACAGTTCCAGTGCCAGGGAAAATAAAGCCTCATTACTTCTGACTGTGAAAAACAGTGGGGGTTGGGGTAACAGAAGAAACTACTAGTCTCTCAGCAGAGTCCAATTGTTTAGAGGGTCCCCACAGTCCTAGAACATCCACTGACCCACCCACTCTGCAAACCACAGCCAGGGCAACAGCTAGAGAGGCGCCAGTCACATACAGAAAGTGGGAGAAATGCCTGAAAAAAGGGCGAGTGCTGAGCAAGTGGCATTGTTCCATCTCAGACCCCTCCCCCACATACAGCACCACAACATGCTGAAATGGGTCGCACCTACTGATGAATACCTAGGGTTCTGCCACTTAGAACGTAACAGGAGTGACAGCTCTACGTGGGAGTCTAAGGCAAACATGGGAGCCTGTTAAGTGGAGGAGAGCGAGAAATATGGCCCAAAAGAGGGGACAAGTCAAGGTTCCACAGGGAGAACTAAGTAATGAGGAGATAGCTAACCTAACAGATGAGGAGATAGCAAACCTACCAGACAGAGAGTTCAAAACACTGGTGATAAAGATGCTCACAAACTTGAAAGATATGCTTCAGTACAGCAAACACAGAAGGGCAGAAGGGAAGGCTATGCTAAGTGAAATGAAGAAAAATACACATGAAACCAAAGGTGAAGGGGAGGAAACCAGGGTCCAAATGAATGATTTGGAACATAAGGAAGAAATAAACTGTCAACCAGTACAGAATGAAGAAACAAGAATTGAAACAAACAAGGAGAGACTTAGGAATGTCTGGGACAACTTTAAATGTGCCAGCATCCAAATCATAGGGGTGCTAGAAGGAGAAGAGGAAGAGCCAGAAATTGAAAGCTTATGTGAAAAAATAATTAAGAAAAATTTCCCAAATTTTGTGAAGGAAATAGATGTACAAGTCCAGGAATCACAGAGAGTCCCAAACATGTTATACCTGAAGAGAACCACACCAAGACACATCATAACTAAAATGTCAAAGATGAAAGATAGAGAATCTCAAAAGCATCATGAGAAAAGAACAGGGTTACCTACAAAAGAGTTTGCATAAGACTATCAGCTGATTTCTCAAAAGAAACTTTGCAGGCAAGAAGGGACTGGCAAGAAGTATTCAAAGTGATGAAAAGCAAAGACCTACAACCAAGATTACTCTATCCAGCAAAGCTATCACTTAGAATGGAAGGGCAGATAAAGAGCTACACAGACAGGTAAAGCTAAAGAGTTAATCATTGCCAACCTATTATTATATGAAATATT
The DNA here is from genome assembly GCF_987537825.1 of Furipterus horrens. NCBI lineage: Eukaryota > Metazoa > Chordata > Mammalia > Chiroptera > Furipteridae > Furipterus > Furipterus horrens. The sequence continues at coordinate 76,803,212 of NW_028327172.1, read as the reverse complement.
TAAAGGACTTATTTTAAAAAAAGAGGATCAAAACTACGAACACTAAAATGACAACAAACTCAGAACTATCAACAACAGAACTTAAAAATAAATGAAATAAAAACAAAAGCAAACTAAGCAATCAGAATAGGAACAGAATCAGAGGTATGGGGATCATTTGCAGACTTATCAGCTGGGAGAGGGAAGGGGGAGAAATGGGAGAAGATGCAGGGATTAAGAAGCATAATTGGTTGGTACAAAATAGACAGGGGAAAGTTAAGAATAATATAGGAAAGGGTGAAACCAAAGAACTTATATGCATGACCCATGGACCTGAACTAAGGGGCAATGGGATCTCTGAGAGAAGGGGGTTACTGGACAGAGGGGAGCAAAGGGAAAATAAATTAGGACAACTCTAAAAACCTAATCAATAAAATATACTTTAAAAAAAAGAAAAAAAATGTATGATAAATTTGGAAAAGAGATTGACTACAATGCTTCAAGACATTTAGCAAAATGATTATGACCTATAACTTGACTCAGAAAAACTAGATTAAACTCAGTTTATTTTCAAAATTATATAAAAGATAATGTTTGAATATTTGGTGCCAAACAATGAAATTAAATACTCATAGAATTACAAACTGGTAATTTTTCTACATTGTTCTGAATGATTTGAAAGACCTAGAATACCAACATGATTACAGAATATTTTATATTAAGAATGTGTAAAATATATTATTAAATTATATTGACTCACCAAGAAACACACCATTTTTTAGCCCATCAAATGACTGTCTTTTAATAATTAAAATTATCCTTTTGTTAAACTCTTTCATATTTTTAACTTCTGGTAACTTGTTTGCCAATAAATATATGTCATATTTGTTCTTTCGTGCCCATTTTTATTAATAGTAAAGTAAGTTGTAGAAAGACTTTTTAAGCATCTTTTCTTTAAAAAAATTATGTTCTCTCTGTTTGAGAAAGGAGGAAATTACTTTGAAATTAGGGCTTTTTAGAGAATAAAACACTGATTTATTTAATTTGTTTCAAAGCAGCATTAATTTGCTTTTCTTTCCAGTTATTGGTGAGGGAGCATATGCCCCGAGTATTGCCTTTCTTCAACAGACCTTGACACTGAGTTCTTTCTGTTAAATATTTGTCTTTCAAACTGTAATTTAAGTGGCACATACTAAATGTATATCATAAAAATACAAGACAACTGTAATGACGTTTCTATTTGGTATACTCAAATGCAAGGCTAATTTCTATTTTCCAGGTTCTAATTTGAAGAAACTCATAGTACATGGTAATACAATCATAAACCCAGGTTTGTTCAATTTATACTGCACTGTATATGGTTTACTCTATACGTAATGTATATACACAATCACCACATTATATCTAGAGTCCTACATAGTATTATATGTCAAATACAATTTATCCACCTATAGCGCTGACATATTTTGAACAATAATGTTCAGATTTGAAAAAAAATAATAATGTTCAGATTTGAACTTTTAAAAATGGCTAGGGTGAGACTATCAGTTTTACTCATCGATAACTAATAGCCTCAATCAGTCAATCAGATAGTCTGTTCTGTGACGCATTTGTTTCCTTTATTTCATTGAATTAACCAGTGATTCAGCTCAGTAGAATGAGTCATTAAGTTCTAAGTCTACCATGTAAAAGAATCCCTTTATATATAACTTTTCTTCAACGTATTTATATTTTTACTTTCATATATCCATCCTTCAGCTGCATTATCTAAATTTAAGATTTAAAAGATGAATACGTTGCCTGTACTGCAGGATTTCTTCCTTAATTGATCTGGGATGTCTTCCAATCTCTTTAGAATTCTGCACTTTTATCTTTATAAGATTGGCTTACATCCAGTGAATTGTCATACTGTGAGTTCTTCTCTTATTTTGCCATTTCTCAAGCAAGAAACTGGTATTCAGGTTTTGAAATGTTCCTTTCCTTGAGTGAGAGTTTTATTTCATTCAAGAAAATTTTTTCTTATATTTATATCCCTTGTAGTTCCATATTACATATTTATTCTCCTTTTTAGTGAAACCAATATTGAAGTTTTTAATAACACAATATATAAACTTAAATATTTAGCCCTTATTAATTAGCAATTTTATGTTTCTCCCTAATGTAACCCATCTAATGTGTATTCTATTCCATCAAGTTGTTGCTTTTAAAAGTTTAAAATGGAGTTTATCTTTGCACTCAAAATCTTTTTTATTTTATCAGATTTTCCTCCTTATATTTAATCTACTAAAGAAAATATCATAGCACTGTGAAAGAGAAATATGTAAAAGGATAGGTTAGGATGTGATACTATCTTCAGCATATATACTCTTTTCCTTACATTATAAGGACAAAAAAATTATGTTTTCCATTACATTTTCAAATATGCTTGTCTTCTTTCTCTAACTCATAAAAGTTATGGAGGAAAAGAAGTGAAACATGGTATGGCCTCTTTGAAGCCTTCTTATTCTGCAAGTGGCTCATGCCAGAGCCTTTTTTTAATTAAATAAACTTCTAACTTACAACTCATTGCAGGACCTTTTTCCTCACTATCGACAGGATGTTGTGAAGCTTAGCCCATTCAAAGAGGACATAACTCTGTTATTATCTTCTCCTCATTAGATCTCAGAGAAAGTAAAACACTGTGATATGACATCCTAAATTCTGCTCTGTCACTAGACTAATGAGTTTGGTTAATATTGAATTTTTATGGGCTTAGATTCCTTCCTATAAAATTGAAGCATTATAATGGATTACCTTCAAGAAAGTGCAGTGCAAAATGAATAATACAGTTTACTTTGAATAAGCTAACTTGTAGAAGAAAAAATATCTCATCGTTAGACACTGACCCTGATTCTTCTATTAGATGTTCTTTTTAACATTTTTTTAGTTTGAGGCCATGAGAAATTTGTTTCCTGAGTAAAACTGGAAAAGTGCCCCATTTGAAATTTTAAGTTTAAAAAACAGAGGCGGATTTAACAGCGGGCACACCGGGCATGTGCCCTGGCTCCCAACTTCTAAAGGGCACCACAAAACCCCAACTTTACATTTTTTTCTAATGACACCAAGTTTGGTTTCATTACTATGCTGCATAAAATATGGCTAACATGTATTTTTATTTTCCCTGTCTCTCTCTCTCTTTTTTAAGGGGCCCAATATTTTCTTCTGTGCCCGGGGCCTTAACCTACCTTAACCTGCCTCTGTTAAAAAGGGAGACTTTTGATAAAGGATAGACAATATTCAGTTGTCTCATCAACATAATCTTACAAGTGAGTATTTTTCAGTATTATAGACTGTGACTAATTAAAGAATCCTCAAGTGACTCTAAAGTGTAATATAATGTGGCATCTTTGAAAAGTTGTGGCATATATTTCATGATTATATTCTTTATGTTTGAGCATAAACCATTTTCAAAACTAGAAAAAGCCTCCTCTGGTTCAAACTTTTGTTGGACATTTCTGATTTAGAGTAGGCTGGAGTGAAACTCTAAACCTCTCAGGAAGCTTTGAAAGAATAACAAGCTTACTGATTTTATGTAGAACAATCAATGGGATGCAATCTCAAGAATGGACTGGACAAAGTAAAAAACAATAAAAATATGACAAAGAAAGGATGTTGGAAACCATATGAAAGAAGTAGGTCATTTCAAGGTAATGGAGGCCAAAAACAATCTGTCCAACTTATAATTCACTAAATGAGTTAGCTTTACAATCTATCTGGACAACATACACAAATGTAGAAAAACTAATATGCATACTGCATACTGATGAAGCCACAAGAATGGAGAAGTATCTGTGTGAAAATCATGTCATAACAGCTTGAGATGTGAAGTGGAGATAGAGCTGGGGTAAGGGTAAAGAATGCAGAGAGACACAAAAATGTCTTTGAGTACCTGAAGATCTGAAGATCTATTAAATGGAAGAGTAAATAAACTATTCTTCTTCTGTAATGTATGTATATGCTCTTATTAGGAGGCACGTCCTAATTAATACACTGTTTTTAAAATAACTAATTTGACCTGTTTAAGAGCAGTATGAATTGTATCTTAAGGTAGAAGTTGTTTTTTTTCTTTTTAATTAGTAAAAGCATTATCGTGAGGACTGCATAAACATCAGATATTAAAAATGAAGCTACTTCAGGCCCTGGCTGCTGTGGCTCAGTGGATTGAGTGTCGGCCTCCAAGCCAAGTGTCGCTGGTTCGATTCCCAGTCAGGTGCCCAGTTGGGGACACGAGTGAAGGACAACCACACAGTGATGTTTCTCCCCCTCTCTTTCTCCTTTCCCCTCTCTCTAAAAATAAAATAAAGAAACAAACAAATAAATAATAATAAAAAATGAAGCTGCTTCATTAAGAAGTTTTGAAAGCCTTAAAAGTGTTTTTTTCCAACTCTTAGATTTTGTAATTCTATGATTATATCTCCCTCAAGATTATGTATAATCTTATCATATACTGCAAAGCTGGAAATTTTTAATAGTTCTATTTCACATCTTTTTCAAATGTTTTTAATTAAAAGTGTTGTCTAAACCCCCATTAAAGCACAGCAGCAGTCTTAATATGGTTCTAAGGCATAGACAAGTATGGTCTTACATTGAGACTAAAAAATATGCAAATTAATTATCTTCTTAATCTTCCGAAGATCTTGAATAGTCATAACTAAACATATATATTTCCCTTAAAGCAGTAAAGTTGATGTAATTGTTTTTCTAGCACAATATTAATTTTAATGAGCTCAAGAAAGTTGTTGAATTCACTTTTGAGGCCAAACATTGGTGCATAAAATATGAAAATATTAAAACTGATACAATCTGGTATAAGTTTTTTTCATGGTTTTTCAAAAGTAACCTACTCATCAATAACTTGAAGGAGCACTCTCTAAACAGCCAAACTAGGTGTACAAAACATTATTCTGAAGTGACTGTGTACCTTACTTTATGGAAACCTTTAGGTCCTAATTCAGAGCCAGCTTGGTCTTAATTTGTGCGTAATTTTAAACAGCTCAAATATCTGGTTTCTCTATTAAGAAGCAAACTGAATAATAAAAAAGAATTGAGAAGATTTTAAAAATGCATAAAAAGAACTTAAAATTCAACATAGCAATCTGTGATTATTTACTATGCTTCCAGATGTCCTAATATGTCTTTTGGGGGCTCATGGGTATCTATAGAATGCTTCATTAATTAAAACATGTAATAATGGTATTAAATTATCATAAATTTAAAAAATTCCTTGGCTATAATCTATCTAGTATGGTAAAGTTATACACTGCAAATATAGAAATTTACTTTAAAAAACTAGTGAATATTAATAATGACACATATATGTATGGGTATACAAGGTAACTCCAGTTTAAACTCAAGCAATAATTGGTTAGAATTTGTAAAAAAATCTTTGTCGGAAGTTAACTCTACAGAGGTTGAGCCCTTTATCTAAATATACACATGAGAATTTTGTTAATTTATATAAGCAATGTTAGAAATAATTTTTTATTAGTGAAATGAATAATGTCCTATACATATGGTTGGTAAGAAATATTGATGAGACCCCCTCTTCTTGATTGAATGTGATATGAGAATTCAGCAAGGTCAACAGTTGGATGTTTTTGTGCAGAGCTCAGTCTTGACTAGCATCTTCCCTTTGGATTTGCATTCTCCCACATCACAAAGTGCCTTGTATCCTGCCTCAGTTACAAGGTCAGCTAGGCCTACTGTCAGAGTGAGCCTGTCATGACAGGTGCTGGTTGGAGTGTCTGAGCAGAATTGGAGTGTCCCTAGGTGCCAGGGTAGCTATAAAAGTTGGCTATTTGTTTTTTACTGGTTTGTTAATAATACTTAAATGTTTGGCATATATGTACTTATATTGTAATAGAACAACTAGTAGAAAAGGTGTGGAGAGAACATTTAGCCTTCACCTACTTAACTGCCAGAGTGACCAATATTTACACAAAATCTTAGAATTTGCCTCATGACCATGTTGACTTAGGTCAGTTTACAACATAAACATATGTTATAGAACTGTGTAACCAAAATGTATGATAGAAGGCAAACAATTCTTGTGTAAATGAAATTCTATTACCTTAACATGTACATGATGACCATTTTATTCCTTGATAATACTGGATAAATATGAAGTTACCTGTATTAAAATCACATTCAACCCCAGATTTCTAGGAATTTATAGTGCCACATAGCAGAGACAAGACACCACAAAGAAACCCTACGAAGAATCTTAGCTAATTTTAAGAGTCTTTCCAAAGCACAAATCCTATAACATATACAATTAAAAAGTTCTGTGATCAAATAACTTCTGGAAATGCTACAGGATTTGTCACACTTAAAGGATCACAATATGTTACAAGTTCTGAAAAAGTTGTATTAAAGAATCTTGTTTGTCTTTAAATTGAATTCTATGACTAATATATGGAGAGGTACATGGATGAACTAAACTGGATATTTAAGGTGACCACTAGAAAGATGAGGCAAGTGGAAACACTGAAACATTAAAACAGAAGACATTGTATAATACAGTATAGTTTGACTTTTACTCACTAGTGATCAACCATGGTCTAAAAGTTTTAAATGGTAAATTCCAGAACTAAACAATTCATAAGTTTTAAATGGTATGCCATTCTGAGTAGCATGATAGAATCTCACATCATCCCATTCCATCCCACCTAGGACATGAATCATCACTTTGTCCAGCATATCCACACTGTATACATTATCTGTAGGTTGCTCACTCAGTTATCAGATTCACTGTCATGGTATCACAATGCTTGTGTTCCAGTAATCCTTATATTAATTATGCCACAGTTACATAACTTTTACTATGGTATATTGTTGGAATTGCATTATTTTTTTAAAAATTGAATGCATTGGGGCCACATTGGTTCACAGAACCATACAGGTTTTAACACCTCAATAAAACATTATGTGCACACTACATCATGCACCCATCATCCAAAAGTCTCTTTCCATCCTCATTTCCCCCACCTATGCCCACCTCCACTTTGCCTCCTCCCTCCTTTCCCTCTGACTAGCACCACTCTGTTGTTTGTGACTTTGTATTTTATATATATAAATGATTTTTTGATTAATACCTTCACCTTCTTTCATCCAGTTTTCTAACCCTCTTCCCCTCTGACAGCTGTCAGTCTGTTCCCTGTGCGCATGCCTGCTTTTGTTTTGTTTTGTCAGTTTATTTTGTTCATTAGATTCCATATATAAGTGCGATCATATGACATTTGTCTTTCTCTGGCTGGCATAGTTTTAAATGTTGTCAATCTCTTACTGTACCTAATTTATAAATTAAACTGTATCATAGCCATATATATATATAGTCGTCGGCAGCCGTCCGTCTCGAGAGACGATGGTGTAGCTTCTTAAGAGTCTATCTGCACCGCCGAGAATGGTTGTGCAGTCCGACTCGGGAGTGACACGGTATCTGTCTCCTCCCGTGTTGAATCGACATCTTGCGATGACGCTGGAGTGTCCTCTCCAGTGAAGCTGAAGCTACAGAGCCTGGGAAGGGTGATATGGAGGGTCTGCTGTTGCCCATGCAGCAGACCCCCCCTCTCTTCGCAGCTGAAGGATCCAAGGGAAAGACGGAGTCAATACAGCTTGGCTTCAGGTGCGCCGCAGGAGTTGCCGGTGTTGACTATAACGTCAAACCGCCTTAGGGACTCCGGCTCCGGATTTTCTGTCGGGGTTTACTCCCTTAGCCTTTCCCCTGAAGAGGTATGCCGCAAGGCAGCGGAGGTTTTTTGGAATCAGAGTTTTCCTTCTCTGATGTGCCCTGACTGGAAGATCGAACCAGCGACACTTAGTTCGCAGGCCGACGCTCAATCCACTGAGCCAAACCAGCCAGGGTAATATATATATTATTATATATATATATATATATATGATTTCACACTATTCATGGTTTCAGGCATCCACTAGGGTTCTTGAAATGTATCCCCATGGATAAGGCAGGGACTACTGTACTTGTAGAAATAAGCTTTTTGTACATAAAATTGTTGTCACAGAAAGAAAAAAAAACAAAAACTACTTGACATATTTTGTAAGTAGTATACATACCATATTTCATCAATCTAAGATGTATTTCTTTTTCTCATTTTAAACAAGTCTAAAATTAGGATAAATCTTTGCTTCTCTCAAACACTTTCAGTCAAGTGGCAGTCATAACATGGTTGACATCACTCAACACCTCTGGTAAGATTAAGAAAACCTTGAGTATCAAACCTTACAGAATAGTATTGTTGGATAGGGAGAAAACTTCAAAGACAATAGTGGTGCCTACTTTAATAAATGCTGTATCATAAACACTTTGATGGCCCAGCAAATAACATTATGTGAAAACACAGAGTTTAATAATTCTGTTTTATTAGGAAGAGTTGGATTCTGAAATAGAGGTTGTTTCAGAAAAGCTATTATCTTAAAAATATATATACATTATTTATTATTTATTATATATGTTCTCTTATAAATAAGCAACTTTAACTTTTTTCTTTTCACAGAGTTATTAAAAATGAAAATCCTATGTACACAAAGGTATTTAAACCAAAGTATTTGCTAATATTTTTATTTTATTTATGTACAGTAGTAATTTTAAAAACTATGTATGAATCCATTTGAAAGTTATTTGAATAAACATAACATTTCTAAAGATAACAAAATATTATTTTAGTAGTTTAGTTGACAGTTTTTCCCCCATTATCAAGAGTATGCAAAATAATGATATATAAGACTCATATTAGCTATGTTTAATTATGTTAATTCTCCAGCGGATACTAGAACTTGAAAATATCCATATTGGATCAAAATCTTCAAATGTTGAATTATTCTTTTACAAAAGTTTGTATTTTCTACTAGATAGATATGTGTTAAAACTAACAGTTTTCAATTTGATACTTTGCATAAACTATTTGCAATTCTATGGATTATTTTCAGTATAAAGACTGAGACGTAAAGAACTATTGCTACATGAGTCTGCAATTATCTAATAAGCTCTTGGTTAAAAATCTGATGATTTATGAATTTTTATTTTAGAATCTGTGGTGAGATTTTTGTCCACACTTAAACATTAAATGACTAAAGTTGTTTTCAGATTTTTCATTTGTCATTCTTCCTTATCACTCACTATCATTTGCTGTAGTTCAGTAGATTTGATATTCAATAGTAGAAAAACTATGATATCAGACATACATGCATACTTTCTATTTTATTACACATATTTTCTCTTTTATAAATCAGCAACTTAAACTTTTTTTCCTTTTTACAGGGAGTTATTAAAAATAAAAATCCAACCATATAGTAAGGGAGTTATGCTTCAGTGCACCATGTCTATACAACCCACCTTCACCTCTAGGAAGGATAATGAATTAATACAAGGACCTTCATAATCCAGTTTTTCAGCCTCCCCCTTTTTCTAATAAAAATGCAGAGGGAAATTGTTCAAGTCTGCTCTAAAGAAGGTAAGGCTTAGACTTCTGGCCAAGATAGAGAGGTAGACAGACATGCTGCATCTCCCTCCACAATTAAAGAGAAATACAACTACCTCAAAACTAGAAACAACCAGAAGTTCCAGAAAATCAAACTGCATGTAAGTCCAGCAAACAAAGATATAAAGAAGAAATACTCATCCAGACAGGTAGAAGGGGCGGAGCCCGGGTGGAGGGGATGCGGTGTGGTGGCAGCAAGAGCAGCCAGCCAGTGGAAAGTACAGTCACATGTTTTAAGAAGTCAGGAGGCACACCTGGGGAGCATTCCCAGCTATCACCAGACCTCGCAGCCCATGGTCCCAGCACCGGGGAAAATCAAGCCTCATTGCTTCTGACTGTGCAGACCAGTGGGGGTTGGGGTGGAGGCAGAAACTGCTGGTCTCAGCAGAGTCTGCTTGTTTAAAGAAACCCCATGGCCCTAGAATGTCCACATACCCACCCACTCTGGGAACGATGGCCAGGGCAGCAGCTAGAGTGGCGCCAGTCCCATGCAGAAGTGGGAGAGTTGCCTGGAAAAGGGGCGAGTGCTGGGCAGGCAGCATTGTTCCCTCTCGGACCACATACATTGCCACAACAAGATGAAACAGGCCACCCTGTACTGATGAATCCCTAAGGCTCTGCCCCTTACAACGTAACAGGAGCAACAGCTCTACCTGGGACATGGAGGCAAACAAACACAGCAGCTTGTCAGAATGAGGAGACAGAAGTATGTCTCAAAAGGGGGAGTGGATCAAGGTTCCAGTGGGAGAACTAAGTGACGAGGATATAGCCAACCTAACAGATGAGGAGATAGACAACCTAACAGATGCAGAATTCCAAACACTGGTGATAAAGATGCTCACAGGCTTGACAGATATGCTTGAGTATGGCAAATACATAAGAAAAGTGAAGGCTATGCAAAGTGAAAGGAAGGGAAATCCACACAAAACCAATAGTGAAGGGAAGAAAACCAGGGTTAAAACCAATGATTTGGAACATAAGGAAGAAAAGAAAAGTCAACAAGTGCAGAATGAGGAAGCAAGAATTGGAAAAAATGAGGAAAACTTCCCAAATTTTGCAAAGGAGATGGACATACATGTCCAGTAAGCACGGAGTGTCCTGGGCAAGCTGGATCCAGAGGGGACAACACCAGGACACATCATGACTGAGATGCCAAAGGTGAAAGATAGAGAGTCCTGGGGACAGCGAGAGAGAGGCGGAGAGTTGCCTACAGGGGGTTGCCTATAGGACTCTCAGCTGATTTCTCAGAGGACGCTTTGCAGCAGGAAGGGACTGGCAAGCAGTATTCAATGTGATTAAAAGCAACCTATAACCAAGATTACTCTATCTAGCAAAGCTATCATTTGGAATGGAAGGGCAGATGAAGTGCTTCCCAGACAAGGTGAAGCTAAAGGAGTTCATCATCACCAAACCATTATTATATGAAATGTCAAATGCACTTGCTTAAAAAAAAGAAAATCAAAACTATGAACATGAAAATGACAACAAACTCACAACTATCAATAACTGAATATATTTAAAAAAAGGAATAAAATCCAATTAAGCAACCCAGAATAGGAACAGAATCTTAGGTATGGGGATCATTTGGAGGGTTATCAGCTGGGAGAGGGGTGGGGGAGAAATGGGGAAATGGTGCAGGGATTAAGAAGCATAATTGGTTGGCACAAAACAGGGGTATGTTAAGAATAATATAGGAAAGGGTGAAGCCAAAGAACTTATTTGCATGACCCATGGACATGAACTAAGGAGGGTGGGATTGCTGGATGGAAGACGGGTACTGGGCTGAGGGGAGCAAAATGGAAAAGAATTGGAACTACTGTAACAGCATAAGCAATAAAATATACTTAAAAAAAAAAGAAGGTAATGTTTTACAGAATATTATCGCACAAGATTGTTGGTGAATTGTGAAGAAAAAAAAGGCATGTATTTTGTGAGTCATAAGCATTAAAATATTTATTGAAGATTAGAATTTTGTTCTGTCAAGGCGCTACTATCTCCTCTTAAACAATGTCTGATTTAAATCAGTCAGCAAGAAGAACATGATTAATTTGTGAAATAATAAATTATCATGAATTTTTCTTTTATTTTTTTCCATTAATGTCAGGTAGCCCATCTTTACTATTTATGATTAAAACTTGCACAAAGGCATCATACTATAAATGCAGATGTCAGTTTCTTCTAAAATTTGCATCGTCTTTATTATATCATTGCTACAGATACATTTACCCAGCAAAAATGTAAAGGGAGGTACTTGGCACATGGGTTAGTGCCTTCACACTATGCAAAGAATTTTGCCAGATTAATGAGCCAATAGTTCCATTTTGAAACAAAGTGTTATCCAAAAATTTTGCTGATGTTGGCTATAACTATTAACACTGGCGTATATGCCACATTTTAAACTGAGGTTGGAATTTGAGGTTTGTTTAACTGTTGAGAGACTTGAGGAAGGGGAATTACAGAATGAGAGAGAGTTTTGTTTTTTTTTTAAGCCAAATGAATAAAAACTACATAGATAAAATGTTTCCTATATCAAGAAAACTTTAGAAGTGCAAAAATAAACAAGTTTTAAGACACAAGCATTAAAGGAAAGAGTCAAGTTGATTAGATATGCCATACATCTAGGGAGAATAATGCGTCATAGTTAAGATCTGGGAGCGTTTCAAAGATGAGAAAACTGCATGAAGAGAGATATGATAAAGCACTGGTATGAGTGGGGAGAGCATGCATTATGGGAAAATAAAGCCCAGCATTGGGGGCAGATGAAGGATAAAAGAATGATAAGTAAATGTAATCTCAGGCCACTCACTGAAAGAATACTCCCCTGATCTGTGAAGAAAACAGCATTATGTTAGAACTTGATTACATTAATGCTTATCATGTGGATGGTGATATAAAAGTGAAAACTATAATTTTTTAAATACGCTTTATTGATTATGCTGTTACAGTTGTCCCAATTTCTTTTCCCTTTGTTTCACTCCACCGAGTGACCCCCCTCCTTCTACTTGCCCCCTCCTTAGTCCATGCTCACTGGTTGTGCATATACTTCTTCTCAACATCTTCCTGTCTATTCCACTCCCTCCTACTTTGCTTCTTAATTCCTGTACTCCTATCCATCCATACAAGCACACTTCTTTTTAACTTCATATGCTGGACTTCCATTTATTTCCTGGAACTTCTGGTTATTTCTGGTTTTGTGGTAGTATTCCTTTTTAGTTGTGGAGGGAGATAGAACATGTCAGTCTAGGCCTCCATCTTGGCTGGAAGTCTCCTAAAAACTATAATTTTAAGAGGAAAATAAATACAGTCAAACAATATTAGGTAGAAAACTGTATATTTTTTTGTCACATAAAGGTATTTGGCATATGTTTATTTATGAGAAAAGAGATTAGAAAATATGAAGAACAGAAATGGAGAAAATATTAGAAATAAATTGAATGGATTGTAGGGCCTCAGGAATTAAGCATTTGTTCACTAAGTCATTCAACCAGTATTTATTGAATTCCTGGTACTGTCTGGCACTGTTCTAGGCGTGGCAGGAATACAGTAATAAGCAACACACTCGAAGAACTAGAGTTCAAATATGGCTGATGCAGGTAAAAAAATCTTTCAGATAGAATAAGAGCTAAGGGTAAAAGCAGGAAGCGTGATTACAGACTGCCAGTGGTTAAGAGAAGGAGGGAAGTGCTGACATTTTAGGAAAGATTTCTCTGAGAAAGTGACTTTTTAAGTAAAAAACTGAAATAAGTGAAAGAGCAAGCCATGCATGTATATCAAGGAAGGACATTCCAGAGAGGAAACAGCAGTTGCAAATGTTCTGTGGTGGGAGCATGGCTCCATGTTCCAGGAACTGTGAGGAGGCCACTGTGGCCCGAGTAGAGAAATAAGGGGGCATTTGATGGAAAGTAGCGGCCTTGTCACCAGATTATTGTGGGCCTTGGGGTCATAGTACCGACTTTGGCTTTAACTCTGAGAGAGATTAGTTGTTTTGGGGTTTTGAAGAGTAATATACTCTGACTTATATTTTAACAAGTCCATGCTAAGTGTTGTAGAACAGCTCAGAGAGGGAGGTAGACTAATGAAAAAACTTTGACTCACACAGGAGAAAAATGGTAGTAACTAGACTAGAGTGGGAGATTTGGGTGTGGTAAGAAGTGTTCCAATTATAAATACATTTTTAAGTAACACCAATGTATTTGTTAGTGGATTGGATGCAGGATATAAAAGAAAGAAAAGAGTCAAATATAGTCCCCAAAATTTTGGCAGCTGGAAAAATGGAGGAGGCTGAAGAAGAATCAGGTTTAGAGAGATATCAGGATCACAGTTTTGGGCATGACAAGCTTGAAATCCTTTTGAAACATCCAAGTGGAGGTATCAAATAGATAGTTGGAGATACAAGCCATGAGATAAATAAGATTGTTTATGGAGTGATTTTGATAGAAAACAAACAAAAAAAGTATCCAAGGTCTGAGCCTTGTAAATATCAGCATTGAGAGGTGGGGAAGATAAGTAAGGCTTCTGAGGAAAACTGGCCAAAGATGTGAGAGGAAAAGCAGGCACAAGTGTGTTTTAGAAGCCAAATGAAGAAGATGTATTACATTAACTGTATAAATTAGAAAAGCAAAATAGCAATAAAGATTGCTAAAAATTAGCGAAAAAATTATTTCTTGGTGGAAAACAATAGAGGGGAGGATGATGACCTGGCTGAAGCCCCATTAGAAGGAACTAACAAGAAAGAACAGGGCACCTGTAGCAGTTTCTCAAAATGTATGAGGGACAACCCTCTGCACTAGAAGTGCCTGAGATGTTCATTAAAATATGTGGATTCCTGAATTAAAAATGTTCACAGAAGACTGGGACTTTGTATGTTTATAAATCTCCACAGGTGATTCTTATACACATATACTAAGGTTTAAAAATATTAACATTAGAAAACTGATTCCCAGGGATAGTTAAAAGAGTTGTATGTAAGTGTGCAAATGTAGGTTGTCAATATAGAGATAGACTCGCCAGTTTGTGGCTCCCGCATTCATGATCTATATTTCCATCCAAAACAAGATTAGGTTATAGCCATGCAGAGAATAAATGAATTGCTTCACTTTCAAACTTAATATCCTTTTATACCAAATATATTAGAAAGCTCAAATTGACAACATTTATTTTTCCATTTCACTTCTTGCTCAGTGGGGAAGGAATTGAAAATTGAAATTTGCAAGTCCTCCTGTGAGTTTGCCTGTGCCTTTAAGGCACACAGACAACAAGTGCAATAGAACACATCATTACATTGTTCATTATTCCATTGATTCAGTAATTTTGCATGTCAAAAACTACACTCTTTCCTCCATGTATGCAAAACACACACACACACAGAAACATACTCACATTTTGATATATATGCAGCAGCTACAAAACCCTCTGTTAGGTTTGTGGATATCCATTTCAGTGATCAATGGGCAATTTCAGTTGCTCATATGTCAGAGAAAGCTTTTATCTTCATCTTTAGTGTTGTGGGAGATCTCCATTATTAAAGGGTTGGTCGATGAGTACTGAGTGTCCAGGAGATGTACAGCTCTGCAGGAGCATCACTGAAGATCATAAAGTGGGTTCCCAGTTCAGTAAACTCTAATTATATTTTAAAAGAATAGAAGGGATGAAGGGCAGACCTTCATATTCGAATGTAAAGAATATGGGAAGAATCTCTAATATTTATTGTGTGCCTGCTATATTCCATATATGGTTCCCTGTGTTTTGCATTCATTGAGTCATTTTATCCTTTTGGTCATATCAGGTAGAATTGATACAGTGTCTGAAGCTCATTACTCAAAGTTAATAAGTAATGAATTAGAATTATATATAGGTTTGTCATATGGTAATTTCTATTTCTTCACTGTGCCATCCAAGATCTTTTGGAATTCAGCATTACTCTGGAATTGCTAAATTGTACTACAAATCTTGCATTACAGTTATAAATGTTACATCATTCAGATGCTAGCATTTCAAGCATGAGGATAATATCTTTGAAGCATATGATGGCAGAAATAACTATGGTGAACTATCAATCTAGATTCTTGAGGTACAAGAATAACCTTTCATTGTGTAAGGACTTTAAGAACTTTCAATATACAAAACCATAGGGAAATGAGAGGCATAGTGTCCTTAGAGAGACACTTTCCCCAACTTACCATCTCTAGGCATTTTATCTGACCCTTCCTTCTTGGTTCCATATAACTTGGTCCTCTTTTTTTAAAGAAAGAATGGATAGGATAGTTTCTAATTTTGCTGCTCCAGTTACCTTCCCTGGCTGAACTTATTCTTATAAAAATGAATACTCTAAAGCAGCCACTTTCAACCTGTGATTTTTTAAAACATGCAATATCTGATTATTTAGTCAGGAACACTGACCTCTTCTCCCTTAGCTTGTCAAGTAAACTACACTAAGTGAAACAAGCTGGTCAATGAAAGACAAATACTATATGACCTCACTTATATGTGGAATCTAATGAACAGAATAAACTGCTGAACAAAATAGAAACAGAGGCATAGGTACATGGAACAGACTGACAGGTGTAAGGGGGTGAGGGAATCGAGGACAGATGAAATAAGGTGAAGGAATTAGCTAATGAACACATATGCATAACCCAGAAACACAGACAATATTGTGGTAATGGGCAGAGGGAAGAGGGGTGAGAGTGGGGGTAGGTGGGCAAAGCAGGGGAACGAGGACATCTGTAATAGTGTAAACAATAAAAATAAAGTTAAAAAATGACAACAGCTAACACAACAATGACCGTCTGGTGTGAATGAATCAAAATCATTTCTATATATTTTGTTAGATTGGTAACAAATATATTTTTTGGCGTGCCACAGAATTTTAGTAAGTAGTTCATGTGTGCCTTGAGATTAAAAAATAAAAGGTTGAAAATTGCTGCTCTAAAGTGTCACTGCCGCTTGACTCTCACTGATCGTTTTCTTTCCTCTTTGCACTTAGTTCTTCAGTCCACAAGTGGTTACACTGTCAATTGAGGCTCCATCACTAGAGATAGATTTCTTCCTACACAGTAGAGGTAGCCCCTAGCCATAGGTATCTTCTCCGGAAACTTTGGTAATATTGCTGTTAGGTTGTTAGGCTTGAGGAGGTGTTCTGAGATACAGGAAAACAGAAGCAAGTGGTAGAGGTATTTAGTCTAATATCTGTCATTATCTCATTGTGGAGTCCTTGGCAGATCATTTATCTTTCCTGAGTCTCAGCTTCCTCATCTTTAAAACAAAGTGTTTTGACTAAGTGACCTCCATAGTCTCTTGGCATCTAAGAGCCCATTATTCTGTGATGACTCGTTTCAAAAATACACCCAGAGCAGCTTGCATTTTTCTGTCTACCGTCAACAAGGTGTACATACAATCCACTACTGGAATTACTCATCATAGATCATTTTTATAAAAAGTAAAAAGTTTTTGAATGCAAACTTCAGTTTCATAATAATATTTTTTTTCTGACTATAAAAGCGATACATCGCTATTGCACAAAAATTGGGAAAACGGAGCATATAAAGAGAAAGATAAAATCACATAATTCCTCAACACAGTGATAATTACTGTTACCAAACAGCAAGTTGGAGTCCTGGTGCCTGCTGCCACCCTCTAAGCAATATTCCAGACAGCAATGGTATGGTGATAAAGGACTGCTTTTATTCAAAAGCAGTCACTTAAACCTATCAACTCACAGCTTTAGTTACTTAAGCCTCTCAATTAAGGCTAAACCGTAGCACCTGAGTTCCCCTGTTAGTCTCTATAGGGCTAGTTTATAAAGTAAAACAACATAATACACAAAAACGACACAATTTTGGAAGAAAGGTCCTTCCTACTTCTCCCCAGGAATCTTAATCAGATCTCTCTGTATCATTACTGCTTACATCGCAAAGTTTTTTTCACTTCTTTTCTTTTCTTTTTTTTTCAATAGAATTGGGGTCATTTTTGTTTGGTTCTTTACTGCCTTTTTCCATTCCACATATTATTCTAAGTAGTTCATGTCTCATTAAGTAGTCTTTGAAAATATTATTTTATTTCTGGATAACATTCCATATTATCATTGTACCATACTAATGCAATAATCTCCTATAGCTGTACATTAGTTTATTTCCAATATTACATTATTTTAAATAATAATATATGAATATCTGTGTCCATATATATGTTCAACATATGTTAAATAGTAAGATATCATAAATGTGTTTTAAACTTTTGATACATCTGTCAAATTTCTCTCTGGTGAAGAATTACATCTTTTCATTCTTACAGGAGGTTTGAGAATATCTATCATTCACTATCTGCCCAACAACATAAACTATCATTAAATCCTTGCCATTTCAATAGGTAAAACCTTTTCTTATTATATTTTTATTCTACACATATGTTATTATTAGTGAGGTTATGTTGAAAATATAGTTATTGCTTCAGTTGTCCCACATGATCTGTCTGGATCTTTTTCCTTTCTAACCACCTTTCCTGTTACTCTGCTCCAGCCATATGGACCTTGCTCTTCTTAGAGTATGTTGAGTTTGTTTCCATCTCAAAGATCTTGACCATGCTATTTGTTTGCTGTACCAACAATTTATCCCTGTCTTTAAATCTTTACGAGTTTCACTATCTCATTCCACTCTGTTCTGTTCAAATGTTACCTCTTCAGAGAAGCTTTCTGTATGCCCGCCATCCAAAAATACCTTCTCCCCCATTATATCTACTTCCTCTACTTTTATATAGCACTTGTTTACTGACTGTGATTATGTTATTGATGTAATTGTCTTTTGTTTACTTTTCTGCTGTCATCTTTGCAATAGAATAGAAACTTTCTGAGATAAGAAGCTGTTACTATCTTAAGAATTCTGGTATTAATTCCCACCAACTTAAAACCCTGTCTAGAATATACTAGTTGCTTAATAAATATTTGTGCAATGAATTATCTGAATTTGAAATTTACCTATCTGTCTTAATTCATTTGGCTTCTATAATAAGAAATACAACAGACTGGGAGGCTTATAATCAACAGATATTTATTTCTCATAGTTCTGGAGGCTGAGAGTCTAAGATCACAGCACTGATAGATTGTCTGAGGACACTTTTCTGGATCATATGCAGCTGTTTTCTCATTGTGTCTGTGTGTGGCAGACAGGGAGAGAGAGCACTCAAGGGTTTCTTTAATATGGCAATAATCCCATGCATGAGGTCCTTCTAATCAACCTCCCAAAGGCCCCACCTCCTGATACCATCACTTGGATCTTATGATGTCAACAAATTAGATCATATATTGTAGGGGGACAAAAATATACAGTCCATCATAACATCTTTCTATTTAAATGTTTCCCCTTTTTTCATAAGGAAGATTGCAATAGAATGAAAGCATTAATCTTATCAATGATTTGATATATGTGTTAGTCATATTTGTCTTAATTAGTTGTTTGCCTTTTGGGTGGGTGCATAAAGGAGATAAACATTTTGACAGAAAATTTTTTTGAGGAAGCCATATTTATTAAGCTTCCTTTTTATGGTTCCCCTCTATAATATGAACAAAAAGGCTTTCTGCAGACCAGTAACTAATTAATATTCACATATAATTTCTTCAATTTTCTTTATTTTTTATTGCTTAATTCTCAAATTATGGAATTTATTTTTGATACATGTCATTTGTCTTATTTTCCTTCTTTAAATTGAAAATAATAAAGTCCAGAAAGAATTTTAATAAACTGATTACCAACCTAGTTTCTTGCTATGAACATGCCCCTGGGTAAATTAGAGAAAAGTACTGTAGCTGAATTTTTTTTTTTCCTTAAGCTTAGCACATCTGCTATGGATTAAAGATATATTTCCTTCTCACTCATATCCCCTGGAACCATTCTGATATATATGCAAGAACAGTAGCTATCTTCAAGATGTTACTTGAAAAACACTGAAAACCCATTTTTTAAAGTGTGGCTTCTGTTCCTGGGAAATTGTTCAAATATCATTTTTTCTACTTAAATGTGATCCAGTATGTGTTACTAGTTTTGCATATATTACCTCATTTATTTCTCCCAGGAACAATGAGTTAAGGTAATTAATTCAATTGTGCTGATGCTGTAAAATTTTAAATAGCATTCCTAAGTTTGCATAGATAGTAAGTGGCAGAACTATGGTATGTTTGATATCAAAGCAAATGATAAAAGTTGCAATTGAAATGTTTGAGTGACTACTATAAGCCAGTGTTAAACCACGTCCATTGCACAGACTGTTTTGTTGAATGTTCACAGAAGCATACTGCATCTATTTGATATGTAAGACAATTAAGATTTAGAGACTTCCTCAAGGTCACACAACTACTTTTCTACACTGCTTCTAACAGTACTGCTTCAAAATGCCCTACTCTTTGGGTAACGTAATTTTAGTTAAATATCTGTATAAACTAGAGTAGGCTAACTCGTGTAATCTTGAGACCCCAAAATTTGTAATGGCTCAAACTCAGTTAGGGTACTTCTACAAGAATTCAGTGTACCCATTCCTTAAAAAAAAACACCCATTCCATAAAATCAAATATTAAAAATAACAGGACATCTGGGAAAAAGAGAGTTGGGGAAGAGGCTTCAAAACCTATGGTTTCTACCGAATGTGTGTCATTTTTGCACTACTGTAAAGTTGAAATATCATGTCAAATTACATAAGCTAGGGACTATTTGTATATGACTTCATGAAAAGAAAAAACTGTGAAGGCAGTAGAAATGTCTGTAATTGCCAGAGGTTAGGAAGGAACGGAGAGATGAATAGGTGGAACACAAAGATCTTTAGGGCAGTGAAACTCTTTCTGTGTGATACTATAATGGTGGGTACATGTCATCATATGTTTGTAAAAAAACATAGAATAAAATCGAGTGAACCATTTTATAAACTATGAACTTTGAATGAATGATTTGTCATTGCATATTCATTAATGGTAACAAATGTACCAATCTGATGGAAATGGTGAGAGTGAGGGAGGCTGCCTGGGGTGTTTGGTTTTAAGTGGTATATGGGAACTCTCTGTACTTTCCATTCACTTTGGCCGTGAATCTAAAACTGTTTTAAAAAATTAAGTGTCTTTAAAAAATATGTTAAATTACTAATAAGTTAGAAAATACTTGGAAGCTACATTTAAGAAGGTAGGAGAACAAGGGTGGAGGAAGAGTGCAGGAATAATTAGGCTTCAGAGTTATGGAGACAAAGACCAGAGAAGATCATCCAAACCCAGAACGATCATGGAGTGAATGGGAAGTGACAATTCTGAATTGCTCTGTGGTTCATTCTGTGAAGCCATACTAATAGAGTTGGTGATCTGCAGCTGTTACTTTAAAGTAAATACATTACCATACTAGGTGACATCATGTACAAAGTTACCATCTATGCATGATTCTAAATAATTTCCCTGCTTAGCAACCTTATATGAGCTAATTCATTGTAGAAACTGTAGCTGAACAGACTGAAATGGACTATTTTTTCCTCAACAGTACAGTACTATTTTGTGTACAGGTTTGTGGATCATCCTACTTCAACCCATTTTTTTCAGGAGCACAAACTTAGGGATACCTCCAAGGTGGCCTTGGCGTGACCTCCATTTCAATCATCAGGAGGAGAAAGAACTCTGACAAAACTTCATAAAAGATTTCACTGGGGCTCTTTTCAGGTAGCTCGGTTGGTTAGAATATCATCCTATACACCAAGGTTGTGAATTTGATCCCTGGTCAAGACACATGCAAGAATAAGTTGATAAATGCATAAATAAGTGGAACAACAAATTGTTCTCTCTCCCGCTCTCTCTCACTTCGTCTTTCTTTCTAAAACCAATGAATGCATTAGAAATTTATTTTTCCTGGGTCAGTCTTTCAATAAGAGGTGCTGAGTCCTTCTCACATTCCACTGTCTGAAATTTAGTCTTATGGCCACACATAGTGTATTAGATTCCAAGAATTGTGGTCATGTACCAAGAAAAATGTACCCATGTATCCAGGAAGAAAAGGAGAGAATGGATTTGGGGGCCAGTGGCAATAGTTTGTGCCACAAAATTACAATCAAAGCTGATCTTATTGCAAAGCATAAATCTGTGTGGCTACTACTAACCAGACGACTGAACTTGTAGACCCATAAATATGGACTATCTTTAAAGGATCTATTATAGCACAAATTGCCTTATAAAAAGATGCTGATGAGGTTAAAGATGCGTATTCTTCAAAGGGTTGATCACTGACATTTACACTATATACTGAAGGCAAAAATTTTATACCTATTATAGAAAAATATGATGTACTTACATTTAATATCTTTTGTTGTTAAAATCTTATATTCTACTACCTTAACTTTAGAACTTTGATGTGAGAGATGAGGTGACATGATGGATGGAAAGAGCATGAGGTTGGGTCAGAGAAAAATAAGATTTAAATTCTGACTTCATTATATTTCACCTGTGTGACTTGGGACAAAAGGATTGATTATCCTAAGCCTAAACTTTCTCATCTATGAGAATGGGCATGGTAATGCCTACATTATAGGGCTGTTGTGCAAATCCAAGGAAGCCAACTTTATAAAGACTCAATAAAAAGGCCAAGAACTTTGGAATCAGAACAAATAAGAGTTTTAATTCTAGATGTGCCACTTATTATTCATGCAATCTCTCTAAGCTTCACTTTCCTCACCAACAAAACAGGAATAATAATAATAAGGTATAACTGCTCTTAGAATGGATGTATATCCCCTAATAATATGCCTGGTGTTTTTACCTATTTAATACATATTCATCAATTGCCTATCCTGTGACTACTGTTCCGGGTTTGGGGAAGGTAGCACTGAAAAGGACTCTGTCCATGTCTTTCATGGAGTTCATCTCTTATTTGGAATTGAGAAAAGGAGAAAGATATAAAATAAACAAGTAAACAAACAAATAAACTTTTCAATAGCAACTAGCAATTTAAAAAAGTAAACCCAGTATTAAAATGGAGAATGACTTGTGTTAGGGTAGGGCTACATTTTTAGGATGATCATTGAAATCATCCTCAAGTAACTGAAAATGAAGTGTGTTAAGAAGTAAAATAAGTGAAATTCCAAAGTGTTTTCCAGGCAGAGGAGAGAGTCAATGCAAAGTACCTGAGGTTGGAAGGAAAAGGCCAACATGGCAGAAATGTACTTGAAAGAGTGGGAGCACAGGGATAAGAAGTAGATTGTTCCGATAGTCCAGGTGAGAAGTAATGGTGTTTTAGATCAGAATAGGAATAGAGATTGGAAAGAGTAAACAGGGACAGAGACATGTTTTGGATGTATTATTATTGGATTGTATGTGAGAGCTGAAAGAAAGAGATAAATCAAGGATGACTATTAGATCTTCGAATGAACAATGTAAAATGACAGTAGATTGCATGTGATAGTAAATTTTAAATGTTATCATATTATAACCATATATCAAAACTGTTTTCATAAATGAAGACCTGATTAATCAGATAATTATTTTTTATTTTCTTAATAAGCCCCTCTTTTCTCTCTTCCTTCATTTTCACCTTCATCTATTAATGACCCTTGAAAGCTTATGAAGTCAGAAGTTTTATTTTTTGTCTCATGTTACTTCCTGTGGGGGAACTAGGGACATCATTGAGTAAATGGGATTTGAAAACACAATATAATAAGAGCCTTACAGGAACAAAGATGTCAATACTATGAGCTGTGGTGTGTTTGTAAACCCCCCTAAACCTAAAGTTAAAAATAAAGAAGGTAAAAGTGAGGTAGTTCTTGAATTTGCTCTCAGTGTCTTAAAAATTATGCCTCCACTATTCAATCTAACTAACTGTGTCCCAAACCTAAAACTCTATGGTATTCTAACAAAAGAAAAATAATAATTCTGCCTCCCTCTCTGATAAAGCTATGCCATTGAAGGAAAAAAAGAAATAATTAGTCTGAATACACTAGAGGAAAAAATAACTGTCAATCTTTATGATTTTTCCCATCTGTGAAATTTTCTTACTTTTTCATGTTTGACAAAAGAGAAAAGTAGCTGTAAATGAGGGACAACATAAAGCAACATTCAGGTCTCACAAAACTTGATCTTGGAAAGTAGAATACTTACCTTTTGCTGTGCATCTATAGGCATGCTGTTTTCTTCAAAACACTTCATTATGCTATGATTTTTCTCTCTTAAAAGAAATGTCCTTTTGGCCAGATAACTATCATTATAGCTGACTATGAGAGGAACAAAGGCAACAAAAGATACTTATGCAAAAACACTTTTCTTATTACTAGAAGTCTGCTTTCCACAGTCTACAAAAATAAAACAATCATAAAACATATTAATATAATGCAATATGACTATTTAGGATTAATTTAAATTTTAATATAGCAGACATAACCTAACTTCTTTTAGCAAGTTTAAATGGGGAATTAGCAACTCCATTGTAGGCAATCATGCAGAAATACCTACAGATATTCAACCATTAAAAAATATCACCCCAGAAAATGAAAATGAAGCACTTTTCTGGCCCGGGTAATTGAATCACTTCACATGCCAGAGAGTTGGGCATTTAACGTAGATGAATATAAATTATTTATGCTTAACTCAGTTAGGGTCTTTGGACTACAAGCTTTATCTTTAAAATTGTAGTTTCTTAGTGGGAAAAAAATATGTATCTGCTTCAAAGCTATAGGCCTCATAATGCTTTGTATTAGATGTCCATGTCTTCATTTTAGGTAAGCAGTACAAATATACAATCTTGAGGTAATTCTGTGGTCTTCCAGAATTTACTATTAAGTTGCTAGGCATGGAGCCTGGCAACTGCTACTTATTTCAGAGAAGTTTATTCTTCTATGTCAAATTGTAAAAACAAATGCCGCTTTTGGGACAATGACATTATTAAGTATCATACCTTGGATAAGTTAAAAATCTATTATATTATTAATAGTTTAAGTCCATGAAATATTCATATTGATTATCAAAAAGTACATTATGGAACTATCTTTTTTTGAGGGTTTAAGTCTTTATATTTTCCTTTATTGTATTTTTTTTCATTACCATTTAGTCCCCTTATTCCCTGCTCCCCACCAGCAATCACCACACTGTTGTCCATGCCCATGAGTCCTTTCTCCTTTTTTCTCAATCCCTGCAGCTCTGCACCTCTCCCCACCCCAGCTGTCATCCTGCTCTCCATCTATGAGTCTGTTCCTATTTTCATTGTTAGTTCAATTTGTTCATTAGATTCCACATATGAGTGAAACCATATGGTATTTGTCTTTTTCTGACTGGCTTATTTCACTTAGCATAATGTTCTCCAGGTCCAACCATACTGTCACAAAAGGTAAAACTGTCTTCTTTTTCACAGTTGTTTTATCCACATATCTACTGATGGAAACTTGGGCTGCTACCATATCTTGGTGATTATAAATAACACTGCAATGAACACAGGGGTACTCATGTTCTCTCAGATTAGTGTTTTGGGTTCATTTGGGTATATTCCCAGAAGTGGGATCACTGAACCATTAGGTAGATCCATTTTTTGAGTATCTCCATACTGCTTTCCACAGTGGCTGCACCAATCTGCATTCCCACCAATAGTGCCACTTCCTGTGATTTTATTCTATTGTCTAAATTCCTTTATAGTCAAAGACAAATTGGGGTGAATAGATCCTGGATTGAAGAATTTTAAAATGTCCCATAAAAGTACCTAGGATCCCCTGGGAAGTGTATGAAATACTTCTTTCCATTAAGGTACTGGTAAACAAAAATTACAACTATTGTCTGATGGTCAGTGCATTTGTTAACAGAATCAGTTTCTTAACAAGAAAATGTGTTTTCAGAAATGTTCTCATCACATTCTTCACAAATATAACTGAGAAAACTTCAATTTGGCAAGTGTGGGTAAAGTGATTCATTCACAAGTTGAAGAGTGGAACTGATAATACTAAAAGTGCCTAATTTAAGGAAAGGCACAAAATTTATGTAATAATTGTATAAATATAAATGCCTGCCTTGGAGCAACTCCCAGGCAACCATTCTTCCACAAATAGTTTTCTTTAAAAAAAAATTGTGATTTTCTTGAAATGCAAAACTTGCAGTCCCAGTTTCCTTGCTCATGTTGATACTATTCTTTTGTCACCAATAATGTACTCTTTCAGATTAGGTGCTTCTTTTTACTTATTTTTAAACTTAGCATGAATATTAATAGTGGACAACACCTGCCACAGGAAATAGTATGTAAAGTGCTGACTTTTTATTCCAAATGTAAATAGAATGTGTGACTGGATTAGCTCACATCATCTCTGATAACATTTTAGGCATCATGTTTCTATATGGTTAACTATATAGATGGCATAGTTATATTTTTTAGTAGCAAATAAATTGCTAATCATGATACCTTAATAGATTGTAAAATTTCTTCCACAGGTTTCTTTTTCAATAAAAGTGGATACACTTTTACTTTAAAAAATTAAAACACTTTGCTTGTTTTATATTTTTATTCATGGATGAAAAGATAACTTGAGGGTACCCCCCCCATACCCAGATTCTCAAAGCTAAGGGAATTATTCATGTTCCAGTTAGCGTATCTTCTGAGTTGCAAGAAAAACTCATTAAAATTCACTCATGCAGATGGAAATTTATGATAAGGCATCTAAAGAGCCCCACACTTACCCAAGGTTTAAAGTTAAATGTGGTCAGGAATCCCTAGGAAGAGAGGGACAGAGGCTGCTTGTCTCTTGGGGACAGAGGACTCCAACATCCCATGTCTGGGTTTCAGACTCCTTCTAATCTGTCTCCCAACGAACTCCCTCTGAAATTCTCTTCTTGTATAACTTTCAAAAGCTTGGACTCTTCTAATTGCTTCCATAGACTCTGAACTATAAAACACTCAAAGAAAATGTTTATCACTGACTCAATGTTCCCTTGTTATTGAGTGGTTTAAATTGCTGAAGGATAATCTGATTGGTGCATCTCATTTTTTGGAGGGAAATCTTTTAGTAGTCTGTGTAGATGACACCTCTTTGTTAGTCTCTATATTTGCCTGATCAGCTGTAGCAGACACACTCAAGGTAGAAGTGCTGTTGAGTAGGGTGGAAAATAGGAGGGGGGAGTGGTGAGGATTTTTGCCTACTGTTTGCTCACCTGGGACAGTAGGTTAGAATTATTTCAGGAAGATAAGGTCAGAACAAGTAATGAGTTACATTCCTAACTTTAAGTTTTAAAATTTAGGCATTTCATTTTTAGTTTTTTGAGAAAATTTTGTAATATTTTCCACAGTGGCTGCACCAGTCTGCATTCCCACCAACAATGCACTAGGGTTCCCTTTTCTCTGCATCCTCACCAGCAGCTGTTGTTTGTTTATTTGTTAATGATGACCATTCTGACCAGTGTGAGGTGATATCTCGTTGTGGTTTTAATTTGCATCATTCTGATGGCTAGTGATGCTGACCATTCTTTCATATGCCTATGGACCCTCTGAAGGTCCTCCTTGGAGAACTGTTTGTTCAGGTCCTTTGCCCACTTTTAAATTGGATTATTTGTCTTCCTGATGTTGAGTCATATGAGATCTTCATATATTTTGGAGATCGGACCCTTGTCTGATATATCATTGGCAAATATTTTCTCCTGTACAGTAAGCTCCCCTTTCATTTTGATGATGGCTTCTTTAGGAGTGAAGAAACATTTTTATTTGATATAGTATCATTTATTTATTGATTGATTTTCCTTGCCCTAGGAGATATATTGGCAAAAATATTGCTATGTGGGCTATCTAAAATTTCCCTGCCTATGTTTTCCTCTGGGACTTTTATGAAGTCACAACTTATATTTAAGTCTTTCATCCATTTTGAGTATATTCTGGTGTATGGTGTAAGTTGGTAGTCTATTTTCTTTCTTTTTTTTTCAAATATTAATTGACCCTGGAGACCTGGGTTTATTTCTGGGCTCTCCATTCTGTTCCATTGATCTATATGTCTGTTCTTATGCCAGTACCAGACTGTCTTCATTACAGTGGCCTCATAATATAGTTTGATATCAGGTGTTATGCTCTTCTTACTTTGTTCTTCTTTCTCAAAATGGCTGAGGCTATTCAGGGTCTTTTATTGTTCCATATAAATTTTTGAAGTTTTTGTTCTAGATCTGTGAAATATGCCATTGGTATTTTAATAGGAATTGCATTGAATCTATATATTGCTTTGGGTAGTATGAACATTTTAATGATGTTAATTCTTCCCATCTATGAATGTGGCATATGCTTCCATTTATTTGTATCTTCCTCAATTTCTTTTTCAGTGTTCAATAGTTTTTCAAGTATAGGTCTTTTACTTCCTCGGCTAAGTTTATTCTTAGGTACTTTATTTTTCTTGCTGCTATAGTAAATGGGATTTTTTCTCTAGTTTCTCTATCTGGTATTTTATTCATGGTGTACAAAAATACCCTAAGAATCCAGAATCATCAATTCAAAAGAATTTATGCACCCCTATGTTCATAGCAGTGCTATTTACAATAGTCAAGTGCTGAAAACTGCCTAAGTGCCTATCTGTAGGTCGTCGTCGTCGGCAGCCGTCCGTCTCGAGAGACGATGGTGTAGCTTCTTAAGTGTCTATCTGCACCGCCGAGAATGGCTGTGCAGTCCGACTCAGGAGTGACACGGCATCTGTCTCCTCCCGTGTTGGATCGACATCTTGCGATGACGCTGGAGTGTCCTCTCCAGTGGAGCTGAAGCTACAGAGCCTGGGCAGGGTGATATGGAGGGTCTGCTGTTGCCCATGCAGCAGACCCCCCCTCTCTTCGCAGCTGAAGGGTCCAAGGGAAAGACGGAGTCGATACAGCTTGGGTTCAGGTGCGCCGCAGGAGTTGCCGGTGTTGACTACAACGTCAAAACGCCTTAGGGACTCCGGCTCCGGATTTTCTGTCGGGGTTTACTCCCTTAGCCTTTCCCCTGAAGAGGTATGCCGCAAGGCAGCGGAGGTTTTTTGGAGTCAGAGTTTCCTTCTCTGATGTACCCTGACTGGAAGATCGAACCAGCGACACTTAGCTCGCAGGCCGACGCTCAATCCACTGAGCTAAACCAGCCAGGGCTAATCTGTAGGTAAGTGGATTAAAAAAACTGGGATACATTTACCCAATGGTTACTATGCAGCAGAAAGAAAGGCATTCCTACCTATTGTGACAGCATGGATAGAACCGGAGAATATTATGCTAAGTGAAATAAGCCAGTTGGTGAAAGAGAAATGCCATCTGATCTTACCTATAAGGGGAATCTAATGAACAAAATAAACTAATGAGCAAAATAGAACCACAGGCATGGAAACATAGAACAGACTGACAGTGACCAGAGAGCTGGGTGGAGGGGAATAATGGTGGAAAGAAGGGGAAGGGACTAATTAAAGAGCATGTATGAATGACTCATGGACATGGACAACAATGTGGGAACTGACTGTGTTGTACGGGGTGGAATAGGTAGAGAAGGGCAAAGGGGAAAAATTGGGAGAACTATAATAGAATAACAATAAAAAAACCTTTTAAAAAATATTAAATGCATACAATTGTATGCACTCACAAATGCATCTTAAGGCAACTATGCTGTTTCTTTTTTATTTCATTTTATAATAGAAAACATTTAAATTCATGTTCTACTTGGTTTTCTCATTGATGGTGTTAGGCTAATCCATACGCATAAATAAATATTTGGGGGAAATGATAAACTAATATTTTCCTTAAGTTTTCATTGAGAATGATGCTGAGCTGAAACATGACTATGCCATGGTATTTGTCAATATTAACTAATACAATACATAGATCAACTAGTGTTAGCCTGAAAAACAACATGATATAACTTCTAATGCTTGCTAGTTTGGGAAAAAATGATGATATATTTTACATGCATTGATGGGTAGATCATGTGAGTGCAGTCCATGCAGTATGAGGTTAAATATTTATTTTATAACATGTATTAACATTGCTTTCAGAAAATACTGTCAGCAGGCTCTACTAGTTAAAATACTGGCAGGCTACACTCAGGCTCCTCTCATAGGACACAATTCGTTCTTATGTATCTTATGCATGTAGTTGAAGACTCACACTTGGGATTGTGGAAAGAATCCCTAGGTTTGACTTTTGTTTTTTTAACTAGTTAGAAGGATGGTATCGAAAAAGTCAGTTAACCATTCTGGGAACTGGTTTCTATGTTTATAAAATGTTATATCACACAATTTTGTGTATGTGCGAGCATTTTGTAAACTATAAAGCATTACTCATATATTAGATACTTTAACTCCATTTGCAGTATATAGATAGATGAACAGCTGTTAGACTCTTTCCATTTAATTCAATTCTAATTCTCTTATTCAGATATCATCTATAAATAAATAACCTGAGGTCTTAAAGTCATTAGAAGGATCAAATAATATAATTACACTTGTGACTTGCTATGAATTCATTTATTGCAGCATGTAATCATGTTGCTGAACAAAAGAGATTTAAAATATGTATCTTGAGTTAATTTCCCCAAGCTCATACAACTGTTCCCATGATGTTTGTGATAAAAAGAACATCTAACAGGAAACAAATAGAAATCTAGCACTTTCTTCTCTGACAAAGAAAAGTGTTCCTTGCTAGGTTAGTGGGGTCAAGTAACTGCTAAATACACAGTGCTTTGCTAGGTTAGCATAGATTTAATCTTATCTCCACAGTAACTAGAGTATTCAAATACATGATTTCATTTCTGAAATTTACATATATTCTGTCAAAAATGATTTATAAGATGATCATGAGAATACTTTTCAGCTAGAATTACGTCTACCTAATACTAGAGACTGCAGCATCCCTATCTTAATGTTATTTCTTTCCCTATATTTTGTCTATATATTTTATTTATTCCCTATTTTGAAGACACTCAGTCCATTTAGTTCTGGCCTTTATTCACAGTCCATCATATATAGTGTACTAGTTTGAAAAAGAAAAAATATAAAAGGCACAGAAACTATGGTTTCAGTTCAAATGTTTCAGTGACTTACCTTTGAATTTGTAATGAAATTGAAATCTCTTGCTGTGGTCGAAGGCACTGCACCATCTGGGCTCTGCCTTCCTCACCAACAATGTCTCTTCTCCTTCCTGTCCTTCCTCTCAACACTCTGGTCACACTGGCCTCCTTTTCTTTGCATCAGCACACCAGGCTCTTACATACCTGAGCCTTCTCAGGTGCTAGAACATTATCCCTCCACTCATTATTAACTGGCTTCCAATCTTTTTTTAACATCATTGCCATATGAAGTTCCCTGGTTGTTAATCATCATTTTTAACTGTAGTTTAATTATAACACTGTCACTATTTGAATTTATTTTATTTGCTATACAATGATGGAAAAGTTATTTAATTCATCTGGTCTCAGTTTCTTCATCTGAGAATTATATTATTATATTTTTATAATGCATATTTTTGCTAGTTTTTATTAAAGCATTACAATTAATATATTAAATTATAAATGTATGTGGTATATTTAGAAATTAAATAATAATGTTAAAGTATAATATAATGTGCCAACAAAGTATATATTTTATTATTAATTAGAATTCAAGTTTCAGGTAAACTTGGTTAATTCTGTGGTGTGTGTAAAGATTTGAAGGGACAAGCAAAGACAAAGATGTCTGTAAATAAATTATTTAACAGAAAAATTTAAAAATTAAAAAAATTAAGTTTTTAAATAATGTTGTAACCTCTGGATACAACATACAGAAAATACTTAAATGACAGATTTCATTTTTTTATGCAAAAACATTTTTATAAGCAGTAATACTTTTTTATACATATAATAAATAATGTGTTAATATTAACAGTTTTACATTAAAGATTTAAAAATGAATGTAAAGTTCACAACTTATTTGCACATTACAATTTCCACTCCACCTACCTCCCCCCAATTTATTAAGAAATTAGACAGGTACATTATTTGGATAATAATTTCTCAATATTTAAACTATGGGAATTTCTTTTGACTAATTCTTTCAAAATACTGAAAGCATACAAGATGCCATCTCTGCAAAAGTGTGAATATCCATGAGCTGATATATGCAAGTCACTTAAAATAGTATTTTACCTATAATAAGATCACAACAAATTTTCACTGTTATTATCAGATTATTGACAATGTGAGTATCCAATATTTTGAACAAGGTCTGGCACAACTTAGCTACTCAATAAACTTTGTAAAATGAATAAACAATGAATGAATGAATGAATGAATATATAAGTCAGAATCAAAAGAGAAATCTGAGGAGTTCTGGCCTGACAATCAGAACTCCTGGGTACCAGGCTAATTTCTATCACTTTGCCCTGTAACCTGGGATGAAAAACAACGTCCTCCCACCCTGTTTCTGATTCAATAATTCATATATTCAGACTAGATGGCCTTTAATTGCCTTTGTGATTCTATATCAATCATGTAGGCCACGAGTTTAACATTTGCTTGCCTTAGAATTTAAGAATTTTCTACAAAGACTTAAAACACCCACTACACCCCCCAATCTTGTTGGACATCTAATTGACTTTTGATCATCTGGAATCTTTCCTAGGTAGACAGACAGAACTTCACTTGATTAAGTCCATTTGAAGGATAGTCTTATGAAATTATCTAATGATTGGTATGGAGTAAGATCTACAATATATAACCAATGAAAGAAACCGATATTTTTCAAATGACTATTCCAATTTCTACCTAGAGTCCCCTGCATATATTTTATCATTGAATGCAACATCCCTACCATATAAGTATTTTATGCCCATTTTACAGGTGATGAAACAGTGTTTTGTTTCCTCTGGACATATTTCCAGAAGTGGAATTGTTGAATCATATGGTAGTTCTATTCTTTATTTTTTTCTGTAGTGGTTGCACCAATTTACATTTCTACCAACAGCACATAAGAGTTCCCTTCTCCCCATATTCTTGCCAACATTATTGTTTAACATTTTGTCCTTCTGTTTTATCCTTTCATAAAATGTAACTCAATATCTACAGCCTTCACTTGCTCATACACATAATCTCATGAATCGTGTTTGTGGAGCTGCCTTTTGGGAGGACAGAACTAATTAATAAACAGTAGTCACCAATCCACCTGCATTCTCAGAAATCCTTTTCCTCATTCTTAATCTATTGTGCTTAATTTTCTGTAAATATTTCATGCAAAAGCATTTCCATTCTCTTTATACCTTCTTCTCTCTGACATTTTCTTCTTTCCTGAAAGTGCTATGCTTGTTTGCAACCCTGAAACTTTACTCTCCCTGCCTGAAGTACCCAACCCTGCCCTCTTTTCCTGGCTTATAACTGCTTACATTTAGTAGTCATTTAAAATATTTCCTCTGTATGAAATATTTTTTGATCTCCTAAGGTAGCCTGAACCACTCTGGTGTTTGAGACAATAAGATTTCTATCATAGCACTGCATTTATCATTCAACCTAAGACATTTTCCAAAGTGAAAGGATAGTAGCAAAAATTACAGTATCCAGTAGGTTTAAATTGGGACTGTCCTGAGAAAATTATGCTGTGTGGTTTCTCTATTTATAACTCATATTTATGTTCATATGACTGTGTTCTCCTCATAAGATCCTCACTGACAGTGCAGCATTTATCATTTTACCACTAACTCCTAGTATGGTAACCTAGTCCCTGGTTGGTTGAGTGAATGAATGAATGAAGCTTGAACCTGTAAATGATATATATATTAAAAAAAAAGGTACAAGTGCCCAGGCACCATGTCAATCAGGTTAGTGAGGCTTTTTTCATTTCTACTAATCCATTATCTTCCCCTCACCTCTGCTCTGGTGCATGACTCATTCTGTTCATTTTTCATTTTCTGGTTTTGTTATTTTCTCTTAAGCTGGAGATCAGGAGTCAAAAAAGATATAATCAGAGATATCTCTTAAATGTCAAGTAAATTGTTCCTCTCCTGAGGGTTTTCATAACATGGAGTGTTTTCTTACTTTTGTTTTTCTTCATCAAATATTTTAGAAGAGGATCAAAGATATTTTCCCCACAGTTAGTGTATCCAAACATATTTTTTAATTTCTTTTCTTGCTTTGAAGCTGTTGATCTTAATCTCCTAATGCATTTCAATGATACCAAACTAAGTTAATACTTATCAAACAACTTATACTGCTGACCTTTATTTTCTCTCTTTTTGTGCTACCATACTTTCATTTGCCAATTTTGCATGTGTTGAATACTGAAGGTAAAACACTGTGGTAGGTGCTAGGGATTCAGAAATTAATGACACAAGGCATAAGTCACAATGATTTACAATAAAGCAATAGTTGAACCTGACAGCTTAAATCAATTACTATAAAACACTACTTTATTCTATAATAGTTTTTATACTTCCCATATTTCCATCACCTTTCTCCTCCCCCACCACATTAGCACATATCCATCAGCTGAAACATTTGTCAAAAATTTTGATGGAAGCTGACATAGAACGAATGGCAATAACAAATAATATCTCCATTAGTTGAGATAAAGGCTATGGGACTCTTACAAAAAGACTATAAAATATCATAATCCTTCCTTATCCATGGGGGATACATTCCAAGACCCTGTAGATGCCTGAAACCATGGACTATACCAAACTCTATAGAGGAGGTCCTAAAATAATGTCATTGGTTCAGTGTTTTTTTATAACATTTTTGATATGCATAGGAACTTAGCTCTTGTTTGTATCAATTAGCCTGTGGTAAAATTGATTTTTTTATACATCCTTTCACTGCAGTTTCAAAAACTTATTAAAGATGTTAAGTGAAGACTTACTATATATGCTATGTTTTCACATATACGTACACACCAATTATAAAGTTGAACATACATTTTCACAGTAAGTAACAATGAGAAATAATAAAATAGAACAATTATAACAATATATTATAATACAAGTTATGTGACTGCAGTCTCTTCATTCTCTCCGATTAACCAATCTGGTAACTCAGATCGCTACTAAATGACTACCATGTGGGTTATATATAGAGCACACGTACATTGGACAAAGGGATGATTCAAATCCAAGGTTCAATATAGTTGGACACTGCAAGATTTCATCACACTACTATTAGCCTAAATACATAAATGTTTATTTCTCTCTCTCATATGTTTGTTCTGTGTAGTTTGTCAGGGAAGTTCTATGTCTCAGATAATTCAGGGACCTAGATTCCTACCAGCTTTTTCTTTATCTCCCTAGGGTGTTGCTCTCATCTGTACAATGTTAGTTTTCTGCTATGCCTTCTGAAACACTCCATGAGAGGGAGAAAAATGCACACTCCAGGGAGAGGGAGTAACATAAAATCAGAGATAATGTGGAAGTACTTATTCCTTCTACTTATATTCTTTTTTCTAAATTTAATTATATTACCACACTTAACTGCAAGGGAAACTAGGAAATATGCACCTGAACCAGATGGTTTGTGTCTGATTGAAACTATAATGGAAAGAAAGTGAGAAAGAGGTTTGGCAAGACAACTATCCATCTGCACAGTAACTTTATTTATTTAGTACATACTCTGTGCTATGTCCTGTGCTAATAGATGTCATTATTGGACTTATTTAAAAGATGAGTAAAACACTTAAAGGCATACAAACTGTATACTGTGTAATTCCATAGTAATTAATCACATAGACTATCAAATGAATGTTGCCCCTGGAGTTATGGAACGATGGTCTTCACAGATGAACTCTATTACTTTGTCTAGGACTTAGGAAAGTTTGTGAACCTTCCCAAGTTTCTTGCACAGCTGGTAAGTGGCAGAGCTGGGGTTTAAATGTGATGTGGAGGGCTCCAGATCTTGTGCCCTTACTTGACACACAAAATTGTGTGCTAATGAACATGTTAAACAGTGACTGTGCCTTAATGAATTATCCCTCTCAGCATTAATTTTCATTTTAATTGGGCCTTTACTCAAAGGTTAGATAACAGGTTGGCAATATTTTTCTGTAAAGCCCCAGGTAGTAAATATTTTAGGTTTGCAGCCCATATGGTCTCTGTCACAAATACTCAACTTGACCATTATAGTGTGAAAGCATCTATAGCCAATGTGTAAATAAATGACAATAGCTGTTTTCCAGGGAAACTTTACTCTCAAAAACTGGCAATTGGGGTAAATTTGGCTCACAGGAGGTAGTTCGTGATCCCTAGATTAGATAGGAATTTTAGGCCAAAACTGACTGTATTAAGGCAGACTGATATTAAGGCACTACTTGTGTACAATGAGAATGACTTTTATGTACATGTGCTGCCACATGGATTTACTGAAAACCTAGAGGGGAACAGAAGCTAGCATTATAAGCTGTTACCCTGAGCCATTCTATTTTGTACCCAAAGAACGTAACTTAAATTTTAAACTTAATTTCTAGATTTGAAACATTACCAAACTAAATCTGTTAAGTCTTTTTCTCTGAATAGCAAGAAATTGTTGTAAGACATTAAAGCTCCCAAGAGATGGAAATAATGTAAATTAATTTTCTATTATTATCTGCACTACCTGGCCCCCAGCACATCCTATACTCTATGACAGCAATTTTCAACCTTTTTCATCTTGTTGCACATGGAAGTATTAAAATTCTGTGGTGCACCAAACTATATATTATATTTTTGGAGATCTGACAAAAATATGTATAATTTTGATTTATAAAGATAATAATAATTACCTACACTTTTGCTCCGAATAGACTTTTTAAAAATCAGGTGCCTATAATTATATATAAAAATTTCTGGAACCAAGAATTTACCCAATCAGATGCAATTTTATTATGAAACATGACCAATAAGATGCAACTCTATTATATGACCTATATATTTATGGTTAAAGACAGGGCATTTACACTGGATAGCTATTGTTGTGTTGGCTGTTGTCATTTTTTTAATTGACAGTTTAAGGGAAAAGAAGTAACTGTCTCTGACTAAATAGGTATTGTATATTTTAAAAATTCTTGGAGCACACCAGGTAAAAACTGTCACTCTTTGTCTTTTATTGCTCTTTAAGTCTTCAACAGCACACATCATTTCATGTTTCTCTCAGCCCACAGCTATTGTCATTGCACCAAATTAGAAGACTCAGACTCTCCTCTCTCCTTAGTCAATCTCCAACAGTCTTTTAAGTCCTAGAGCAAATTGCACCTCTTATCTAAGGTTTCTATAGCTGACCTTTCTTTGGACTTCAAAGGTAGATTTTTTCCTTATCTTTATTCCTATGGAATTTCTTACTCACTCACTGACTTAGTGGTGCATGTTTATGTCCTTCTGAAGAAGAGTGAACATACTGACAAGTAGAACTGCGATTGCTCATTTTCCTATTTCTTACTGTAGGATAGTTTATGGCACATAGTAAAAAACACAGACCATATTGCTGAATAAGTGAATGAATAATTTGTATTTAGAAATGTGCTGTGGCATTTTCATGACATAGGTGCTATGGATATTGATAAATTCTTATTAAATGACTTCATTAATCTTATAAATTCTAGATGAGTTTCTATTCTTTAATAGAAGGAGTTAAAATGACTCAAGCATTAATAAAAGAGATAGAGGGTGCCATTCTGTTTGCAAATAAAAATTATATGTAAGGGGTACATTTTGAAAGCTTTATTATTCTCTAAATTAATCATGATCCTGTTGCTTCGTAGTTTAAAATCCACCAATGGTTGCTCATTCTCTCTCAATGAAGACCAAACTCTTTAGCACACAAGATCTCAACATTGGCTGAACACCATCTGGAGAACTATTAAAATATGTCCATGCTTGTGCCCAAACCCAAACGAATTTAATAAATATCTCTGGGAGGGCAACCTTAGAGTCAGAATGGTTTTACTCTTCCTAGGTGATTCCTATATGCAGCCTAAGTTAAGAACCACTTAGAAATACCTATAGTTATGGTTGTCACCTTTAGTTATTTCCCATGGTAAAAACGTTTATTTTTTAAAGCTAGGCTATTGAGTACAGCTTGAAGCTGTACCAGTGATTAAGTTTAACAGCTCTGAGAGCTCTCAGGCTTTACCTGATCCACTTCCAGGCTTGGTGTTGGTAAAGTTGACCTTGTGAACAACTTGGTTGTTTATACACACAAACTGGTCTAGCACAGGGAACCACAAGATGTGGATTGCTGATAGCTCCAACCAGGTTGCCTAGACCCACTCACAGGCAGCATCATATATAGGTGTGAACTAAAGTCTTTGCAGATCTACCTAATATATAGAAACAACCACAAAGAAGCAGACAAAATGGGAAGACAAAGAAACAGGCCCCAAATGAAAGAACAAGAGAATCCTCAATAAGAAGAGCTAAATGTAAGGGAGGCAAGCTTTTTCAGATACAGAGTTCAGGGTAATGGTTATATGGATATTCAACAGCATGAAAAAAAACATAGAAAACATAAAAAAGGACCAGGCAGAAATAAAGATTGCAATATATGAAATAAATAATAGACCATAAGGAATAAACAGTAAGTCAGATGAAGCAGAGGGTTGATTTGGTTATTTGGAAGACAGGGTAGAAAAAAAACACCCAACCAGAACAGCAAAAAGAATAAAGAATTTAAAAGAATTGTGAGAGCTTAAGAAACCTTAGGGACAACATGAAGCATAACATCTGCATCATGGGAATACCAGAAGAAGAGAGTAAATAAGAAATTGAGAACCTATTTGAAGAAATAATGGCTGAAAATTTCCCTAGTCTGGTGAAAGAAGAAGACACACAAGTCTGGGAAGTGGTCCACACCAATAAACATTATAATTAAAATGACAAAGCTCAAAGATGAAAAGAGGATCTTTAAAAAGCAGATAGTTACCTACAAGAGAGCTCCAGTTATATTGTCATCTGATTTCTCAATGGAAACATTTCAGACCAGAAGGGAGTAGCATGAAATATTCAAGGTGATGAAAAGCAAGGACCTACAACTAAGGCTATTTTACCCAGCAAGGCTATCATTAAAAATCAAAAGAGAAATAAGGAGATTCCCAGACAAGAAAAAGCTAAATGGGTTTGTTATACCAAATCAGTACTACAACAAAAATTAAAGAGCTTGCTTTAAGAAGCAGAAAATGAAAGAAAAACAGAGGAAAATATCTTAAAAATAAAATAGCAATAAAAATGTACCTATCAATATTCATCTTAAATGTAAGTAGCTTAAGTGCTACAACCAAAAGACATAGAGTAACTAAATAAATTTAAAAAAACAAGATTTCTATATATATTGTCTCCAAGAGACTCACCTCAGATTGAAAGATATACACAGACTAAAAAAGGGATGGAAAAAGATATTTCATGCAAACAGAAAGGAAAAAAAAAAACGTGGTATCAATATTTATATCTGAAAAACTACACTTGAAAACCAATACTATGGTAAGAGGTAGAGAAGGATCCTACATATGATAAAGGGAATAATCCAATAAGAAGATATAGCCATAGTAAACAGTCACACAAGAGCACCTAAGTATATAAAGCAAGTTTGGGTGGACGTAAAAGGAGAGACTGACAGAAAATACAGTCATACTAAAGGATTTTCCCCATTTGACTTCAATGGATAGATTTTCCAGACAGAAAATCAACAAGGAAACAGGGCCTTACACAACACACTAGAGCAAATAGATTTAATTGATATCTTCAGAGCATTTCACCCCAAAACAGCAGAATATATAAACTTTTAAGTGCCCATGGAATGTTTTCTAGGATAAACCATATGTTAGGACACAAAACAAGTCTCAATAAATTAAAGAAGAATGAAATCATATGAAGCATTTTCTCTGAGCACAACACTATGAAGTTAGAAATCATTCACAAGAACACTGAAAAACATACAAAGACATGGAAGCTAAATAACATGCTACTAAATCATGAATGGCTCAACAACAAGATCAAGGAAAAAATCAAAAGATAGCTTGAAATGAATGAAAATGAGAACACAATAATCCAAAATCTGTGGGACACAGGGAAAACAATCTTAAGAGGGAAATTCATAGCATTACAGGACTATCTAAAACAAACAAACAAAGCTCAAACAAACAATCTAACTTTACACTTAAAGTGAATAGAAGAAAGAAATAATATAGATCAGAGGGGAAATAAACAAAAGAGAGCCTTAAAAAAAAAATGGTACAAAAGATCACTGAATCCAAGACTGGTTCTTTGGAAAGATAAACAAAATTAACAAAGTGTTAACGAGACTCATTAAGAAATAAAGTGAGAGGGCGGGGAGAAAATGGCGGAGGAGTGAGAGGTGGGTATGCTTGCTTGCTCCTGAGACCTGTCCATAGTTTAGTCTAATTGTGGACAGAGCATCTCAGTTAATATCTGGATACTGGGAGGAGTTGAGCCTTGGCACTGCTGGATCAGAGAAGATCATCTGGGAGTGAATTGTCTGGTGAAGATAGTGGAGGAGAAAGGGATGAGATGGGTTTTCTGACTGGCTTGGCTTCCTGAATTGCTGCTGGCAGTGCACAAAGACTTTTAAGTGACCCTGGGTTTCCCCAGAGAGAAGTTGGGAGGAGAGCAAGGCTCTATCCACTGGCAGAGCCAGAAGTGGGCCAGGCAGCATCTGGCTCTGAGAGGCAAGGAACAGTGTAATGTTGTGTGTGTGTGAATGTGTTTTTCTTTTTCCTTTTTCTCTTTTGATTGTCTTTTGCAGAGAGGGGAAGGAAGGCTAGGGTTGGGGCAAAGGTCTTAAGGAACACAGGCGCAAAACCACACTCGTCCAATCCCCAACCCTCCCCCTGGGTCACACAAGTGCGCACATGGAAGTGCCCCAGTCCATCTGCCCAGGAGCACCCAGGCACCTCTGGCCCGCACCAATAGAAGCACAACAAAGCCACCAGTCGGTGCACACAGGCGCCCCCGGCCCACAGCAAGAGGTGCAAAACCAACTCATCTGCCAGTATGCAGAGGTCTCCCCATCTGCCAGAACAGGCAAGAAACCAGTCCGCCCACAGCCAGCCCTGTGCTGGTGAACAGAGGAGCCTTGGACCTGCCCGCCCCAGTGTGCAACAGGTCAACCCGACCCTGGCCTATGCAAGGGAGTGCACTCACCCCTGGCTGAGGCCAAATGAGGGTGAAGTAAACTAGAGGTACTCTGTAATAAGTTTTGGGTGCTGGCTCTTGAGAAAAAGCTGGGAGAGCAGCGGACTAGGTCCCAGCACAGAATCATCCCCAGTGCTATGGGAGAAATCACTTAAGCAGACTGCTCCCCTCCAAATGATATCAGCTGGAGGCAGCAGCTCAACAACTGTATACAAGAACGTCACACCACAGCAGAAAAAAATCAAAGCAGATCAATCAAAGAAGCAGAAACAAGATGAGTGCCCAAAATGGTGAAGCAGAATAACAACCTCGCCAAACAGAAACAACACCCCATCAAAAGGAAAGGAGGAATTCCCAGAAGCAAGGGTAGATGAAATAGAAGCAAGCAAACTATCAGACATGGAATTCAAAACAATAGTAATGAGGAAGCTCAATGAACTTGACAAACTCGAACAAAAGTAAAAAGAACTCCTGGGGAACTACAAGGAACTCCAGAGAAACTACAAAGAACTCCAGGGAAGCAACAAGGAACTTACTGAGAACCACACCAGCATAAAAAAGGACATAGAAACTATCTATAATAACCAGGAAAAAATTAAGAATACATTTTCTGAACTGAAGAACACTGTAAAATCAATCAAAAGCAGGCTAAATGAATCAGAGGATCGGATCAGCGAGTTAAAAGACAACGTAGAAAAAAAATTCCCAGACAATGCAACGAAATGAAAAAAGACTGAAAAAGAATGAAGAGGGTTTAAGAAAACTGTAGAACAACATGAAACAAAACAATATCCATATCATAGGGATAAAAGGAGAAGAAGAGGAGCATGGGATAGAAAACCTAATTGAAAAACAATGACAGAAAATTTTCCTAACTTGATTAGAGAAAAAGTCATGCAAGTCCAGGAAGCACAGGGGGTCCCAATGATGATAAATACAAAAAGGCCCACTCTAAGGCACATCATAATTAAAATGACAACATTCAAAGACAAAGAGAGAATCCTAAAAGTAGCAAGAGAGAAACAGCAAATAACATACAAGGGAGCTCCGATAAGACTATTAACTGATTTCTTAACAAAAACACTGCAAGCCAGAAGGGAATGGCAAAAAATATTTCAAACAATGAAAAACAAAGGACTACAACCAAGACTACCCTACCCAGCAAGGCTCTCCTTCAAAATGGAAGGTGAAATAAAGAGTTTCTGAAACAAAGGAAGACTAAAAGAATACATCTCCACCAAACCAGCATTGCAAGAGATGCTAAAGGGACTGCTGTAAGAAAAAGAAGAAAAAGAGGGAGGGAGAGGAACACAGGTAAAAATGGAAATAAATAAATACCTGTCAATAATAA
The DNA here is from genome assembly GCF_987537825.1 of Furipterus horrens. Lineage (NCBI taxonomy): Eukaryota > Metazoa > Chordata > Mammalia > Chiroptera > Furipteridae > Furipterus > Furipterus horrens. The sequence goes on along the minus strand of NW_028327172.1, from coordinate 76,761,316 downwards.
CTTTAATATAATTGGATTAAATGTTCCAATTAAAAGACATAAGGTAGTGAAATGGATATGAAAACATGACCCACATATATGCTGTCTACAAGAGAAACAATTCAAAACAAAAGGTTTACACAGACTGAAAGTGAAGGGATGAAAAAAATATTCCAAGCAAATGGGCATGAAAAAAAAGCTGAGGTAGCAATATTTATATCAGACAAAACAGATTTCATAGCAAAGGCTATAAAAAGAGACAAAGAAGGACATTTTATAATACTTAAGGGAACAATCCATCAAGAATATATAACCATGATAAACATATATATACCCAACATAGGAGCACCCAAATATATAAGGAAAATCCTGGAAGACTTCAAAAAGGATATCAAGAGCAACATAATCATAGTAGGGGACTTTAACAACCCATTGTCAACAATGGACAGATCTTCGAAGCAAAGAAAAGCCAAGGATATTGAGGCATTGAACAAAATTCTAGATCAAATGGATTTAGTTGATATATTTAGAACTTTTCACCCCCCAAAAGCAAAATATACATTCTTTTAAAGAGCACATGGAACATTTTCAAAGATAGACCACATGGCAGGGCACAAAACAAGATTCAACAAATTCAAGAAAATTGAAATTATATTAAGCATCATCTTAGATCACAATGTCCTGAAACTAGAAATCAACCTCAAGGAAAAAAAATCAAAGATATTCAAACTCATGGAGAATGAATAACATGCTACTAAATAATGAATTGGTTAACAATGACATCAAGGAAGAAGTCAAGAAGCTTCTGGAAACAAATGATAATGAGCACAAAACAGCCGAAAACCTATGCGACACAGCAAAAGCAGTCCTGAGAGGGAAGTTCATAGCAATACAGGCCTACCTGAAAAGGATGAGAATCCCAAATAAAAAATCTAACCCTACAACTATAAGAACTAGAACAACAACAACAAACAAAACCTAGGGTGAGTAGAAGGAAGGAAATCATCAAGATCAGAACAGAATTAAATGACATAGAGACTAAACAAACAATTCAAAAGGTCAAGAAAAGTAGGAGCTGTTTCTTTCAAAAGATAAACAAAATTGACAGGCCTTTAGCCAGGCTCATCAAGACAAAAAGAGAGGACCCAAATAAACAAAATCAGAAGTGAAAGAGGAGAAATCACAACAGTTACCACAGAAATACAAAGGATTGTAAGAAATTACTACAAACAACTATATGGCAAGAAATTTGACAACCTGGATGAAATGGATGAATTTCTAGAAACATATAATCTTTTAAAACTGAATCAAGAAGCAGAAATCCTGAACAGACCGATAACAAAGAGTGAAATTGAAGCAGTAATCAAAAAATCTCAGCACACCAAAGCCCTGGACCAGATGACTTCACAGGTGAATTTTACAAAATATTTAGGGAAGAAATAGTGCCTACCCTTCTGAAACTATTCCAAAACATCCAAGAATAGAAAAGATTCCCAAACTCTTTCTATGAAGCCAGTATTACCCTAATTCCAAAACCAGGTCAAGACACAGCAAAGAAAGAAAACTACAGGCTAATATCGCTGATCAACATAGATACAAAATCGTTAACAAAATATTGGCAAACCAGATCCAGCAACACATTAAAAAGATCATACGCCATAATCAAGTGGGAATCATCCCAGGGATGCAAGGATGGTTTAATATTCAGGAATAAATAAATGTAATACACCACATAAACAAATTGAAGGACAAAACACACATGATCATTTCAATAGATGCTGGAAAGGCATTTGATAAAGTACAACACCCATTTGTGATGAAAACACTCAGCAAACTGGGAACCGAGGGAGCATACCTCAACATAATTAAGGCCATATACAAGAAACCTGAAGCCAACATAATACTCAATGGACAAAAACTGAAAGCATTAACCCTGAGATCAGAAATGAGACAAGGATGTACACTATCTCCACTACTATTCAACATAGTCTTGGAAGTTCTAGCCATAGCAATCAGACAAGAAAAAGAAATAAAAGGCATCCAATTTGGAAAAGAGTAAGTAAAACTGCCATTACTTGCAGATGACATGATAGTGTACATAGAAAACGCTATATACTCCACACAAAAACTACTCAACCTAATAAGTGAGTTTGACATAATAGCAGGATACAAAGTAAATATTCAGTAATGAAAGGAATTTCTATACACCAACAATAAAATATCAGAGATAGAAACTAGAAAAAAATCCCATTTACTATAGCAACAAGAAAAAAAAAATACCTAGAAATAAATTTAACCAAAAAGATAAAAAAACAGTACTCAGAAAACTACATAACAGTGAAGAAAGAAATTAAGGAAGATACAAATAAATGGAAACATATACTATGTTTATGGATGGGAATAATCAACATCAGTAAAATGTCCATACTACCCCAAGCAATTTATAGGTTCAATGCAATCCCTATTAAAATACCAACAACATATTTCACAAACCTAGAACAAATACTTCAAAAATTTATATGGAACCAAAAAGACCCCAAAGAGCCACAGCAATATTGAGACAGAAGAACGCAGTAGGAGAAATCACAATTCTTGACATCAAACTATACTACAAAGCCACTGTGATCAAAAGAGTCTGATACTGGCATAAGAACAGACATATAGATCAATGCAACAGAATAGAGAGCCCAGAAATAAACCCTGGTATATATGGTCAACTAATATTTGACAAGAGGGGAAGGAACATAAAATGGAGTGAGAAGAGCCTCTTCAACAAATGGTGCTGGGAGAACTGGACAGTGATGTGCAAAAAAATGAAACTAGACCACCAACTTACACCACACACCAGAGTAAACTCAAGATGGATCAAAGATTTAAACGTAAGCAGTGACACCATAAAAATCCTAGAAGAAAACATAGACAGAAAAATTTCAGATATTCCATGTAACAATATTTTCACCAATACCTCTCCCAAGGCAAGGGAAATAAAAGAAAATATAAACAAATGGGACTACATCAAACTAAAGAGTTTCTGCTCGGCAAAAGAAAACATGAGCAAGATAAAAAGGGAACCAAGCATATGGGAAAACATGTTTGCCAATGATACCTCAGACAAGGGACTGATTTCCAAAATATATAAAGAACTTATATATCTCAACACCAGGAAGACAGATTGCTCAATTAAAAACTGGGCAGGAAAAAAAAAAAGACTTTTGGCCAAGATGGAGGCATAAACAGACACACTGTGTCTCCCTCCACAACTAAGTAGGAATACAACTACTCAAAACTACAGACAACCAGAAGTTCCAGAAAATCAAACTGCATGGAAGTCCAGCAAACAAAGATATAAAGAAGAAATACTCATCCTGACAGGTAGGAGGAGCGGAGCAGGGGAGGAAAGGAAGCGATGTGGTGGCGGCAGCAGCAATGGCAGTGGCAGGCCAGCAGAAAATACAGTCACACATTTTAAAAAGTCAGGAGGGACTCCTGGGGAGTGTTCCCATCTCCTCACCAGACCATGCAGCTCACAGTCCCAGCACCAGGAAAAATCCAGCCTCATTGCTTTTGACTCTACAGACCAGTGAGGGCTGGAGTGGAGGCAGAAACTGCCAGTCTCAGCAGAGTCCACTTGTTTAAAGGGCCCCCACGGTCCTAGAACATTCGCATGCCCACCCACTCTGGGAACGATGGCCAGCGCAGCAGCTAGAGGGTGCCAGTGCTGTTCAGAAGTGGGAGAGTTGCCTGGAAAAGGGGCGAGTGCACCACAACGTGGTGAAACAGGTCGCTCTATTCTGAGAAATCTCTAAGGCCCCGCCCCTTACAACATAACAGGAGTGACAGCTCTACCTGGGATGCGGAAGCAAATAAACACTGCAGCCTGTCAAAATGAGGAGGCAGAGAAGTATAGTCCAAAAGGGGAAATGAATCAAGGTTCCACTGGGAGAACTAAGCGACAAGGAGATAACCAACCTAACAGATTTGGAGATAGACAACCTAACAGAAGCAAAATTTAAAATACTGGTGGTAAAGACACTCACAGTCTTGACAGATATGCTTGAGTATGGCAAACGCATAAGAGAAGAAGTGAAGTCTATGCAAAGTGAAACAAAAGAAAATGCAGACAAAAGCAATGGTGAAGGGAAGGAAACCAGGGTTCAAATCAATGATTTGGAACATAAGGAAGAAAAAAAACTAACCAGTGCAGAATGAGGAAGCAAGAATTGAAAAAAAAGAAAATAACTTCCCAAATTTTGCGAAGGAGATGGACATACAGGTCTAGGAAGCACAGAAGGTCCCAGGCGAGCTGGACCCAGAGGGGACCACACCAGAATGCATCATGATTGAGATGCCAAAGGTGAAAGACAAGGAAAGAGTCCTAGGGGCAGCAAGAGAGAGGCATAGAGTTGCCTACAGGAGGATGCCTATAGAACTATCAGCTGATTTCTCAGAGGACATTTTGCAGGCAGGAAGGAACTGGCAAGAAGTATTCAATGTGATGAAAAGCAACCTACAACCAGGATTACTCCATCCAGCAAAGCTATCATTTAGAATGGAAGGGCAGATGAAGGGCTTCCCAGGCAAGGTGAAGCTAAAGGAGTTCATCATCACTAAGCCATTATTGTATGAAATGTCAAAGAGACTTACTTAAAGAAGATCAAAACTATGAACACTAAAATGACAACAAACTCACAACTATCAACAACTGAATCTAAAAAATAAAAACAAAATCCAACTAAGGAAACCAGAATAGAAACAGAATCATAGGTATGGGAATCATTTGGAGGGGTAGCAGCTGAGAGGGGGCAGAGGGAGAAATGGGGAAATGGTGCAGGGACTAAGAAGCATAATCAGTTGCTACAAAATAGACAGGGGGATTTTAAGAATAATATAGTAAAGGGTGAAGCAAAAAAACTTATATGTATGATGCATGGACATGAACTAAGAGGGGTGGGATTGCTGGAGGGAAAGGGGGTACTGGGCAGAGAGGAGCAAAGGGGAATAAATTGGAACTACTGTAATAACATAATCAATAAAATATACTTTAAAAAATGGGCAAAGGACCTGAACAAATACGTCTCCAAGGAGGATATACAGGAGGTCCATAGGCATATGAATGAATGCTCAACATCACTAGCCATCAGAGAGATGCAAATAAAAACCACAATGAGATACCACTTTACACCTGTCAGAATGACCATCATCAACAAATCAACAAACAACAAGTGCTGGCGAGGGTGTGGAGAAATGGAACCCTAGTGTACTGTTGGTGGGAATGCAGACTGGTGCAGCTACTACTGAAAACAGTATGGAATTTCATCAAAAAAGTAAAAATGGGACTGCCCTTTGAACCACTGATTCCACTGCCAGGATTATACCCAAAGAATCCAGAAACACCAATTCAGAAGCACCTATGCATTCCTATGTTCATAGCAGCACTATTTACAATAGCCAAGTGCTGGAAACAGCCTAAATGCCCATCTGTAGATGAGTGGATTAAAAAACTATGGTACATTTACACAATGAAATACTATGCAACAGAAAGAAAGGAGGAACTCCTGCCATTTGCGACAACATGGATGTAACTAGAGAGAATTATGCTTAGCAAAATAAGCCAGGCAATGAAAGCAAAAAAAAAAAGCTATATCATATCACCTGATACAGGATACTAATAAATAACACAAACAATGAACAAAATTGAACAAGGAACAGAGTAACAGTTATCAGGGGGCAGGGGGGAGGGAGAGAGGGGAGTAAGTAGGGGAAGGGTTTAGTAAAAGAACTAGTATAAATAACCTGTGGCCACAGAAAATGGGGTGGGGTTTGACTGTGGGAGAAGTGGTAGCCTGGATGAAGGGGGAGCAATGATGGAAAAAATGTGACCACTGTAATAGAAAAACAATAAAAATAAAATAAAATAAAAAAGAAATAAAGAGAGAGGACCCAAATAAATCAGAAAAAAAAGAGGAGAAATAACAACAGACACCAAAGAAATACAGAGGATTGCAAGAAAATTTTATGAATCACTATATGCAAACAAACTGGATAAGCTGGATAAAATGGATGAATTCCTAGAAATATATAATTTTCCTAAAGTAAATAAGGAAGAATCAGAAAATCTGAACACATAGATTATACCTAGTGAAATTAAAGTAGTAATAAAAAAACTCCCCACAAACAAAAAGTTTGAATTTTAACTTTAAAGTAATGAGAAGCAACATAATTACCTTAGGTTTTTAAAGTATCAGGCACTGTTTTGAAACATGGAGATGGTGGAAGGGAAATAGTGTGAGATAAGTGGTCCAGTTAGGAGGTATTGATATAGTAAGTTATAATTGAAACTCACAATAATTTTACAGAAAAAAAGTCCCAGCTTAATTCTGTTATTCATATAACTGGGTTAATGAGAAGAGTTTTAGAGCATTCTAATAAATTGTAGTTTTATTGTGCATATATATCACATTTGTCATGACATATATTCTTTTTAAATTATTGAAGGACCTCATGCACAGCATGCATAAAAGCTTTATGTAATTATTTCTAACTTGAAAACATCTCCCATCTGTCATCTGACAGTCCCATTGCCTTATAAACTTTTACGATGCATTTTAAGGCATATACATTTTAATATGATTTTAAATAATCACTTCCACTTAAAATTTCCAGAGTTACATGCAGAAAGATTAAAGTTTATCAAGAAGGTAAATGCGTAATGAGCAGAAGGGAAAAATAAAAGTTACTGAATTAAGATGGAAGCATTTATTCCACATTTTATTATGTTTTTATGCTGTTGTGTGACTTCTGTACATTGATGCTTGTCACTGGCCTTCCCAGTTATTAAAAGCCTGTCAAGATGTGTCATGAAGCTGCTTCTTGTCCTCTACAAATCCACATGAAGCTATCTCTAATTGAAACATTTCCATGGGGCATATGAATGTCCCATACATTTACTCACCAAACAAAATCTGTTGAGCTCTTACTTTAACTGTTTTACTTACTGGTCCTTGTCTTTGACACAATTAGCAACATTTTTACCCTAGTGGGAAACAGAATCTAGAGAATCTAAAGTCTGGGAAATTCATGCATTTAACAGATACTTATTGAGAGTATATGATAGTATTCAAGAAATGTTTGTAAGAGTTTGGAAACAAAATGGAATCTACTACTACACACATACACACACACTCCTTAACCAGTTCTCAAATAACAAATAATAGGGGCATTAAAGCAAGTATGTGAATCAGAGGTTCATAAAGTCAAAATTGTTACTTATTATGAGGCATGAATATACCAAGTGGTACAAAATACAGAGGAGGGTGAGATCATATCAAACTGGAGGCCTGGAAGTATCAGGGAGAACTTCATAAAGGAGAAGGCATTGGATGTGAACCCTGAAGGATGAGACAGATTGTCTTTTCAGAAATAAATGGAGTACCTTCCTTTTAAAGCACTCACATGAACAGGCAAGGAGGCAGAAAAGCAGAAATTTAAAAGGAAACTGTGTATAATACTAATAAAAATATGTGACCCAAAATATAGTCTTATTTCCTCAAAAGCATGATGCCTTTACTTGAGAAATAAGTAAAGAATGAGTGACAGTGTTTTTGGAATGTTTAGTACTTTAAGAAGAGAGGCTTACATAAAAACAACCATCTCCTCAAACATGATCAGGATAGTTTCTTTGTCCCTAAATTATCAGTTGACAAATCTGGGTTTGCTTAATTTTATTGTTGGCCATAACCTAATAATTCTTGGGCAGTGAGTTACTTTTCAATATTTTTGAATATTTGCCCTATTTTTATTTCTGAAAACCCTTCAATATCGCATTCATTCCTGAAGTCAAGGTAGTCTCTATTTGTTTTTGTTTTTTACTATATTGTTCGTCCAACCAGCATCAGTGAACTGGAAGGCTGTATAGGCATTGAATGAATGATGCTCAGTGCAAAGGTGATGTTTGGAACACATGGTATCTCAAGTTAATCATAATACCTACCTTTTTGTAGTATTTTCTACCAGCAGAGAACTTGATATCCATAAGCATAGGTAAACCCCACCTTAGCCAGGTAAGGTAAATACTGTTATATGTCTCATTTTACAAAGAAGAATATTGACACGAGGTGACTCAAATTTCTTTACTAAGGTCACACAATTAGGACATGATTCAACTGGTGCTCAACACATTACGTTATTTCTCATATGAGTTAAAGCACTTCAAAACTCCATTCATTCACCTTAGTCCATCTTTAGGTTTTCAGGTTTCTGTGCTAACAATGCCGAGCTTCCCTATGGGCATGAGACTTCCAGAGTCGCTCTATCTGGATTCAGTACCATTTTAAAATTTAGTATCTCTTGAGAACTGAACCTAAAAGGCAGTTCTTTAGTGCAAGGAAACGTTGGGAAGAAGTAAAACTTCCATCAAGCAAAATAAGCAATTATTAAATAAACAAATTGATGACCTGGATGGGTGTAAAAGGCTATATTCTAGCAGAATTTTACAGCAGCAATTGTATAGATCCCTGGAAGAGAGAAATCTCAGCAAGGTGGAACCTGAGGCCTGAGGAGAGGGGCACAATGTTCACAGGTGGGAACATAAAAACAATGGAACACTGGACAAACTGCATCTGACAAAAGTATGCTGGTCCTTGAAGAAGAGGTTTTATAATTCTGGCATTTTGTTTTTCTGGGCATGCAACAACTGTTTTACAAATAGCAGACAGACGGTTAGTAAGATAACACTAATGAGACATTGGAAGACAGGACACTAAGTTATGGTCAAACCAAAAGGAGAGGTAAGACTTGGGATGGAGCAATGTCCAGAGGAATAAAATCACAGAAGCTGCAGCCAGCAGCCTCTCCATCTAGATTTCCAGTCTCCTTGAGCCATGGCATCCTGGACCAATGTGCAAAAGACGGCCATTTGGTGGCCAAATGCTATGCTATTTCTTCAGCTGCTTACTCACTTGGGTATCATGCAGTATGACTGCTCCATATGGCAAAACAATTTAAAACAGTCCAGTCTATCATTTCTTAACTTTATTTTTATTGTTGACATTATTACAGATGTCCCTCATTTCCACCTCCATTTTCCCACCTTCACCAAACCCCTCCCCTCCTTCCCTCTGGCTATCACCACACTGTTGTCTGTATCCACGGCTTATGCAGATATGTTCTTCACCTTCCTTCACTCAGCCCTGCCTTGTCCCTCCCATCCTACAGCTGTCAGCCTGTTTCATGCTTCCATGCCTCTGCTTCTATTTTGTTCATCAGTAGTCTACCATTTCTAATCAATTTTGGAAGAAACTTAAAGGGCTTTAGAAACAACATCGTGAAGGAAAAAAAATTTGTTTTTAAAAGAAGTAATATTTGTCATTAGGAAAATATTTTAGAGTCTGAGGTCAGTCTGACAGCAGAATAATTATCAAGACATCAGCATTTTCATGTTCAAGAGGAAATCAGAGTTAATGAGGGAAATACTGGCCCAGTTCTGCACTGCAATTTTATTTAACTGAGCTAATAATTGTTTATGAGTGCAGTGAGGTCAACTCTAAATTCATATGATATCCAAGTCTAATGAAAAATAAAGACCTGGGAAAAAAATGTTTTCTAAATTCCTAGAAAATAATATTTTATGTCTCAAAATTGTTTTTAATGAAATATTAATGAATGTACAATACTAACATATTCATGTACATTAACTAGATCACTGAAGATTTTTTATGTGATTATACAATAAAAACATATTCATATACACTACCTAAATAAAAATATAAAGGAGCTACCACAAAATGCTGTTACTTTCTAATGGGATGCATGGAGAACAACCTAAAGTTCACTTAAGTGGATAAACTTATTAGGCAATGACTTATACTACCCTTGCAGCATTCTGGTAATTTTCCATGACCACATTTGTTCCAATATTATGTTTAATATAAAATAATTATTCCTTGGTAACATCTCAATAATTTATATTATGATATTTCAGGCCATTAGGTCTCTGGGTGAAATTCTGTCAATTTTTTCTTTGTAAGAACACACAAGGTATCTTAAATACATTTATTTCACTCTAGAAGGATAGAAACTTAGAACGTCAGTGCTTTTAAAGACTGAGCAATACAACAATAAACAAGACAGATTTTATTCTCAGAGTTTACAACATAGTGAGAGATGAAGACAAGAAAACAGAAAAGTCACCCTATGTGTTAAACATCTAGCATAACTGAGTCCTGTAGTTCTGCGTTGCTGGAGTGGGCATGGGCATTAGGGATGTTTTAGGGTCAATGTACTAAAAATTAGAATGATTTGGGTAGGAAAATGTGCTATCAGTTTGGGGACCTGTGCGCTGAATTGGAAAAGTCTTATCCTTTAGTTAATGATGGCCTTATTTTTCTGACCCGCATTGTGTGTCCTTAGAAGATCCTTAGGTTCTTCCCTGAGGTCGTCGTCGTCGTCGTCGTCGTCGTCGTCGTCGTCGTCGGCAGCCGTCCGTCTCGAGAGACGATGGTGTATGTAAGAGAAATCTACTCTGCTTAAGAATTATTTCTTGATCTTAGAAAGAGGAAAGCTGAAAGATAAAATGCAAAAATAAAAATAAATAGCATAAAGCAACATAGTTTGTTTCAGTCAAGTTACTTATAATAATGAGAAACACCAGATACCAATAATGCATGCAAAAGTAATTTGCTGTTGTACCCTAATTATCTGCAATGCTGCATAACTTACTAATAATGGGAAACTGGTGTAAAACATTCAGATGACTCTACCATCGTTTATATTTGAATCGTGAACTCTAACAATCTTTGCCTTGTGGTTAAACAAGAGAAAATTTATTCCTAAATGGTGTTCCTAATAATATGATCAAAAGGCATATATGCAAACTGAGCCCATCTAAAGTATGAGAGTCTTAAAACAAACTTTTGCAGGAGGAAAAAAAACACATAAATGACTTGGGCTGGACGGAATTCTGTAAGTTGTTAGAAATCATTATCTTTCAAGTCAAAACAATTACAAAAGTGCAAAACTGGAGTATGGAACTTCAAATAAATTAAGTTAACTTGATTCAAATAATAATACAAATTTAATATGTGTGTGCAGCACTGAGCTCACATCAACATTTTTCTCTGTCCTTTGTTTAAATAGTTTGGTTTAAAAAGATCCTATTTCTTCACAGCCGTACAAAAGCAGAAGAGATATTGAGAGGATGAATTTACTATTGAAAGTCATGGAGAAATTCAAAATAATCATAGAAAATTATATTGAATAACAGGAAAAATAATGATGGGAAAAATAATAGTAATAAAACAAATTGGAACTTTTCTTAATAATATAGTGTTTTAATACTGTGAAACTACTGCAGGCTGGGTAAATCTACATAAATATTTTTGCATCATAAAAACACAAGAATGAAAAGGACTCAGGAGTCTATCACTGAAACAAAAATGCGCTGGTATAGACCATTTTCTTTTACTCTTTAGTTAATGCAATCTCTTTACTGTATGGAGTATCATCCTCTTTAGTTATGATGCATTTTGTTGCTTGTGGGTATTAAAAATCTCAGGTGACTCCATTCCATAGACTAGTAGATGACTTAAGAGGGGCAAAAGCCAAATGGAAATTAAGTAGGGAACAAAAAGAAAGAACAAAGAAAAGGGTTCGTATTCATTGATATGGGGCCTGAGTTTAATTTTATTTGAGATCTTCCTTGTAGTGTTCAGTGACTGGACCTTCTTTAAAGGCAGTTGTTCGGTTGACAATTGAACCACTAATGTATTGGTACTTTTCCCTATGAATTTTTTTTTATTTTTATTTTTATTTTTTGCTGAAATTAATGGCAACACTTGCTTTTTACAAAGGAGATGGATATATTACTTCTTGAAACCTTTACAGAAATAAAACAGATAGTCTGACATTAATATGAGTTTCCTCCCTGAGCCTCTAGTTTAACATGGTCACCCTAAAAATAAGCCATGTGGTGATTGCTGGGGGTGGGTGGGTGGGAGCTGTATAAGAAGACTAAATGGTAATGGAAAAAATACAATAAAGATTAAATGAAAAAGAATAAGCCAATATTTTTAAATAAAACATATTTTCATTCATTAGTTTAACAAATACTTCAGTGTCTCCTCTGGGCTAGGCACTGAGCTGGGCCCTGATGCTGGGCAAGGCAGACATGCTGCTCTCATGGAATTAAAGTGAGCTTCTGAACCCCGATTAAATGTTCATGTCTTGCATTAGTCACAAGCCCATATTTTATTATTATTTTTTCTATCATGTTACATTTCCCTTCTAAATAAATCTGAACTTTATATATATTAACATTCTTCCTCTGTCAACCAAGTAACTTCAGAAAAGTTTCCATGTGAAGACACACAGGTGACTCGTCAACAAAACTAAAAGGGTATGATTGAGACCGCTCTATAAGCTCTGCTGAAAGGCGGAATAGCTTACTTATGGATCAATAATAAAGCTCAAGAAAGATGATGTTATGAAATGGCTGAAGATAAAACACTCCAGAAACCTCAATAATGCTATAAATGTGAATAAAAATTTAACATTTTGTGGTGAAATGTATCAGCAAAAGGAATTGATATGTAGTACATTTTAAGTGATCATTATCAGTTCCCAGTTGTTGTCAGACAGTATTCAAAGTCAGTCACTTAGAAATATATTTGCATGGTTCATTCTTTCATACCTTGCTTTCTTTTCAACTATCCTTTTATCACAGCTGTCAAACTATTCTATCCCCTATAAATAGAATATGTGGCATTTTATCTGATGGAGAAGATTGAGGTAATCAGACATTAATTTTACCTCCTTACATCAATGTTTCCTATAAACTTAACTTAATATATGCATTAATTTGTTTTCAATTCATGTTTTTATATACATACATATATACATATATGTATTTATTTACTCACTCCAAAATACCATGTTTGTATTCTTGATCCTCCCTTTTTCCTATTATCTGCCAGTCACATCAGGTAAAATGGGTATGTGATCAGAGTTGTTAAATTAGGGTTAACAATAATTTTAAAAAATATTCTTCCAGCAAATCCTATTAATGTTACAAAATAGAATGTAAACATACAACCATCGAGAGTAATCACACCTTTGTCTTTTGTTGGACTATGACATTATGACATGAATAGGTTCTGGAAATATCCAAGGCAGTCACGGACCCCTCCATATATAAATGGGGACATTCAGAATGAGACTGATGAAGAAATGAGCATATCCAGTTGGGGTTTGGTAGAGTGATATACATCCATTAATGCTAACATTTCTGTGACTGTGAATGGCCTGAAGTTAGCTTTCCTCCAAAGCCTTTCACTGAGATCAGACCGTGAGGAGTCCCAGGGAATCACTGAGAGAGATTTATTAAATCAGGTTCTCCAGGAGCAGACCTTGAGGAAACAGTTTCAGAACAAGAAGTTTATCTGGGATGTGATTCTTGAAAGTACCAGGAGTGAAGTGGACTAGTGAGTTGAAAAAGGGAAAAAAGTAAGTAAAGTGTGAGTTATTTTGTATGTTACTCCTGTGAACAACTGGGATCAATCCCACTGGGGACTCACAGAAGACACCATAGAATATGTAACAGTTACCCAACCAAAGAATAATTAATTTTTTTGTTGTTGTTGTTTTTGTTGTTGTTTTTTTTTGCTGGGACCTTAATTTTCCGGCATTTCAATCTTGCTCTGCATGCAGGCCAAGCATGCTCCCTCAGCCAGAAAAATAAAAATAGCCCTTAAGTAATTACAGTAAGAAAATTTCATCACTTAGAGGTGATTTTTTGAGGGGTTATAAGCAGTGGTATCACAGCATCTGCTATTGAAGCACATAGCTTAAATATATTTGTCCAATAAGGTACATAGTAAAAAAGATGCAACAGAGCTAGATGGACCTGGATTTGAATATTGATTCATTTGCTTATCACTTATGTAACCTTGATTAAAGTTCTTAAATTTTTGTAGCCTAAGTGTCTTCATTTATAAACAAAGACAATGCCTGCATTAAAGGGCAGTTATGAAGGTTAAATGAGACTTTGGATATAGAGGTTAACATAGAGGTATGCACTTACTAGTTTGTTGTTTATTCAGTCAGTCAGTAAATACTTATGAAATATGTACTATGTGCCAACTTATGGTAGATATTAGAAACATAGAGATAAAAAAGCAAATGCAAAACCTCATGTGTCTCACCAGGATAGATGCATAATGTATAAACATATACCCATAAATATTCAACCTGTTATTATTTTTAAGACCCTTTCTTGTGCCCTATGTTGGCAGGCAAAATAATCTTAAGTCTCTCATATTTCTCCTCATTTTTTAGGGTGCTTTTCCCTTTGGTAGATCCTCCCCATACCTCTTCTGAAACTTGTGTTGCCTCTGGTGCTCAAGCGCTCTCCAAATGTCCACTCCCCCATCAAAGCATATACAATGAGTTTTATTTTGTAGGGAGGTACTTCGAGTTTATTTGTCATATCGAAAAGTGTGAAGGAAGTCACTCTAACTAAGGTGTCAACAGATGGTATGGTGTGGGGAAAATGGAGTCAGTCAAGCTCCCTCGCCCTGAAATCCAGGCATGAATGACTCAGGAGCACTAACTAGAAACCCGCATGCGCAGAACACTCACAGCTATGTAATCAATGATGTCATACTCTGGCACACAACTGGCTTTGTCTATGCTTGCTATATAGGAAGACGGGACTTTCTGCCTATGCGGATCACTCCACCCCGGAATAAAGGCATGTCAGATATCCTGACGGCTCTGCGTGTTTCCTTCCTTCAGCCCGAAACCCAAGTGAGCCTGCCTGGCCTCGAACGGTTGCAGAACATATGGTTTAATACATTACCCTCCCTACAGACTTTTCTGTCTTTAGAATAGTAAGATAGTAAAGGGGGCTAATTTTTTAATCAAGAAGTCTTTTATGGTGATTGACTACTCTGTTTGAATGAATAGGGAAGAAGAATTTTAAATGCTTGCTATTAGATGGCCATTGTATCTCATTTACTTTTCAAAACCACCCTAAGAGATGGGTATTAGTATCAAATGTCAATATTATATGGATAGAAAAGTTGGATTTTAGAGAGAGGCATTGTCCAAAGTCATTCAGCCATGAACTGTGAAAATAAGAATTCAAAATCAGGTCAAACTCTAAAGTAAATGAACTTTCTAATGCCTGATACCACCTGCCCAATAACACCTGGTAAGAGCTTTTGCTCTAACTTAACTACTCCAGTGAGATGTTTATGTGGCACATCTCAAATGCAGACCATGGGGAATAGGACATCTGGGAATGAGTAGTCAGAGTGCCTGCTTGCTTGGTGATGGAGGGTGCTGGTGGGGGTGAGGGTACATCACATATCCTTGTAGGTAATGATTTTTGTGTCATTGGATTATAATCTGGAGAATTAAAACTATGTGACAGAAGACACTCAAGTTAAAGAAGAGGTATTGTTCCTGTTAAGCACTAGAGGAGTCATCTGGGTATACTCTCCAGACACTGTTCCTCCAAAAGATAGAACATGCAAGTTGCTGAAAACATCAGTATTAGACTTCTCAGTGCACCATGAAAAGTGGCTGGGCTATGAGCAGCTGGGCTGGCTTAGGAAATGGCTGAACTAAAGGACATTTTGAAATATATGTAGCTGACAAAATTCAGCCTAAAACTATGCTTTTATTGTACTAGTTTTGTGATCCTGGGCATATTTATTTCACTACTTGAGCCTTCGTTGTTTATAAAATTGAGATTATATTGTCTGTGTCATCTAGTCACTATAAAGACTAAACTTGATTATATGTATATTATATATTACCTTGCTCGGTTAAAAATGAAACCAAATAAACATTTTACAGACTTAGCTAACTCCTTATTTCTCTGCTAATTATTTTCTGGACTCTTCATGTGGTGTCTTTCAATCAGTCATGCATCAGTCAGTCAAAGCTGCCACTTGCTGTGGACTTCAGTCCCTTTAAACTGCACAGTTATTCCTGGCTTCAACTATTCTAACAAACTCTCCAAATCAAATAGTATTTTTGGAGTAATTAGAAGATAACGGTCAATTTAGGAATGAAAAGAAGGAACTCTTTGCCTCTCCAAGTGGGCTTGGTTAGGAGAGGTCCAATATTAGGGTCTTGGCTCCAAAATGTTACACAATCAATGTATACCATCCATCACTCCCACTCATACCCATTTTTCCAAAATCATACTTCCTAACTTCTTTTACAACACAGTCAAAGGTGGCAGAGTAAGGATTCAAAGTCCAGCATGACTCACAGAGCCAGAGTTCTTAAACACTCAACTCCACTTGTTTAATAATTTGAATGGCCTCTCAGGTGAGATACAGCATGCGGTTCTACAGAAAATCTAAAGCAAACCCAGAACCTTACCCAAATAGCATGTTACTACAGAAGCACTTGGTTCATGATGTGTCTTGAGCACTGTCAGGTGGAATCTCACCTCAATCAATGGCTCCTTTTATTCCCTGCAAAGTCCCAATTTCTCTCAGCCAATGCTGGGACTCCAACTCAAACCATTTCTTTTGCTATGTTTCTATTCTTGCTAGAAATATTTCTTCCTGACACTTTTCAAATTAAAGTAACAGTTCTCCTCTCTACCACTTTTCACTCTCTTTAAATCCAAATGTGTAATTTTATCCTTTTATTTCACAATTCTCTATTTTGGGAATCACATTTCTCAATATTAGATGCATGAAAGAGCATGACCTAGGACTGTCAACTGTTTTCTTCTTCAGAAAACCAAATGAATGCTAGGATAAGCTTCAGGCACTAGGATCCATTTTTACTTATGGTAGAAATTCTTACAAAATCTGGAGGGAATTTTACTGGGTGGTGGTAATTTTTGATATATAGGTCAATTCCTGGGCACACCTTGGGCAACAGTCACAAATCACACACTGATCAACGTTACATTTTAGTCACCTTAAGGTAATTCTCTGGGCTCTGCTCCTAAAACTAAATTTTGATATTTTGCTCTTCCTTCTTACATGGTTTTCTCTCTTAGACCTTATTATATGTCCCCAAGGCCTTCATATTAAAAATATGTTTGGACTGAATGCTTGTATATTTTTGATTCACATCTTTACAAATATACTTCCTCTCTTAGATCTTAATCACTATCCTGACCACAAACTACCAGGATTATAATGAGTATTATTATCGCTGTTGTTATTGTTATGTGTAACTATGCACTATGAACTGTGCTAATTGTTCAGTTCACAAACCTCTTTGATGCTTACATCGACACTTCCCACTCAGCAACACACTGGCTATTTACTCGTGTTTGCCTCTTATTTCTCAATATAAGCCACTGGATTTGGCCACCAGATGTTAGATTATCTGCTCTCCTTTTATTGAATCTTATTCTGATTCTCACTTAGCCTCTTAGATCAGGTGACTTGAATTTTTAGAATTTTCTTCACACACTGTATCAGTAAATAAGAGGGACTTTAATTCCTTTCCCCTTAACTTGAGGTGGATATATACTTCCCTTTATCTAATAACCCATTATAGTAGGCAGTTGAAGAACAATTTTGATTTTCTAAAGGATGCTTTTTGGTCCAGATAAGGGATTCCACTTGTTTACAGTTTTTCTCTAGAACTGACGGGAATCATATCAACCTCTAGCTCCTGATATTTCCTCTAGGTGTATTCACTGGCTAGTATTCAGCTGAGCCTAATCTGGCCCCCTTTAAAAAAGACTGCAATGACTGCTAGATAGAAAGCATTGCCTCTGAGGTGATAAGAGAGGTGGGAGAAGACCAAGATGTGGGACATAGTCCCAGTCCTACAGGAACTTTAAATATAATAAGGAAATAAGGGGACAAGAGTTCCTGGGATGCTGCATGAGGTGAGGAGCAAAGTTTTCCTTTTTCTTTAGCGATTGTGATCCTTAAAGAATAAGTAGGTAAGAACAATAGTTAACATAGTTTGTAACACAGTAAAATTTGAATTCAGGTGATCTGACATCTTACGCCAGTTCTCAACCACTACTTTCTGATGCCTCTGGATAATATTTAATAGTCAGAGGGAAAGGCGAATTTCTTCCATGAACACATCAATGAAAACACAGACACAGATCTGAGAGTGTGCTCAACATGAGAGAAACAAATGGTACGTTATTTGAAATAGCAAGAGATGAAACTAGAAAGGTACTTGAGACTGATTGCTGAGAACTCTGAATAGTTTGGTAGGAAGTTTGAGAATAAGTTGATCCTTAATTGCCTCAGCAAAGTTTTATTGAGCTAAGTATGAAATATTAAGAATGTGTTAGTGAATAAAACAGCATTAAGGAAGTAAACAGGGGA
This sequence comes from Furipterus horrens, assembly GCF_987537825.1. Classification (NCBI taxonomy): domain Eukaryota; kingdom Metazoa; phylum Chordata; class Mammalia; order Chiroptera; family Furipteridae; genus Furipterus; species Furipterus horrens. Next base: position 76,743,011 of record NW_028327172.1, on the reverse strand, counting down.
AACCTTATGAAACTAATTTTATTTCAATTGTCAGGAACAAAAACAATGAGTAAATTAATCAGACTAAGTGGAGATGTGACGTATCATTCTCTTAAGAAGTGGATGATAATGGGAATTATAAAGATGGACAGTAGCTTGAGGATGTTGGAATGATGAAATTTGGGGAGGGTGGGAATTTTGTAGACTGAGAAGAGAAACTGGGGAAGGATAAATTGAACAAATAAGAGTGGGAATAATTTAAGGGACACTTTAATAGGACATAGTAGTGAGCAAATATAAGAATGTATAGACTTAAAATTGTACAGATAGAGTTCTGAAATAGGGACTAAGAAAGGGCCAGGTACATGAACTGCTGAGACTTATTCTGGCCCACGTTTTATAACCACAAGGAGATGTGAAGAGCTCACAGAAGGTTTCATTGGCAACAAAGTTAATTTTTAAAAAATCTTAATTATCTAAGAGCATGTGGAGCAGAACAAGTGGAATGACAAGTTCAATATTTTCATCTTTCCAAAGTGCTGCAGGCAAGGAAAAGTAGCCTAAAAGCAAAAGAGAATACAACGTGTTATTATACTGGAAAGTCAGTGGTGTATAATGAGAGATGGCTTTGATTTTTCTGCTTTTGAATACAGGGTGTAGGTTTTTACAGGTTGGAGTTATGAAGTTTTACATCAACGCAATATTGTTCTGAAAACTAAGAAACTTCCTGTGAATGACGCTGGGGTTTCCACTACTCAGCACTATCGACCAGCTGAAAACCACCACCAGAGTCATTAACCTTTCAGAGCAATTTCCCTTGCATTAAATACCACATCTTCTTCCTTTCTCAGTTTTTCTTCATCTCTCCTTCCTTCTTGTCTTCTTGCTGCTACTGCTATTTTTCACACATTTTAGTTATGCAGTGATCACTATTGTGAAGATTATAATTTCTTAATAAGCTAATAGCTACAAGGTTATAGTAAGACACTATGTAACTTCACTTCTTGATAATGTACAGTATCTCTGACAGTGGTATTCATAAACCATCAAAAATCAAAATGTAAAAATTGAGTGAAGAGCAATTTATACACTAAAGTATAGAAGTTTACACAACTGTATCAATACCAATCCTAGTATGACTCCAATCCCAGTAAACTGCTATGTTTTTATCTAAGGATGGTTTAAAATGAATGTTCCACCCCTATTTGGCCCACATTAGAAGAAAGCATTCAGAATTTCTCAAGGATTAATGTCATATAGCTTTTTTCTAGCTGGGGTATGGATTACTAACTAAGCATCTGGTTGACATGGAGAGGTATAATGTAGAAAGAAAGTTTATTGTAAAATGAAATTGAGTTTGACTAATTAAAAAGTAATCAAGAAAAACATTTAAGGATTATAGGTCAGGCTGCAGTGTCAAAAAATGCGGGGAATCAATATGTAAGATTACAATGTTTCTATTAAGAGGAGACAAAAATTGCTGTCCAGGAATTTCTTGAGTTATACTGCTGGATTTTCCATACTTTTAGCATTGAATTGTTGAGCCAATTTTTTTTATTTCTTACTAAGTTGATCCAACAGTTTCACTAAACTTAAGTTTTTTCTCTACACCAAGACAAAGTTCTATTAGATTTAATGTCCTCTTTTTATAATAATTACTTTTATGCCTGCTTTGCCATTTTGAAATGAATATAATAGATGATAGCCTATCTACAAGCAAAATTTTCAAAATTTTATATGTATTTAAATATTATATGACATTAAATTATCTCCTTTTATTTCTCCTTTGTATTATAGTTAAGGCATTTATTGCATTTTTACAATTTTGCAAATAGATGGGTTACCTGTTAATTTCACGTCAGAGGATTAAAGCAGGCCAGAACTCTAGTAGTTTCAAGACCCAACTGGAGCTGAAAGATCCACTTATGTGGTGGACTCAGATTCAGCTATGTTGGCCTGTACCATAGCGTTGCTCACAACGTGGCAGCTTCACTCCCCCAGAACAAGTGATACAATAGAGGGAGAGGGCAGGCACTGAAGATGGAAACAAAAGACCTTTATAATCTAATCTCTGAAGTGACATCCCTTTGCTTCTGTCCCACTTTATTCACTAAATACAAGTCACTAAATCCAGCCTACACTCAAGGGGAGGAGCTTACCCAAACTCTAGAACTGGAAGGTGAAGGTCATTGGAGCCACCTCAAGGCCTGTCTGCCATAAGTATCTTAGGAGTTTTTCCAAGGCTCTTCCAAAGAAAGAAAAAGGATGGAGCTCATGCCTTCTTTCATCTCTCTGATACCTAGCACACCTCATGGTCCTCAGTTTTGCTCATTCTTTCTTCCCTCACATTTCATTTCAACTCACATCAGCTGGCTCTTTTTTTAATATATTCCTTCTCTGCTTTCTCTTAGAACTCTCTCACACTAACCTTAAGAAAGTCTCTCTTGCCCTGGCCAGGTAGTTCATTTGGTTAGAGTATCACTCTGATACATCAAGGTTGTGGGTTCGCTTCCCAGTCAGGGCACATAAAAGAAGCAACCAATGTCTTTCCCTTCATCTTTCTCTCTAAAAATCAATCGATAATTTAAAAAGGAAATAAATTATCTCTCCAGTTTGTTTCCTCTCCTTTTTCTTCTCTTCTTGATTTTTAAAAGATCCCATTCTTCAGTGAGACCCTTGTCTTATTTTATATATGTCAATATTAAGAAAATAAAATAATAGTTCCCTATATTTTCATATAAAAGAAACATTTTTATAACCCCGAATTCCCATTTTAACTAATGTCCTTGAAAATTCACAGAAGAACCTTTCAGATTCTCTGCAAACAATCATGAGCTTGGTCATCTTTATTCAATTAAACACACTCTTCTCAAAGTATTGTTTTTAGAAATAAATATCAAATATCTTATTTGATCTGCTTTATTTGTTTAACTTAGTCACCACCATTCTAGTATTTCCTAACATAGGTCAAATAAAATGTACAATACTTGCTGAGAGAGGTTTGGAGATGCCAATGTTGGACTTAACCATTTATGAGAATTTATAATGGCGGAATAAGTACTACTCTAGCAGTTCAAAATCTTGAGGTTTACCTTCAGTTTACTGGTCCACTCACTACTCACATTACCTTGGGTAAGTCACAACAATTTGTGACAAAAAGCTCCTAAAATCCTTGTAATTTTCTATGTGATAGGAATGCTAAAAGCATCTCTTGTTCTAATATTTGGTCTTTTACTCTGGTTCCTGACATAGATGTTTCTGAGACCTCTGGAATCTTTAATGGGTTTCTTTTTGTATGTTATTAATATGACTAGTGTCTGAGAGTGCCTAGATTGCTTCAGGATGGGGACTGATGACCAGAAATGCCCAGTTAAGATTAAAGTTTGAAACTTTCACCTCTACCCTTTATCCTTTGGGGAGAAGATTAGGGCTGGAGGTTGTGTTCATAACTGAGTGTGCCTATGTGATGAATTGAAGCCTTTATAAATACCCCTAAACTATACAGCTTAGAGAGTTTCTGGGTTGGTGAACACATCCATGTGTCAAAATGATGGTGTACCCCAATTTGGGACAGAAGTACTTATGTTCAGGATCCTTCAGGACCTTATTCTATGCAAGTCTTCATCATGCTAGTTATTTATGTTTTTTACCATAAACCAGTATACGTGTGTAAGTGTCCCCCTGAGTTCTGTGAGCCATTAGAGCAAATTATTGAAACTGAAGAAGGGGTTACGAGAAGTCATGATTTACAGCCAGTTGGACAGAAGTACAATTGACAACCTGGGACTTGCTGAAGTGGGTGTGTGTGTAGGGAGGGTACGTGTGCAGTCTTATGTGAATGAGCTCTTAACCAGTGGAGTCTGTGCTAATTTCAGATGATTAGTCCCATAATTAAACTGTAGAACACCTAGTTGGTGTTAGGAGAGTTGGAGAATTGGTCAGTGTTGGGTAAACACCCACACTTTTGATGTCGAAAGCATTCTATGAGTAAAGAAATAGAGGAGTTTCCCTTAATCTTTCAGCCTATTTTTGATCATTTATATAAAGGAAATCACAATACCCACAAAAATTCCAATGTGTGCCTTCCAAGATGGGTAAAAAAAAAAAAAAGTTGTGAAGATACCTTTAAAACTTTGACAAGTTAGACAAATGTGGGTTTATTATTATATGTAACATTGTTTTTGTGAATGAAGGCCAGCTAAGTTCAAAACAACTCTCATGTAAACAAACTCGGGAAAAGCAATCCATTTGTATGGTGGGAGTTTAAAATTCACATCTATACAGATACAATTGTCTGAGTAGTTCATGTGTAAGTCTTGTTAAAGAAGTTGACATGGAAATATTTTTACTGTGATTAAATTGTAAAATTTTGCCTCAATTACTTTTAAAATTAGATTTTCATGATATTAAAATAGACAAGATAGAAGAAAGATAAGTGAAGCCACTAAATCTTCTAGTACATAGATTGACTTCAGTATTATGAGGAACCTGTGTAGCACTGAGTATATATAATGATCAGTTAATGAATGGCTTTCATAAAAGGCAGAACGGGTTTAAAGTTGCAATCATATAGCCATGGAAAATATAATATGAAGTACAGAAAAAGCTACTGTTTTTTTTTTTTTTTTTAGTTAGCTGGGGAGCAACAACAACAAAAAAATAAAGCAGTTAGGCATAGTGAGCTCTCAAGATAGCCTTCAAATAGACAAATCAATGTCAATGCTTGTTATTCTTCACTGTCCTCATATTCTGAATCAAGTCATTTTTGAGTACTCATGCTTGTGATGCACTGTGTATATCATGGAGAGCTTTTAGATGTTATTTGGTAATGACATCTTTGAAATGCAACTAACAAAGTTAGCAGGAGGAGCTTTATTTTCTTTTGCAGAAAACAGTGTGGTTCAGTGCAAACCAACTTTTAACAATTTGAGCTACAGCTTTAAATACTTCTGGTGTTCACTATAAAATGCAAACCTGATTAACAACTCGCTATTGAAAATTCAGATTCTAGCTGAATATAAGGTCAGGCAGAGAGCAACAAATTATCAATACTAGTCAAAATATATGCTGTATGATCGTCTAACCACTAGGCTATAGACCCCAAACCAATACATAACAAAATATATATGAATGTATATGAAAAAATATATGAATATATGTGAATATATATATTGAGAGAGTGAGAGAATTTTTCAGTATAATGACCATGATCACCATTATTGTTATCATCATTACTGACCATCTATCTAGTCCATAAAGCAGTATGTTGTTCTGGGTTATGCAAATAGGCTTATTGACTAAAAATATAAAATACAAAATTACTTTATAGACAAATGATGCATATAGGAATTTTGGAGATACATGGATTTTAATAGGTACATATTAAAGTAGGACTGGAAGTTAAAAGAATAATAAAATTTACCTTGTGTAGACTCACTCTCTCTGTACTGCTCTTTTTCACAGATTGTTTCCTTTAAGTTTTCAATCCCATACATAAAATATTAATATTCAGGTTCTATGTTTCACTTTCTCTTTCTTCTATATAATCTCTTTAATGCATTCCCATAGTTTAATTTCCATTCTTATGCTGATACCAAAATTTCTAGATTTATCCCAGACATCTTTCCAGACTAGTATATTTCTTTGGCTCTTATGGCTCATTTTCTGTAATGCTTAAACCTGTGATTCATTTATGTGGTCTGGGCACACTTGCAGCTCCTACTTTGCCTCCTTACAGTAGAGGTCCTTGCCAGTGTGGCTTAATTGGTTGGAGCATCATCCTGTACACCAAAATGTTGATGGTTCAATTCCTGGTCTATGTCGAGGGTTCTATCTCTGGTTGAGGTGTGTATGGGAGGCAACTGATCGATGTTTCTCTTTCACATCTATGTTTTTTTTTTTCTCTCTCTCTTTTCCTCTCTCTCTAAAATCAATATACATTAAAACATTTAAAAAATTACAGAAGAGGTATTTTACAACGTAATTAATCTAAATTAATGTGCAAAAATAAGATTAAAATTGAGGTCATTTATTTGAAGATTTTCTCTTTTTATTCAATATTTTATTTATTTATTTTTAGAGAGAAAGGAAGGGAAGGAGAAAGAGCAGGAGAGAAACATCAGTATATGAGAGAAACATCAATTGGTTGCTTCTCTCATGCACCCCAGCTGGGACCAGGCCTCATAACCTAGACACGTGCCCTGATTGGGAATTGAACCTGTGACCTTTTGCTTTGTGGGACCATGTGCAACCAACAGGCACACAGGTCAGGGAAAACATTTTCTTTTTTTGTAATATAAATACTTATTGGTATGAATTTCTCTTTCAAAACTGCTTTAGCTGCACCTCACACATTTTTATATATTGTACTTTTATGCTCTAAGTAAAAAAAAAAAAAACCACTCCTTTCTTGATTTCTTCTCTATTTAGTGGGGTGCTATTTACCATATAATTGTTTGAGAATTTTTATAAGATACTTCCATTATACATTTTTTCTTATTATTTCCTTATGATCAGAGAAAACCCTTTGACCTCTGTCCTTAGAGATTTATTGACATTTGTGTTATGGTCCACAATATGTTGAGTGAACACATAAAAAGACTATGTATTTTGTAGTTGCTAGTTGATGTGTTCTATAATATCAATGAAGTTCAGCTGATTAATAGAATTATTCAAATCTTTATCTTTACTGATTTTATGCCCAATTGTTCTACCAACTATTTAGAGAGTATGTTAAAAATTCAAATTATAATTATGGATAGGTCTGTATATCCTTGCAATTCTATCAGTTTATTTTCTCTATAGCTGTTGTAAGGTCCATAAACATTTGTTATGTCCTCTTAATGACTTGACCCCTTCATTACTATGAAATAAAAATTTTGATCTGTAGAAATAAGTTTTGCACTCTTATCTATTGTATTTGATATTAATATGATCACTCAAGCTTTAAAAATATATATTGTAAGCCTCAAAGTTCTTTCTCCTTTGTTTTAACAAGTTTATGTCTTTATATTTAAATTGGGTTTCTTGTAGCCAGTATAAAGTAAGTTCTTGCTTTTCATCGTTCATCTAACAATCTGTATTTTAATTAGGGTGTTTATACTATTTATACTTACGTATGAAATTGATACAGTTGTATTTAAATGAACCATCTTAATATGTGTTCTTTATATTTTTCCTATTTGCTTTTATCTTTTTTCCTCTTCTTATTTTTATATTACTTAAGTCCAACTCTTTTGTGTGTATTTTAGTGGTTGTTTTAGAGTTTATAGTCTATAACTTTAACTTATCAGTCAGTCTTCATGTGGTATCATACCATTTTTCACATAGTATGTGATCTTTTTAAGATTTTACTTTCATTTTTCCTGCCATGGCCTTTGTGCTATTAATGTCATGCATTTTAATTCTATATTTATTATATATTACCCAATACTCTGTTATTATTTTTGCTTCAAAATCAATTATACTTTAAAATTTTTAAATAATAAAATATTTTATGTTTACTCATGTAGTTACCAATTCTGGTGGGTTTTATTCCTTTGCATAACTTCAAATTTTCATTTAGTATTAGTTTTGTTCAACTTGAGAATGTCCTTTAACAGACATAAATGTCTGTTGGTGATGGATACGCTTAGCTTTTGTATGTTTAAAAATTATTTTGGCTTTTCTTTTGAAAGATATTTCAAACAGTAAAGAATTATTTGTTGACTTGTTTTTTTCGTTTTAATACTTTAAAATATTGTTCCAATATGTATAAGATTGCCTCGCTTGGGATTAAAAAGTCTGTTTTCAATTTTTCTTTGCTCCTCTCTGTGCAATGTAGCCTTGTTCCATGGCTGCTTTTCAGATTTCCTCATTAACCCTAGTTAAGCAATGTAATTACTAAGTGTTTTTTTTTTAGTTTTTAAAAGTATTTTTTATGCTAGGGTCTGTTGAGTTTCTTGGATTTTGGACTTAAAATTTTCATCAAACTCAAAAAAAAAAGGTTATTATTTCTTCAAATTATTTTTTGTCTCTCTTCCATACCCTACACTGCCAATCCTTAAGGGATTCCAATTACAAATGTAGATGTCTACTGGAAATTGTCCAAAGGTTGAGGAAATGTTCACTTTTCTTGTCCTTTTAAATTCTTGTTTATAATTTGTGTGGGCTTTTATTGCTATTTCTTCAAGTACATTATTTTTTTCTTCCACAATCTCTAATGTCTTTAATACCATCTAGTTATGTCTTTAATTAACATGTTTTTTAACATAACTAATCCAGTCATAATAAAGATTCTAATGCCTTATGTATTAATTGTATTATTTTTCTCCTCATTATGAGCCACATTTCCCCAATTGTTTGTCTTCTTTGTAAGATTTTATCGAATGCCAGATGTTAATAATTTTGCCTTGTTATATGCTGGAATGGTTATAGTCCTATAAATGTTCTTGATCAGGTTAGTTGTAAGAAGGATTTTGTTTTTTTGGTTGGTTGTTTTTGTTTGTTTTTGAGTCTAATTTTCAGCTTTTTTAAGTAGAACCAGATTTGTGTTTAGTCTAGGGCTCACTTTTTCCTATTACTGAGGTAATATCATTCTTAAAACTGTAATTGTGTTTTCTGAATTATGAAGTTTTCTTCCCTTTTATTAAAGCATATTTTATTGATTATGCTATTACAGTTGCCCCAATTTTTGCCCCCTGCCTCCTTCCATCTGGTCACACTACCCTTACCTCCAGCAATCCCTCCCCCTTAGTTCGTGTGCATGGGTCATGCATATAAGTTCTTTGACTTCTCCATTTCCTATACTATTCTTAACTTCTCCCTGTCTATTTTGTGCTTACCAATTATTCTTCTTAATCCCTGCACCATTTCCCCATTTCTCCCCCTTTCCCCTTCCAGTTGATAACTGTCCATATGATCCCCATACCTATGATTCTGTTCCTGTTCTAGTTGTTTGCTTAGTTTCCTTTTTTTGTTTTTTCTAATTCAGTTGTTGATAGTTGGGAATTTGTTGCCTTTTTAATGTTTATGGTTTTGATATTTTTCTTAAATAAGTCCCTTTAACATTTCCTATAAAAATGGCTTGGTGATGATGACCTCCTTTACCTTTACCTTGTCTGGGAAGCATTTTATCTACCCTTCCATTATAAATGATAGCTTTGCTGGGTACAGTAATCTAAGATAAAGAGTGAATTATGAAGTTTTCCATTTTGACCATCGGAAACAGGCACTATGCTTAGCCCTGTCTGTGTAAGTTTCAGGTATTATTCCATTTGTGTTTATTATGGATATTTTTATCCCTTACCTCAGATACTTTCTTCACACATACACGCTGAGTAGTACTCAACTGAAAACACACAAGGACACTTCCTGATATCATATAGTCACTTCATTTTTTTCCTGCCCATGAGAACATAGCCCTTCCTTGCCTGATGTCCAGTATCTTGAGTGTCATAATTTTATATATTTTGTTTTACATATTTGTTTCTTTATATTTAACCTCTTGATATAGAGATATAAATCCAATCCCTGTTTCCCCATCTTGATTAGAAGTGAATACACATGCATTAGTTTTTAAGACATAATTTCCTATTCTCTGTGGATATTCTTAAGCTTGTCTTTTAAATATTTTACAGTTTTACATAAGAATCTTTTTCATATGTTAATATATATCTGATACATTCTAGTATTGGGTCCTTCTCAGGTCTGTTTTCTGCGCTGTCTTCTTTCAGCCAGGTCTTTAGCATGACATTATTTCTCTTTGTACACTGTGTTAGCTTTGCCTATGAGTTAAGCATTTTCCTTTTCCAATTAATGCTCAGTTTCTCTGAGGTTTAGAGTCAGAGTGGCTTGCTCCAAAGATAATATGCTTTTGCTTCTACTAGACATAGAGTGGGCACTATCAGTTCAGAACTTCTGTAAGCTAAAAGAGACTTTGAGTTCACATAGCTAATGTAACTTTTTATTTTATGTATGTATGTATGTATTTATTTATTTTTCAATCCATTTGATGCTGATCTTCATTATTTATTTTATTTTTATATTTATTACATTTATTGGGGTGACATTTGTTATATAAGATTATGTAGCTTTCATGTGTACATTTCTACGATACATCATCTGTATATTGCATTGTGTGCCCTCCACCCAAAGTCAAATCATCTTCTGTTACCATATATTTGGTACCCTTTACATTTTACTACTTCCCACTCCTTTTCCCTTTGGTAACCAACATATTTGTCTGTGTCTATGAGTTTTTGTTTGTTTTCTTGTTTGTTCATCTGTTACTTTCAGTTTTATATCCCACATATGAGTGGAATCACTCATTTGTTACTTTGATTTTTATATCTCACATTAGAGTGATTTCACTCTTTTTTAAAATTTATTTTTGATGTCTTGCTTTGCTCAGTGGTAAAGCAACTTTCCTGACAGTAAATGGAAGTAGAGGTTGCGTAGTTTGCATCTGGGTTATCCTTACAGGTAGGGTGTATCTTCTCGGGATCTGGGATTTAATCTGAGAGATTATCCTGTTGAAATTCCCACACTGGAAACAGACTCTGATTTTGGGATTATATTCCCAGTGTTTTGTGAGGACATCAAGTTAACTCTTACTAGTTTATCCTGAAGTAATAGATAAACACAAAGGTCCACATCTTTCAATAGTAACAGCTTTTTTTTTTTTTTTTCTCATTTATATTACATGCCAGCTAAAAGTAAGATATACTCCTGCTTCATGTTTATTCTTCATTCTGGAATATAGATTTAAGAACCAGGCCCTATATAGGAAATGGCATTCCTGTAAATGAGGTATAGAAGGGATAAAAGAACCAATCAATGGGCCTTAAATTTTCTCCCTTTCTCCTCTAAAGTCGTGAACACTAATACTGCTCATGGACTTGTCTCCCTTCAAGAGAGCAGAACTGTATATAAACCTCTCACAGAGAAAATCTGTCAATTAATGTTAATATTTCAAATTTGCAATGCTTTTCACGTAACTTTATACTTAATACTTTTATTCATTCAAAGGGAGAGTTTGTCCAAATAACAACATCTACCTTATTACTAAGAACAGAATAACTTTATTGCTTTATACAGTTTTTAAATTTTTGTAAAATGTGCACATCATAATGTTTACAGGTTTAACCTTTTCTTAAAATTTATTGATTAGAGGTGGGTGAGGCAGAGAGAGAGGCAGAGAGATTGATGTGTTGTTTTACTTTATTATGTATTCATTGAGTGATTCTTACATGGGCCCTGAGAATTGAATTGAACCCGCAACCTTGAAATATTGGGACAGTGTTCTAACCAAGTGAGTTATCCAGCCAGGGCATGTCATTTATTTTTAATCATAACCCCACAATGGAGGTGCTATTTTTATCCCCATTTACACAGGGGGCTGAACCACAGAAAACTTCAATACTCTGCTCAGGAACAAGCTGTCAAGGCTGGCAGATATGGTGGCATAGGCTGTGCACCACACAGCTCCAGGGGCCACCAATCACATAGGTACAATGAGCATAGAATTCAAATTATTTGCTCTTATAAGTACATTTTGCTACCTCTTATAAATAGCTTGCCAATAATTGGAAATCAATTTAATTACTATTTATTGTACGTTACACACCTCCAAACGTTTATGTGATACCTCAATTATCTCCTATTATCTTAACAAATAATTTCCACCTAAGATGTACCTGACACTGTGAGGTCACACTTATTCTGAGGTATACACAAGACATAACTATAACTCATGGAGCTGATTTTTACATGCATATTGTAGAATTTCTTCATACTGCCAAATTGTACATACTTTCAGATATAACTTAGCTATTAAGTTTTATTGAAACCATTTCTCATGAAAATGTGTTTATGTTCCACATATGAGATATGACATTTATTTTTTGTTACTTAGAAAAGCTTATAATTTACTGTTCAATAAAGGCTTCACATAGAAAGGAGAAGATTTACCTCTGAAATTTAGTTATCCTTTTATATATACTTAGGCATTGTATTCTTTGGTATATGACCAAAGGTGTCAAGTTTTCCTGTTTAAATTTAAGTGGCTGATACATTCTCATCAAAGCATATTTATTATTGAATAATGCACTTTTATCAACTTTCTTTCAGAACTATGTTGGTTGCCACTAGTACCCACTTAGATCTACTTCATTCTCATGTAGACATTTGTCTGTAAAACCATATCTCATATTTAGGTCAAACATTCTACATCAGCCTGGTTTGATTTTGACCACTGGCATATTTCTAGTTCTCATGACTTATGTTTTAGTTAGTCCAAGATATGGCAAGTAATAAGAGCTAAGGATTATTAACTGCATACTTTTACTTCTGAACTTCTGTCTCCTCATTTAGAAAAGATAATTCCATTTACTTCATAGAATTTCTGTGAGATTAGTTAATATAACATGTTTAAAATGTGACCTGCAAATGAAAAAATGTTGTATTAGTGTACTATTTCTTACAGCTGCTGTGAAAAATTACCACATATTTAGTAGCTTAAGACAGCACAAATTAATTCTCTTTCAGTTCTGGTGCCCAGAAGTCTGAAATCAGTTTCAATGGGATAAAGTCAAGGTGTTGGTGGGGTTGACTCCCTCTGGAGTCTCCAGAGGATAGTTCATTTCCTTTCATTTTCTACTTCTGGAGGCCACCTGCATTCATTGGTTTGTGACCCCTTCCTTGCATTACTTCAAGCTCTTGCAACCTTACTCAGGCCTCCTGCTTCCTCTTCTGTAGTCAAATCTCTTTCTGCCTTCCTATTATAAGGGCACTAGTGATTATATGTAGGATCAACACAAATAAGCCTTAATAACATCCACAGCTCAAGATTCTTAACTTAATCACGTCTGCAAACTTCTTTTCCCCATATAGATAACGTTAAGGATATCCAGAGACTGCGACACCACTATTTTGGAGGCCATTATTCAACCTACTATGCGTAGTCTTTTAAAATCTTCTCTTTTTTATTTTGGCAAATACAAACTTAGCTGGGTTGGCTTTAGAGTAGCACAAAGAAAGGCTTATCTCTGAAAAGCATCCCAGAATATTGCAAAATATCCCTCTTAAGAAAACACTTAAAAATCATATATAAGATGTCCTGGGCATGTTCTGTTCTGTATTCAAAAAATTAGAAATATTTGCTCTCCAAAACCTATGTTCAGATCTTTAGATGCTATTCAACACATTTTTCCAAGCTGCTATTTGGTATCACCATCACAAGACATATGAAGGACAGAAAAGCCAGGGAGGATGGTAGAGTGACCTATATTTTACCATCTAAACCAGGACACCTTTAAGAGTAAAAGAGAAAGTATTAATAATTATAATGGTATAATACAGTTAAACTAGGACTATATTGGACTAATTAGAACATATAGCTGCTCTATCCAAAGGCTCCAATTATTTTAAGTCCCACCATTGGTGGCAATAAAGAATGTACTTAGGAAAACCATTATACTCTGTCATTTTTTTGGTTCTTCATCACAGTTAGCAAAAATTTCTTACATTAGATACTGAAAGCACTGACTATAAATAAAAAATGTGCGTGAATTGGATGTCATCAAAATTAAAAACTTCTACTGTTCAAAAGGCATTGTTAAAAAAATAAAAATGTTAACCACCGGCTGGAAGAAAATATTTGCAATATATATATCTGACAAAAGGCTGATAGCCTTACTATTTAACACAAACTCTTGCAACTTAATAATAAAACAAACAACCCAATTCTTTAAATGCACACATAAATTTAACAGATAACACAAAAAAAGATATACAAAGAACCAAAGAGCTCATGAAAAGATGTCCAATACCATTAGTCATTAGAGAAATAAAATTATAAAAAGAAGATATCACTACACACCCACCAGAATGATTAAGTTTAGTAACATTGACAATGCTAAGTTTCAACTAGAACACACACACACACTGGGCATGTAAAATGTGATAACAGATTTTCAGTGTCTTATAAAATTAAACATATAGATATATCACCCAGAAATTCCACTTCTTAGTATTTTCACAAGAAAAATTAGAACATATCTTAACACAAAGATTAGCACATTAATTTTTCTAACAACTTTATTCTTAATTGTGTCACATTGGGAACATTCTGAATGTTCATTGACAGATGAATGGATAAACACATTATAGTTTATTTTCACAGTGGAATATTAAGAAATGGAATGAAGGAACTACTTGTACTTACAACAATGTAAATGAGTTTTATAAGCATGCCAAGAAAAACAAACAGATAAAAATATCCAACCAGAAATAAAAGGTACGTATACACAGTATGATTGTATGACTTCACTCATCTGAAACTTAAGAAAAGAACAGTCTAATTTCTATAAATAGAAAGCAAATTGATGGTTGCTCGTGGTTGAAGGTAGAGTGTTATTGTCTGGAAAGAGGCACAGGGAAACTTTTTGTGGTGATGGAAATGTCCTAAATTGGGACTGTGGCGGTAGTTGCAAGAGTGTGTAATACATTCATCAAAAATTATTTAATGTTCATATAAAATAGTCGCATTTTATTGTAATATAGTCATATAATGTAAAACTAACATCCTTTAAAAACAATGAGGTAGAATAGTGAGAAAATGGCCACGATAAGGTAAAAAAAAAGTTATAGAACCAAAAATTATCATGACCCCATTTATGCTAATAATAGCTAGCTAGCTAGCTAGACAAATGATAGATAAATATACAAACTCTCATACACTTAGGTTAAGAAAAAATTTAAGAAGAAATTGCAACTGTTAATGATTAGCTATGGAGAATGGAAATGGGAGAACATGTTTCACTTTTATTGTTTTAAATTGTTAGAATTTTACAATGTAGAAGTATACCTTTTGTAATAAAATATTGAATAACCAATTACAAGTAAAATGCTACTCTCAAAGATCTAGGTTCTATGGTATTTAATTATTCATATTAGCTTCTGTGAAATAGAAATAATAAAAATTACCTTTCAGGATTGTTATGTGTATGAAATGAAGTGTTAAAAATTAAAGCTCTAGACCTGACCAGTGTGGCTCAATCTGTTGGCATGTCCTGCAAATGGAAAGGTCACCAGTTTGATTTCCAGTCAGGGCCTGGGTTGTGGATTTGCTCCCTTGTCAGGGTGCATACCCAAGGCAGCTGAATGGTGTTTCTCTCCCACTGTTTCTCCTTCTCTTCATCTCTCTATAAAAATAAATTTTAAAAATCTTAAAAAATATAAAAAATAAGTATTGAAACTCTGTAAGTTATTATAAAATAAGATATTACTACATTTAATCCTAGTAATATAACTTAGAAGACCTTAGCTATCCCTTAAGGCAGTTTGTACAAAAAATACAAATATATTGTGTTTATTATATAATATAGGTCTTTCCCATTTAGCTTAAATTCTGAATTTGACAATTCATTTTCCATTTCAAAAATTTAATTCTCTAAGTTGTCATTATTGTAGTACCAAACAGTAAAACAGAATTATATAGGAAATTGTCAATAATTGTTAGAGAAATGGTCTCATCACTATGCTCTCTACATTTAGCAAAACGTTAAAAGCTCTGACAAAACAAATTAGGAGGTTTCCTCATCACCGCAGCAACAATTTTCAAATTTGTTTTGCTTTTCTGAAAATGTAACCAGTCAAGCACAGTTAATTTAACTTGAGCAGATTGAAAAATTGATTTTTTTAAGAGATGCAATTATGCTTTAAAAAATTGAGTTAACTAATGATAAGCACACTCTAATTTGCTTACAAACCTTTAGAAACTTTATTTTGAGTTGCAGCAAACAGGGAGTTCACTATAAAATAAGGAAATGGCTGGTAAAATATTTTATTACTTTTTATTTGTTTCATTTAGTTCAAATCATTATTTGTTTATATTATGACCTCAATAAATATTTGCTGACTATTCTGCCTCTATTAAAGTGACAAGGTTTGGATGATGCATTCATCTAGCTTAAAATAAATATTCTTTTTTTCCTATAAAATCTAAATGAAAATTAGGGATAATACAATAGTATCTTTGAAATTCAGAATTTTCAGATTGTATTAATCAAAAACTATAAACTAGCAAAGATTAAATATGAGATGATAATATTTGAACTCAAAAATTGCTTTCACTAAAAATTTGTGTGTTCTGGCACTTCAATCTGAAATTAAATGAGAAAAAGTAAAAATGTTGAGCGTATTTTGGTAAGATTATTTAATTTATGCTCACCAAGATTCCATTGGTTTTTCAAGTTAGGTATTCTTAAGTTTTACAAAGCTTATCTGCACTAGCACTTTTACCCCTTGACCTTTGCATTGCTCCTTCTACCTGGAACTTTCTTCCCTCTGCTTTTCACATATTTTAGACTCTCCATGATTTTATTCTAATGATGTTGCTTTATTCACCCTGAATTCACCAATGACCAGCAGTACACAAATGACACAATTTGATGCACTACTCAGTCCAGGTCCAGGCTTTGAAAGAAATTTATTGTTTAAAATTATTTAAAAATTTACAAATTTTATATATTCATACTAAGTTGGAGTGCCCTCCAGTTGAACCAAATAAGTCACTCTTTGAAATCAATTAATTATTTGATGATTACTCTAACATTCTGAAAAAGTCACAGAAGGAAATTAGACAATCTGGTTGATGATAAAATATTTCATTTACTGAAAAATCTATTTCTCCATATAATTCAATATATTTTATATTGGATGTGCTTCAGTATTTATAAGACTCTTCTGCTATGCATCGGTAGGCAGCAAAGTTGTTTCTCTCATTCAGGGAACTGAAACACTAACGGATTCATTTGAAATGGGTGACTAGCATGTAAAATGAGGCTGGAGTAAAAAAAAATGTAAATTCAAGTTTCTTTCACATCTCAGTCACATGAATTTTCTTTTGTAAGGCAGCATAATAAAAGATTGTGAATTTTTGGGTCAGATCAGAGATCAAATCCTGTCACCTATTTCCTTTTTGACCATCATTAAGTGACTTCACTTCTCTGGGCTTCAGTTTTATTGTTTATACAACAGAATAACATTTAAAAATAACACCTGTTATTAACTTTGTGCTGAGGTCATAAGAGCCTGGCACAAAGGAGGCACTCAAAAATGTTTCCAAGCACATTGTGCCCACAGGCTCAACTCCATGAATGTCTCATCTAACCAAAAATGATACCGTACAAAAATTTTGAACAGGGAGAACTGAAATTTGGCTCACGCTCTGTTACTAATTCCGTTTTTAATCTCAGACAAGTAAATTCTGGATTTCAGTTGCTTAATGTGTCAATAACAACCCATGTCTCTAAGCAAAACATTCACCCTTTATTGTTTTGCTTCATCATTAAAACATTTTCTAGATAAGGCCGCTAGAATACAATAAGGATTCCAGCCTGTCAAACCAAGCACACCATTGTCCAGGGACAGCCAACTAACCTGGAGTCTGCAAGAACCTTCCCCATGTGGGAAGGCCACCCTCCCCTCCACACCCCCACTCTTATTAGGGAATTCTGGAACCAAGGGTAGGCAGGACAACGACCACTCCCAGCTTGAAGCAGCTAGAAGAGCATGAGACCATTGACCATTGTCCCCTATAAGATTATAAAGGGTCTCAAGTCTGAGAGGGGGGATTGTTATTTTTTTATTGTTATAATAATTAATTAATTAATTTAAAAAATAATAATATAGGAAAGGGAGAAGCCAGAGAGCATGTATGCATGACGCATGGGCATGGGCTGGGGAGGAGTGGGATTGCTAGGGAAGGGGGATGCTGGGCAGGGGGAGCAAAGGGGAAAAAATGGAACTATTGTGACAATATACTCAATAAAATATACCTTAAAACAAACAAACAAAATTTTCTAGATAAGGAAACTGAAGCTCAGAGGTTAAGTAAATTTTCTTATTAGAGGTAGACACAGAGTATTCTAAGAGTAAAAATGAGGAAGAGGAAAGTCTTTTATGAGGAAGGGGACACTGAAGTTGGAGCATAAATATTTGGAGTTCTTAAATACTCTAAGGAATGGAAAATTTATTTGAAACCAAGTTTTCTGTTCTTTTTTGTTGTTCTTTCTTATTTATGAAAAAATTTTTAACTATTATTCTTGTACTTTCCCAGATATTTTACCTTAAATGTAGTCATAAATCATAGATTAAAAACCCAATTACTATTGGGGTACTTTAGATAACTTAAATGGCTAAAGGAGGCTGGTTATAAACCAAAGAGTGAGAGGAAGATGGGAATGAAATATGACTGTGTGTAGAATGTGTAGCTTTGGTCTGCTGACACTCAAATTCAAATGCATAGTATTTAAAAACTATTGTAGGGGGTCACACAAATACTGTATACTGAAAGGTCCCAAGTTCCCAAGCTTGTAGGACTGCAAAGAGTTGTTCACAGAGCTTTATTTAAGATAGCCATTTCCCAACATCAACATGTTTTTTTTTTTTTTTTTTTGAACTTTCTGCTGTTTGTGGGTTCCTGCTGTATAACATATTTCTATGATAGGCTCCTTAGTGGGGAAAGAGAGTGAGATGGAGCCATTGGGGTGTGGTGCAAACAGAACTGTGTGAAGATTTATGTGACCTGAGTTAGGTCTGGAAGCTCCCCTTTACTGAAGATTTTTCTCTTCTTTACTCCTTCATGCTACCACTCAGTGGTGGAGAAGATATTCATATGTAGATCTATCTGACTCCAAACTCATATTCTTTTCACTGAAGGGTCACCCAGTTGTAATAATTGTGCAGAGCTCCGCCCCCTATAGCACAGAAGGTGTCCCTTCCAGGAAGCAAAGGTAAACACAAAACTGTCAGGATGGCACAAATCATGATAGAGATCACGGTGATGTAGCTGATAAGACAGCAAATATCTAATCTAATGAAGCAGCAGATAGGAAATCTTTCTGAGGCACCGTTCAGAGCTTTGCTTATAAGAATGCTTACAGACCTAACAGCAGATCTTAAACAAGATGGGGAAGGAATGAAGGCTAGTCCTGATGAAATTAACAAAAAGACATATAAAACTAATGATGAGGGAAAGAAAACCAGAGATCAAATCAACAAATCAGAAAATAGGGAAGGAACAAACAGTTAGCCAGTGCAGAAAGAGGAAACAAAAAGTGAGGAAAATGAGGAGAGGTTCAGAAACCTATAGGACAGCTATAAGCAGACCAACATCTGAATCAAAGGGCTGCCAGAAGGTGAAGAAGAACAACTCGAAACTGACAAATTATGTGAAAAAATAATGAAGCAGAATTTTCCTAACTTGGGGAAGGAAATAGACTTACAGGTCCAGGAAACACAGAGAGTTCCAAAAAAACTGGACCCAGGGAGAACCACACCAAGACACATTATAATCAAAATGTCAAAAATTAAGGCTAAAGAGAGAATCTTAAAAGCAGCAAGAGAGAAGAAGACAATTACGTACAAAGGGGTCCCAATAAGACTATCAGCTGATTTCTCAAAAGATACTCTCCAGGAAAGAAGGGACTGGACTGGCAAGAAATACTCAAAGTAATAAAAAGCAAAAACCTACAACCACAATTACTCTATCCAGCAAAGCTGTCATTCAGAATAGAAAGGCAGAGAAAGTGTTTCCGGGGCAGGGTAAAACTGAAGGAGTTCATCAGATCCAAGCCACTGTTATATAAAATGTTAAAGAGACTTGTTTAGGAGAGAGAGGATCAAAGCTATGAACATTAAAATTAAAACTATCACAACAACCAACAACAGAAGCTAAGGAATTGAAACAAAGACAAACTAAGTAGGCAATGAGAGTGGGAAAATAACTATAGGTATGGGGAACATTATGGGGGGAGGTCATCAGACAGGGGTAGGGGGTAAAGGGAGGGAGATGATGCAGGAATTAAGAAGCATAGTAGGAGGAAATGGAGTAGACAGGAAGATGTTGAGAAGAAATATATGCACAACCAATGGCCATGGACTAAGAGGAGGGGAAACTGGAGGGAGGAGGGTCACTGGGTGGAGGGCAACAAAGGGAAAAGAAATTGGGACAACTGTAACAGCACAATCAATAAAGTGTGTTTTAAAAAGAGAATCACAAGAAAGGCTGAGAGTTTATGAGCAGGAATGTAATGTAGCAAGACCTGCTTTTTAAGGACAATCAAGTAATGGTGTCACTCTGCTAGGAAACTGAGAGAGAACCTTAGGAGTGTGAATAGATAGGCCTGGGAGATCAAAAGGTGAAAATAAAAAAGTCTGTATGAATAAAGTTATATTTTATTTTAATTAAGCATTGTAATTCATCATCATACAGTCGTCGTCGGCAGCCGTCCGTCTCGAGAGACGATGGTGCAGCTTCTTAAGAGTCTATCTGCACCGCCGAGAATGGCTGTGCAGTCCGACTCGGGAGTGACACGGTATCTGTCTCCTCCCGTGTTGAATCGACATCTTGCGATGACGCTGGAGTGTCCTCTCCAGTGAAGCTGAAGCTACAGAGCCTGGGCAGGGTGATATGGAGGGCCAGCTGTTGCCCATGCAGCAGACCCCCCCTCTCTTCGCAGCTGAAGGGTCCAAGGGAAAGACGGAGTCAATACAGCTTGGCTTCAGGTGCGCCGCAGGAGTTGCCAGTGTTAACTACAACGTCAAACCGCCTTAGGGACTCCGGCTCCGGATTTTCTGTCGGGGTTTACTCCCTTAGCCTTTCCCCTGAAGAGGTATGCCGCAAGGCAGCGGAGGTTTTTTGGAGTCAGAGTTTTCCTTCTCTGATGTGCCCTGACTGGAAGATCGAACCAGCGACACTTAGCTCACAGGCCGACGCTCAATCCACTGAGCCAAACCAGCCAAGGTTATCATACAGTATATATGTTATTATACTGATAGCACTTGTCAAAATATGAAATTTGTAATGTCATTCTAGAACTTATAATTCTTTTAAATCAAAGTTCCAGAACAAAATTCAAGAAAAAAAGAGAAAGTCTTGTATGGGTGTGTCTGTGTGTGTGTGTGTGTGTGTGTGTGTGTTGTGTTGTGTTGTGTTAGAGACAGTGAAACTGAAAAAACCCTCTATACATGTATCAGAAGCAAAACCCATGAGTCTTAAGACAGGGTCAGCGATGCCTGCAAGATTCTGAGCCACATAATTAAGAATAAAATTTATCAGAAATGTTAAAAGAACATCTATTTGAGGGGTTGAGGAGGAGGCTGAGAGGGGGAAGTTGAAATCTGTTTGTGAGACCCTGAATTTGAAATGCCATTATAGAGATTTTTACAGGGGGCTGGAAATGTACATCTGAGGCTTGGAGAGTGGTCAGTTCCAATAAAGATGTGTAGAAGTCTTTAGTTCAAAGAAATTGACTGAAGTCACCACAATCTTTAAAATTACCAAAGGAAAACTGAAAAGAGGTGTTGGGTGATAATTACACATTGGGGATATACATGTTTAGGGATTTAGAGGGGCAGAGAAACTAGAAAGAACAGTAGAACAGTGAGATCAGCAAATTTGGAATCGAAGGCCAGGACAGCATGACCATAATGAAGCTGAGGGAGGAGAGGGATTTATGTCAGGGCTTGGGTCCAGCTGTTGCATTTGGTGACATTTGAAAATGCAGCTTTAGCAACTGTGGAGGTGGAAACCAGATTGCAGAGCATTACGTTTTTATTGGTTGGTGAAGAATCAAAGACTGGGAGAAGAGCCTAGACTTTTAAGAATTCTGAGAATGGAAGCTAGGGAGAACCAGGGCCAAAGCTTTCACAGTTTGTAGCATCAGGGAAAGGTGCTTTTAAGATAGGAGTGATCTGGTGTATTCAGACACAGAGATATACTTCGTAACACATATTTTGATGTAAGAAAGACTGATATGAGCTTAGATGAGGGATACTGTAGGGCATTTAGAATAGAGTTTCCTATGGCAAAAGAAGTAAGCTCTGTCTCCAAAGCCTTTTTCTGAACAGAATAGTTGTATCTACCTTGGCAAATTTATTATCGTTATCTTCTTTGTTTAGAATTCTATTTCTTTGTTTCATGTTTTTTTCAACTTTTTAAAAATTAAGAATAGAGAGAGAAGAGAGAGAGAAGAGATAATATTTTGAGATTGTGAAATATCCAGAAAGTCCAAAATATCCAGTTGTACCCCTTAAACCAGAGAGACTGTCGTTCAACTAGCTGACACTTGGGAACACCTTATGAGCCAGAGTCTCATTCTCCAAAACTTCCCAGCAGAGAACATTCTTTAGAAAACTGAGGTCAAACAAAGGTATGGTTAACATACCTAGAAGGCTCTTGGCAGCAATCCTTTTTTTTTTTTTTTTTAATGCTCCAATACAAAGTCATTGTTAAATGTATGCTGAAAATACATGAAAATGCAATCTTAGTGTGTGAAAAATGCTCACAATAAAACACCAGGACACAAAACTTCAGCAGCAAAGTGAGACGTTTGTTCACGGCCAGCCAAAGACATGCTCACATGCAGTAGACAAAAGCAAACTGGTTTTATACTAACACGATTAGCTCCACCTCCTTAACGTGATTAGCTCCCTCTCCCTAATGCTATTAGCTCCCCCTCCCCTCTTTATTACCCCCATTTATCCATTATTGGTTAATATGGGTTCACAATCTAATGTGATTAACTACTTAACTCAGGGTGTGATTAACTAAGGGTAATCTAGTTATAGGTCTATCTCCAACTTATTTGCAAAGTTATCTAGCTACTATTCCTATTTCTCTGTGTTTGGTGACAACAATCCTCCTCCTTTTGATCCCAGAGGTATATGTGAGGAGCTGCAGGATGTCATTTCCTGGCCCCTTTTCCATGATTCATCCGTTAATTATCTTCTACTGGTTTAAGAGTCACTGGCTTCTTTGTTCCTAACAATTCCCCCTGTTGCTTTTGGAAAACTGACTACTCAAATCTCTAATTTGTTTCTTCAAACCTCATGAGGATTTCTTGACTCTCTGCCTCATAACAAGGCTTTTCTTCAGCCTTAAGAAAGAAGAGATTATTCTGTTGATAAATTAATGGCATCTGTTTAGTTATTGCAGTCTCAATTAATCTCTAAACTAAACCTCTGATGCGGGAACAATACCGCAGCCTAAAGCAGTAAGGATGCCTGCTACAACTATGAGGGAAACAAGAAGTGATGTAATCATTCCTTTCCATTTGCCAAATCAGTTTTCTAACCATCCTGTTATAGGATCATCAATACCAGAGTTTTCTTCCAGTTCATTTGCTAGGATGGTTAGTCACTGTAGAACCTTAGTGATAGTCCCATCAAGAGCTGTATTATTGGAGATAAAAGTGCAACACTATGCCCTGAGCATTACACATAAACCTTTTTCTGCTAGCATCATATCCAGTGCCATCCAATTATCTCAAGTGATTCAACTGGTGGCATCTAACTGTTGAGCTATTCCTTCTATAGCATCCCTGATATAATTAAGAAATCTCTGCTGATTATAATATATATAGTTTACCCAATCAACATTCTTATTAGTTGTTGACCACTAGAATAGGACTAATTCACACTCTGCCGCTATTTGATTCCTAGCCTTAAACTCATCTGGAACTCTTCTAGGGACCCCGATGGCATTGATATAGATGTGAGGATTGCATGATCCACCAGAAGCTGTTGACCTCTTTTTTCCTAATAGGGGCTATTTGATCTGGTTTCAGAAATGCTAGTGTAACAGAACCCCTGGGCTGCTCCAATTAAAACAGAACCCACAGGCCATTTAGTTAGGGACCCGATTGCCCGCTGCCAGAATTACAACTCTCAGTACTAGAGTTTAGTGAAAAGAAAAAGAACTGTTTACTTAACAGTTAAGTAGATTTAGATTATTTGTGGATTTCTGCTGCTGAGTCTTATGTTCTTTAAAATACCCACAAACACATAGTTCTGCCTCCCCCTACCAAACCAGGCCAGCCTCAGAAAACTCGGAAACACCGTTTCCCCACTTCCTAGGCATAATTCAGCTTTACCAGTAGCTGCCAATCACTCAAATCTGATTGGAGAGGTCCTTTCTGTGCCTTGGTGCCCTCTAGTTTTTAATTCAGAACCATGTGGATTCTCAGCCTCCTTGTAAACTGCCTTCTTCCTGCAAACTGCGTGAATCTCCTCTCCTTCTCAAAATCGCATGGCAAGAGCCTCTTAAAGCAGCCTGGAGTGACCTCTCTAAACCGCATGGAGAACTCAGCTTCTTTAATCTGCATGGAGAACCTAGCTTTTCAAAACCACATGGAGAAGTTCCCTTCACCAAGCAGCATGGAGGGAGCATGAGAGAGAGAGCAACCTGGAGAGCCCCCTCCTCCAAACCACATGGAGGGAGAGCACAAGAGTGAGTGAGAGCCAAAGCTAAAATGTCTGCAGCTGCTTATATATCCCTTACTGCATCCTCTGACACAGTGGGTGTTGCAACCAGTTCTGACCATTCACAGAACCCTACGCAGGCTCTGTAGGCTCCTTCCATACCATCCCACAGTTCAAGACCCCTCCCATCTTCTTGGGCCTTGGAAGTATCAAAGCCATTTTGCATAACAAAGACACTAGCAACTAGCCCCAGGCATGCAAAGGCGTCTTAAAAGCTGCTTCCTTTTCCCCATCCCCCAGCCACAAACTCTGGGGTTTGTTTTTGGACACCCCTGTTTCTGTAACACTAGGGTAAATGGGTTAGCCAATTGAACCAGAGCACAGGTTCCACTCCACCTGTATGGCAGGACCATCCAGAGTCTCTTCCACCCACAATACTATGAGACACCCACTCTGGGGATCCCGAGGGAAGCATAGCTGCCTGCCCCATTCTTAGGAGTGTTCACATTTCTGGTATGACTGCATGTTAGGAGGTCTCCCACAGGGGTACTCAAATTCACTTCTCGCCTAGAGAGGCAAGAAGAGTAATTCATGGGCCCCTCTGAGTATGGAGGCAGGGAAAGAGGAGAGACAAGTTTTTGCAAGTCCCATTTCCCCATGCATTCTCATCCTGGTAGAGAGTGAGCATATAGGCCATTCCAGAGGGGTCAGAGTCCCAGCCTAGTGGAAATGGTATGACCAGTGCTGGAGTTTCCCTGTTGTACAAGCATAGCAGTTGCTTTTATTAAGGGAATTAACAGTAAATTTGACCCATTCTACCTAAACATTTGTGTCCCCATATCTAGTCTCTATCTCTAGAGTTTGTCTGAGATCTGATACCTCAAAAATATTTACCTTGGCAGGATCATTCTGGGGCCATTCCTGAGATTATCCTGGGGTCTGAGAGTTGGAAAGTTGGATTTCTTGAGGAAGGAGAAATTGTTACTAAGAAGAGGCCCAGCCACACTAATGAATCCATGCCAGGTACATCAGCTCCTAAGCTATAAACTCTAGGAGATACATGGGTTTCTTGACTTATGGTCTGTGGCTTGTTAAGGATGAGAATAAGAGAACTGCATTAGAGAGACTGGCAGTCCTGGGGAGGAGTGCCCTTGCTAAAAATTATTTTAGCTTGGAGCAGTTTCACTCACTCCAAAGGAATAGCCATCCACACATAGGGTTTTGTTGTCCATCAGATATTCTCCCAGGGGGGCATGGACCAACTTTCCCTAAATACATAAAAACTCCATTATTTTCTAAATAGGGACAGAGATATTTTTCCTGAGACAACAGCCAGTGTTAGTAGGCAAGATCCCAATAGGATAAAATCTGTCATGCATCAAAGTTCAGGGTTTGGGGACTTGTACTTTCAGCTACATTAATTATTAGGGTTACTGGCCTTACCCAACTCAGAGCATTCTGGTAGAGGATTGGTATCCAGAAAAACCATGTGGGCCCACACCACTTCTTAAGAGACATCATAGCTTTCCTGAGAGTTAGCTTTAGAGGTTTTTTTCCCTGCTTTGAGGTCACTTCTCACTTAGTTTCTGCCTTTTCTTTGATTGGTCCTCTTATCTGAGAGTAATGAGTCCACCCTTTTTCAGCAGTTCTTACAACAGTCTCGGTGGTTAGGAGCACTTGGAATGATCCTTCCCATGTAGGCTGAAGTTCTTTGTCTCTCCAGGACTTCATTAGAATCTCATCACCAGGCTGGAAAAGATGAACCAGGAACTTGAACAGCAGTGTCTGGACAAGAACCTCTTTTACTTTGAGAGAGGCAATAGTAGATGAAATGGTTGGTATATCACTTCTTAAGAACTGATCCTTGGACTCCAGCTCAATCCCCTTTCCTAGGAAAGAGAGTCCATATAGGAACTCATATGGTGAGATCCCAATATCCTTCCTAGGAGCTGTCCTAATCCTAAAGAGAGCCAATGGGAGAAGTGTGGTCCATGGGAGCTTGGTCCCCAGGGTTAATTTAGTTAGTTGTTTCTTTAGAGTCTGATTCATGCATTTGACTTAGCCTGAGGAAGGGGTTGCCAGGGAGTATGATAATCCCATGAATGTCTAAACTATTCATAATCCCCTTTAACACTTGGGAGGTAAAATGACTTCCATTGTCTGAATCAATATTCTCTACTAAGCCAATTCTGGGGATGATTTGTTCAAAGATTATCTTAACCACCTTGCTTGCTGTGGCTGATGGAAGTTGAAAGGCTTATATCCACCCAGAAAAATGATATACTATGACTAAGAGGAATCTTTGGTGGCCGACCTGCGGCCTTTCAGTAAAATCAACCTGAATGCTTTGGAAGGGCTGCAGCCCTGGTGGTCTACCTCCAGTCTGTATTTTATGTAGTGCCTGTTTGTTTACCATTTGGCATATAAGACATCCATGGCAGATCTTCTTAGCTACAGTGTAAATTACAGATCCTCCATATTGTCTGAGGACTGTATCACAGAGGGCCTGAGGTCCCCAATGGTTACCTTGATGTAATGCTATCATAATTTCCTTAAGAATTTGCTTATTCAGTATTTCCCTCCCATCTGGGAGTTTCCATTTCCCAGTTGCATCTTTAGATGCTCCTATCTGGGTTAGCTTCTTTTTTTAAATTTTCTCCAAGGAAAAGGTTGGAGCTCTTGACATTGGAGGGAGACAAGGAATCAGATGGAGGATTTTGCTTTCTCCCTCTAGTGCAGCCTGCTTTGCTGCATTATCAGCTAGTCTATTTCCTCTAGCCTCATATGATCCCTCACTCTGGTTAGTGGCTATAGCAACTTCCACGAGAAGAAGGAGGCCATTTAAGACTGACTTGACTGATTTCTCATGTACTAGCTCTTTTCTCCTGCTATTTATTGATCCTTGTTCTAGTCAAATTTTTCCAAAGGCATGTGCTACCCCATAAGCATATTTGGAGTCTGTATAGATTGTTCTTTCTTGGTCCTTTAGTAATTTCAATGCCTGCCCTTAAGCATAGAGTTCACAAGTTTGTGCAGGCCAATTATTAGGTAGCCAACTCCCTCAGAGAGAGCTTGAGAATCCCTACCAATGAAGGCATATCCATTATGTCTTTTTCCATTGATTCTCAGGAGGAGCCATCAATGAATAAGAACAGTTCACTCTGTAAGGGCTTCTCCCTTAAATCTGGTCTGACCTTAGTCTAGTATTCTATGATATCAAGGCAGCTATCTTCTAAAGCCTCTTGAGTCTCTTTTCCTCTTGCCCAAAGGAAGCTAGCAGGGTTCAGATTTGAACTCTGTGAGAATGTTAAGTCATCCCTCTCAAGGAGGATGGCCTCATACTTAAGAATCCTAGATTCAGTTAGCCACCACCCTGCCTTCTGGTTTAGAATTGTTCTCACTTGATGGGGTGAGATTACAGTGAGAGGCCCTCTAAAGGTTAATATCCTGCTTTCTTCTACTAGAATAGCTGTAGCAGTCACTGCCTGGATGCACTCTGGCCACCCTTGAGAGACTGGATCAAGGAGTTTGGAGAGATAAACAACTGGTTGTTTCTTCCCAGCCCATTCCTGAGTCAGTACCTCGAGGGCCATGCCCTGGTCCACAGTGACAAAGAGGTGGAAAGATTTCTCTAAGGGAGGGAGGGCCAAAACTGGGGCTTTTACAAGAGCTTGTTTTAATTCATTAACCATGTCAATCTGCTCAGTCATCCACTGGAGAGAATCTGACTCTTGTTCTAATAGCTTTAAATATAATAGTCTTCTTTTCTGGGCATATGACTCTCTCTGGAGCCTGCAGTACCCAGATAGCCCTAAGAATTTCCTTAATTCTCACTTAGTCCAGGTTAAGGGTAGAGTAGTAATAGTGGTTATCCTCTCAGGGCTGATTTTTCTCCTTCCTGAGTTAATTAAATGGATCAGGTATCTTACCTCTTGTTCTACAAATTGTAATTTCTTTTTGGACACAAGCAACCACTTCTGGCCTAAGAAGTTAAGGAGGGCAATCTTAGAGAGGTGCACTTCCTCTTGATTAGGACCAGAGAGGAGTAAGTCATCTACATATTGTAGTAACTGGGTGTGTCCTGTGGGAAGAAATTCTGTAAGGATTTCTTCAAAAGCTTGGACGAACAGATTTGGAGCTTCTATAAAGCCCTGGGTCAGGACAGTCCAGCAATATTGCTGCTTTCTTCCCATGGATGGTTCCTCCTGTTCAAAGGCAAATAAATCCGTGGTTTTTAGAGTGAGGAAAGAAGCCCAAAATGCATCTTTGAGATCAACTACGCTAATCCACTTATGTTCAAAGGTGATCTTACTGAGGAGGGTATAGGGGTTAGGGACAGCAGGATGGCAGGTCTGGACAAGTTGGTATATGGCTCTTAGGTCTTGGACCAACCAGTAACTGCCATCAGGTTTCTTGATGGGGAGGATGGGGCTATTAAAGGAGGACATACATGGCTCCAAAAGCCCATTATGCAAGAGCTTTTGAATAACTGGTTGTAGGCCCTTCATTCCTTCAATAGAAATGGGGGTACTGACATCTATAGACAATTTTTCCTGGTTTTTGTAGTTCAATTTCAAATGAAGTAATTTTTAGGCCCCCCTCTCCTTGATTTCCCTCCTTAGCCCACACTATGGGGTCAATCTGCCATTCTTCTGCTTTAGTTAATAGATGTATCTTGGCCTTAATTTGTCCTTCTTTTACCCTGAGGTCTAGGCCTAACCTAACAATTAAGCCTTGGCCTAGTAAGTTCACTCCAGCTTCAGGGACATATAGAAGACATTCTTTAATTAATTCTTCTCCTAGCTGTAATTGCATTTGCTAGAAAACCAGTACTTGAAATCCTTCCCCTTTTACCCCTGACACTAATAGTTTTTCCTCAGAGAAGTCAATTCCTCTGGGTTGAAAAGTTAAAGATGACTGGGCTGCTCCAGCATCAATTAAAAATGTGGTTTCTCCTGGCTGCTGTGGCTCAGTGGATTGAGCATTGGCCTGCGAACCAAGTGTCCCCGGTTCAATTCTCAGTCAGGGCACATGACTAGGCTGCACATCAGGTCCCCAGTTGGGGGCGCGAGTGAGAGGCAACCACACAGTGATGTTTCTCTCCCTCTCTTTCTCCTTTCCCCTCTCTCTAAAAATAAGTAAATAAATAAAAACAAAATAAATTTTTTAAAAATGTGGTTTCTTCCTTATGAGGTCCCACCTTTAAATTTATCAAGGGCTCTTGGTGGGACCTGCTTAAAAAGAGCCCCTGACATTCCTAATCCTCATCAAAGGTCATGAGGTTGGTAAGATCTCTCTCTTTCTGGAGGTGGGGACACTCCCGTTATACATTCCCCAGCTTCCCACACTTGTAACAATTCCCAGGTGTTAAAGACTTTCTTTTCCCATTGCCGTTCAGTGGCTTCCTTTGTTTAGGCCTCGGGCACTCTCCTCCATTATGTCTCTCTTGTCCTTGCCTCCCCTGGATAACATTATCAATGATTGAGACCATAATTTTGGATTTCTGCTTCTGCTTCTCCTCCTCTCTTCTAATGTACTCTCTGAGCTTCCCTGAGGAGTTCCTCGATAGTTCTATCATTCCACTCATCTATCGTCTGCAATTTCTTACAAATATCTGGCCAGCTTTTTGTGTCAAAGGTGACCTTTAAGAGTCCCTGCTCTACAATAGTCTCTGGGTCTAGATCAGAATACTTCCTCATTTGGTCCCTAAGCCTTTGCAGAAATGCTGATGGAGTCTCATCTTTTTCTTGCTATATCTCGAATGCTTTGGAGACATTCTGTGCTCTGGGAATAGACTTCTTGATTTCCCTGATGATGAGATTCCTGAGGTCTCTCATCTGAACCCTATCCTCCAACCTGTTATTATTCCATTCAGGGTCTATATTGGGGAAACTTTTGTTCAGCTGGGACAACTCCCTGACCAGGAGTATGTTCCCTTTCCCATATCCTCATAGCAGCCCACCCAATCATCCCCCTCTCTTCCCCACTGAAGAGGATATCTAGTATTGACAGTAATTCCATCCACGTGTATTTCTGGGTCCAAGGAACTGATCTAATTGTTCTGCCAATCCAAAGGGATCCTCTACCAAGCACTTCATATCATGCTTGAAGTTTCTAACTTCAGTGCTTATTAAAGGAGCACTGACATATCCAGTTTGTCCTGGGCCCATAGGGACTCCTCTAAGGGAAAACACCAGCTGCTCTGAGGAAATGGGAAAGTTATTCAGGTCTTGCTTACATTGTTCTAATTCATTCCTTAATCTAGAGTAAGTTCCCACTGGTGCTGTGGGTGTCGTGGGCATGGATACTGGTTGGGCACCTGTTAGGTGTTCCTGGCCCGATGCATCTGTACTGTCTGTCCTTGGTGCCTCTGCCCAGTTGGCTGCTGGCTGGCCAGGGCCATAAGGCAGTGGGAGACAGGACAGAGGGTCCCAAGCTTTATCTTCCTTTTCTTTTACAGGGAAGAGACCTGTAGACTTGCTGGTAGGTTGTAACCAGCACAGAGTATATTCCTTCTCTTCTTTAGAAGCTGATGCTCATATATAAGATCAGAGCTTGACGAACCCAAGTTTCATCAGATCCAAACTGGGGCCAGAAAACAGATCGCCCCTTAATAGGTTCCTTTGGCCAAAAGAGACAGCAATATTTTACCATTTTCTGTTTTTCCTTATTCTGGATCCAGGGATATTCTCCCCAATGCTCTAACATTTTCCATAATGACCTATTGGGTGGAATGTCTATGGGGTGTTTCTTTGCCCCATTTTCTTTAGTTTCCCTAGACTTAGAGTTTTTATTTCTCATCCTCAGTCAATTCCTGTGGCTGTGGCTGAATCTGGTTGTGTCCTCAACCTCCCTTACTGGAGATTTCTTGAACACAAACCCAGGAGCTCAACCCCCTGTACTGGAAGTTTCTTGTATACAAACCCCATACACTCAACTTCTTTTACTGGAGATTTCTAGTATACGGAGATACTGTGAGCTCAACTCCCCTTATTGGAGGTTTCTTGCCCGTGCCCTGTGTGCTCAACCCCCTGTACTAGAGATTTTTTTTCACACAGCCCAAGATTTGCTTTACTCTGGCCATTTTCCTTGCTGGAGAATAGAACTGTGGATCAGGACTCTACACTCATTTTGTATCTTGAGATACATCTCAGCCGCACATACACGCTCAACCTCTGAAGATGCCCAACCACCAATGTAGTACTTAAGTCTAATTTTCTTACCTTGGCCCGTGCACAAGGTTGCCTGTGTACCATGGTGTTTGCTTTTGTTTCTTCCCTGTGTCAGTTCTACTGCTGTCCCAACAAGAAGTCTCAGGTCCATTTCTAGACACTGTGAGGCAGGTGGGCTTTGGGTCAAGTGGACCACCCAAAAGTGGATGAGACGCATCTCCCCACCTTGGTTCAGAGCCCCTTCCTGCACACAGGTGGAGGATTCCGGATGAGCCTCCAAATAGTGAGAAATGCTCACACAAAACTCTGGTACATAGGACTTTAGCAGCAAAGCAAGGTGTTTGTTTATTCATGGGTCTGCAGAGCTGAGCATAGCCAGCCAAAGGCATGCTTGCCTGCAGTGGACAAAAGCAAAGTGGTTTTATACTAACGCAATTAGCTCCTCCTCCTTAATGCAATTAGCTCCCTCTCTCTCCTCCTTCTCCCCCATTTATCCATTACTGGTTAATATGAGTTTACAATCTAATGCAATTAACCACTTAACTAAGGCTGTGATTAACTAAGGGTAATCTAGTTATAGGCCTATCTCCAACTTTTTTGCAAAGTTATCTAGCTACATCTTTCCATTTCTCTGTGTTTGGTGATGACAATCTTCTTTCTTTTAATCCCAGAGATATGTGTGAGGAGCTGCAGAATGTCATTTCCTGGCCCTTTTTTCATGATTCACCTGTTAATTACCTCCTACTGGTTTGAGAGTCACTGACTTCTTTGTCCATTACACGTGGATGCAGGAATGAATCAGTGTTTTACTCAATATAGTTTTCTCTCCATCAGCCAAACTTCAGATATTTTGCAGCATGTGTGTCTCTAAAATTATGAGTGGTAGCATACATTTATACTGATGAGAACACATCCTGATTATAATGGGAGACCTAAAATTACAGTCAATTCTTGGGAGTTTCCTTTATTTCAATAGAATGACACTAATGCTTTGTAAGCAACCACTGAGTAAACTATGGCATTGATAGAAATCTATAAGTTTTCTGGAGGTTTCTCTCCATGGGTTAACTATAGAAATGGGTTGATTAGAGGGAGTTCTCTGTTCTTTGGGTTTATCCTGACCATAGAGACTGGTGTGTGTGTGTGTGTGTGTGTGTGTGTGTGTGTGTGTGTGTGTGTGTGTGCACATGATATTTACTCTATTAAAAAGTGACATTAGTTTCTTTTGGTATATATTTCCCATTTTTCTAAGTGGGCCTCCTTTGTGGAGACAGTAGATCAGCTGCTCCAGTCAGAGAAATGTGGTGAGCAATATTCCAGAAAGAGTTCTGTTTATTTCATGACTGCTTTTTTAGGCTATCACTCCTCAGACAGACAAACTGATGTGCCATTGTCAGCATGAGCTTTTCTTTCCCCTTGGGAGTATTTGGGCGATGTTCAGATAAAGAAATTGGATGAAAGCCAAGAAGAAAGGCTCCTCATCAGACCTTAAGTGGTCAGAAGTAGGAGGAATTACAGAGATGGCATGCAGACAACGAGGCCAGCTTCTCTGTTAAGTGTGCATTACTGGCCATAGAGAATTCTCTTCTGATTGAGACTTTGTCTCCCTGCCCCATTTTGCCATGAATATCACTTGCCCATTTTTCATTTATTTGTTTATTTTGGAGTTGCTGAGTACTTTTTCTTCATGAGAAATTTGCAATATGATTGAGTCCTGCTTATTTAGTAGAATTAAAAAAATAAAATTTGAAGGATCCAGGAATGTTTTAGGATTACATTCAATAATATGTTATAGAGATCAGACAATGGAACTTACTGAATTGGCCAAAAAGTTTGTTTCAGTTATTTCCATAAGATGGCTCTAAGAGCACTTAGTTATCTTTAACTTCATTCAAAACAATTTTATTAGATTGTATTAGTCACAGCTGTCATATCAGCATGCATTTAAAAAAACCTCATCATAATTGGTGAATTTTTGTGTACCCATTTTAATATTGAAGATGGAAGAAAATACTCAACATTTTTGGCATATTATGCTTTATTATTTCAAGAAAGGTAGAAAACAGAACTGAAACACACAAAAAAAGATTTGTTCAACGTATGGAGAAGTACTGTGATGGATCAAATGTGTCAAAAGTTATTTGCTGTTTCATGCTTGAGATTTCTTGCTGGACTATGCTCTGTGATTGAGTAGACCAGTTGAAGTTGATAGTGATCAAATTGAGATATTAATTGAGAACAATCAATTTTATACCACATAGGAGATAGCCTACATACTCAAAATATTCACATCAATAAAGTTATTGGTGAAGAAATTTTTTTTAATGTATCTTTTATTTTATGAAAAAAACTAAACAAACTTTTTGGCTGACCCAATAATTATGTTTCTCCCATAATAAGTCCTGAGGTGTACAATTGAGGGCTGTGCACTGGTGATAAAATATCTACTTTCATCAGGCTTCCCCTCCCTTTTCTGCTATTCTAGTGTGTGGATCACCTTATAGCAATAAAATGGCACAGCTACTCCAATCTTATTTTTGCCACCCATTCAAGAGGAAAAAATAAAGAAATCACAAGGAAGAAGAAATGGTCTTGTATCCGGAAAATTGTACTTTTCCTAGAAATTATCCCCACCTACTTGCTAGATTGTGTTACATGGCCAGTCCTCCATGGCAGAGGGGCTGGGAATTTGAAATTTGTGATGATCATAATGCTATTCTAAACAAAATCAGAGTTCTTTTAATAAGGAAGGGATGCATGTTAAAAAACAATATGGCCATTATTTTTTATGAGAACATCTCTCCCAAAAAGCATTCTATTTATGGTTAGTTAATAGGTAAAATAATATTTTGTAAGAATACAATAAGGCAATTAAAAACAAATCAGAGGGTTTGATTATATTACATTATGTCATACAATATTACATTGGGTAACAAAATAGATTAGACAGAGTAAAATACATGAGAAATTAGTGATATTTTTTATTAATTACATTTGTGGCATATCACTTTTTAATAACATGTTTTGGGTTATAGCTTGAGAAACTCTCAGGCTAAAACTACATTATTTTATTCTTGAACAAAATTTCAACTGAATTCTTACTCATTTTCTTATTTACTCATTCATTTATTTACTTTTATTATTTATGTGATTACAGTTTTTTCCCTCTTTTTCTCCCTTTCTGCACTTCTTCCCAGCCTACCCTCACTCTTTCTGAAGTCAACAGGCAACATTTCCTTGACTTCTGAACACAGTAGTTTTCAGTAGTGGCATTCAAAATGTTGAAGCCCTCTTATCTAACTTAATGGGGATCAGTAGTCTGTTTAAAAGTGTTCTTTAAAATAAGAAATCATAAACATTATGCATAATTTCTTAAAAACTACTTTTAGTTTTCTATTGTGGCAAAATCTAACATAACAATTTACCATTTTAATTTAACTGTTTGTAAATGTAGAACTCAGTAGTGTAAATACCCTTAAAATATTGTGCAACCATAACCACTATCCATTTCCTGAACTTTTTATGGAAATTTTTCATTATCCCAAATAGAAAATCTGTACTCATTAAACAACAACTACACATTACCTAACTTTTTGAATAACATAATGTTTTCAGAGTTCATCCATGTTGTTGAATGTATCAGAATAATATTCTATTGTATGCATGTAATACGTTTTGTTTACCCATTAACTGTTGATGAGCATTTGTGTTGTTTCTACCTTTCAGGTATTGTGAATAATACTGCTATGAACAGAAGTGTGCAAATAGATATCTGTTTGATCAGGCCTTCAATTATTTTGGGTGTATACCTAGATGAAATGCCAAATTGTATGGTAATTCTATGTTTAACTTTTTAAGGAACTGCCAAAAATTTTCTACAGAGACTGCACTCTGACATTCTTAGCAGCAAAGCACAGGATGTCCAATTTTTCCACATCCTTGCCAGCATTTGTTATTTTCCATTTTAAAAAAATGGCTATTCTAATGGATGTAAAGTGATAGATATCTCATTGTTGTTTTCTTTTGTATTTCTTTAATGATTAATGATATAATATTTGTATTTGTTTATTGACCACTTGTATTTGTTCTTTAGAGAAATGTCTTTTAAAAGTCGTCATTTTGTTGTTGAGTTGTAGTTCTTTATTCTAAATATTAACCCCTTATCAGACATGATTTATAAGTATTTTCTCCTCTTCTGTGTCTTACCTTTTCACTTTGTTGATTGTCTTTTGACACAGAAAAGTTTTTTTTTTTATTTTGATATTGTCCAGTTTATCTATTTTTGCTTTGTTGCTTGTCTTAAAAACTAATTTTAAGTGATAAATCTATATATATTCACACACAAATATACATGACTCCATGACTCAGGGAACTTTGGAAGAAGAAAGCCTTTATATTGTGTTTGGATTACAAAGACACTCTGATAAATTGGGTAAATCTATACCCATTTCATAATTTTAAGTTTTATAAGTTTAAAATCAAAAGAGAACATTTTGAAGTAACCTAAAGCCATAATTCTATATTTAAAATTTAACTTTTATTCTTTTATTTTTTTGACCACAACTAATTTTATGCTAATTTTATA
Source organism: Furipterus horrens (assembly GCF_987537825.1). Taxonomy (NCBI): domain Eukaryota; kingdom Metazoa; phylum Chordata; class Mammalia; order Chiroptera; family Furipteridae; genus Furipterus; species Furipterus horrens. Next base: position 76,707,029 of record NW_028327172.1, on the reverse strand, counting down.
TCAACTCATTAAAAATTTTTTTCTAAAGTATTCAACTTTTGTTTTCATGGGATTAAAAACTCTGTGTATACATTTCAATAGATTACAATGGTAAGTGATCTTCATCCCAACCCCAATCATATCAGACTGATGCTTTTGTTAAATACAATAAAAGTGAATAGGAAAATACTATGCATTGTTGCACAAGATACAATTTCTAACTTTTTATTACTAGACTCAGCAGACATGAAGTTACATTCCAATACATATAAACCAAACAAACAAAGTTTAGGGAAAAAGAAAAAGAATTACAAAATCTGTACATAGTGTTCATTGAAAATATGTATATGAATAATACATATATTTGTCATCCTGCAATTACAACTTAACAAAAATAAGGAAGGAAATAGTAGTTGTGTATGTTAAGTGCCTAGATGCACCATTTGAATGGACAGTCTATGTATCAATATTTACAGTTTTAATGTGATAGATATGCTTCATTATTGTTTTAATACAGTTAGGATTAACATTAATGCTATTTATAGGCAGTAATGTATGGCTACAAGAGTTTCTATGTTTTGTTTTAAAACACAAAAAAATAGAAAAAAATGACTTTAAAATAATTTCAGTAAACTCATGATATTGATTTGTAACATCATGAGTTGACTTGAATTGTACTGCATTTTCAAAAATTAATCTCCAATCTTTTAGCAGTCACTAGTTTCTATGTTTCTTATGAAGTAATAGCTAAATAATCTCTTGCTGAAAAAAATGGATTCTGGATTGATGAATTTCTCATGCATGAATTTTCTTTTGATGGAAAATAAAGTTCAAAATGTTCTATCAAATTTTTATGGTGTTTGGTAGTAAACTTTAATGTATGTGCAAATATTGAAGTCATCACCTAGTCTGTTAACAAATGTTAAATTGTGGAACCCATAACATCTCTAGAAATTCCTTTTTCTTTTCCCAACCTTCTGTTTTTAATTTTTGCCTTTAAATCTCCATTATCTTTCATGGAAAGACATGTTACATTGCTTCTTTGCCTAGAAATGTTATGATAATTATTTAAAAGAACAAAAATATCAGATAACCATGGCTTTACCACAGTTGAAATCAAACTAGTATTTTAAAACATTATAAAACAATAAGAATTTATTTTGAGTTCAAACATTCCCAAATGAAAATTTTTCATCAGTAATCATTGTAGCTCAGCAAACAATGAGAGTGTTCGTAATTAATTTCCATGTTGTCACTTGATAAAAATAATATTTTCAAATTTAACGTTAGTCTTTATATAATTTGCAATTTCTATCTGGCCAATAATAGCACTGGTTTAGCTCACACATTTATAATTGCAAGCCTTTCTTGATGAAGAAAGCAATACATGATTTATTTCTGCCCTAAACTCCTTAATCTTGTTAACTAATCCAAGTGAGTTCCAGTCACTACTTCTAAGACAGCAGAACACATTTTCTCACAAAATGTAAATGGCAACGCATACCAGAGGACACTGTTTATATGTTTGGTCATTGTGGCAATATCAGATTGCTATTAGGGATCCTAGACACTCACCTTCTGTGCTTACCTCACTGCTAGCCAGTTAAAATGAGGTAGCAGTCCAGTCCCAGTTTGCATACCACACTTTGCATAGTACTGTTTTACAGAATATTTAAATAAATCACATGTTTTTTTAAACAAATAAAACTGGACTAAACTCAGTGAGGAAACATACAGTTATCAATTCCTCACTGTAGGAGGAAACTTAGATCCCACTTCTTGATGAAAGGTGAGGCAAACGATTTGAAACTACATTTCATTTACCATAGTACACACTCCAGTGACAATTATTTACATTCCTCCTACGTGCAAAATAGAGTTAATGTTCCCAAGATTTTCATCTTGTTGTAGACTCAGACTCAAATTCTAGGATCTCACCGTCTAAATAAGCCTGGTTGTGGGTGAGGTTTCTGTGGCTCAGAGGGAAGTATCCTGATTTCCACCACCCAACATAGACATGATGTCACAGGAACAGAGCAACTATAATAAATATTCCCATTTAAGAAGTAGAGACTGAAAGGGACATATCAGTTCCTCTTTCTTCACAATTATCAAATCCAGCAGGACATGTTATAAGAGTTAACTGACCTAGAGGAGAGGAAATGTTCCTTTATTAGGACCCACTGTGGTCCCAAGAGTAGTTCCCTAACTACTGTTCTCCTCAGTCCTTCACCCTACCCTCTTCTTGGTTCTGACCACTGAACTGTTCTTCCTCTTCCATGGGAAATCAAGTCCTTGAAGCCAAAATAACTATGAGAGTGTAAATCACTGGGAATGCACAAAAATAAATGAATGAATGGATGAATGAGTAAATGAATAAATAAGTTCATGAGAGTAGCAGCCTGACCTGTTCACTGGGTCACAATTTACCCTCCACAGCAACCAGTATGATATCTTCTATCAGGAACACTTTATAAAGTTTATTGAATAAATTCATGGATTATAAAGTTGGGTCTCTACATAGTATGAAGTACTAAGCAAAATCACATTGAAATGGTTAAAAGTATTAATATCATTCTCCATTGATTGCCCTTTATACAATATTGTATTAAATTATGAATTTAAACTGTCTGCATGACATATTTCTGTTTTTGCTATATAGAGTGCTGGTTTATTTAAATAATTTATTCTCCCATCAAATAATGAAAAACTGATTTAGTGAAAACTTGATTGCCTACCTTGGGTGGGTGGAGGGACAGCCTTGTCTCTCTCTTGCTCTGAGACATTACACCATCCTTTTCTCTCAGTGAAACATCTGTAAGAAAATGTCATGTTTAACATCGATACATTATGTAAGGAATTATAATCAGAAGTTAAGTCAGTGCTTATTTTAAGAGATCACAACTTTCAGATTAATTGTGATATCTTGTATCTGATCTAATGGGCATGGGGAAATACACATTTTTTTCTTTACAGTTCTTTTGAGCCAGGATAAAAATAAAATAATTTCTCAAGATTTTACAGTCTCAGATTCAGAAGATAAAGATTACAGTGTTTAGCTTTTTTATGGCTAAGGTTCTCCTTAGTAGTTGTCTGTTACTTCTAAACATACCCTCACCTTATCTTGCCTACCAGAAAAAGAAGAGGCTTAAGTATGTTTTGCATTTTTAATTCTCTCCTCAATAATTAGTAAATGAAAAATAAAACTGGTTTATCTTCAAAGGCAATTTAACACAATTAAATTAGATATAATTAATATCTAGTTCTTATTGACAAAGATAGAAAAAGTAAAAGATTTTAAGTATAGTGGTAGATTTTATAAAGCCTATGCCACTGATTGGTCAGGACTATTACATACAATTTTAGTCTTTCATTATGAATTAAAAGAAGAATCTGATAGTCAAATGCTTTTTAAAATTAGCAGAGATTAGAGAGTAGTTGATACTGAGAATATGTGCACTGCAGGTGAACAAGTTGCAATACTAAAAGAAATGTTCATTATCTGTACAGAAATAGAAAGTCTCACTCATTTAGTAGAGAAGCTGAAAAAAAGTGAGGTAAGGATTCCCATCGTTAAACTGATGCTAGAAAATATTAATTCACACCTATTAAATAGAGTGAATTGACCTGGAGACAGCTCCAAGTGTGCCACTTTCACCATTTGAAGTAATTGAAATGGACTGCATTATCCCTAAGTGGCTGGGTTTAAGCTGACCCATTGAGAAGCATTTTATGTTTCACTTTTTTCTTTTCAATTTGTGAAATCTGCATTTTCAAAACTAGAGCACTTCTACCTAGAAGGTAGTGAAATATGAGAACTGAAGGGCTGCTTTTGGTATTTATGGAAACATTTTGTTGAAATAAAATGATGTTTAATAATTACTATGTTTCCATGGGATCTGATTTGATTACATCATAGTTTTAAATTATGAGACAATGAAAAAATTAATTTGCATTTATTTTCAGGATAGCCTGACCTAATGCAGTAGAATCCAGGTAACAAATATGCTAGCTAAGGCTATTAGTTACTCACTTTATTACTAAAGGATTGTTTCATTATTATTGTAAAACATTAAGATATTTGGTCATGTCCTTTTGTGATGGAGTAAAAGATTACCTGGTATTGGAACAGGGAAACAAATAAGCGATTCAGATAAGGACCTAGAACAGAGTAAAAGAAGTAAACAAAATAAATGTCCAAAAATAAAGAGGTGACCTACTATATTGTTACCGATAAAAATTCTATTTTATTCCTAACCTTATACTACTTATTTACTTACTTAAAAATTATGATATTGATAATACAATACTAATACTCGTTTCAGTGTCCAATGGTAAATGTGGATAGATGAGTGGTTTTTTATATCTATCATCATTTTGATTAAAAACACTTTGAAACCTGGCTTATTCAATTGGTCGTATTTGTAAGGGAAGATAATTGTAACTAAACTAGATGTGTATATATATATATAGTGTGCAACCCCAAGCTCTGTCAATTTACCAAGGAGTAAACCAGGCCCTGGCTGGTTTGGCTCAGTGGATTGAGCGTCGGCCTGCGAGCTAAGTGTCGCTGGTTCGATCTGCCAGTCAGGGCACATCAGAGAAGGAAAACTCTGACTCCAAAAAACCTCCGCTGCCTTGCGGCATACCTCTTCAGGGGAAAGGCTAAGGGAGTAAACCCCGACAGAAAATCTGGAGCCAGAGTCCCTAAGGCGGTTTGACGGTTTAGTCAACACCGGCAACTCCTGCGGCACACCTGAAGCCAAGCTGTATTGACTCCGTCTTTCCCTTGGATCCTTCAGCTGCGAAGAGAGGGGGGGTCTGCTGCATGGGCAACAGCAGACCCTCCATATCACCCTGCCCAGGCTCTGTAGCTTCAGCTTCACTGGAGAGGACACTCCAGCGTCATCGCAAGATGTCGATTCAACACGGGAGGAGACAGATACCGTGTCACTCCCGAGTCGGACTGCACAGCCATTCTCGGCGGTGCAGATAGACTCTTAAGAAGCTACACCATCGTCTCTCGAGACAGACGGCTGCCAACGATATATATATATATCTCACAGTATTATATATATATATATAGCATATATAGTTATATGTTTTTATAACTTAATGTTATGATGTATCTGTTCAAATCTTTTGTCAATATTTTAATTGTCTTCTTTTCACTGATATGCACTACAAATATTTTCTCCCAGTATGAGACTTGCTTTTTTATTTTCTTAAGGGCCTTTTTTAAAGAGAAAAGATGCTGACAAAGTCCTTTTCACCATTTTTTTTTTTCACTCACAGTTTCTACCTTTGATGCCCCAACAAGAAGTCTTTGCTTTTCCCAAGGTCAAAAGATGTTATCCTTTTTTTTGCCTAAAAGTTTCACATGTGTAGCTTTTTTACATTAGGCCTGGGTTGCATTTCAGTTTAGTTTTTGTATAGTACATAAGGTCAGGGTTGAAGTTCATTTTTCTATGACTATACATTTAGCGTAATACCATTTGTTGAAAAAACTATTCATTTTCCATTGAATTACATGGATACCTTCACTGAAAATCAATGGATGCTAGGCATGTGATTATGTTTTGGGCTTCTCTGTTGTGTCTTATTGATCCATACGCCTATTCTTATGCCAATACCACACTGTCTTGATTAGTAAACCTTGAAATCTGTTAGTGTATCTTCTCTAACTTTGGTTACTTTAGTAAAAATTGTTGGCTATTCTAGGTTCCTTGCATGTTTATATAAATTGTGGAATGAGCTTATTAACTTTTATAAGAAGATATTTAGTATTTTAATTGAAACTGAGTTCAATTTATATATGAATATGTAGAGGATTTGTTATAGCCAAATGAGTAGCAGAGGGAGATATTTCTCACCCCCCAATTTAAAACTCTTGGGCCTGGTCCCATAATATTGCCAGGTGTTCCAACATCACAAGAAACACTATGTTAGTACAGGAAGAGAAAAATTCTTGGAATTCTACGTGTCCTTTTCACTGTCTGGGAAGGAAAGCCTTTGAAACTGTTTACATCCCAATGTCCAAAAGGCCAGAAATGACCCATAAGGCCTAAAGGAAAAAAGCCCATTAACACCTTTGGGTACTCACGCCCTGGTCCTGGAAAACTGGCACCACCTTTACCTGTCAGTCAAAATGTAACTCCCTCACCCCCATCCCACCAACTACATAGTCCTCAGAACAAATGACTCACTGTCTTTGCCCTCATGGCTCTCATGGTGCTCTTGGCCTTCTGGCCACAGGGCTTCTGGCTCCCCTAGGGCGAGCTTGCCACCCCGGCCTTTGGCCACCCTTGCTTTTGCTCTCCCACTCACTAATAAACTTTGCATGCACGCTAATAGGCTCCTTGATGAGATTCTTCACTGTATCAGTGAGAAGAACCAAGGTTTCTCTGATAACAGATTGACATGGTAAAAATATATATTCTTCAGATAAATGAATATTATATACTTCTTGATTTTCTTATCTTCAATCATTTCTCTAATTCATGTTTTGTAATTTTATTGTGCATGTCTTAAACCTCTTTTATCATATTTACCCCCTTATTGATATTCGTATATTGTATATTCTGTGATCTTGATTAATGCACTTATTTTTATAGCTCTTTTTTTTTTTTGGTAACTTCATTAGAATTTCTATGAAGAGAACATGTGTTGAGCAAATAAAGACAATTTTATTTCCTCTTTCCAACCTGCATTACTGTTATTTCTTTTTCTTGACCTTGCCTTGACTAGGACATCCAGTAAAATATTGAAAAGTGGTGGGAGCCAACAGACATCTTCACTTATTCCCACTCTTAGGGATGAAATAGAGGAGTTGACAAAAGTAGGTTTACACCTGTGAGCATGCAAAACACAGTTTATTCTTTTATTATCTGTTAATTCACAACTATAAACCTACATTAGTCCACTCTTGTATTCAGACTTCTGCCATTATGCTGTTAGCTGAAGGATTTTTTCTTTGGATGTTATTTATCAGAATGAGGAGGTCTCTTTCCATTTCTAATTTGATATCAGTTTTTATCATAAAATGTTTCAAATTTTGTCAATTGCATTTTTTTAAACGCTCACCAATTGAGATGGTCATATGTGTTTCATTCTTTATTCACCTAATATGTTCAAGTACATTGATTTTTGAATGTTAAGATGAACTTGCACCACTGAAATAAACATAATTTGTTTATAGTGCATTGTTCTTTCCATATATTATTGGGTCTAATTTACTAACATTTTCAAAAAGATCTTGTGCTTATGTTTTTGAAATATATTGATCTGTAGTTTTCTTTTCTTTTACTGTCCTTATTTTGTTTTTGTGTCAGAATAATGTTTGCCTCATAAAATGATTTGGAGAGTTTTCTTGGCAAGTATTTAATGTCAATAGCATTTATATTGTCTTAAAAGCAAAGGTAAGGTTTCTGGATCAGAATCAAACTACTACTAGAAGGGAATTTTGGCACTACAAGAGAGACACTCTGAACTTGTACATCTGGGAGTTTATTTGGACTACACACTGCTCATTGGCTACCTGCTCCTCCTAAGAGAACTAGAGAACTGAATCTCCATAAGGTAAACAAATCTTCTCTGGGAAATGAATAAGAACACTCCTAGTTTACAATCTTTGGAATGTAAATGATAACTCAGAAGCAGGATCTCTTTCTTCTCTAGCACTTAACACTTACTTTTGGTTTTAATATCCTTAAAATGTGAAGAGCTAATGTTCCTGGCAGACAAAAGCAAATATTCTCTATTTATATTCTGTCAATTTCCATTGTTCAGGAGGCTGGGACCCTTCACTAACAAACACAGGGAAGATTGTCTTCCATATTTCTCCTTTTCATTTTATGAAAGAATTTAAATATAATTGGTATCCTTTCTTCAGTAAATATAAGGGTATGTCATCATTGAAGCTGTCAAGGCCGGGTGTTTTCTTTGCAGCAAGTTTTAAGTTAAATATTTTTAGGTTAAATATTTCTATGTAAAGTTATTAAATACATAATTTCTTCTTTTTTTCTCATTTAACGGCATAAAGTTTACCTACTTAATGTGTACAATTTGATGGTTTTTATCAGATTTACATAGTGTGCAACAATTACCATAATCTGATTTTAGAATTTTCAGTGTGTCTCAAAGAAACCTTGTTTGCCTCAGCAAGTTACTCCCCATTTCTCCCTTCTACTTACAGCCCTAGTTAACCACTAACCTATCTCCTCTATAAATGGATTTTTCTACTCTGACATTTCATATAAATATGAAAAAATACAGTCTTTTGTGACTGTTTTCTCTTAGCATATGTTTTTAAAGTTCATCCATGTTGTAGTATGCATCAGAATGCAAAATGCTATTACATCATAGACCACATTTATGTTTATCCATTTATCTGTTGGACAATGGGTTGTTTCAAACTGTTGGTTATTATGAATAATGCTGCTATAAAATTCACATACACCTTTTTGCATGGACATACACTTTTCATTTCTCTTAAGTAGATACCTAGGTGTGAAATTGCTGGGTCACTTTTTTACTTTTGTTTAACCTTTGAAGAACTGCTTGACTGTTTTCCAAAGTGGTGGCATCATTTTACGCTCCCAAGAACAATGTATAAGTGTTCCAATTTCTCCATATCCTTACAAATTCATATTATTGACTGTCTTTTTATTATAGTCACCTTATTTGGTGTGAAGTAATAATTTATTGTAACTTGAGTCTGCATTTCTAAAATAAGTAATAATGTTAAGCAACTTTTCTGTGTTTATTAGCCACTCAGATATCTTCTTTGCAGAAGTAACTATACAAATCTTCTGACCATTTTTAAATTGGACTGTTTAAAAACATTACTAATTTATAAAAATATTTTCTTAGATATTGAAATTATTTTATTTTAATATGTGAAGTTGTCTTCATACTTTTGTAATAGTTTACTTGGAGGCACAAATATTTAATTTTGATGAAATCCAGTTTAGCAATTTTCTCTTTTATTGATTGTGATTTTGATGTTTTATTTAAGAAATCATTGCCTATCTGAAGATCACAAAGATTTACACCCATGTTTTCTCCTAAGGATTTCATTGTGTGAGTTTTTACTTTGAGGCTTATGTTCTACTTTGAATTATTTATTTATTTTTTGTGAGTGTAAAGTAGGAGTCTAAATTCATTCTTTTGCATGTGAACATGCAACTGTTCCAGAATCATTTGTTGATATTTATTTCTTCTTAAGTAGTCTTTGGTAGTTCTTATTATTTTTAAAAATTTGTGCATTTTATTTTAGTTTTTAAACTTGTTGGGATAAAGTAGTCATAATATTTTCTCATTAGTCTTTTATTTTCTGGTCTTTAATGATTATTTTTTTATTCCAGATATTGATAATTTATGCCTTATTTTTTATTTATTCCTCTAATTAAATTTTTATAAGTTTTACTGATCAAAAAATAACTTTTGGCTTGATTTTCCTTATATTGTATTACTGCTTTCTATTTAATAATCTTCTACTTTTTCCACTTTCTTGCTCCTACTTTACTGTGGATTTATTTTTCATAGATCCTTAAGATGGATACTTAGATCATTGCTTTTTAGCTAATTTATTATTTTACTACAAACACTTTAGCTATAAATTTCTCTCTAATAACTACTGTATCTACATACCACAAATTTTGATACATTATTTCCATTTTATACATTCCTCCTTGAATTAGAAGTTGTATCTGTACAGCCAAGATGGAGGCATAGGTAGACACATTTTGCCTCCTTGCAAAACCATGAGAAGGATTACAACTCTCAACAAAACAAAACAAAACAAAAAACAACCAGAACTACCTGAAAAATTGAACAGTAAGGAAGTCCAACAACCAAGGATTTCGGAAGAAATATTCATCCAGATGGGTAGGAGGGGCAGAGCTGGGGAGCTGGGAGAGAGAGAAGGTGGTGTGGTGTGGTGGAGGCGAGGCAGTGAGGGCAAAGCAGTGGCTGTAGCTGCAGCCAGCAGAACTAGTGGTCCCAAATTCATGTGTGGTGGATACAAGCTGGGAGGGACACCTGGGGTGTGAACCCACCCCAGTCTAGATCTCACAGCTCATGGTTCCAGTACTGGGAAAATAAAGCCTCATAGCTTCTGGATGTGAAAATCAGTGGAAGTTGAGACAGTGGAAGAAACTGTCAGTCTCTTAGGAGAATCCACTTAGAGAGAGAATCCCGATAGTACTAGAACAAACACAAACCCAACCCCTCTGGGAAACATTACTAGAGCTACAGCTAGAGGGTCACCAGTCAAACACAGAAAGCAGGTGAAGTGACTGGAAAAGGGGTCAGTGCCAAGCAAGTGGCATTGTTTCTTCTCTCACCTCCTCCCCCAAATACACCACCACAAAGTGGTGAAATGGGTCACCCTGCATTGATGAATACCTAAGGCTCTGCCCCTTACAATGTAACAGGTGCAGCCACTCTACCTAATACACAGATGTAAACACAAGGAGGTAGGAAGATTATCAAATTGAGGAGACAAACAAGTATGACCGAAATGAAAGAACAGATCAAAATTCCAGACATAGAATTAAATGAAAATGAGATAGCCAACTTATCAAATGCAGAGTTCAAAACATTGGTGATACAGATGTTCAGAGAAATGATTGAGTATGGCCACAGAATGAAGGAAGAAGTGAAAGTTATACAAAATGAATAAAGAAAAATATACAGAGAACCAACAGTAATGGGAAGGAAGCTGGGATTCAAATAAAAAATTTGGAAGAAATAAACATTCAACCAGAACAATGAAGAAACAAGAATTCAAAAAAAATTAGGAGAGAATAAGAAGACTCTTAAGAAATCTCAAAAAAAGCCAACATCCTAATTATACATAAGAGCAAGAAATTGAAAACTTATTTAAAAAATAATGAAAGAAAACATCCCTAATTTGTTGAAGGAAATAAACATACAAGTCCAGGAGCACACAGAGTCCCAAACAAGTTGGACTGAAAGAGGACCACACCAAGACACGTCATAATTAAAATGCCAAAGATTAAAGATAAAGAGAGAATCTTAAAAGCAGCAAGAGAAAAGCAAAGAGTTATATACAAAGGAGTTCCCATAAGACTATCAGCTGACTTATCAAGGGAAAATTTGCAAGCAAGAATGGACTGGCAAGAAGTATTCAAAGTGATGAAAAGCAAGGACTTACACCAAGATTACTCTGTCCAGCAAAGCTATCATTTAGAATGTAAGGGCAGATAAAGTGCTTCCCAGACAAGGTAAAGGTAAAGGAGTTCATTATTACCAAGCCCTTATTATACGAAATGTTAAATGCACTTATTTAAGAAAAGGGAGATCAAAACTATGAACAGTAAAATGATAACAAGCTTACAACTATCAACAATGTAATCTAAAACCCATAAGCAAAAACAAACAAAGAAAACAAGTAGAATGGAATCAGAATCATAGATATAGAGATCATATTGAGGGTTATCAACAGGGAGGGGCAAGGGAAATAATGGGGGGAAAAGGTATTAAGAAGCATAATTGGTAGGTAGAAAATATGCAGGAGGGTGTTAAGAATAGTAAAGGAAATGGAGAAACCAAACAACTTATGTACACAACCCATAGACATGAGCTAAGGAGGGGGGTTATTGCTAGAGGAAAGGAGGATAACAGGTGGAGGAGGGGCAAAGGGGGAAAATTGGGACAGTAAACTATACCTATAAAATATATCTAATTTATATTCACTTTCCAATTGTTTGGCATTTTCAAATATTTTTCTATATTATTTTTGAATTTAGTTTTAGTGGGGTCAGAAAATTTACCCAGTATGATTTCAAATTTCTAAAATTTATTTAAAGTTGGTTTTGGCCTAGCATATGGGCTATTTGGCTGAATGTTTTGTTTATGTATACTTGAAAGTATTGGATTGGCCATAAAGCTCATTTAATTTTTTTCTGTAAAATGAGACACATTTATTTTATTTTCAACAATTACTTTATTGATGTGGATATTTTGAGTATGTTGGCTATCTCCTGCATGGTATAACATTGATTGTTCTCAAGTAATGTCTCAACTTGATCACTATCAACTTCAACTGGTCCACCTGACAATGGAGCATCATCCAATGAAAAATCCCCAGAATGAAACTTCACAAAACACTTTTGACACCTTTGATCCATCACAGCACCTTCTACTTATACTGCACAAATATTTTTCTGCATTTAAGTTGTATTTTTACCTTTCTTGAAATAATAAAGCATAATATGGTGAAAGTGTTTAGTACTTTCTTCCATCTTCAATATTAAAATGGCTACACAAAAGTTCACCAATTATGATATTTTTTAATGAATACTGATGACAGTTATCACAATACAATCTAACAAAATTGTTTCAAATGAAGTTAAAGACAACTAAATGGTACTGGAGCCTCTTACAGAAAAAAACAAACAAACTTTTGGCAAACTCAATAGTATATATTCTTCTATTAATATGTGGAGTGGTTTATAAATGTCAGCTTGATCAAGTTGGTTCATAGTGCTTTTCATATAATCCATTGATTTCCTTTCTACTTTGGGTTCCAGGGCGTATTGTTACCTTCCACTTTATATCTATTTTCCCTTCCCAACTGCCAGACATGTGCATTTCAAGTTCAATGTTAGGTGCAAAGGCAACAGTCTACAGAGATTGTTTATACAGCTCCCACAATTGCATAAAGTCTCCTAATAACTGTTTCTCTAATTGAACCACGACTTACACACTAGATAGAATTTCTTTTATGTTGTATGGGCTCCTGATTTTTTACCCTCGTTTATTTTTATTGTACCAAATGTGTTTAGAAAATTATTTGTAAGAATAACTTTAAGTATAGAATGTGTATTGATCAATATACTGACCTACCTACTTATATGTATGTATATGTGTTTGTTTTATGTGTGTATGTATGTATCTACTTATTGTTTCTAAGTGGTGTTTGGGGCATCAACATTCAGGGATATTCTAATTCAATTCTGGAATTAAAATTATTCAAAGCTAAACTCTAGATCTTTGTGCAAGTTCTTCACTTTCATTGTAATCTTACTCTGTGAACCTGTCTGGGTCCTAACCAATAGAATTTACCAATTCCCTCTGCATGGATAGGCCCTGATCTCTGCTTCTTGTTCCCAGGTCCTAAAGACTATCAGTGTCTCTGACTCTCAGCCATTCTCTGTGGGTCTTTATTCCCTTGGACACTGGCTGAGTAATCATGCAATACCTTCCTGGTTCTTTGATACCTTCCAATAGATGTTTTAAAAACCATTTTTTCCCAGTTACAATAGTTGCTCTTAGAAGTTTAATCCCAATTACCTAGCTCTTTATTATGGAAAGCAGAAGTCTCATCTGCTTGAAGTCATATTATCTTTGTATGTTATATGTATCTAAGTGGTCATCTTTTCTTTTTTTTTAATAGGTCGCTATAAGTAAATTAATAAGAACAATACCTCTGAACTGAGATTGCTTGTGTTGTTTTTTGGCTTATATCACTAATTAGGTATGTGATATTGTCAATTTACTTACATCTTTATGCCTCATTTTCTTCATATAACTGTTTCAATGGCTAATAAATTAATACAAATTAAATAATGAGATTATTGCCTGCTACATTTTAAGTACATGATAAATGTTAGTTATTATTATTTGGTGCAAGTTTATAATAATCCAGCCTAACTTAAAGTAAAATCAGTAGACGGGTCCAAAGTGGGGAGCAAGGAAGTTCATTTTAGTTTCATTTTTTGAGATAGTCTAGAGAAGAGTAATTAGTTTACTAATTCATTTGTTAAGTCTAACTATGTACCACCAAGAATTTCCTGATGCTAATGGTATATGTTCTGCATTCTTTTAATTTCCCTTGGGAACTGAAAGTATTGCAAATAAGTTTTTCATTTGTTCCAGCTAAATCTGTTCCCATGGCTTGTAGTAATGCCTTGACTCCAGATGTTTATATAACCTCTAGCAACAGTTCCCAGATAGTATATACTTAAGGTTAAAGATATACCTTCATGACAGAATTTTTATGTGCCTGCTCTCTGACTTTGTATTTAATCAGGAAGAAAAAAATGAAGTAACCCATGTACTGTTTCCATTTTTTTCTCTAACATGTAGAAAATGAATATTTCTGATTTGAGCTGAAAATCAACATCCCACTGTAATGAGAAAAAGTCCAGTACTTTTTTTCTGTCAACAATAAAAAATATAAGAATCAGAGATGGCTGTGTCATAAAATATATCAGGACATGTCCCAAAATATAGCATAATGAATTATAAAAAGAGAAAATAGAGATTAAGATAAATTTTTATTACAATTTTTCTAGTAGATACTGTGAAGACCAGTGCAAAGGAAATAGTTATATTGCTTATAGTTTATCTTTTATAAATATAATTAAGAGGCTGAATTTTACATAATAGTTCCATGTTGAATAAATTTCTCCCAAGTCAACATAAATGTTCTCTCACAGTGATTATCTGAAAACTTCTGAAAAGCTTTTAAACAATGGGCCTTTACCAAGCTAAGGAAAATATATTCCAGTATGGATCCTATATGAATTCCCAAGTTAATTGCACAAAACAACACTAGACTTATTTCAAATTCTATATTCTATATAAAATGCATCTCTTGGGAAATGCTAGCTGAATGATTATGGATGAAAAATATTTTTGCAGTCATTTTGAAATGTAAAGACACATCTGAAATTACAAAGAAATGAGTGATCTAGCATTTTCTTCAGATTATACCCCCTGCCAAACATTTTTTCTTACTGACCTAGTTTTGCTATGTCATCCATGTGCAATGGCAATGTTGAATAATTCCACTTAGTATAATAAGTTCTCTTCAGGTCAATTCACCTTTAAGTCTTTTTCAAATGCAGATAAAACATTTTATTTTTCGTGAAATTGTCATTCATGATATATCAATGGTGAAGAAATTCTGTTTTGCCTCTAAAATCATTGTATTATAAAATTTCTAATGCTGACAGTGATTATTTAAGGGCTACTTATTTTCCTTCTAAAGTCTGACAATCTATTATTCCAATCAGTGTTCTTCCAGTTGCATGTGACAGACTCACGTCTAGAAGAAAAGGAGCAATGTTTTTTGTTTTAAATTTTGTTCATTTAACAAAGCTACAGGAAAATCATGGCTCTAGCTGTGCCAGAAGGTGACTGGGAAGAGGACATGAAAATGTCAACACACTCTCCTTTCATTTCTTATCCTGCACTCTTTCTTGAAACACTCATTTTCTCCCCCTGTAAATGAGCATCGGGTATGGCAACTTTGAGATCCAGACTCACAGATCCTCGTTTTACCTCTCAGCAGACACTGAGAGCTGCTTTCTTTAGTTTCACAATAAAAAATCTAAGGGAAGTGTTGCTATACTCAGCCTCTGTCAGGGGCCCAGGCTTAGGCAATCACAATTGCCTTGGTAGAGGGATCTACCTCCCTCACCAGTCCACCCAAGGAGGGAGGTGTTCTCTTTCCATCATTCAATAAAAGAGATGTCCACAGAGACAAAAGGATTTTCTGGTTCTTCCCTTACTTAAGTTACCTATGTCAAATATGCCTGCGCTTATTTTTGTGAACTACATGTCGTGTAATATGCTTTTACATGTTTGTATGTTCTCAGTTTGAAATAATAGTGTTTAAGAGCTTTGCATGCATTTGACCATTTGATTTTTCAAGTGAAATGTGATGATCTACCTTTATTAGGACATCAATAACCTGGAGAAGTGCCAAAAATAAATCAAGAAGGAGGTGACTGTCAACTTGACCTCACATGTATAACTCCAGGATGGACAGTGGTCTGACTCATGGAGCATTTGTGCTCTTCTGTGTTTTCCAGTCCCAGAGGAACTATCTAGACTTTGCTTGTGGCTTCTAGCAGTGTTCTAAAACTTTCTAGATCATAAATATCAACTGAAAAGATTATTATAAATATAAGTTCACTGGACCTACCTCAGATCAACTAACAAAAAGTCTGTTTTCAGGAAAGTAATGGGAACACTACGGAAGAAATGTTAGTGGATTACTTTGCCATTTCCTTCCTTAGTGGAGGAATCTTGCTTATTGGTATGCTGAGGGCACAGAGCGATTAAAGTGGACATAGAACGTAAGAATGTAGCAAATCATCATTAAAATTGGATGGACCATGAAGAGATGTATGCTGGGCTCAAAGATATGTGAAAGCTCTTTGAGGCTATTTAATATTAAGAACCTTACGGCCACTGTAGAAAATTGTGTGGAATTTCCTCAAAAAACTAAAAATGGAACTGCTTTTTGATCCTGTGATTTCATTGCTAGGATTATACTCAAAGAATCCTGAAACACCAATTCACTATGCACCCCTATGTTCATAACAGTGCTATTTACAATAGCCAAGTGATGGAAACAGCCTAAGTGCCCATCAGTGGATGAGTGGATCAAAAGTCTGGTACATTTACATGATGAAGTACTACGCAGTGGAAAGAAAGAAGCAACTCCTACCCTTTGTGACAGCATGGATAGAACTGGAGAGCATATTCTAAGTGAAATAATCCAGGCAGTGAAAGATAAATACCATATGATCTCACCCATAAGTAGAACCCAATGAACAAAACAAACAAATGAACAAAGCAGAGCAAAAGGTATGGAAATAAATAACAAGCTGACAGCGACCAGAGGGAGAGAGGAGGCGGGGAATGGGGGAAAGAAGGAAAGGTTCTAGCCAAGGGACAAGTATAAAGGACCCATGGGCATGGACAGCAGGGTAGAAATTGACTGTGGAAATGGGTAAGGGGTAGGCAGGGCAGGGGAGAGCAACGGGAAGACATTGCAACAACTGTAATTGAACAAAAATAAAATAAAATAACTTTACATTGATTTTCAGGTTTACATTAATAGGATTCTAATGTGTAAAATTTCTAATTTGGAGAACTGTGCATAAATTTTTCTCTGTATTAGTATTTTGTTTATAGTGTATACTTTTAGTTTCAATAGTCACTATCATCTATTCATTATTTTCCACTGAGGAAGTATATACTTACTCCAATAAATACTTAATTACTTGACTAACAATTTTTTCACTTGTTTTTTTCAGTATTTGTGTGTTAATGTTAGATAATATAGAACAGAATGGGGAAGAGGAGGATCCAAATTTTTAGATATATTGTTTTGTATAAAATGTATAGGTGATATAAAGAGATAAAATGATTTGATGCAAAAATGTACAGTATCTTGCTGGAACACTTGCCTTTTAGTTTCTGGGAGCATTTGCCTTAAATAATTCAACGCAATTTAGATAGAATTAAAATTATAAATTTTAATCCATAAAATTATCTAGAATCTTTTTAAAACTTTAAAAAATGCTAAGCTGAACTGGATAACTAGTAACAAATTCTGAGTCCAAGAAACACAAAATGGAATCACTAGCCATGAGAGTTAACATTAAGCATGACAGCTGCCTAAGGTCACCCACTAACACCTAGAGACCTTGAGTTTTGGTTTAACAGCTCAACAGAATGACAGGCAGCACTCTGGGCTCACTTAAGTTGGGTTTTCGGATCAGAGACTATGTAAATGTGGGTTTCCAAAAAGCTTTATGTCCAATATTATGAAAAATGGTGAACTTGGAGGAAGGAAAATAAAGCACACCACAAAGGGAGATAGCAAGGAAGCATGCAAATCTTGGCCTTAGCACCCAGTGGTACAATAAAAACTCTATCCCAAGAATGGCTAATCACAAGATACTCTTACGCGGACCTGAGACTTGCATCAGAGAAAAAAGGAAAAAAACTAGAATGAGATCTACAAATACTGAGGTATTGCATACTTTATAATCATATGTTTAATGTCTTAAATAAAAGAGAAAATTGAGAATGTGTGTAAAACAACAAAAGGCATAATAGTTAACCAGGCAAAATGTAAAAGAAAAGCAAATACAACTTATGGAAATAGAAAGTACAATAAGGTAATAAAAATTAAGGCAATAATTGTTCTAAAATTGTGGTAATGTTTTACAACTCTATGAATATATTTAAAAACATTAAATTTTATACTTTAAATGGTAAATTATATGGTATGTGAGTTATATCTCAATAAAATTATTGTGCTCCCTTTTGCAGCTTTGTAGAATTATTCTTATATTGTTTAATGTGACAATCTGTTTCCAAGAAGCAAAACCTTTAACAGGCATAGAGAGAGGGAGAGAACAGAACATATTAACACATTTTAGAGGAATTAGTTTGATTTGTTTTGGATTTTTCCTACTACTATAAGTTTTCTTTTAAAGATATTATTTAGGCCCACAACCCAGGCATGTGCCCTGACCCATGACTGGGAATCAAATGTGTGACCTTTCAATTAGTAGGTCAGCACTCAACCTACTGAGCCACAGCAGCTTGGGCTCGCTACTATTATAGATGTGAGTTTGAAATTAGGAAAGAATGTGAGGCATAGAATATACTTGTTTTCTGGAAGACTAATATACTAGACTAAACCAAGACAATTAGATGAGCTTTTGGAAAATCCAAAATTCTTCTGGAAGTAGCTTTTCTTATCAAGAGGTAAACTATAAATTATGGTGGTCCAGTGTATGATGAGCCAGAATGAGAAACAAATTCATTGGATTCAGAATGTAGACTATTTCATGTATTGATTATATATTTGGACTAATTTTCTGAGCAGACAATTCTGTGTCACAGTGTTAATATGTGAAAGAGCTTATTTTTCAATTTTTTAAAAATTTGAAGTATAATTTCCATTGAAGTAAATATGCAAACATCAAGTTCATAGTCTGATGAATTTTGACAATCACATACATCTTACACACACATTAAGAAACAGGTGATTTCCATCACCTAAGAGAGACGATTTGTGCCCCATCCCAGTCTATTCCACCTTTAACCAGAAATGTCCATTGTTCTGAAGTCTTTTACTAAAGATGAGTTTTTATTTTCCTATTTCTGTCTTTGTATATGAATTTCATATACATGGAATAATACAAAATGTAGTTTGTGTAAAGATTCATTCACTCAGCATGTTTTTGAGATCCATCCATGTTGTTGAGTAGTTCATTCCTCTTTATTGCTGAGTAGTATCTTAGTATTTAGAAATACCAAGGTGTGTTTATTCATTCTCCTATTGATAAACATTTGGGCTATTTTTAGTTTTTGACTACTTCAAAGAAAGTTACTTTGAAGCACCACATTCCAGACCTTTTATGTGTTTATATGTGTTCATATATCATGGATAAAGGATGACTATATTGATGAGAAACTGCTAGATTTAACTCCAGATTGGTTTATACAGTTTTACATTCTTACCAGCAATTTGTGAGAGTTTCAGCTGCTCCACATTATTTGCCATCACTTGGTGTTATACACAGCAGCATCACATTTCTTCTTTAATTTACATTTCTTTTGATGAATAATGATGTTGAACACTCTTTCAAGAGCTTATTAGTTATTGGTGTATAACCCTAATGGAATGCCCCCCCTTTTCTAAATTTTTAAAAAATTATTCATTTGTATCAGTTATTTGTATATACTTGAAGTTCTTTGTAAATTATATTTATCACATATTTTCCCTAGTATGCAGTTGGTATATTTATACTTGTAACATTGTGAGCAAAATGTTTTAATTTTGCTAACATTAATTTATTTGTTTAGTGATTTCTGGGTCCTGTTTATGAAACATTTTGTCCAGTCCAATATCAGCCAAGGTATGAAGGTAATCTACATTAAAAATAATTTTTTAAATGTAAGTTTTTATATTTAGATCTTTGATCTATCTGAAATTAATTTTTTGTGTATGGTATTAGGTATGACTTAAGAGATTTTTTTCTTATATGTACAATTAGTTGTTCCAGCAAAATATACTCAAAATAATTTTCTTTCTCCATTTTACTATTTTGACACATTGTTGAAAATAAATAAATTGCATGTGTTAATCTTTTTTAAAGTATATTTTATTGATTATGCTATTACAATTGTCTGTTTTTCCTCTTTGTCCCCCTCTGCTCGGTACTCCCCCTTCCCTCCAACAATACCCCCTCTCCCTTAGTTCATGCCCACAGACATACATGTAAGGTCTTTGGCTTCACCCTTTCTCATACTATTCTTAACATCCCCCTGTCTATTTTGTTCCTACCAATTATGCTTCATAATCTCTGTACCTTTTCCCCCATTCTCCCTCTTTTCCCTCCCAGCTGATAACCCTCCAAATGATCCCTATACCTATGATTCTGTTTCTGTTTTGGCTGTTTGCTTAGTTTTTGTTTTATTTTTTAGATTCAATTGTTGATAGTTGTCTTTATTATTTTAATATTATAGTTTTGATCTTCTTTTTCTTAAATAAGTCCCTTTAACATTTCATAATAATGGCTTGGTAATGAAGAGTTCCTTTAGTTTTACCTTGTCTGGGAAGCATTTATTCTGCCCTTCCATTCTAAATGATAACTTTGCTGGATAGAGTAATCTTGGTTGAAGGTCCTGGATTTTCATCACTTTGAATACTTCTTGCCAGTATTTTCTTGCCTGCAAAGTTGAGAAATCACCTGATAGTCTTATGGAAGCTCCTTTGTAGCTAATTCTGCTTTCCTCTTGCTGCTTTTAAGATTCTCTTCTTATCTTTAATCTTTGGCATTTCATTTATGATGTGTCTTGGTGTGGTCTTTTTTTGGTCCAACTTGTTTGGGACTCTAAGTGCTTCCTGGATATGTATGTCTGTTTCCTTTGCCAAATTAGGGAAGTTTTCTTTTATTGTTTTTTCAACTAAGTTTTCAATTTCTTGCCCTTCCTCTCCTCCTTTTGCACTCTTATGATTCAGATGTTGGTACATTTAAAGTTGTCCCAGAGGTTCTTAATCACCTCCTCATTTTTTTCAATTCTTGTTTCTTCTTTCTGTTCCGAGTTAATGTTTATTTCTTCCTTTTGTTCCAAATCATTGATTTGAAGCCTGGCTTCTGTCTCATCACTGTTAGTTTCCTGCATATTTTCCTTTATTTCACTTTGCATAACCTTCTCTTCTTCCTTTATTTTGTGGCTGTATTCAATCATTTATCTGAGCACACTGATCACCAGTGTTTGAACTCTGCATATGATAGGTTGGCTATCTCCATTTCATTTAGTTCTTTGGGGGGGGGCATATTCTTTCATTTGGGCCATATTTCCTTGCTTCCTCGATTTTGCAGTCTCCTTTTGTTTGTTTCTGTGTATTGGGTAGAGCTACTCTGACTCTGTAGTAAGTGTCCTGTAGGGTCCAGTGGCACAGTCTCCCCTATCACCCAAGCTGGGTACTTGAGGTGTGCCCTTCACGTGGGCTGAGTACACCCTTTTCTTGTAGTTGAACACTGGTTGCTGTTGGCAGGTCAACAGCAACTTTCAAGAATTTACCCAAGCCAGTCAGTTGCAAAGATTGGCTGTGACCACTGGTCACCAACCTCTAACCTCCATGGAAGATCAGCTGTACAGGGGCAGGGTGGTGGTGCTCTGACCTGGTCTGTAGCTGCCCACTGGGTGTGCTGACCCTAGGACACACCCAGCGGTGCTGGCCTTGTTCAGCCCCCACCTGTATTATGCCCGGGGCACCCTGCCTGAGCTATAAAATGGTCTGAAATGGCAGCTACTTGTGCTGGGCTAGGAGATTCCTGGATGAAGCCAAGCTGGGAATCTGAGCTGGCTGCTGGTAGTGCTGGGCCTAGAGCCCATTGAGGCCAGCTATTGCTTATTTGATAGAGTTTTAGGAAATTTTGAAGAGTGAGCCAAGACCAGCCATGCATATGAAAAAGCAGCTTGGGTGAGCCCATAAATTGGGTGGGGCAGAGTCTCTGGGGATCTCCAAGGTGGGTCAAACAGTGTTAGCTAGGTTGATGGAATCTCAGATAAGGCACCAGCTTGCCAGCTCTGTGGTTGGAGAGTTTAGAAAAGAGACAATGGGCTCTAGACACCTTGATGCCAGACACTTCAGTTTCTCCCTGTGTTACAGAGTGGGGGGTCTCCAAAAATCCCCAGAGCCTGTGGGCTGGGGGATGGGGAAAAGAGAACAGATTTTAAGATACCTTTGCATGACTATGGCCGGTAGCTAGTGTCTCAGTTATGCAAATGGCTTTGGTTCTTCCAAGGTCCCAAGGAGATGGGAGGGGTTTTGACCATGGAATGGTACAGAAAGAGCATACAGAGCCTGAACAAGGTTCTGTGAATGGTCAGAACTTGTTACCAAACCCACTGCATCACAGGATGCAGTCTGGAATTTAAAAATGTGTGGCAACCATTTTAGAGAGGAAGAGAAGAGTAGAAGAGATCTACACAGTTTTCAAGGAGGGCAGAGAAGGAACTCCATGAAGCTTGGAAAGAGAGAGAGGACCACAGGTTATCCAGTGCAACATGGCACATGTTTTCCAGACTGTTATATGGAGGCTGATGACATTGTATCCCAGATCCTGAAGGAGACAGCTGACAGATAAGGGATGGGGAATTTCTGGGCATGTTTTTGGCTTCTAGCCTTTGGGGGAGCAAGGGAAGTGCTGGGTTGCATGGGAGAACAGGACTCTGGGCTGAAGTGCTCACTGTCCTCTCCAGGTTGGGATATTGTAAATAAAGACCTGTTTTCCTCAACACTAGTTGTTGGGTTTACACCAAGGCACAATGTGAAAGAACCCCTTTTAACTCTGTAACACCTGTATAGTGCTGGTGCTTTTCAAGCTGCTACCCTGGTGCTGGAGCTCAGAGGGAGTGAGTCTGAGTTGGTGCATCTGTGTGTGGATTCAAGTTGAATTTCTTGAAGCTCCAGTAGTTTCTTTCACCAACTCAATCCCCGCTATTTTGTAGCTAGAAGTTGTGGGGACTTATCCTCCTGGACCGGGAACCCTGGTTTGGGGGGCTTGGTGTGGGGCTGGGACTCTTTGCTCCAGAGATATCCTTCCTGAATTTTTATCCACCACACATAGGTGAGAAATCAGCCCATTCCACATCTGCACACCTCCTACCCATCTCAATGGATGTGACTTCTTTAATTCCATAGTTGTCATACTTCCATTCAACTCAATTTCTGACAGTTCTGGCTGATGGTTGTTGTATATTTTAGTTGTAATTTTGATGTGGTTGTGTGAAGAAGCATGCCACTGAAAACGGAAAAGCCGGTGTCTGTGCTGCCTGTCATCTACCAGACCCAATGAGCAGAGACAGGGATTGATTCTTTATGGGCACTTTATTCAGATGGTCGGAGATCTGAGAAGACAGCAGGTTTGTACTCTAATAGAATGTCTTAAATTCCAGTATAAATGGGCACTTTTTATAAGAAGATGAGTAGGTAAGGATTTGGAATTCAGGGAAAAGGATAGTGGGAAAATCGGATAAAAGCTGCAGCATTCTTTCATCTGTGTCCTGGATGGTGGTCCTTGTGCCCTGGGCTGTTGTCTTTGTGTCCTGGGCGGTGTTCACCCTGAAGTACAATGACTCAGATACCATCTTGATTGCTTGCAGTCCTCCGGAGGCACAGAGGTGGAACTGCTTAAGGTTTCTTGGAATCAAGGTGGGTCATACCTCCAGTTCCTGAAACAATAGCTTTTTACATACATTGATTTCAAAGCTTATTAGCTGTTACCCGAAACTAAAATTTTCCAGCATTTGAGTTCCCTATCACAACTGCCTGTGCGACCATCTTGACCAGATCACATGTGTGTTAGTCTTTTTTAAAAACATTTTATTCTTTTAAATTGACAGATTAGTCAATACTACATTTACTTGATTAATGTATCATTATGGTACACCTTCAAATGACATAGTATATGACCTACATTTTGTTAGGGCTAGATACCAACATGTTGCCTGCCCTGTGACCTGCCACCTGCGTCAGGCCTGGCAAAACAGGCACAACTAGTGGTCACTGTGTTTCTAGAAACTATGGCCTGCAGTTGAAGCAAGAGCTGAGCCACCACCTGTGCTGAAACAAAGAGGGTCTGTATCACTGACCATGTACCTGATCATGAATTTCCCTATTATCTGAGACAACTGAGGCATAGCCGTGGCATCCTTCTGAGAATCAGTTTCCCTCTCCCTTGAGCATTTCCCAGAAGCAAGGGCCATAAATCTCATGGGCTTTCTGTTCCCAAAGCAACCATCCCTAACCAGAGGACATTGTTGTTTCACTTATACCCAGGACATCTAGAACCAACCAGCAGGATGACTCATGCCCCCTGGGGGTCTATTGCATGCCCTTAAAAATCCTGCTACCTTTTCCCTTGGCACTCAAGTCACTTCAGGCTCAGCCTGCCTGCCTAGACCTCCCCAGTAAAGGCTTTGAACTGGTTTGTATGTCTCCTCTGTTTTTCCTCACATGAATCTAACACTTTTTTGTTTCCTTTCAAAAAAAATTTTTTGCTACCCTAGGCCCTTTGCTTTTTCCACATGGAAAATTACTTTGTATATATCTATTAGAGAGCATTTATCTTGAAACAATATTTGGGTATTGTAATCCATTGACACAGTATATTTTCTATTGGTATTTTGGAATTTCTTTATTAATTTGTCTAGTTAAAGGTTCATCAATCTAGATTTCATTGGATTTTCTCAATTGTTTCTCTATTATTATTTGATTAATTTCCACTGCTATCTCTTTTCTTTCCTCATTCTGCTTTGCTTACTTTAAAGAGAAAAAAAAGTCTGATCTTCTTTTTCTAGAAGCTTAGATCATTGCTATTAAAACATTATTCTTTTTCTAATAAAACATTGTATTAGCTTTCCAAGGCTGTCATTAAAAAGTATCACACACTGGGTAGTTTAAACCACATAAAATTTTTTGTTTCACATTTAGTTCTGTGGTCTGGAAGTCTGAGATCAAAATTTTAAAAGAATTGGTTCTTTCTGAGAACTATAAGGTAGAATTCTTCCAGGCTTCTCAGTTTTTGGTGGTTTGCCAGCAACCTTTGGCATGCCTTGTTTTGTGTACACATTATATCAATCTCTGCTTTTGTCTTCAATATGGCATTCTTCCTGTTCATGTGCTAATGCCCCAAATTCCACTTTTTATAAGGACAGAGTTATGGGCCCACCCTATTCCAATGTGATCTTATCTTAACTACTTACATGTGCAGAGTCTTTGTTTCTAAATAAGATCATGTTCTGAGAACTGTAGCTTAGAACTTTAGGATATGAATTTGGAGGGAGCACATTAACACATAGCACGCATTAATTCCCTTCTGTTCACTGCTATACAGGTACTCCACCTGAAAGATTTGGATATGCTGGATTGTCACCAACATTTAGTTTGAAGTACTTTCTAATTTCCATTGTTATGTTTTCATTAACCCATGAATTTTAAAATGTTTGATGTTTAATTTTGAAATTATTTTAGTTTTCTTAGCTTTATTATTTTTATTGATTTCCAATTTATTTCTATTGATAGCACAAAACATACCACATGTGATCTTCTTTTAATGGCTTTATTTAATCTAATTAGCATATGATGCCATGCAAACGCTGAAAGTGTATAATTTAAGTTTTAAATATGTATGCATGTTTAAATCTTACCTAACATCAACATAAAGAACATATTCATCAATCCCCAAATGTGTCCCTTTGTGATACCATCTTCTCCAATCACCAGGAAAAGAGTGATCTATTTTCTATAACTAGAGATTAATTTGCATTTCCTAGAATTTTATATAAACTTTATGATACAGAATTCATTATTTTTTCTCTGCTCTGGCTTCTCTCCCTTGCCATACTTACTTTGAGATTCATCTATATTACAGCATGAACAATAGTTGATTCTATTTTATCATTGACTAGTTAATCCATTGCCCTGTAGATATATATTTAGTGTGTTTCTAGTTTCTAGTTATTATGAATAAAGCTGCTAGGTGAAATACTGCACAAATTTTTATATGGGCATATACCTTTATTTTGTGTAAATATGTTGAAGTAGAATGACAAGAACATATGGTGCATTATTACAATATTCTAGGTGTATGTTTAAGTTTACAAAAACTGCCAAACTGTTTCCCACAATGTTTGTATAATTGACATTCCAACTAGTGGTGTATGAGAATTAGAGTTGCTCCACATTTTTCCAACAACAGTATGATTGAACTTTTTAACTTTAGGGCATCAGAATGATAGTTGTGTAGTGTTACCTTATTTGGGGGCATTCATTTTCATTTCCCTAATGACTAATCTAGGGGTTTTTTTTAAAGTATATTTTATTGATTATGGTGTTACAATAGTCCCAATTCTTTATTTCCTTTGCTCCCCTCTGCCCAGTACCCCCCTTCCCTCCAGCAATCCCACCCCCCCTTAGTTCATGTCCATGCATCGTGCATATAAGTTCTTTGGCTTCACCCTTTCCTATGTTATTCTTAGCTTCCCCCTGTCTATTTTGTACCAACTGATTATGCTTCTTAATCCCTGCACCATTTCCCCATTTCTCCCCCTCCCCCCTCCCAGCTGATAACCCTCCAAATGATCATCATACTTATGATTCTGTTCCTATTCTGGTTTCCTTAGTTGGATTTTGTTTTTATTTTTTATATTCAGTTGTTGATAGTTGTGAGTTTGTTGTCATTTTAATGTTCATAATTTTGAACTTTTTCTTAAGTAAGTCCCTTTGACATTTCATATAAAATTAGTTAGGTGGTGATGAGTTCCTTAAGCTTTACCTTGTCTGGGAAGCCCTTCATCTACCCTTCCATTCTAAATGATAGCTTTGCTGGATAGAGTAATCTTGGTTGTAGGTACTTGCTTTTCATCACCTTGAATACTTCTTGCCAGTCCCTTATTGCTTGCAACGTTCCTTTTGAGAATCACCTGATAGTCTTATGGGCACCCCTTTGTAGGAAACTCTGCTTTTCTCTTGCTGCTTTTAAGTCTCTCTCTTTATCTTTAACCTGTGGCATTTTAATGATGATATGTCTTGGTGTGGTCCTTTTGGGGTCTAGCTTGTTTGGGACTCTGTGTGCTTCCTGGACTTGTATGTCTATTTCCTTCACCAAATTTGGAGTTTTTCTTCTTTATTTTCTCACATAAGTTTTCAATTTCTTGCTCTTCCTCTTCTCCTTCTGGCACCCTTTTGATTAGGATGTTGGCACGTTTAAAGTTGTCCCAGAGATTCCTAACACTCTCCTCATTTTTTTTCAATTCTTGTTTCCTCATTCTGTACTGGTTGACTATTTTTTTCTTCCTTATGTTCCAAATCATCGATTTGAACCCTGGTTTCCTTCGTTTCACCATTAGTTTTGTGTGGATTTTTCTTTGTTTCATTTAGCATAGGCTTCACTTCTTCCCTTATGCATTTGCCATACTTAAGCACATCTGTCAAGCCTGTGAGCATCTTTATCACTAGTGTTTTGAACTCTATGTCTGTTAGATTGTCTATCTCCTTGTTGCTTAGTTCTCCCACTGGAACCTTGATCCATTCCTCTTTGGGGCCATATGTCTCTGTCTCCTAATCTTGAGAGGTTCCTGTGTTTGTTTGCCTCTGTGTCTTAGGTAGAGCTGTCGCTCCTGTTACATTGTAAGGGGCAGAGCCTTAGGTATTTATTAGTAGAGGGTGACCCGTTTCACTACGTTGTGGCATTGTTTGTGGGGGAGGTGTCTGAGAGGAAACAATCCCCCTTGCTCAGCACTCACCCCTTTTCCACACACTTCTCCCACTTCCATATGGGACTGGCGCCTCTCCAACTGTTGCCCTGGCCATCGTTCCCAGAGTGGGTGGGTCTGCAAATGTTCTAGGATGATTGGGGCTCTTTAAACAAGTGATCTCTGATGAGAGATAGGCAGTTTCTTCCTCCACCCTTACCCCCACTGGTTTGCACAGTCAAAAGCAATGAGGCTTTATTTTCCCTGGTGCTAAGATCAAGAGCTCTGCAGTCTGTTCTGGTGCTGAGAGTGCTCCTCAGGTGTCCCTCCAGACTTTTTAAAATGTGTGACTGTGCTTTCCACCGGTTTGCTGTTGCCACCGCTGCTGTTGCTACCACCATACCACATCCTCTCCTACCTGTCTGGATGAGTATTCCTTCTTTATACCTTTGTTTTGTTGAACTTCCATACAGCTCGACTCTCTGGAACTTCTGGTTGTCTCTCTAGTTTTGAGGTAGTTGTATTCCTTATTAGTTGTGGAGGGAGCATGTCTGTCTAGGTCTCCATCTTGGCTGGAAGTCCCTAATGACTTATCTTAATGAGCATGTTTTCTTTTGCTTATTTGCAATCTACATATCCTTTGGTCAGGTGACTTTCATATCTCTTGCCCATTTTTAGTTGGTTGCTTATTTTTTAGTTATTAAGATTTAAGAGATCTTTATGAATTCTAAATATATACACTTTATCAGAGGTGTATTTGCAAATATTTTATCTCAGTCTGTGACTTGTTTATTAATTTATTAATGTCTTTGAAGAATAGAAATTTCCAATTTTAATGAATCACAATTGAACATTTCTTTTCTTTTATGGATCATCATTTTGTTGTTAGAGCTAAGAAATCTTTATTTAAGCTTAGGTCACTAAGAATTTGGAGAAACAAAGGAGAATTTATGAGAAATCTTTGTGACTAAAGGTTAAACAAAGTTAATTTTTTCTACATTTCATTCTAGAATTTTAAGAATTTTACATAAATGATAATTTACATCTATAATCAATCTCGTATTTTACTATATGGTGTGAGGTATGAAGTTCATTTTTAAAATAAGGGTACCTAATTTTTTTCACCTACTTTAAGTAAAATCTTGCTATATTTTAATGCATGTTTTTAAAAGCTACCTTAATTCCATTTTTAGATTATTGTTGTTTTTGTATTAACAAGGTGTTGGCTTTGGTTAATCTAAGCAAGTCATTTATTATCCAATAAGCTTATATTTTTTAAAGTATACTTTATTGATTATGCTATTACAGTTGTCCCAAATTTTCTCCCTTTGTCCCCCTCTGCTGAATACTCCCCTTTCCTCCAACAATCCCCCTTAGTTCATGTCCATGAGTCATTCATATAAGTTCTTTGGCCTCTCCATTTCCTGTACTATTCTTAACATCCTCCTGTCTATTCTATACCTACCAATTATGCTTCTTAATCCCTATATCTTTTCCAGCATTCTCCCCCTTCCCCAACTCAGCTAATAAGCCTCCAAGTGGTCTCCATACCTATTATTCTATTCTTGTTTTGGTTGTTTGCTTAGTTTTTGTTTGTTTGTTTGCTTTTTGTTTGTTTGGGGTTTTTTTTGTTTTGTTTTTGCTTTTTTCAGTTGTTGATAGTTGTGAATTTGTTGCCTTTTTAATGTTCATAGTTTTGATCTTCTTTTTCTTAAATAAGTCCTTTTAACATTTCATGTAATAATGGATTGGTGATGATGACCTCCTTTAGCTTTACCTTGTCTGGGAAGCATTTTGTCTGCCCTTTCATCCTAAATGATAGCTTCACTGGATAGAGTAACCTAGGTAGTAGATCAAGATGCTCAAAGAACTCATTGAGCACCACAGTAAGCTTATATTATTGAGGCTGTATTTAAACTTTGGTTGGATGGGTCTATAGTAGATTTGCTGTAAGCCTAGATTAGCTCTTTTCCCAATGCTTTTTTTTTTAAATATAGATTTCAGGTGTACATTCTATAATTCATCATCTACATATTATATTTTATGTTCACCACCCCAAGTCAAGTCTCCTGTCACAATATATCCCCCCTGTTCTCTTACTCACTTCCACCTTTCTCCACCCACTTTTCCCTCTGGTAATCACCATACTGTGTCTATGATTTTTTTTCTTAATCCTTTTACCTTTTTCACTCAACTTCCCAATGACCCTCTCTTCTGACAATTGTCAGTCTGTTGTGTCTGTAAGTCTTTTCCTATTCTGTTAGTTTATTTTGTTCATTAGATTTCACATATGAGTGAAGTTAGATGGTACTTGTCTTTCCCTTACTGGCTTATTTCACTTAGTATATTATTCTCTAGGTACATGTATGCTGTTGCAGAAGGTAAGATTTTTTAAATTTTTATGACTGAGTAGTATCCCATAGTGTAAAATGTACCAAAGTTTTTTTATCCACTCATCTACTGATGGGCACTTGGGCTGTTTTCAGATCATGGGTATTGTAAATAACACTATTATGAACACAGGGGTATATATATTCTCTTGAATTGATGTTTCAGGATACTTAGGATATATTCCCAGAACCAGAATCGCTGGGTCAGAAGGCAGTTCCATTTTTAATTTTTTGAGGAAACTACATACTGCTTTCCACCATGGCTGCACCAATCTGCATTTCCACCAACAGTGCATGTGGGTTCCCTTTTCTTCACATTCTCACCAAAACTTTTTGTTTATTGATTAACTGGTAATAGCTATTCTGATCAGTGTAGGGTGATATTGTGTTTTCAGATTGCATTTCTCTGATGATTAGTGACATTAGTAGCTTTCATTTTTTCATGTTTATTGGACAACTGTATGTTCTCTTTGGAGATATGTCTATTCAGGTATTTTGTTCATTTTTTAATTGGGTTGTTTATTTGGTGTTTAGTTTTTTAAGTTCTTTATAAATTTTTGTGTTTTGCTAGAAACTCAAGATAACATCCTTTGAAGACTCTGGGACTCATTTTTTGCACGGTTCTCCTTTCTCTGGTACTCAGCCCAACAAATTCCAGTCTCCCTGTGAGCCCATAACTCATTTCTGTCAGTTGAACACCAGGAAACCACTATATTGTGTTGTAATTGCACTTCCTTCACTTCAGTCTAGAAAGTGGACCCAGGCAAAAATCAGAAACTGTCATGAAACTAAATTCTTTCTCCTTTCTTTAAGGGTTTGCCAGTTTGTACTCCATGCTGCAAAACATCTGAAAACATTTACTTCATACACTTGGTCTAGCTTTATAGTTACTTATTTTGAGGGATATAGTAACTTTCTCAAGGTTAGAAGAAGTCCAAAAGCAACTTTTAAATCAATCAACTTGTTCACAATTTCTGTATTGAGCCAGGACTCCTTTTACACTTTTCTTTCTCTTTCTTTCTTTCTTTCCTTTCTTCCTTTTTCTTTCTTTCTTTCTTTCTTTCTTTCTTTCTTTCTTTCTTTCTTTCTTTCTTTCTTTCTTTCTTTCTTTCTTTCTTTCTTTCTTTCTTTTTTTCCTCTCTTTTTGCCATTTTCTTTCAACTTCTTTCAACCTAAGATGGTACCTTTATGGATCTTTTTTTCTCTGTTTTTCTTTAATCAAGAGTCATTCTTCAGATTTGTTCCCAAAAGCTACACTGAATAAACATTTTGACTGCTTGAGCAATTTGTAGTTAGGGCCGAGATAGTAATAGTTGAACACTATAATGTTAAATAAAATTGTCTAGTTAGGTATTGCTTTTGAAAAATATTTGTCTTTTCAGGTCTTCCTTTCTAGAAAGGGGTTGTTCATGGTAAGAGATACTAAGTAGTTCAATAATCTTAAGAACTAACTATAATAAAACACATAGGGTTTGCAGGCAAAGGTAGAAAAGAAGGAAGAGGTGGGCTGGAGTTAGTCATAAAATGGTCTTGGCTGTGACTGGTAGGAAATCGTAAGCCACAATTTGCTGGAACATTTAATGGTCTTATTTTTAAATATTATGGATCTGCATGGAGTTAATGTTAGATCAGTTTGCCTGTAATATTATCTTGAACCATGTGGGTTTTATTTAACTGGTATTATGTGAGTTTGCACTTAGCCTGAAATACCCATCTTGATGTGGCCTGACACAGTTTATGTGTATTAAGAGTCAGGGTGCACTTTGTAAGTTCACCTTGAAACAGGGTACAGATATTTCTGACAGTCGATGGTTTAGCGGATGGGGGAAGGAGATAATATGGCTTTTAAGGTTCTTTGCTTATCTGTGACAAAATGATAGCTATCTAATAGCTGTGCTACTACTCCAGGGCAAAAGGTGTACTTGACTTTCAAGATTTAAAAGGGCAGGCAGTCTTGAGAGAAAGAGAGAGGGAGAGCAAGCTAAAAGAGCATGTTAAAGGAGGAGCATAATGTAAGTGAACCATGAGGTAAGAGCAGGTTGTAATAGCCATGTGAGAAGAAGCAAGCAGCTATGTAGTTTATAGTCAGGATTTAGCCATGCAGCCTGGGCTAGTAGGAAAGCAGACTTGCTGCTGCTTTGATCATACCAACTCTAGCTGACAAAAAAGATACCAAGGACCCTGTCTTACAAACCCCAACTCTATCTGAACTCTTGGAACTCTGGACATATGGAAGGGACACTCTCTCAGGACTTGTACCTTTCCTGGACTTCATCATGATCCAGTGTAACATGGCACATGCTTTCCTGGAGTATTATATGGAGGCTGAGGAAAATATACCTCAGATCCTGAAGGAGAGAGCTGACAGATATGGAATGGGGAACTTATGGGCTTGGTTTTGGTTTATAGCCTTTTGGGGAGCAAGGGAAGTGCTGGGTGTTGTGGGAGAACAGGGCTCCAAGCTTAAGTGCACCCAGCTCCCCATGGGTGGAATATTGAAAATAAAGACCTGTTTTTCTCAACACTGGTTGGGTCATACACCAAGGTGTCATGTGAATGAGCCCTGCTTTGCTCGGTAGCAACCTCTTCATTTCCTAAAGCCCAGATGCCAGCAGAGCCTTTTTTATTTCATCCACATGTAAGAATTACCAACTGTATTCTAGGTATTGCGTAATGGAATTTAATTCCAAAACTAAGAAAGAAATGAAGTATAATCAAATTCAGAATCCCCCAAAAAAGTCTTTGTGATTAATAATATTAATTTTCTGAAAGCTTTTCAGAATTATATTCTCAGTAACAGATGTTTATTGAATGGATGAATATATGCAATTTTAAAAAGACTGTGAGATATATAGGAGTTGGTAATGTGCATAATCTTTTATTCTTATAGACATAATTAAGTAAAACATAATATAGAAACCTGAAATCTATAATGTAAGAATCTATATAATATTAAGAGAACTTAAAGATAGCTTTCTCATGTAGGAGGTCTGAACCATTGCAAATTATTTACCTCTTTATTACAGATCTGTTGGAGTAGTGAAGACAGCAAAGGATAGGAAATTAAATACACACTGGTAGTTATATTATTAGTTGTGATATTTCTGAGAAGTAATGATTTCTTTAGTCTCAGTCTCTTCATATAAAAAAATGGGAAAATTACTATGTATGGAAGATAATTAAATGATTATTGCATATGCTAAACATACTTTAGCTGCTTCTGAAATATTACTCAGCTTCCTTTCCCTTTCATGATTGCAATCAATATATAAGTCTATTGAGGTAATACTGTACTTGGTGACAATGTTTATTCATTACTCTATATAAATGCAGATCCCCATACAAGAAGCTAAACTTTTGAGGAAAAATAGAAAATAAATAAAGGGATAAAGGGAAAGCAGAGAGGAAAAAGATACAATGCCACATAGAGATGTAGTTTCACCCCAAATTTTAGCCACAACTCATGACCCAGATTTTAAACTGAGACATAAAATATGTTAACTAATCTTCTTTGTGTCATAGTCATTCATTTGGTTTATTCAACCATCATCTGGCAATAACTTACCAAATGCCAGACACTGTGCAAAATGCCAATAATACAGAAAGTCATTGGAAGGAAATAGTTCTTGACCTCATCATGTTACAGTCTCTCTGGAGAGATGCACATAAGTAATGAAGAATCTTGTTATGAAGAAGAGAGGCTGTGGCCATGAGTTCATATAATAGGGACAGACTCCTAAGATAGAAGACATCTGGAAAATCTGTGTGGAAGACGTATTTAAGCAAAGACCTAGCATTAGAAGAATTTTTAGGTGACAGGGTATGTCAGCGGGAGAGACCTGGTTCTACTTTCTGACACATGTAAAGAATTACAGATAAGCAAATCTATTAATATGAAAGCAAACTTTATTAGTGAATGGGAGAGCTAAAGCAAGGGTGGCTAGAGCAAGGGTAGCCAAAGGCCTGGGTGGTAAGTTTGCCCTAGTGCGGCCATAGCACAAGTCCTTTGTAGTTATGAGATGGGGATGAAGAATTTACATACTGGTTGATCGATAAAGATGATGCCTGCTTACTGGGGGACATGACTACCCAAACTTAGGTATGTGTGGGGATCTGTTAGCCCAAATACTTATCTTGCTCCAGACCCCATTTGTTCATCTTGTTGTAAAACACATAAATGAAGAGAGGTAGTTAATTAAATTTGGGGAAGTTACCCAAAGTTATTTATGGACTCTTTCTGTAAGCATTAGGGACTTCCTCATAAAACAGATAGTGACCAGAGGTACGCAATTAGCCAAAATTGTTTTATGAGTCTCTTCCCTTTGTTAACTGTGGACCCTCTCCCACCTTTCTGGCTTTGGGATGAAAACAGTTTCAAAGGCTTTCCTTCCTAGATAGAGGAAAGGATACATAGAATTTGAAGGACTTTCCTTCTCCTATGTTAACATAGTGTTTCTTGTGGTGTTGGAATGCCTGGCAATATTATCAGACCAGGCCCAGGACTGCTGAGTCAGTGGGTGAGACATGTCTCGCTCTGCTTCTCGCCTCCTCTATTAAGTTTTTTGTTAGATTGCAAGGTGAGGGTCCTGCCTTTATTTCCCCTCTGCTGCTCATTCTACTGCAACAGATGGGCTGAGAAGCAGTGTGGAGATAGCATTCTAGAAGGATTAATTATCTCTGCAAAGATCTTGAGAAAGGCGAAAGCATGGTTTGCACAGGGACTAAAACAGAACTGCATGAATGGATCTCTTTGTCCGCAAAAGAGAGCGTGGCCCAAGAGACCTAAGGTGGGAATGAAGGAAGTCCAACACTAAATAATATAGTCTAACATTTATGTTAAATATTTTGGACTTTATGAGCAGTTTTAAGCCACTGAAAGACTTGAATCGGGGTGTTGCAACTGATGTGTTTGAAGGGAGCAAAATTCTGCCACCCTGAAAACTCAATTTTGGGATGTTGATATTAAACTGTTTATTGAGAAACAAGACACAGAACAAATTTTTGATCCACCACACCCTACTCCCCATACCCCCACCTCCTTTCCTGCCCAAGAGTATTCAGGCATAGAAACCTGCTTCAGGAGGGAGATTTCAGGATGCTGAGTTAGCCTAATTTGAATCAAGTATGATAAATAAGATGACCCCTGGCAGGGCCTGTTAGATATGCCCTGTGACCCATTGTTTCTGAGTTGCCCAGCAAGATTTTCCCTGTCCTGTGTGTTCCACTCTTTCTCAACCATCTGTAAACTATGCATTCTCATTTCTTAAATCTAAGACCTCCTTTTCCCCATTGCACCCAAATTTCTTATATACTCAATGTTGCCTCACTGTCTTTGGAATTTTCATGAAATTATCTGCATATGTGAATTCCCCATGTGCAGGAATTAAACTTTAATTTTCTCCTGTTAATCTGTCTTTTGTAATTTGGTTATTAGCCCAGCCTGGAAGAATTTAGAAGGTGGGAGAAAAAGGTTTAATATATTTTTAGTCCCCACGTGTTGTAAGACAATCTTTTTCACTTTAGTAAGATAAATATGTTTGAGCAGGAAAAGAATGTTTGTGCAAAAAAAAAAAAAAAAAAAAGCTACAAAACTGGTAGAGTCATGCAAGACAGATATGCTGATGATTTGCATTAGGGTAGTGGCAGTAAAGATAAATAGACCTGGACAAATTAGGGAAGTAGTTAAATATTAGCATCAATATCTTGCTGATGTTTTCTTTTGCTGAGCAGAAACTCTTTAGTTTGATGTAGTCCCATTTGTTTATTCTTTATTTCCCTTGCCCTAGAAGATATATTGGCAAAAATAATGTTACATCAAACTAAAGAGTTTCTGCTCAGTGAAAGAAAACATCAACAAGATGAAAAGGGAACCAAATATGTGGCAAAACATATTTGCCAATGATAACTTTTGATCCAGCGAGTCCTCTATTAAGATTATACCCAAAGAATCCTAAAACCCCAATTCAGAAGAACTTATGCACCCCTATGTTCATAGCAGTGCTGTTTACAATAGTTAACTGTTGGAAACAGCCTAAGTGCCCATCTGTAGATGAGTGGATTAAAAAACTGGTACATTTACACAATGGAATACTATGCAGCAGAAAGAAAGAAGGAACTCCTGCCATTTGCAACAACATGGATTAAACTAGAGAGAATTATGCTTAGCAAAATAAGCCAGGCAATGAAAGAAAAATACCATATGATATTATCTAATACAGGAGATTAATGAACAACACAAACAAATGAACAAAATTGAACAAGGAACTGAATAACAGTCATCAGTGGGGAGTGGGGAGGGAGAGAAGGAGGATAGGTAGGGGAAGGGTCTAGTCAAGGAACATGTATAAATGACTCATGGACATGGACAACAGGGTGGGGTACGACTGTGGGAGAGGGGTGGGCTGGGTGGCGGGGAGCAATGGGGGAAAAATTGGACTACTGTAATTGAAAAACAATAATAAAAAAATATTCCTTTAAAAATATGTATACACTATAGCAAAATAAATATATTTCAAATAAGTAAGAAAATTAGTCACAGTTAAGTGTATGATTGTGAAATGGATCTATGATTGAAAGAATTCTAGGGTGGCCCCAGGATTCTTGGCCTCCTGTGTAGACATGTATGCCATGTGCGGGAAGGAAACACCTAAGTACTCCTGTGAAGGGATTTTTCAGATGTAATCAGTTTCTACTCAGTTGACTTTAACTTGGGGAGATTATTCTGGGAAAACCTGACCTAACCAGGTGAGCCCATAAAGAGATCAGAACGATTGAAAGCAGAAAGGAGTCTCCTACTGTTCTGAAATATCAAACAACCATGTGAAGTGCTTACCTAAAGGACCGTGTGGAATGGAACTGTAAGTGGCCTGTAGAAGCTGAGAACCTCAGTTCTACAACCACAAGGAACTAAATTATGCCAACAACCTGAACTGAGCTTGAAATGGGTTCTTCCCCAAGACAGCCTCTAGATAAGAATGGAGCCTAGCTGGCAGCTTAACTGCAGTACTTTGTGACATCCTGGGCAGAGCAGCTGACTAAGCCATGCCCAGACTCCTGACCCACTGAAAATGTGTGATACAAAATGTGTGTGGTTTTAAGCCACTAAGGTTATGATAATTTGTTACATGGTGAAATAAAACTAAAACAAAAATGAAAATGAAATTAAAGCAGAAATTTTATGCTATTAAGGCCTGCAGAGGTAGATCAGAAATTTGGATCTAAGCAATGCCAACAAGGGTTAGAAAGGTCAAATATAAGACATATTAGAGGCTCAGCCTCTGTTAGGATCTGCCCTCAGGCAACCCCTCAAGCTTTTGCCTTGGTGTTTCACCTTTTACCCATCCTCCATCTCAGATGCTTTGCTTTGGATTTGACCTCAGCTCCATAATTTCCCCCCACCCCACTCTTAACACCATTTCGAGTGCACCTCTAAGTTCTCCTTGACCCCCCCACCAGCCTCACATTTCATTTTTCACTAGTGCAGTCCAGCCGTGTCTTTGTCAATACTTAGCTCTCAATGCAGGAGCCCCTACCTAAATTCTGCCATCCCAGACAGAGAAATCAGCATAGCTAAGGTCTCTGCTTGGGTCCTTTCACCTCCTTAATATAACTATCATTTTCTAAGAGGATCTATTGTGTTAATATGAAGGGGTATAGATGACACCACTAATTCAATTCAGCACAAGGTATTCAGTCAGTTCCTGGAACAGAGTCTTATAGTAGGATAGAAAGGGTCCCTCTAGGCCTTGTCCAGGCCTTCTTGTAAACTGGCTTGCTTCCTGTTGAGTTGGACAGTGAGTTATAATGGAATCAAATGGCTTCTTTAAACACTGAACAGGTGTATAGTATAGTACAAGCCAGTGAAATCCATTCCCATGAATTGCGGTAATAGATAAGCTGCAATGTCATCTTCATACCAGTAATACGATATAACTTTTCAGAGAGATCAGGCTGTCCTTGTCACCCAAGACAGGATGAAGTGGGGCTAGGTAAAAGAAATCAGTCCAGCCCTGGCTGGTGTGGCTCAGTGGGTTGAGCACCAACTTGTGAACTGAAAGGTTGCAGGGTTTGATTTCTGGTCAGGTCACATGTCTGGGGTTGTGGGCCAGGTGCCCGCTTGGAAGTGTGTGAGAGGCAACTGCTCAATGTTTCTCTTGCAGATCAATGTTTCTCTCCCTCTCTCCCTTTCCCTCTCCCTAAAAAATAAATAAAATGTTAAAAAGGAAAAAATTAGTCCATACCTTTCCTACTCCCACAAGACTAGAGATTGCTTCTATGCCTGGATTTGATTGAACATTTTGATGAGAGAACTCAAGAATTGAAATTTTTTTGTTTTAGGTAATAGTTAATAAGCTTAGTAGTTAATGCACATAAAAAGTTGTTGTTTCAGGAACTGAAGATACGATCCACCTTTACTCTAGGAGCCATAAACAATTCCACCTTTGTGCCCCAGGAATATTGCAAGCAACCAGGATGGTATCTGAGCCATTGTGTTCCAGGGAGAGACTTCCACCACCCAGAACACAGGATACAGAAAAATACTCACTGGTCAGTGGATGAAAGGATGTTAAGGAAATTGCAGACTTCAGCTTTTATCTAATTAACCTCTTTCCCAAATTCCAAATCCCTTACCTACAGTTTTTCCTCCTTATGAAAAGGGCTGGCTTGAAAGGAAATATAAGAGGGTCTTTGGGGGTATATAACCTGCCATCTTCACAGACTGCTGGCCATCTGAATAAAGTGCCCATAAAGATTCAATCCCTGTCTCTACTTATTGGGTCTAATGGTGACAGGCAACACAAATGCTGTCTTTTCCAGTTTCATATTTGGGTCAAAATGCTTTAGAGCAATGTACACTTATTGAAACATGTAATTTAAAAAACCAGAACATATTGTCATGAACAACAATGTCCATATTTTGGCAACAGTTGCTCACTTTTTATAACTTCACTTCCAATAAGATTTAGACTTTTTAAAAATTACAGTTGACATTGAATATTTTATTAGTTTCAAGTATACAGCATAGTGGTTAGACATTATGATTTTAAATTTTCCTTCTATCTTAGTAAGGTGTTTCTTGTGAAGACTTTTCATGAATCTCCTGAATTACTCTTTGTCATTTTTATAGGCAGAAAGCGTCAATTGGCAAAATAATCAATTTGCATATTTTAATTTATTTAAATACACAGCAGTAAATTAAGATGCATGTTACTGTGCTAAGCCCTCAGGATGCAAAGGTGAGTTAATAGTCCTCATCCACATGTTTACACCCTAATGGAAAACACAGCTAAAATACACCAGTATGGTAAATGCCTTTAAGTGCTGGTTCCCATACCCGAATACAGGTTTGAACCCCGTGGAGAGCTTTTAAGCACTAATTGTGCTTTGTCCCAACTCTTAGAGTTCGGTCTGTGGTGAGAATGCAGACTGGTGCAGCCACTGTGGAAAACAGTACATAATTTCCTAAAAAACTAAAAATGGAACAGCCTTTTGATCCAGTTGTCCTTTTGAGACAACTGTATTTGAACAATAAAATTAAAAAAAAAAAAAAAAAAAAGAGTTGGTCTGGAGTGGGAAGCAGGTAGCAGTGTTTAATAAAAGTTCCCCAGATGATTTTAATGTATATCTAGGGTTGAAATCCACTGCCTTAAAAAACACATTTGCCAGATGCTATAATAGTAATCCACTAACACTGCCTATGAGAAAGAAGTAATCAAAATGCAGGTAGCACTAAACTTTAAACTTAAAGGTGCACAGAACTTCTTCAGGTAAGAAAGGGGGCAAAGGTAATTGGGAGGGCTTTGGAAGCATAATTAGCCTGCTGGGAAAAATTCTATTGATGTTAATTTTTTGTTCGTTTGTTTGTTTTTATTGTTTTTCTATTACAGTTGTCCCAAATTTTCCCCATTACTCTCCTCTGCAGAGAAGGAAAACTCTGATTCCAAAAAACCTCCGCTGCCTTGCGGCATACCTCTTTAGGGGAAAGGCTAAGGGAGTAAACCCCGACAGAAAATCCGGAGCCGGAGTCCCTAAGGCGGTTTGACGTTGTAGTCAACACCGGCAACTCCTGCGGCGCACCTGAAGCCAAGCTGTATTGACTCCGTCTTTCCCTTGGATCCTTCAGCTGCGAAGAGAGGGGGGGTCTGCTGCATGGGCAACAGCAGACCCTCCATATCACCCTGCCCAGGCTCTGTAGCTTCAGCTTCACTGGAGAGGACACTCCAGCGTCATCGCAAGATGACGATTCAACACGGGAGGAGACAGATACCGTGTCACTCCTGAGTCGGACTGCACAGCCATTCTCGGCTGTGCAGATAGACTCTTAAGAAGCTACACTATCGTCTCTCGAGACGGACGGCTTCCGACGACGACTCTCCTCTGCCCTGCCCACCCACCCCCAGTTCCCACAGTCAATCTCCACCCTGTTATCCATGTCCATGGGTATTTTATACCAGTTACTCGACTAGATCTTCCCCCTGCTTACCCCACCTTCTTCCCCACACCCCTTCCCATCTGGTCACTGTTAGTCTGTTTCTTGTTTCCATGTCTCTGCTTTTATTTTGCTTGTTTGTTTGTTTTGTTCATTAGTTTCCTGTACTGGGTGATGTCATATGGTATTTGTCTTTCATTGCCTAGTTTATTTCACTAAGCATAATACTCTCCAGGTCCATCCATGTCGCAAATGGTAGGAGTTCCTTCTTTCTTTCTTCTGCATAGTACTCCATTGTGTAGGTGTACCACAGTTTTTTTGATACACATATCTACTGATGAGCACTTAAGCTGTTTCCTGCATTTGGCTATTGTAAATAGCACTGCTATGAACATAGGGGTGTATAGGTATTTTTGAATTGGTGTTTCAGGATTCTTCAGGTATAATCCTAACAATGGAATTGCTGTATCAAAAAGCAGTTCCATTTTTAGATTTTTTAGGAAATTACATACTGTTTTCCATAGTGGCTGCACCAGTCTGCATTACCACCAACAATGCAGTAGGTTCCCATTTCTCCACATCCTCACCAGCACTTGTTGTTTGTTGATTTGTTGATGGCCATTATGACAGGTGTGAAGTGGTATCTCATTGTGGTTTTTATTTGCATCTCTCTGATGGCTGGTGATGTTGAACATTTTTTCATGTGTTTATGGACCCTCTGTGTATCCTCCTTGGAGAAGTGTTTGTTCAGGTCCTTTGTCCATTTTTTTAATTGGGCTGTCTATCTTCTTGGTGTTCAGATGTGTAAGTTCTTTATATATTTTGGAGATCAATCCCTTGTCTGAGGTATCATTGGCAAATATGTTTTTCCATGTGGTTGGTTTTGTTTCCATCTTGCTAATGTTTTCTTTTGCTGAGCAGAAACTCTTTAGTTTCATGTAGTCCCATTTGTTTATTCTTTCCCTTACTACCCTTGCCCTAGGAGATGTATCGGTGAAAATATTGCTACATAGAATATATGAAATTTTCCTGCCTATGTTTTCCTCTAAAACTTTTATGGTGTCATGGCTTACATTTAAATCTTTGATCCATCTTGAGTTTACTCTGGTGTGTGGTGTAAGTTGGTGGTCTAGTTTCATTTTTTTGCATGCCCCTGTCCAGTTCTCCCAGCACCATTTGTTGAAGAAGCTCTTCTCACTCCCTTTTATGCTTCTTCCCCATTTATCAAATATTAGTTGACCATAGAGGCCTGGGTTTATTTCTGGGTTCTCTATTCTGTTCCATTGATCTATATGTCTGTTCTTATGCCAGTACCAGACTGTTTTGATCACAGTTGCTTTGTAGAATTGTTTGATGTCTGGTATTGTGATTCCTCCTGCTGTGTTCTTCGGTCTCAAGATTGCTTTGGATAGTTGGGAACTTTTTTGGTTCCAAATAAATTTTTGAAGTATTTGTTCTAGGTCTGTGAAATATATCATTGGTATTTTAACAGGGATTGCATTGAATATGTAAATTGCTCTGGGAAGTATGAACATTTTAATGATGTTGATTCTTCCCATCCATAAACATGGTATTTGCTTCCATTTATTTGTTTCTTCCTTAATTTCTTTCTTCACTGTTATGTAGTGTTCTGAGTACAGGTCTTTTACCTCTTTGGTTAAGTTTATTCCTAGGTACTTTATTTTTCTTGTTGCTATAGTAAATGTTTTTGTTTTGTTTTTTTAGTTTCTATCTCTGATATTTTATTGTTTATGTACAGAAATGACTTAGATTTCTGTATATTTACTATATACCCTGTTATTTTGCCAAATTCGCTTATTATGTTGAGTAATTTTTTAGTGGAGTCTATAGGGTTTTCTACGTATACTATCATGTCATCTACAAATAATGACAGTTTTACTTCCTCTTCCCTAATTTAGATGCGTTTTATTTCTTTTTCTTGTCTGATTGCTATGGCTAGAACTTCCAACACTATGTCAAATAGGAGTGGAGACAGTGGACATCCTTGTCTTGTTCCTGATCTCAGGGAGAATGCTTTCAGTTTTTGTCCATTGAGTATGATGTTAGCTTCAGGTTTCTCGTATATAGCCTTAATTATGTTGAGGTACGCTCCCACTATTCCCATTTTGCTGAGTGTTTTCATCATAAATGGGTGGTATACTTTGACAAATGCTTTTTCTGCATCTATTGATATGATCATATGACTTTGTCTTTCATTTTGTTTAGACGGTGTATTATATTTATTGATTTGTGAATATTAAACCATCCTTGCATCCCTAGGATGAATCCCACTTGATTGCGGTGTATGATCTTTTGAATGTGTTGCTGGATCCTGTTTGCCAATATTTTGTTGATGATTTTAGAATCTATATTTATCATTGATATTGGCCTGTAGTTTTCTTTCTTTGTTTTGTCTTGACCTGATTTTGGAATTAGGGTAATACTGGCTTCACAGGAAGACTTTGAGAGTTTTCCTTCTTTTTGAATTTTTTGAAAGAGTTTGAGAAGGTTAGGACTTAATTCTTTCCTAAATGTTTAATAAAATTTTCCCATGAAGCCATCCAGTCCAGGGCTTTTGCGTGTTGGGAGTTTTTTGATTACTGTTTCAGTTTCACTCTTTGTTATTGGTCTGTTTGGCTTTCTACTTCTTCTTGATTCAGTTTTGGAAGGTTATATGTTCCTAGAAATGTGTCCATTACTTCTAGGTTGTCAAGTTTCTTGCCATATAGTTGTTTGTAGTAATTTCTTACAATTCTTTGTATTTCTGTGATATCAGTCATGAGTGCCCTCTTTCATTTTTTATTTTATTTATTTGGGTCCTCTCTCTTTTTTTCTTGATGAGCCTGGCTAAAGGCTTGTCAATTTTGTTTATTTTTTCAAAGAACCAGCTCCTAGTTTCATTGATCTTTTGAATTGTTAGTTTAGTCTCTATGTCATTTAATTCTGCTCTGATCTGGATGGTTTCCTTCCTTCTACTCACCCTAGGCTTTGTTTGTTATTGTTGTTCTAGTTCTTGTAGCTGTAGGGTTAGATTTTTTATTTGAGATTCTTCTATCCTTTATAGGTAGGCCTGTATTGCTATGAACTTCCCTCTCAGGACTGCTTATGC
Organism: Furipterus horrens; assembly: GCF_987537825.1. NCBI lineage: Eukaryota > Metazoa > Chordata > Mammalia > Chiroptera > Furipteridae > Furipterus > Furipterus horrens. The sequence goes on along the minus strand of NW_028327172.1, from coordinate 76,663,567 downwards.
TGTGTCCCATAGGTTTTGGGCTGCTGTGTGCTCACTATCATTTGTTTCCAGAAATTTCTTGATTCCTTCCTTGATGTCATCGTTAACCCATTTATTATTTAATATCATGTTATTCATCCTCCATGAGTTTGGATGTCTTTGATTTTTTTCCTTGAGGTTGATTTCTAGTTTCAAGGCACTGTGGTCTGAGAAGATGCTTGATATAATTTCAATTTTCTTGAATTTGTTGAGTCTTGTTTTGTATCCTATCATGTTGTCTATCTTTGTAAATGTTCCATGTACATTTGAAAAGAATGTATACTTTGCTTCTTTGGGGTAAAAAGTTCTATTTATATCAGTTAAGCCCCTTTGATTTAGTGTGTTGTTCAATGCCTGTATATCCTTGGTGTTTCTTTGCTTCAATGATCTGTCTATTGTTGATAATGGGGTGTTAAAGTCCCCTACTGTGAGTGTGTTGCTGTTTATATCCTTCTTATAGTCTCCTAGTGTTTCCCTTATATATTTGAGTGCTCCTATGTTGGGTGGATATATGTTTACCATGATTATATCTTCTTGATGGATTGTTCCCTTAGGTATTATGAAATGTCCTTCTTTGTCTCTTTTTATGGCCTTTGCTGTGAAATCTGCTTTGTCTGATATAAGTATTGTTACCCCAGCTTTTTTTTCATGTCTGTTTGCTTGGAATACTTTTTTCTATCCCTTTACTTTCAGTCTGTGTAAATCTTCTGTTTTGAGTTGTGTTTCTTGTAGACAGCATATATGTGGGTCATGTTTATGTTTCCATTCTGCTACCCTATATCCTTTGATTAGGACATTTAATCCATTTACACTTAAGGTTATTATTGACAGGTATTTATTTATTTCCCTTTGTACCTGTCTTCCTCTCCCTCTCTTTTTTTCTTCTTTTTCTTAAAGCATTCCCTTTAGCATCTCTTGCAATGCTGGTTCGGTGGAGATGTATTCTTTTAGTTTTCCTTTGTTTCAGAAACTCCTTATTTCGCCTTCCATTTTGAATGGGAGCCTTGCTGGGTAGAGTATTCTTAGTTGTAGGCCTTTGTTTTTCATTGCTTGAAATATTTTTTGCCATTCCCTTCTGGCTTATAGTGTTTCTGTTGAGAAATCAGCTGATAGCCTTATGGGAGCTCCCTTGTATGTTATTTGCTGTTTTTCTCTTGCATCTATTAGGATTCTCACTTTATCTTTGCATGTTGTCATTTTAATTACAATGTGCCTTGGAGTGGGTCTTTTTGGGTTCATCTTCATTGAGACCCTCTGTGCTTCCTGGACTTGCATGACTTTTTGTCTCATCAGGTTAGGATAATTTTCTGTCATTACTTTTTCAGTCAGATTTTCTATCTCTTGCTCCTCTTCTTCTCCTACTTGTTTCCCTATGATTCCAATGTTGTTTAGTCTCATGTTGTCCAGTATTTCTCTTAAGCCTTCTTCATTCTTTCTTAATCATTTTTCATTTTGTTGTATTGTCTGGGATTTTTTTTCTACATTGTCCCCTAACTTACTATCCAATCATCTGCTTCATTTAGCCTGCTTTTGATTGATTCTACTGTGTTCTTCAGTTCAGAAATTGTATTCTTCATTTCTTCCTGGTTCTTATTGATATTTTCTATGTCCTTTTTTTTATGCTGGTGTAGTGCTTCGTAAGTTCCTTGTAGCTTCCCTGCAATTCTTTGTAGTTTCCCTGTAGTTCCTTGTAATTCCCCTGGAGTTTGTTATAGTTTTCTTTGAGTTTGTCAAGTTCATTAAGCTTCTCTATAACCATTCTTTTGAATTCCATGTCTGATAGTTGGCTTATGTCTATTCCATCTATATCTCTTTCTTGGAATTCCTCTTTTCCTTTCATTAGGAGGTTGTTTCTGTGTCTCCCCATGTTGGATTCTTATTGTTTGTTTTAGTTTATTAGATTTTTCTGCTTTGATTTCCTGCCTTCATGGTACGAGATTCTATATAGGAGACATGGGGGATTCAGTGGTGCAGTCTCTTTGATCTCCTAAGCCTCATGGTCTTGTGGTGCCCTTTATGCCATTTGTTTAAAATGTCTGGTCATATTTCTGTTACTTTTTGGTGGATCCTTCCTTCTAGCTAGTTGATTGAGAGTCACTCTGTCCACCTTGTCTTGTGTTCTTTTGTGGAGATGCTGCTAAAACATAAACACACAACCCAGGCAAGAAACCCACACCCTCCACAATATCCCCCACCCACAATCTCACTATCAGCAGCAAATGAGCCGGTATTAATATAAATGTAGAGAAGTTAAGACTATTATACTATTGGAGAAACAGATAAGAGTTGTTTTAAATGAAGGAAAGATGATTTTTGAGAGGGAAGATGGTAGAATAATAATAGTAGCAAGTAAGGTCAAGGCTATGTGAGACAGTAAGTAATATTTACATTTTATGTTGAAAAGGGAGGGAAGAATGCAGAATAAAGTGAGAAAATGGAAGTGTATAACATTAGGTTTATATAGCAGTTATATGCTATATGTTTAGTGTGAGAGGGAGGATAAACAAAACAGACAAATAAACAAACAAAAATTTAAAAAGAAGAATAGGAGGGAGAAAAGGTAAGAAACAGATTAAAGAAAGAGTTTTTACCCAGTACAACCTTTGGGCGCTGTCTTCTTTTTCTGGATCCGCCCCTGGTCAAAATTCCATGGGTTTCAAATCTTTTCTGGCTGGCTGGCTGTGAGGAGATTCAACTAGATTCTGGGGTTGCTAGTCTCTCACTTGTGGGCCTGCTGTCGCTCTGCTGTGAGCTGCACTTAGTTGAGCCCCCTCCCTCCTCGTCCTGCGTCACCCTCAGCCCTCCTCAGGCTTGACTAGCAGCACTGTTCTGCTGGTGGGCCAGCATGCACATGCCAATAGTCTATGCCCAGCCTCAGGTCCTATCTCTGCTCCTCAAAAAAAGTCTCTGTGTTGCCTCCAAACTGCAACACCAGCTTGCGTTCCTGCCTGTATGGCTGTGTGTGCTGCCTGCGCACGCCACCTGCCTGCCTGGGATCTGTACAGAGTCTGCAGTTTGACTGCAGCTTTCCTGTATGGGCCCCTCTCCCTGGCTCAGTTCTGCCCCTTTGTTTGGTGGAGCCCTGGCACAAGCACCCAGAGTGCAGAATTGTCAGCCCAGGGTTGCCAGCCAAGGGAGTCCCCACCTAGACTCAGTTCATACAGTTTCTTACAGTCCAGGCTGTTCACTGTCTTCCCATGCCTCTGGCTGTTTCAAGCAAACCTTCTCGCTGACTCCTTCCAGGACTTTGCTGGTCGGTGCGCCCTTGGCAGAGGGAAGCCTCCAAGCACATCCCATCTAATGAGCCGGTCAGCAGCTGCCCCTTTTGGGTGCAATGCGGCAGAGGCCCCAGTCTGGGAGGCCGAGAGACTCAGCCTGGAGAGCGCGGCTGTACTTTCTAGTGTATGCATTTTTAAATGCATCAATTTTATTTTTGGAACAGGACAGTTTTATATTATATAAATATATTGTAGTAGTGCATTCTTATATAAACAATATACTGGATTTCAATTTCAGAAAGACCCAAATCAATGAAGTTTCAGGAAGGTCAAAGGAAAAATATTCAAATTTTGGTGCCAATGAGATTAAAATTTTATTAAAGATAAGAAATTTATGCACAGTTACATGAGCATACGGCAGTACAAAAACAGAGGTATGTGAAAAGTACTGGAGGAGTTAATTTCTTATTGAAGATAAGGATTCATACAAGAGGTGGCATTAAATTAGACTTCAAGTGATGGGTAAGATGTAGATAGATGCAGAAAATACAGGAAAAAGTAACTATTCTAGAACAAGGTACAAGCACAAGTAAATGCATATTGGTAAGAAAGTTTGGAGAATGTAAAGCAAGATTTTGATTTTTACTTGAGTCTCTGTTGGCCTGAGTGGAAGAAGTAAAATGAAGGTAAATACAGATGAGAATCTGCCTGAAATGTAGTATAATAATTTTATTATAATAATAATAATATTTTCTTTGAATAAGGAATTGAGTCACTGAAAATTTCTAGGAAGACAGCACAACTGTGCATGGTAGATAGTATGAATCCAAGGTGGGAAAGTCTAGAGGCATGATGGTTAAGTAGTAAGCATTACTACTAATTAGTAACTAGGCGTTCTGGTTACTAATGATGGGGGACTCAAATTTGAAAAATTTTAGGTTCAGGTAACAGCTAATAAGCTTAGTAATCAATGTGTGTAAAAAGCTGTTGTTTCAGGAACTGGAGGTACAACCCACCTTGACCCCAGGAAACCATAAGCAGTCCCACCTTTGCACCCCAGGAGGACTGCAAGCAAGCAAGATGGCATCTGAGCCATGGTGCTCCAGGGTGAGATGACCCCTGACCAAGGCACAGATAAAAACCACTGCCCAGGACACAGATGAAAGAATGCTGCAAACTTTATATGATTAACTTTTTCCTGAATTCCAAGTCCCTTACCTACACTTTTCTTCTCCTTATAAAAAGTATCCATTTATAATGGAGTTTAAGACAGTGTTAGGGTACAAACCCACTGTTGTCTCAGATCATCAACCACCTGAATAAAGCACCTATAGAGATTCAATCCCTGTCTGCTTGTTGGGTCTAGTATATGATAGGCAGCATGAACACTGGTTTTTCTGGTTTCACTATTATTGCATAATAAATCACCCCAAAATATAGTGAATCATGAGCAATTATTTTATTATCTCTAATAGTTTATGTGAATCAGGAGTTTGGGAAAGGTGTGGCTATGTGTTTCTGGCTTGGAGTCTCTTATCAGATTGTGTTAGGTAGGCTAGATAGCAAATCAAGGCAGGAAGGAGGAGAGATACTTGTCCCACCCACTGACTCAGCAGTCTTTGAAGCTCTAGGTATCTTTTCCATTATCTGGGGAAGAGAGCCTTTGAAAATGCTTTCATCCCAAGGCCTGAAAGGCCAGAAAGGGCCCCATAGAGCTTAAGGAAAGAAGCCCATTAAAACCTTTGGGTATTCAGGCCCCCATACTGAAAAGCTAGCACCTGTCAATCAATATGTAATTTCTTCACCTTCCTCTATCCCACCAACCTTATAAGTCCTCAGAACAAAGGACTCTCTCTCTCTCTCTGGCCACCCAGCCTTAGGCCACCTGGCTGGACTCATTCATGCTATCCTTGCCCTTGCCACCATTGCTCTTGTCTTTCTCTCCCACCTTGGCAAGGCCCATGCTCTTTCATGAGAATGGGTCACCAATAAACCCTGCTTGCATGCTAATAGACTGGCTGATCTGTAATTATTTACTGCATCCATGAGAAGAACCAAGTTTCTGGGAGTTTCTCCTGTAACAATTGTATTTGGGAGGTAGGAGCTGAATTGCCAGAAGCTGCAGCAGCTGGGACTCACTTGTCAGTCTCTCTCTCTCTCCCTCCTTGTAGCCTTAGTTTACACAGTTTTATCTGAGCTTCCTCATGGATTGGCAGCTTTCTGAGAGTTTGCTGCTCATATGGTGGCTCAGGGTTCAAGAGGTTTTAGTGAGTAAAATAGAATTTGTGTCACCTTTTCTAACCTAAGCTATGGTGTTATTTATTGCCATTTTTGTTCTATTGATTATAAGTGAGTCCCAAACTTTTCCAGATACAAAGTGATGGGAATTATACTCCATCACTAAGGGCATGATAAGATTATTAAAGAACATAGGGATAGAAGATGACATTATAGCTATTTTTATGTAATGCAATATGCTACAAGAGGGAAGAATCAGATTTGACAGTAAAATGTGAAATGTATTATCAAGAAATGAATGTATATTTAACTGAAATAGAAAAAGAAAGTCACTATGAAGGCCACTTTGGAAGGTACTTATATTTTAATTATTATTGTATATATGGTAGTTTGTTTAAATGTATGACTCCTTCCAGTTTAATGATGCATACTCAGGTTTGTACATCCTGGACCTCAAAGTTTATAGAATAAAATTATTAACTAATAAGTTCTGCTAAAAACTGTCACATTGGAATATTCAGAAGAAAACATCTAGAAAGAATTTTTTAAAAAAGGTCTAAAATTCAAGAGAGACACTAGGATTATACACTTAGCTTTGTGAAGTACAGATTCACAGGGTCATTGAATTGCCATGAGAAAGCAAGCTCTCTTGTCTGGGGTTTCATTTATACAAGAACATTTCAATCTGGTTATCTGTATAAATTTGATACAATTCAGAGTAATTTTTGTCTGTTCTGAGGATGTCCGATTCATTTAGCTTTATTTCCTTGATCTTACCAAAGGTTATTTTGGTATCTAGTGAAAGGAGAGGCCAAACCCAGACTGAGGCCGGCTCCTCTACTGATGCAACCATCCTTTGAAGCCGGGGAGGTGACCATTATGTTGTTGCTATGAAAGATAGGGTTTGGTAAAGAGCAAGAATTTTTCCAAAATCCTGACCCCTGCTAAATATTATCTATGTGACCTTGGCCTAGTTATTTAACCTTGATGAACCTGTGTTCTCATCTGTGAACTTGGGAAAATAATACCTGGCAGAAATTGTGTGAGATTGTGAGTATAAAATGTGAGACTGCATCTGGTACATAGAAGTTAATAAATAAAACCAGTTTTCTGGATCTCTCTGATTACTATGATGACTAGAGAAAAAAAGGCACAGAACATTTGGGGCCATTGTAAAAATGGTTTCTAGTCAACTCTAAATTATTTCATGAATTGTGTACCTTCACCTATAGCAATACTAAGATAGTTCTCATATTTTACTTTCCATATTTGACTTCATGTGTGTGTATAGCTGCTACCCAAGCGAAATATTGAATGACTTTTTAAAAATTAGGTGAAACACCTGATATATAATCTTTGGTTATATAACTATTTTTTGGTTCTTAAAATTAATGTAGATGTTCCATAAGGCCTTCCTTGGGGCTCAGCTCATCTTCTTTAAGATCTATAATTCCTCATGATAAATACTACACTTACAGAATATTAATTAGAGCATTCTCTCTTTTGATATGATGCTGAAAGGGACTTAAGGAAGCTCTTTGCATCCATTTGATAGTAAGTTGTTACTGTGCCCTTGATTAACATGTATTGCTTTCACTGGTATATATTAGTTTCCCAGACATTTTTCTAAAACATCAATTCTTGGAAGATATATATTCAAAGAAATAGTGTTTTCTGCCACTAAGCAACCTTGCCACAATATTCTAACACTTTAGTCCTCAGTTTGCTCATTAAAAACCAGTTCTTGGAGTATTTAATTTTTTAAAAAGTTATGTCTTCTATTATTCTAAGATCCCCACATACAGGGTAGACAAGATTATAACCAATAACATGTTCTTTCTAAATAGACTCATAAAATAAATTGAAGGATGACATACTGCCTTCTCATAATGCCTGAAGTAGAAATTCCCTGGGGCATACATATTTCCTCTGGCTTGGTGACCAGCCACTGCTTCATTACCTATCTCTGTTCTTGTGTTTCCAGGCTCCTTGAAACTGAATTCATTGCAAGTTTCACTGTTGTCTCAGTCAAGCTTGTTTCTAGCCAGATGTACAGACAGTGTATACCAATCCTAACCTAGTCTTATGAGCTCTGGAACTAATTAAGTATTTAGCATAAAAAAGGAATTAAGAATTGAAACTTAAAAAAGTGACAAATACCACAAACATCACAATCCAGTCAAGTAATGTTTTTACTAATTAACTGAAAATAATTTTATAATAGTTTTGTACATTGTTTGGCTTTACATTCTTTGAATGACTATTCATAATAACATTGTAATATCCTTTTCTATAAATAATAGATAATTCAATGTCTCTGCTAGGGTTAATTGAAATATGTTTTTACTACTAATAGAAAATGTTTCATTTCTTTTCACAGCTCATTATTGGTAACATTATGTAAATTTTTAGGATTATTGTCAAGTTTGGAAAACCAGTATTCAGAGATGGTCTCTGAACCTTTATCTTTTGAAGATCAGAACTCCATGTGAATTGGCCTGCAGGTGATGATAGAATTCCAGGAAGCTGTGCCTACATCTGGCTACCAAAAACAACATGGAAGTGATGGAAAACCATGTATTATCTCACTAAGTCCTAATTAAATATGTACCTAACCACCACTTTAAAAACACTGGATACAAGGAAAGGCGTGATGGAGGGGAAGAGGCATTGCAAATAGATAGCGTTTCTATCTTCAAAAATATCTTACTTCAACAAGTTTTAGAAAATTACGCAACAATGTGGATGCTTTGCTAGGACTCTCCCAGAAGCTTGAGAGAAAATCATGGACGTGAGGGGGCCTGAAGGTAAAGCTTTAGTAAAATTTCCACCCTTTACCTTTCTGCAAAGTCCCTCTGCTAGAACCATTATTCTGAGAAGTTTAGGACAGAGCCTGGGCCCTTGTTTCTTATTTCACTCTTGACATTCCTACTTTTTAGTGAAATTAGTCCATATTCAGCCAGCTGGCTGGGGTCTCACCTCATAAACCGTAAGCCTCCTTTTTATGTCAGCTCACTTCCACCTTATGCTGGATAGTTGAACTTTTGTACTCAAGAATAGTAGGACTTTATGTGAATCCCAGGTTCATCTTGTTTGCTTTGGTTCCGCACTGTCAAAGTCTTTCTGAGCTAAACATATTTGCTTACCTCTACCAAATCCTTTCGTCTATGAATGTGGTTATTAACATTTTGAACAAAATATTAAAAATTCTGTAGCATATTACTGGGAACAAAACTGCAGGTAGTCCATATGTTGCCTTTGTGCAAAAATAGAAAAATATGTGTCTTTTCTCATGACAACAAAAAATTTAAATTAAATGACTTTTATAATAGTAATAATGGCACACAAAATTTTACCTCAAACTTTTGATATTAAATAATAGAAAATTTACATTTTAATCACAGTAAATGAACCCTTTAAGTCATTTAGGTTGAATAATTTGCATAAAATAATTCCATACCTTACTTCCATTAAAACAATCTTTATGACATTTTAATGATATTTTCTTTAATAATTAAAAAAAAACACTAGACTTAAATTTCTTTATTCTATTTTGACCATAAAAAGTTTTTAAATAAATTTTAATTTTGAAATGTTATAGATTTATTTGTTAAATAATATTGGCAAAATTAACTATATTACATAAGCTTTCAAATATGCAGAAACACGATTCATGAATTACTGCTGTGAACATTGGACAATATAGAACAGAAATGATAGTACTTTTAAAACTTGTATGTCTTCAAATATCTTTACTATGTTTAGCAATTTACTGTTTATTAAATTTTAATGATACATTTTTTACTTTTACTTAGTTTTAGTACTTTATGTTTATTGTAATCTTTCAAGTTACAAATGTCACCTAGAACATGAAAAATAATGTTATTATTTTGTGTCATAGATGCTTAAAGATGAGATTATTGTAACCAATTTAAAAATAAATTCTTTTAAACTTTAGTTCTGAATTATAAATGGATGACTCAGTTAAAATCAGGCTTTTTTTCTATTTCTAGTACTTTCAATGTTGGAGAAATTGCTGTTAATAACAACACTCTGATAGTTTGTAATTTTTTAGCTTTATGTGTATTATATATAGTTATTATTATACAAGCATAACTGGAGATATTGTACGTTGAGTTTCAGAACACTGAAATAAAGAAAATTCACCATAAAGTGAGTCGCAACCTCTTGGCTCATGAAGGGTCTTGCCTTCAATTTATAAAAAACACAATATCTGTAAGCACAGAAAAGCAAAGTACAATGAAAGGAGGTATGCTTGTAGTTTACATATATAAATGAACATGTATTTGACAAATGCAATTTCTTAGTTTTTTAAAATATATTTTATGGATTATGCTATTATAGTTATCCAAATTTTTACCCCTTTGCCCCTTCTGCCTGGTACCCACCTTCCCTCCAGCAATCCTCCACCTCTTAGTTCATGTCCATAGGCCATGCATGTAAATTCTTCAGCTTCTAAATTTCCTATATTATTCTTAACATCCCCCTATTTTGTACCTACCAATTATGCTTCTTAGTTCCTGCACTATTTCCCCATTTCTCTCCCTCCCCCCTCCCAGCTGATAGCTCTCCAAATGATCCTCATACTTATGATTCCGTTCCTGTTCTGGTTGTTTGCTTAGTTTGTTTTTTTAGATTCAGTTGTTGATAGTTGTGAATTTTTTGCCATTTTAATGTTCATAGTATTAACCTTCTTTTTTTTAAGAAATAAGTCCCTTTAACATTTTATAATAAGAGCGTGGTGATGATAAACTCCTTCAGCTTTACCTTGTCTGGGAAGCACTTTATCTTCCCTTCCATCCCAAATGATAGCTTTGCTGGATAGAATAATCTTGGTTGTAAGTCCTGGTTTTCATCACTTTAAATACGTCTCACCAGTCCCTTCTAGTCTGTAAAAGTCTTTTCTGAGAAGCCAGCTGATAGTCTTATGGGAACTCCTTTGTAGGAAATTCTCTGCTTTTCTTGCTGCTTTTAAAATTTTCTCTTTATCTTTAACCTTTGGCATTTTAATTATGATGTGTGTTGGTGTGATCATCTTTGGGTCCAGCTTGTTTAAGACTCTCTGTGCTTCCTGGACTTGTTTGTCTATTTTCTTTGCCAAATTAGGGAATCTCCCTTTCATTATTTTTCAAATAAGTTTTCAATTTCTTGCTTTTTCTTTCCTCCTCTTGACATTCCTTTGATTCAGATATTGGTATGTTTGGAGATGTCCCAGAGGCTCGTTTTTTAAATATTTTGTTTCTTTTTGGTGTTCTGCTTGAATGCTAATTTCTTCATTATATTCCAAATTATTGATTTGAATCCTGGTTTTCTCCCCTTCACTGTTGGTTCCCTATAGATTTTTCTTTGTTTCACTCAGTGTAGCCTTCAATTCTTCCTTTATGCTATTACCACACTCAATGGGTTCTTTGTGCATCCTGATCACCAGTGTTTTGAACTCTGCATCTGATAGGTTGGTTATCTCCATTTCATTTAGTTCTTTTTCTGGGGTTTTGTTCTTTTCTTTCATTTAGGCCTATTTCTTTGTTTCCTCAATTTGGCAGACTCCCTGTGTTTCTTTCTGTGTATAAGGTAGAGCTGCTTTGACTTCCTGTTTTAGTAGGAAGGTCTATTGTAGAAAAGATACCTGTGAATTGTGTGGGGCAGAGCCTTAGGTAATCACCAGAGTGGGACAACTCACTCCACTGCTTTGTGACTCTGTGTGGTGAGAGGCTCAGAGAGGGAACCATGCCCCTGCCAGTTTTCTTGAGGTTTTCCCAGCACTTGTCCCATTTCCAGTTACTTCACCCATGCCCCATATGTGACTGGTGCCCTTCCAGATGTTGCTCTGGTGCTTAATCCCAGAGTGGGGGGGTTTGTATACATTCCAAGCAGAGTCTCCTGAAAATCTGACAGTTTCTTCTGTCGCCCCAATCCACACTGGTATTTATAGCCAGATGTTATGAGGATTTACTTTTCTAGTGCTGGCAACCTGGGTTGTGCGATCTGGCTGGGGGCTGGGATTGCTCACTCCCAAGGTATTCCTTACAATTTTTATCCACCGTCCATGAATATGGGACTTCCCTTTCTGCCAGTGCCACTGCTGCCACCTCTATATACCACACCTCATCTCCTTGCCTCTCCACCTGTCCCTGCATCTATGCCCCTCCTTCCTTTCTGGATGAACATGGTTTCTTTAAATCCTTGCTCCATATAGCTCAATTTTCTGACAGTTCTGGGTGTTATTTGTTTTGAGATTTAGTTGTAATTCTCTCTGTGGTTGTGTGAGGAGGCGAAGTGTGTCTATCTATGTTTCTATCTTGACCAGAAGTCCCAATTTCTTAGTTTTTCTTCAAATAATTTCTTATTCCTTTAGTTGCTTTAGTGTAGCAATTTTCAACCTTTTTTATTTCATGGCACCCATAAACTAATTACTAAAATTCTTAGCACCCCCCCAAAAAAAATACATGTTTTGCCAATGTAAAAATAAAAGTATAATTTTCATTCACTCATACTGGATGGCTATTGTTATATTAGTTGTTGTCATTTTTTTATTTGACATACTAAGGGAAAAAAGGTCAGTGCCTCTGACTAAATTGCCAGATATTACATATTTAAAAAAGCCCTGGCTGGTGTGGCTCAGTGGATTGAGCGTCGGCCTGCGAGCTAAGTGTCACTGGTTCGATCTTCCAGTCAGGGCACATCAGAGAAGGAAAACTCTGACTCCAAAAAACCTCCGCTGCCTTGCGGCATACCTCTTCAGGGGAAAGGCTAGGGGAGTAAACCCCGACAGAAAATCCGGAGCTGGAGTCCCTAAGGCGGTTTGACGTTGTAGTCAGCACCGGCAACTCCTGCGGCGCACCTGAAGCCAAGCTGTATTGACTCCGTCTTTCCCTTGGATCCTTCAGCTGCGAAGAGAGGGGGGGTCTGCTGCATGGGCAACAGCAGACCCTCCATATCACCCTGCCCAGGCTCTGTAGCTTCAGCTTCACTTCAACACGGGAGGAGACAGATACCGTGTCACTCCCGAGTCGGACTGCACAGCCATTCTCGGCGGTGCAGATAGACTCTGAAGAAGCTACACCATCGTCTCTCGAGACGGACGGCTGCCGACGACATATTTAAAAATTCTTGAGGCATACCTATTGAAAAAAGCTGCTTTATTTTATTACATGTATTAAATTTTAGTTCTTATATAATTGTTTATAAAATAATTTTATACAAATATTTTAATAAAAATAACAAGATTAAGGAAATATCCTTCTATTCCTAGTGTTAAAATGTTTTGTTTTGTTTTTGTCATAAATGAGTCCTGGATTTTGTCAAATGCTTTGTGACTATTATGATTGTTATTTGAATTCTCTTTTTTCTGTTAATATGTTGTATAATATTAATTGGTTTTTAAAATATTACACCAACCTTGCAATCCTTGGATAAACTGAGTTGGGCCATGATACAAAATTTTCTTTATATGTTACTGAATTAAAAAGCTTATATTTTACAAAGGACATTTGTATATGTGCTTATAAAGCATAATGATCTATTTATTTGTTTCCCTCATAATATCTGTGTTTGACTTACATCAGATAATATTGTCTTCAAAGATTGAATTGGAAAATATTTCCTTCTCAATTTTTGTAGAGTTTATGGGTAATTGGTATTGTTTTAATATTGTTTTAAATATTTGATAGAAAAGATCACTGAAGTTATGTGGCCTTTGGTTTTCTTTATGGGAATATGTTACTTTAACAAAAGATTTCAACTTTTTTTCCTGTTTTAGGATTATTCATATATTCTATAATACTTTTCAAGTCAGTGTTAATCATTTGCATATTTTTAAGAATTTGTGTGTTTTATCTAAATTTTCTAATTTTGTTGGGATAAATATGTTCATAGTATTTATTTATAATCCTTTAAATTTTGGTAAGTTTGGTGGTTATGTATCCTGATTTTAGTATGTCTTCTTACTTTCTGATTGGCTAAAGCTTGTTGATGTTGTTGATCTGCTTAAGAACTCTCTTAAGTTTCACAAATTTTTCTGTTTTCTGGTGCATTGATTTCAGTTCAGATATTTACTATTTCTTTCCTTCTTCTTTCTTTGGGTATGGCTAGTCATTTTTTAACATAGACATTTAAATCTATAAACTTTCATCAAAGAAATGCATTAGCTGGAGCACACAAATCATATCTTTTGGTTTTGTTTAATTCAGTTCAAGATATTTTATAAGTTCACATGTATTTCTTTTTTGATTGATTAATTGATTAGTGTGTTATTTAATTTACATACTGTCAGGGTTATATAAAATTTTTTGTTATTAATTTCTAATATAATTCCACTATGTTCAGAAAACATACTTTATATGATGTTAACCCTATTATATTTAATGAAACTTACTTGAGAATGTTGCTCAGTCTTCTAAATCCTTGAGGATTTTATGTTTAATATATCTGTCAGCTATTGAGAGTACGGCATTGATGTCTCCAATTATTACTGAAGAATTGTGTATTTCTCTTTTCAGTTTTGTTGATTCTGCCTCATGTATTATGGGGCTTTTTTGTTAGGTGCATATATGTTTATAATTACTATATTACTGATAAATCAACTCATTTATTATTAAGCTATCTTCTTTGACTTTACTCTTGTCTTTAAAATCTATCTTTTTGTGTTAAAAATATAGCCACTTTTGTTCTCTTATGATTAAAATTTGCATGTTATATATTTTCTGTCATGCTTAACTTCCTTTTTAAAAAATTGTTTATTATTTATTTACTTGGTGGGACTCCCACTCTGTAACAATTCCTCCCTCTCAGACTTAAGACCCTTTATAATCTTATAAAGGACAATGGGCAAAGGTCATTCTTAACTTTCAACATTTTTGTGTAGTTGAATCTACACTGTGTCTTATGGAGAAAATGTTAGGTTTATTTAAAAATTTCTTGCCTGATGATCTTTCTTTAGGTTGGATTTAGTGCATTTATATTTATTACAATTTTTACTGTGGTTAGATTTATACCTACTATTTTGCTATTTATTTTCCACACATTCCATGTATTTTTATTTTTACTTTCTCTTAGTACCTTCTTTATGTTAAATATATATTTTAATGTCTCACTTAATTAAATTTTTACTTTATTTTTATGATTTTCTTAATTGTTGATGTAAGGATTGCAATATGCATTTTAATTTAGTATTATCCTGACTTGATTTGGGTAAAATGTAGATACCTAGTTCCAAGTTAGTTTCAATTCACCTCCATCTTTTGTGATATTATTGTCATATATATTACATCTATAAGTGTTAGAATTCCAGCAATACAGTGTTGTTTCAACAGTTGTGTCAATATTTTCTTTTTTTGTTGACTAGTCTTTATTTTACAGCAATAATAGTTATGTGTTTTCTTCAAATTAAATTTTAATTTTGAATGCTTAAAATAGTAAAGGTTAGTTTTTAATTTCTTTATATATATAGTAAGCATATTTGATAAATGTTGACAACCTTTATACTCAATTTAAATCTATTTTGTTTTATTCGATTTCTATAGGATATAAATATAACAAAAAATATATATATGAAAACTCTTGGGGTGGAATAAACTAATAAAAACAGTTATTTACCTTTGAAATAATTTATATATTATTACATTCCTGAATACTCTTAATCTGTATTGTTTTTCAGAAAGCTAAAACATTTTACTTACATGTTCCAACATTTAATATAAAATTTATATGATTGTGTAATTGGATCTGTAAAAGTCAATGATTTATCTTCATTTCACCATGTCATACTAGTCCTTGAAAGCCATCTTCAATGTTATATATTTTATAAAATTGTTATTTGGACCCACCAATTTTGCTCTTTTCTAGACTTCTAAAAACTTACTGTTTTATTTACCTGGTTATTAATATACTACTTGATTACTAACTGTTCCATTTATGTTCATGATTCCCAGCTTATCATCCCCATCATTAACATCATCATTATTAGCATTTATTCAAACTTTTGTAAGTGTTTTATATGTATAACATCATTGAGTCTTTATAGCACATTTTTATATAAATATAAGTGATACTGGTGATATTTAACAGCTTAAAGTCATGGCTCTGATCAAGATGAATGGATGCTGGCCAGAAACACTGTTATAACCACATTGATGGGCTCTGGTGCAGTGTCAGCCAGGGTGGGTCATTGCTATCATTTTAATTCTGTAGACCTGTTCCTTAAAACAAACAAACAAAAAACTAGAGTGCATAGTCTGTGCCTGACAGAAGGCTCTGAAAATAGAAAGATAAATTAGAAAACCATGGTCCTTACACTCATGAGGTCTATATACCTGTTGGGAGAGCATAAATAACACCTAGTACCCTCATGTTTATCTCATTTCCAGAACTTGGAGTAAAGGCTTTAGAATAACAGACAATTAAAAACAGTTGTGACTGCTAGTATTAATAATAATGACAACATTTTAGGGAGTTAAACAGGTTCTGAAGCAGCCAGTTTCTATATTAAGTGTTTTTGAAAATATACATCTCAATGAAATACCTTCTGTCTATATATAGTAAAAGAAAAGAATAGCAATGGTAAAACTTGTTTTCTGTTTAAATGGCAAATCTCTGAAGAATTAGAAAAAAACCTAAATAAATTTTTAAAAAAATAGAGAGAGGGGGATCTTGCATTAGAAAGAGCATGAAACCCTGTTTTTTCCAAATGGATTCTACTTACCACCCATGTTATTACATATAAATGCCTGCTGAGAAATAGTATCACTTCTTCAGCCTCCACTCAAATTTGTGAAGATAATGAAGCTGTTTCAAATATTTATGTAAACCTATTAGAAAACTCATTTTTGAAATATTTCCATAAATAATCATTAAGTATTATTAGTAAGCATATTCATTCTGATCCAAACTGAAGTGCTTTAAGTATTAATTGGGTGTTCAGTACCTCATTAAACTAAATTAAATATCCATTTCAAATTAAAACCTAGCGATATCAAAAATATTGCAGAAGTAAAAACAGTATTATGAAAATAGAAAAATGAACTGCTCTCCAGGGCAGGGGCTTTAATGTGGCAAATAAATTTTCTGGAACATTTTTATTTACTTCATTTCATAAGCTTATTTTTTTCATGAAGACTCCATGTGCTAAGCTTAATACTAGGCATTTCTAATCACAAGTCTAGTGTTATATGTGAACACCCCAAATCCTTCACACACACACAAACACACACCCTTGTTCAGGACAGTGGTGTTCACAGATTTAGTACTGTAGTCCCAATTTGTAAACATTGTTTTATCATCATGGCTTAACATATTTCAGGAATATTTTCTGCTTTCTCTTTGGAGAAATTTCTATCTCAGCTCTGAAGGAGAGCAGTCATGGGATTTAGAAGCAGAAGACATTAATCCAAGTCCTTGATTCAAAATATTCTCTTGAATCTCAGTTGCTTTAACTGCTAAGTGGGGAAAGCAGTCAAATCCATTCACTGACATCTCAGAATAGCTATGATGATGGAATGACATGTAATATAATTGCATGAAATGTAAAGCTAGATAAATGTGTGACATTATTTACACACATAATATATGATGTTATTAACTATAATAATTATATGTTTTCAGTCACCTATCCTCTCATTTAATTTACATATTTTTCTGCAGTAGGCATTATCAATCCTGTTCTAGAGATGATTGAAATTGAAGCTCAGAGGGATTAAGAGAATGGTCAAGTGTAACAGCAAAATAAGGACTTAATTTTTTTTTAAATCCTAAAATTAGTTCCACTGGTCTACAGATCTATATTCACTGAGGCATTTATGATAAAGATAAGGGGCAGGACACCTAGCAAGTGTTGGAAGCAGATATTTTGTTTGTGCAATTTAAAGAAGCCAAGGCATATGCCTTACTTTAAGGTAACTTAGTTGAGGAAAACCCTAAGGTATGGAAAAGAGAAATAAGAAGTTGAAAATATGTGCTTAGATGACTTTCAAAGGAGATATGGCCAGAGGCTTTAAAAAGGCTATTTTCTCATATACAATTATGTGCATCTGTAAACATGGCTTCCATGTTCTAATTCTTTTCTTTTCTTTTCTAAAGATTCTATTTATTTATTTTTAGAGAGAGGGGAAGGAAGAGAGAAAGAGAGGGAGAGAAACAGGAAAGTGCGGTTGCCTCTCATGAACCCCCAACTGGAGGCCTGGCCCACAATCCAGGCATGTGCCCTGACTAGGGATCGAACAGCAACCTTTTGGTTCACAGGCTGGCACTCAATCCACTCTGCCATACCATCCAGGGTTCTAGTTCTTTTTATATACCAAACCTCCATGAGGCTTTGACAGGTGAATTGGTTTCAAGATCATGCACTAGTTCATCTGTACCCCTCCTGAGTGGGGAATATATTTTTCTCACAGTAGATCATAAGTACTATTTTCCCAGACCTTGATATGGGGTGAAATAGAAAAGCTTAAAGTGTTGTTGTATTAGTATTTTGTTATTGCTGTAAAAAATCATTGCAAACTTAGTGGCTTAAAACAACACAGATTTATTCTCATACATAAAAGCTCAGAAGTCCAGAATCAGTATCACTGGTCTAAAGACATGGTGTTACTGGAGCTGGTTCCTCTCTGAGGCTTTGGGGAGAATCTGTTGTCTTGTCTTTTCCTCTTTCTAGAGACCACCTTTATTCCTTGGCTCATGGTACCTTCCTGCATCTTTAATGTCAGCAATTTAGCATCTTCTGTTCTCTCTCTTTCTCTCCCAATGCTGCCCTTGTCATTTCATGTTCTCTACTTTTGACCCTCTTGCCTACATCTTATAATGATTACATCATTAGGACTACCTGCAAAATCCTGGCTAATCTCCCCATCTCAAGAGTCTTAATTGCAGCTGTAAAGTTCCTTTTGCCATTTAGAATAACATATTCACAGGTTCTTGTAGTTAGGATGTGGATTTTTTTGGGGGGAGAGGTCATTATTCAACCTAAAATAGTTGATATTTTCATTCCAAAATTTCCTTCAAAGTCTTTTAATTTGTGTAGACAATTTTCATTTGCCAACAGATACATATGTTGAGTGTAAAAATAGTTAATTATATATTTTTTCTACTAGCTAAAAAAATGACTCAAGATTACACCTCTTTAAAGGCAAAAGACAAGTCTCTGTCCTATTGGGTCATAGTTTTTGACTGAAAGGTTTGATGAGTTCTGTGTTATTGAATTTGGGGTAATTAAATTCATTATTTCTAAATATACTATACAAGTAAATTTTTCATTCTTTACCACATATTCCAACAATATTATATGATATAGAATTAATTAATGAATTAATGACAAAGTATTTGTTTTTAGTCATGATCAAAATATCCTACATTTTTCAAGGCTCCTTCGCCATTGTCAAGGATTAAAGACAAATTAAGAAATTTTCCTTTATTTGTGTTCTGATAAGGGAAATAGAAAATAAAAGTGATACCACTTTATAATTGTGTAATGATTTATGTTTCTAGTTTTTCCTTGTCCTTTAATTTAGTTAATCTCAGGGCAGTATTTTTTCAATTCTGGGTAGGACTGTTTCAAATTAAAAAACAAACAACAAAAATACATGATCATAGTCCAATTTTCAAGGTATGTTGAGGACAGGTTTCCTATTGGAATTTGTATTTTACAGGATGTGTATTCATTTTATTTTATTTATTTTTCAGAGAGAGGGGAAGGGAGGAAGAAAGAGAGAAACATTGATGTGCAACAGAAACATCCATTGGTTGTCTCTTGCATGCCCCCTACTGGGGACCTGGCCCACAACCCAAGCATGTTTCTTGACCAGGAATCTAAACAGTGACCTTTTGGTTTGCAGGCTGGCACTCAACCCACTGAGCTACACCTGCTAGGGCTGAATGTATATTTCTTTAATCCTTAATTTACAGAGTATAGTCTTCCATATCATATCTTCATTTCTGGTAGTAACAAAGCTCACATGTCTCCTGATATAGATAATTAATTCCTTGCTTGTATAATCTGGCTAAAGACAATGGCTGGGTCAGTCTCTTCTAATAGTATTCCAGTATATAAATATACCAATTTTTTGATCTGCTCATCTACTGATGGGCACTTAGGATGTTTCCAAATCTTGGCTATTGTAAATGAACCTGCTATGAAAATAGGGGTGTATAGATTATTTTGAATTGGTGTTTCAGAATTCTTAGTATATATTTCCAACAGTGGAATTGCTGGGTCAAAAGGCAGTTCCATTTTTAGTTTTTTGAGGAAATACCATATCGTTTTACACAGTGGCTGCACCAGTCTGCATTCCCACCAACAGTGTAAAATCTTTCTCCTTTCTCCACATCCTCTCTAGCACTTGTTATTTGTTGATTTATTATGATGGCCATTTTGATAGGTGTGAGGTGATATCTCATTGTGGTTTTAATTTGTATCTCTATGATAGCTAGTGATGTTGAGCACTTTTCATATATCTATGGCCCATCTGTATGTCCTCTTTAGAGATGTATCTTTTCAGCTTCTTTGCTTATTTTTAAATTGGATTGTTTGTCTTCCTGGTATTGAGAAATATGTTATTTATATATTTTTAAGATTCAACCCTTGTTCGAAGTATTGTTGGCAAGTATGTTCTCCCATACACTCAAGAATATGTTTATTGATTGATTGATTGAGAGACAGTTAGTGAGAGGGAGACTGATATGAGAAAGAAACATCAATCAGTACATAAAGAGTTCAAAATAATGGTTATAAGGATGCTCAAAGAATTCTGGAGAAGAACAGATGAACTCAGTGAAAACTTCAAAAAGGGATAGAAAATATAAAGTAAAACCAATCAGAACTAGAGTACCAACACTGAAATGAAAAATCCACTAGAGAGAGTCAATATCAGATTAGGTGATTCAAAAGAATGAATCACTGAATAGTAGAAATCACTCAATTGGAACAACAAAAAGGAAAAAATACCATAGATGATTTAAGATACCTCATGTACAACATCAAGTGTATCAGTATTTGTGTCATAGGGCTCCCAGAAGAGGAGAGCAAGAGAGGAATAGAAAATCTGAAGAAATTATAGCTGAAATTTACCTAAGCTAGTGAAGGCAATGGTGCAGGAAACACAGAGGGTCTCAAACAAGATGAACCAGAAGAGACCAACATCAAGACATATCATAGTTAAAATGCCAAAAGTGAAAAGTGAAAAGAGGAACTTAAATGCATCAAGTTATGTAGAAAGGGAATCCCCATAACACTATAAGCTGATTTTTCAACAGAAACTTTGCAGGTCAGAAGGTAATGGCACAATATGTTTAAACTGATGATAAGGAAAACCTACAACAAAGAATACTATATTAGAAAGGTTATTATTCAGAATTAAGGGGAGATATAGTGTTTTCCAGACAAATAAAGTTGAAGGAGTTTATCACTAATTAGGACTACAGTGAATTAAAAAAGAAACTGCTTTAAGCAGAAAAGAAAAGGCTAAATTGTAAAAATAAAATATTTGAAAGAAAATATCAATCTCAGAAGGTAAATGTGGGTCAAAATTATAAAATAATTATAAATGTTAAAAGACAAAAGTAGTAATATCATGTGTAAATACACTAATAAATTAAGGGATATATATGCATAAAAGATGTAAAATATGATAAAAGAAAAGTGGTGAGATAAGTAAAAATGTAGTGTTTATAGAACATTTTGGAATTTAACTGAGCATCAACTTAAAACAGATTTTTATAAACATAGCTTTTATATATGAATCTCATGGTAACTACAAACCAAAAAATTATAATAGATACACAAGAAATAGAGAAGGAATCCAAAGAAACCTCTATAGAAAGCCATTGATGTCCAAGAGAAGAGAGAAAGAGAAAAAGAAAAGACTAGAGAAGAACTATAAAAATATTTAAAAAACAATAAAATGGCAATAATTATATACCTATCAATAATTACCTTAAATGTAAATAGACGTAATGCTCCAATAAAACACATAGGTGACAGAATAAATTTTTTTTTAAAAAGGCCCATACATATGCAGCCTATAAGAGACTCACTTCAGATCAAAAGGCACTTATTGAAAGTGAAGGGGTAGAAAAACGTATTTTATGAAAATGGAAAAATAATGATGGGTTAGCTATATTTATATCAGACAAAATAGATTTTAAAACAAAGAATGTAAACAAAGACTAATAAGAACATTAAATAATGTTAAACAAGATTAATCCAACAAGATGGTATAACTTTTTTTTTTTAATTATTGATTTTACAGAGAGAGGAAGAGAGAAAGAGAGAAATCAACCTGTTATTCCAACCATTTATGCATTCACTGGTTGACTCCTGTATGTCAAGGAACAGTTGGTTTTTTGAAGAGATAAACAAATTTGATAAATCATTAGCTTCATCAAGAAAAAAAGATAGATCTGAAATTGAAAAAATAAATCAGAAATGAAAGAGGAAAAATGACAACCAACATCATGAAAATACAAGTGATTATAAGAGAATACTATGATCAAATATATACAAATTTAATAATCTAGATGACATGAAAAAATTCCTAGAAATATACAATCTTCAAAAATTGAATCAATAATAAACAGAAAATATGATCAAAATTATTACAAGTAAAAAATAGAACAAGTAACAAAAAAATTACCAACAAACAAAAATCCTGAAGCAGATGGCTTCACAGGTTAATTCTACCAAACATTTAAAGAAGAATTAGTACTTATTCTTCTTAAAATATTCAAAAATTTGCAGATGATAAAGATTCCAAACTCATTCTGTAAGGCTACAATACCCTCATATCAAGATTTTAAAAAACTACAGGCCAATATGCCTGGAAAAATATCAGCCAATTGAATTCAGCAATACAGTAAAAATATCATACACCATAATCAAATG
This sequence comes from Furipterus horrens, assembly GCF_987537825.1. Classification (NCBI taxonomy): domain Eukaryota; kingdom Metazoa; phylum Chordata; class Mammalia; order Chiroptera; family Furipteridae; genus Furipterus; species Furipterus horrens. Next base: position 76,641,205 of record NW_028327172.1, on the reverse strand, counting down.
AAATTTATTACAGGAATGTAAGGTTGGTTCAATATGCGCAAGTCCATCAACATGAAATACCACATAAACAAAATGAATAATAAAAATCAAATGATCACTTTAATATATATAGAAACAGCATTTGACAAAAGTCACTATGCATTTATACAAAAACTCTCAGCAATATAGGTATAGAGGCAATATACCTCAGCATGACAAAGACCATATATGACAAATATACAATTAACATGATATTCAGTGTTAAAAACCTGAAAGCTTTTTCTCTAAGATCAGGAGCAGACAAGGATGCCCACTATCTCATTTATTCAACATAGTACTGGAAATCCTAGTAATATGAGATACATAGAAAGAAAAAAATAAAAGGCATCCAAATTAGAAAGAAAGAAGTAAACCTGTCACTCATTGCACATGACATGATATTATATAAAGAAAACCCCAAAATTCTCCATGAAACTATTAGAACTGATAGTAAAGTTGCAGGATACAAAATTTATATTCAGAAATATGTTACATTTCTATACACTAATAACAAAATATCAGAAAGAGAAATTAAGAAAAAAAATCCCACTTACAATTATATAAAAAAGAATAATATACCTAGGAATAAATTTAACCAAGAAGGTAAATGACCTGTACTCTATAAACTACAACATACAAATAAAAAAAATTGAAGAAGATACAAATAAATGGATATACTATGCTCATGTATTGGAGTAATTAATATTGTTAAACATCTATATTACACAAAACAATCTACAGATTCAGTAGATTTCCTTTGAAAATACTCTAGTATTTTCATAAAATTATAAGAAAAATCCTAAAATATATTTGGAACCACAAAAGACCCTAAATAACCAAAGAAATCTTGAGAAAGAAGAACAAAGTTGGAGGCATTACAATACCTGATTTCAAACTATACCACAGAACATTGTACTGGCCCAAAAATAAACACATAGATCAATGGAACAGAACAGAGAGTTCTAAAATAAACCTATGTTTATGTGGTCAACTAATCTACAACATGGGAGAAAAAGATATATACAATTGGGTAAAAGACAGCCTCTTTAATAAATATTGGGAAAATGAGTAATGCATGCAAAAAATGAAACTAGGCCACTTTCTTACACTATATACAAAATAAACTCAAAATGGATTAAAGGCTTACATGTAAAACCTGAAATCCTAAACCTCCCAGGAGAAAACATAGGCAGAAAAGTCTTGTCATTGGTCTTAGCAATATTTTATTTGGATATGCCACCTAGGGCAAAGACAACAAAAGCAAAAAATAAACAATTGGGACTACATCAAACTGAAAATATTTTATGCCATGAAGGAAATCATGAACAAAACTAAAAGGTAACCTATTGAGTGGTAGAAGATATTCATAAATAATATATCTGATAATGGATTAATATCCAAAATACATAATAAACTCACACAACTTAACATTTAAAAAAAATCCAATTTAAAAACTGGCAGAGGAGATGGACAGAGATTTCTCCAAAGGGAGCATAGAGATAGCCAATAGAAAATATATATGTCCAATATCAATAATCATCTGAATGGTTATTATAAAAAAGATAAAGAATAAGTGTTGACAAGGATTTGAGAAAAAGGAATCTTCATTCACTATTGGTGGGTTTGTAAACAGTTGCAGCTGCTAAGGAAAACAGTATGGAGGTTCCTCAAAAAATTAAAACTAGAACTACCATATGATCCAGCAATCCCACTTTTGCTATTTATCTGAAGAAATCCAAATATTAATTGTAAAGACCTATGCGACCCTATGTTCATTGCAGCTTTATTCCAACATATTGAAGCAACCCGGGCAACCTTGATGTCCATGGATAGATAGATAGATGAATGGATAAAGAAGAAGTGATTATAGATAGATACAGATATAGAAATATAGATACAGATATAGATATAGATATATAGATAGATTAGCCGGTCCAGAAAGTATCACCTATGTAATATCAAAAATAGAGACATTTATTAAAGAAGGTACATGATACAAGAAACATGGTATATAAGACAATGATACCTCAGTCTCCTTCAAAATAGGGACCTTGGGACCTCACACAGTTCTCCTAGCATCTCTTTCACTGTTCAAAACACTCTGCATAATCCTTTGTTGGGCTCGTCATCAACTTCCCTGTTGTATTTTCCTGAATCTCATCGACAGTCTGAAATCTCTTCCTTTCAAAGATGGTTTTAGTTTTGGGAAAAGCCAGAAGTTAGAGGGTGCTAAATCTGGGCTTGTAGGGGAGCTGAGTCACCTGGGTGATTTGATATTTTGCAAAAAATAATCTCTGCATGAGACATGATGCATGAGTGGGTCTGCTGTTGTGATGAAACTGCCAATCACCATTTACCCAAAGCTGCTACCATTTTTGTTGAATTGTATCTCTTAACAGAAGAAGAACATTGAGGCAGTACTCCTTATTAACTGTTTGGCCTGGAGGGGTGTACTTGTGATTGATAACTCCTTCCAGTTAAAAAACACAATTAACATGGTCTTGATCTTGCTGTGACTTTCCCATGCTGTCTTTGGGCATGGAGAATCAGATGACTTCCATTGGGATGACTGGGCCTTCATTTCTGGATCAACGCCATATACCCACCATTCATCTTCAGTTATCACCTTCTTGAGGAGATCTGGTTAATTGGTCGCAGTTTAAATAAATTCATTAGCAACTGCAACATGATGTTCCTTCTGCTCTGGTAGCAGAAACTACAGAACAAATTTTTCCAGGATATGTTTCATGCCAAGATCCTGTGTCAAAATCTCAAACACATAAGTTTTTGGAATCCCCAGATCAGCTTCTAGTTCTTGTACTGTCAGTCGCTGATCTTTGTTGATTGCAGCCCCTACACATTCAACACTCTCAGATGTTCTGCTTGTTACAAACCTTCTAGAACATGGACCACTTTCAACAGATTCTCAACCATCTTTGAAGCATTTGTGCCACACTTCTTTCTGTGCTGCACTCATTGCATTATACCCAAAGGCCTTCTGAATCATCTGAATAGTTTCCACAGAGGAATGTTCAAGCTTAATGTGAAATCTGATGCAGATTCATTGCTCTACTTGCTCAGTCATTTTGAATGTGACACCCACACAGTACACATGCTCACTCAACAGCATCTACTGCCCCCACTGACTAGTACGTGAATTCATCATTGTTCATGCGTGTGCATTACAGTCCACTCCCCTTGGTTGCCAAGTTACATCAATGTCACACAAACTGTTCTTGTTATATTAACAAATGGATGGATTTATATATATTAGCCATAAGAAAGAATGAAATCTTTTCACTTGTGACAACATGGGTGAACATAGAGACCATAATGCTAAGTAAAATAAAAAGTCAAATTTAGATAGACAAATACTGTATTATTTCACTTCTGGGAAAAAACAACAAACAAAAATAGAAAGAAATATATAGCTATAAGAACAAAATGATTGTTGACAGATGAAAGTGATTAAGGATGGGCAAAAAAACTACCAGTTATAAAATTAGTCAGAGGGTTGTAAAGTATGGCATAGGGATTATAATCAATAATATCCTAATAACAATATATGATGACAGATAGATACTAGACATCATGGTAATCATTTCCTAAAGTATATAAATGTCTAATCACAATATTGTATACATTAAATGTATATAATATTATGTCAGCTGTAATTTTAAAATAAATTTAAAACTTTAGAAATAAAGAAAAAAAGCAAGCAGAAGCTGCCAGATGCAAACTTTCCACGGTGAACTCAGGCAAATCAGCTTCTTTTTATCTCCTTACTTGTAAATAATGTTCCCTCATTTCTAGACAATATTGTCTCAATGATTAGTTTGTATTGCTTCTATATGATCATTATATTCCTATTATTTCCTTGTGTTTTATCATTTTGACAAGTTAAGTCTCAGTCATCATAAAAACAAAAGATAACAAGAGTGGAGAAGTGCTCAGAGAAAGAGGAAAGGGAGTGAGACATAGAAGGGGAGATAGATAGGGAGGTTGAGCAAGGGGGAGGAAAAGAGATGAAGAGAGGATAGAGAAAGTAAGGAAAAGGGTGGAGGGGGAAGAATATGTGCTCAGAAGTCAGAATATCTGGATTTAAATTTAGGTTCCACCATTGGACAGCTGACTTGACTTTGACAATTTTCTGAGCCCACCTGTGTCTGTTTTCTCATCTGTAAAACTGGATAGTACTTCATAATGATGTGAAAAGGATGAAATGAAATTATATATATATACACATTATAAAATGGCTTAGAACAATACCTATGCATGTGCTTAACACTGATTAATCATTGTAACAATTTTTCTTATTACTCAACACATATTAAACACTCAGTGAACAGTTTGCTGTGTTGTGGCCATCCCCCTGACCCACATGCCCTCACATAGCTAACTGTGCTTAAAACACAGGCCTTGCATAGTTGGATGCCTCATTATCTCTCAGTGCCTTCCCCTGCCACTTCACACACTTGGTTTCTATGCTTTCGTGATACTGGAGCTTAATAAGTCCCCTTATTTTAATATTTCTAAAGCATTTAAACAGTGGAGTAAGTACTAAGTCACTGCATTAACTTATTTGTATCTCTGCTAGTATAAATACCAGCAGTCTTTGCTAGTTCTCTTGTGCTTCCTCTCTTGCAAGCCATTCTCTCTTCTCAGAATACTCATTGTTAATGCTAGGCTGATTTCAACTCCGATAGGCTCCCTTCACAGAAAAAAAGTGCTCTTACATTTTCTTTAAAAAATCACAAAAGAGAAAAAATGTGATCTGTTAAGGAATTACACATCTCTTGCAGATTTCTGGTTTTACTCTTCTTTTTAATTATTTTTTTCAGTTTTATTGAGAAATAATTAACAAATAACAATGTAAATTTAAATTGTACAATGTAGTGATTTCCAATATGCATATATTGTAAAATCATTACCACAATAAGATTAATTATGCATCTGTCACTTCATGTAATTACTTTTGTTGCCTCTACACATGATACATCCCTTTGCCCTTCATTGTCCTGATTTACTGTATCATTACTTATCCCTCAGGACTTGGCTCAGGTGTGAGCTCCTTTCTGGAAGCCGTCCTTCTCTCTATCCCAATGGCTGAGAGATGGACATATAAGGGAACCTGTATCACCTAGTATAAACCCTGTCAGAGTATATATCACATCATATTGCATCTGGATGTTTTCCTTCCTTGACTTCAAGCTACCTGAAGGAAAACACTGGGTTTTTCTCTTTACATCACCTGTTTCTAGAACAATGTCTGGCACTTTGTGTTTTCTGTACTAATGTTTATAGAATGAACTAAATAATACTTCAGAATTATGATGGATGAATAAGTGAATTGCTTCTGAGTTGAAAATAACTCTCAAAGAGGTTGAATATAAAGCAGAAACTAAGAGAACATGAACTCTTCCGTTTTCAAAGTTTCTGTTCACCTTTTACTCTGAATCATCTTGTGCCTGACAGAGTCTCACAGTGGCCACCAGGAATTCCAGTAAAATTAAATTCTCATTAAGCAACACAGCAGTGTTTATGAAGGGCACTCCTGATTTCTCAGAATTTAGAAGAGGTAAAAAATATTTGTTCCCAATAGCAGCAAAGCGCTCTTTCCAATGTTATAATCTCAAGTTGTGGTTTACCATTAGGGGTTTTATGCTGTTATGGGAATTTTTCATTTACACTTTTTTTTTTTATTTAAAGGCTCATTAGGACACCTATTAATTGGGAAATATGAAATTGAGTATAATTGCTTTCTCATTCTGCCAGATTCTCTCCAGGATCTTAAAACAGATATGTACTATTAACCTGAGGTAGAGTAGGGAAGTGCAGTCGCAACAGTCCAGATTTAGAAAGTATAGCAGAAAACAAAGCCAGCTGTGCATTGAATTCAAATTCCATCGAAGAGCTCCAAATAAGCAGGTTAGAAGAAGAAGTTTCATAAGTGTAGTTATGTAGTTCCTTTCTTCTAAGAAAGAGAATCTAGTTTGACAAAGACCTGTAAGATTGGGTTATAGTTGGAAAGTCAAAAATGTCTCTCTTTTCTTTTTCCCTGATAAAGGAATTTCTAAGGAATATTCTCATTTTCCTTCTATTACTTTCTCTTATTATTTCAACTTCATCTTTGAAAGTATGAACCCCAAGCTAAACTTATTCAACTAATGAAATATGAACATGGAATCTTAAAAATTATTTCCGACAATAATCCTCTCATCTATTTCATACACATCTATTTCATACAAAGATTGCTGGTGGAATCAGTTACACAATGAAGTTATTGGTGATGTTTGACAAAATCTGACTGTGACAGACTCTCTGGGAACTTAAAGACAAGTTTTGTTTCTTTTAACTTAGACCTTTAGTTACAACCTGATGGGATAGGGGATAGTGAAGAAAGACTTTTTTTGTGGTAACTCTCTTATAGTTGTGTTACAAATACAGAGGGAAAGAAAGTGACAATGGATCTCTACTGATAAAGGAATAAAGTATTTCTTTCTACTGATAAGTGAGAGCCTAGCACATGTCCCTCTGAGAGGGTCCTTGCTGAAGAATAATATCCTTTATTGATGATAAACTCTGAGTTGACATTTATGACTTCAGAACTTCATTCCTGTTGTCTTCTTACTTGTCCTAGTTCTTCCTGCTGTATTCTTTTCATAGGAAACATTTATTTTGAACTAAGGAAAAGCAGTTGTTCCAATTAAGTCTGACATTTAAACTGTACATCAATTATTTTGTGAATATTATTAGGTAGAATCTGATATTGCTCATTAATTTGTCATTTTATTTTACAAATTCTTGTTAATCTCACTGTTGATAGAAAGGTGGTCAGATATTTTATTTTTGCTAAGAGAAGATAGATTTAAAATAGGGTAACTAATTAATAGATAATAATTTTGTATGTATGAAGGTAAAAACATGGATACAATTTTAATATGTAATACATTCTATTACTCTCATTTCAAACTGTCTAAAATTTATTTCCAATACATGTACTAATAAAATTTTATATTAATAATAATTTATAATTAATATGCATTGAAATAAACTGCATTAGATTTTTAACTTCAAAGAGGATACATGGATACAATTTTAATATGCAACATATTTGTTACTTTATTGTTATAATTAATATAAGGTTGTTTTTAATATATGTAATAAAATGTGTGAAAATAATGTATTAATAATAAGAAGTTGCTCTCAATTTTTAATTTTAAGGAGAATACATAGATACAATTTAAATATGTAGTATATCCTGTTACTCTATTGCTCCAAATGACCTAAAATTGATTTTCAATATATGTAATAATAAAAATTATGTATTAATAATAATAAATTGCACTAGATTTTTAATTTCAAAGAGCAAAAGTAATTATGTTTTATTATTAAAAATAAGCAGTATGGTATATTATAAATAATATAAGCTTGGCTGCAAACACTTAGGTATTAATCCAGGTCTTCCAGGTGATTAGTAATAAGTGAATTTTTCTATTTGAGCCTCATTATGGAAATAATACTTATCATGCCTCAGCCTGTATCACAGGACAAATTGTGTGGGGCAAATGATATTTCTGTGGGGTTATTATTTCAAATAATAAAGATAAATAGATAACTGCTTTAAAGAATTGCAGTTAATTTTCAGGACACAAAGTTAAACAGAAATTGCATCAAGATTAGATCCTAAAATGAAGCCTGAGATCACCTGATATTCTAGAGTTCTGAATCAAGGGTTGGTTCAATTTATTATAATATACCTTTGGTAAAAAAAAATCATTTTTGCTTGTTTTTATGCCAGGCACTGTGGATATTACAATCCACTTTCTCAAATAGTTCATGACATATGATAGATGTTGCTAGAAAATAATTTATTTCCATAAAATAGTAAGAAAATAATGTAAAAAGATAAAAAATATAATAAATAGTTGTAGGGCAGTAATTAGGCTAAAACCAAACATCTTAATGGTTCAGTTTCTTCTTGAAATTTCAGTACAATAAAAACCAGTGTGGCAAATAAAAATAATTAAAAGGCATTTTATAGCCTTTTTAAAAGTCCCTGTAGGGGATCCAATTAGTAGACCTTAGCAAAATTCGAACAATCTTTCATTGTCTATCTTTTTCTCAATTTTCCACAAACCTCCTACTCACCCCCTTTCACTCACAAACTTGTAAACCCCTGTCTCTAACATAAAACACAAAGAGTTCTCTTATGCCTTTTTTTTCTTTCTTTCTTTCTTCTTCTTTTTTCTCTCCCCAACTATCATATTATTATTATGAACATCTGTTTAGCATCGGTGGTTTCTTTAGTTTATTTTCCTTTATTGCTGAATAAAATTGATACTCAAGAAACAAATGTTCTTAATGTCCTCATATGGATTCCTCAATCTTTAAACTTTTTTAATGATGGAATTAACTCATATAATACATCTAAACCAAAGTGGTTGTATGGTTTTTCTTTTCCCCAAATTGTCAGGAGTTGCTATGATTAACTTCATGTCTAACAAATTTGGAATTGCCTTGGAGCACATAAGGATAGATGAGGATACAATCAGATTTAATCAAGTTTTAAGGTCTTACTAATGGCTTTTTATATGGTTGGTGATAAGTCAAATTATTGTAAAAAATGAAGATGAAACACAGGATCTGGAGTCATGTTTACTACCTAAGGGAGGTAAGGTATCCTTATCCTGTTTAGTGTAGAAACTCATAAAAAAAGCTGTGAAGTATTTCATTTCCCATCGGTATTTGTTTTCAACTTTTCTTCATGAAAACATAAGTATTCTGTTTGTGATGAAAGTATGCTATACTTGAATATTTAAACCAGATAATTTGTCTCAATTATATAAATTATATAAAACAACAAAACTGTTTCTTTTTTATTTTTTACTTACCTATATGAACCAGCCTTAAATTATTATAACCTACCTAACATTGTTCAGTGTTCTGATTCCTATTTTGCCTTTTTAAAAATGTTTTATCACTCTCACAAACATGAACTAAAAATTTATAAATTATACACATACATATGAAAAATATATTTATTGTATGTACATATGTATATATTTGTCAAAAACATATATAACAAATATATCCATGGCAACCATGATAATGCTTTATTAACTAGTTGAGCCATTTTATTTGTTGCTATATGGGCATACACCACACGGCAAATAGGAATAGAATGCACCTGTCCCCTATTGGCAGAATTACCCGAAAGGAATGGAGAGATCATAAACATCCCAGCTGGCATAATACCAAACTGTTAAAAAAAACTAACTCATAGTTGATGCCAAGGAAAAACTCTGTATGCCCCATTAAAATATGGCACAATTGAAGAAATAAGGTATACTAGAACCTTTTTAAGACTTATTAAAAATTCATTAAGATAGTGTGAACTCCAATCTTCTGGTCAAGATGGCAGCATAGGTAAATGCAGTACTTGTATCCTCCCACAACCACATAAAAAATACAACTAAACTACATAACAACCATCATACAGAAACACTTGAAATCTAGCTGAATGGAAGCCCTACAACTAAGGGTATGAAGAAGCCACACTGACATTGGTAAGGAGGGGTAGAGACATGGAACAGTCTGGAGGGCATGGCAGATAAACATCAGGAAGATATCTACACTGCAGAGGTTACCCCATGAGGATCAAAGGATCCCATCTCCACACCAGGTTTCCCAAGCAAGAATTCCAGTGCTGGAAAGAGAAGGTTCCCTAATTTCTAGATATAAAAACCAGTGGAGATTGTGGCTGAGTGAGATAAAGGGCTTCTAGAGTCCCAGGTGTTCCTTAGAAAGGGCCCATGAATAAACCTACTTGGACTTCCAACAATAGAGCAACAGCTTGAAAGTCACCAGGGGTATACTGTATTTGGAGGAACTGAACCACCCTGCATCAGGAAAAGACCTGCAGTGCTGGCAGAGGTCATTGTTTCTTTAATAAGCCTTTCCCAGAGAGTCAACAAATGCATGCCAACAATCTGGCTAACACTGTTCTTCTAGTCCTGTTGATTCCCCGAGACCACGATCCACAAACTTGCGAATCCACCCAAGATGTTTCCAGTGGCTTTTACATACAAATATCCTGTCTTGGCTCATGATTCAGACATTCCTAAAATCTCTCCATCCACCAGCATCTGGCTTCAGTGTTCCTCATGAGTCCCACGGAGTTGCCCAAGTCTGGCACTAGTGGCAGTCAGACTTGGTTCACAGGTTGGCCTCTCCTGGGCACCTCTGAGCCCAGCACAGTAGTAGCTACCTGAAGATATCTTTGTAGATCATTCTGGGTGGACCCAGGCATAACACAGGTGATGACTGACCTTGGCCTTTACTTGCTGGGAATTCCCAGAGCTCTCTCATTGAGTAGACAGCTTTATACCATGTCAAAGGGGCAGGCTCAGCAGGCACCAGAGCCCAGCTGAAGTAAATTCTGCTCCATGGGCTAGACCCCTACAAAATTAATCTTCCATGGTGGTCAAAGCCAATCCTTATATCTGATAGGCCTGGGGGTAAATTCCTCCTTTTGGTGTGTCAACAGAAGTCAAAGTTGAACTACAACAGGAGGGTGTACACAGCTCACACAGGGGTTGGGGGCGGGGCACCTGGAGTGCCCAGCTCAGGTGACCAGGAAGGCTGTGCCACTGGACCATATGAGATACACACATTAGACCACTGGCTGGTTTGGCTCAGTGGATTGAGCGTCGGCCTGCGAGCTAAGTGTCGCTGGTTCGATCTGCCAGTCAGGGCACATCAGAGAAGGAAAACTCTTGATTCCAAAAAACCTCCGCTGCCTTGCGGCATACCTCTTCAGGGGAAAGGCTAAGGGAGTAAACCCCGACAGAAAATCCGGAGCCAGAGTCCCTAAGGCGGTTTGACGTTATAGTCAACACCGGCAACTCCTGCGGCGCACCTCAAGCCAAGCTGTATTGACTCCGTCTTTCCCTTGGATCCTTCAGCTGCGAAGAGAGGGGGAGTCTGCTGCATGGGCAACAGCAGACCCTCCATATCACCCTGCCCAGGCTCTGTAGCTTCAGCTTCACTGGAGAGGACACTCCAGCATCATCGCAAGATGTCGATTCAACACGGGAGGAGACAGATACCGTGTCACTCCCGAGTCGGACTGCACAGCCATTCTTGGCGGTGCAGATAGACTCTTAAGAAGCTACACCATCGTCTCTCGAGACGGACGGCTGCCGACGACCATGCCCAAGAGACAGAGCAGCTCTATGTAATACATAGAAGCAAACACAGGGAGGCTTCCAAAATGAGGAGACAAAGAAACATGGCCCAAATGAAAAAGCAGAACAAAACTTGAGAAAAAGAACTAAAAAAAAAAAATGGAGATAAGCAATCTACCAGATGCAGAATTCAAAACACTGGTTATGAGAATGCTCAATCAAATGAGGGGAAGAGTAGATGAACTTCAACAGCATGTTAAAGGACATGGAAACCATAAAAAAGACCAGTCAGAAATGAAGGATACATTAATGAGATGAAGAATAATTTACATGGCATCAGCAGCAGAGCAGATGAATCCTAGAATCAAAACAGTTATTTAGGGAGCAAAAAACATCCAATCAGAAAACCAAAAAGAAAAAAGAACACCCCCTCCAAAATGAGGATATTCTAAGGAGCCTCTAGGACAGCTTAAAGCATACCAACATTCAGTGCATGGTGGGGGGAGCAGACAGAAGAAGAGAGAAAGCAAGAAATTTAAAACTTTCTGGAAAAAATAATGAAAGAATATGTCCCTTACCTTATAGGAGAAAGAGACATAAAGTACAGGAAGCACAGAGAGTCCCAAACAAGATGAACTCATAAAGGCCCACACCAACACACATCATAATTGAAATGCCAAAGATTGAAGACAGAGAATCTTAAAAACAGCAAGAGAAAAGCAGACAATTACCTACAAGGGAGCTCACATAAGACTCTCAGCTGATTTCACAACAGAAACTTTGCAGGCCAGAAGGGACTGGCATGAAATATCCCAAGTGGTGAAAAGAAATAACCTACAGCCAAGATTACTGTACTCATAAAAGCTATCATTTAGAGTCAAAGGATATATAAAGAGCCTCACAGACAAGAAAAAGCTGAAGGAGTTCATCAGCACCAAACCAGTATTACATAAAATGTTAAAGGGTCTTCTTTAAGAAGAAAGAATAGGATGACCAAAAATATGAACAATAAAATGGCAATAAACATATCTATCAATAATTGAATCTAAAAAAATAAAATAAATGAACAAGCAGAACAGAAACAGACTCATAGACACAGAGAACATTTTGATAGTTGCCAGACTGGAGTGGGGTTAGAGGGATGAGTGAAAAAGTTGAAGGGATTGAGAAGTACACATTGGTAGTTTCTGAATAGTTTTGGAGTGTTAAGTACAGCATTTGGAAAGTAGTCAATAATATACAATAGCTATGTATGGTATCAAATGGTTATGAGACTTATCAGGATCATCATATAAGTTATCTAATGTCTAATCATTGGGGTGCACACCTGAAACTAATATAATATTCTATGTAAATTGTAATTGAAAGATAAAAAATGATTAAAAACTAAAAAAGACAGTCTGGTTCTGGTGAAAAGATAAATAAATAAAAAAAGAGAATGTAGAGTCCAAAAATGAACCCCACCCCCTGCAAAAAAAAAATAGTCAATCTATTTTTGGTAAATTGTCAATTCTATTAAATAGAGAAGAGATTGTTTGTTAAAAAATAGTTCTGGGAACCATTGGACTATGTTTACAAAAACATGAACTTTAGCTTATACTTCATATTATATACAAACATAAATTCATAATGAAATCTAGAATTAAATGTAAAACATTAAACAATAAAACTAATAGAAAAAAGTAAAAACATGCATGTCCTAGGATTAGAGAAAGTGTTTTTAGATATAACACTAAAAGCATAATATATAAAATAAAACATTAATAAATTGGACTTCACAGAAATTTAAAACTTTTTTTTGTAAAAGTCATTAAGATAATGCAAAAGACATGTCATATCTATTTACAAATCACATTTTTGTCAAATAAGTTTTATGCAAAATATATAAAGGCTATTCTACATAATAAAAAGACATCCCAATTTTATAAATGGACAAAGATAGACATTTCACTGAACAAAACATATGGATAGCAAGTAATTATATTACAAATATTCTCAGCATCATTAGTCATCAGGGAAATAAATATTAAAACTAATGAAGTTTTATTACATACCTTTTAAAATGACTAATTATAAACAAAAACAAAGAAAAGACCTTGACAATTCCAAGTGCTAGGGGATATGTGAAGCTTCTTAAGTTCTTATACTTTGCTAGTAGAAATGCAAAATGATATAACCACTTTGGAAAACAACTTGAGAGTTTCTTATAAAGTTAAACATGCACCTACCATATGACCCAGAAACCTCACTCCTATACAAAAGTAATGAAAAGTTATGTTTTCATAATACCTGGGTGAGAATGCTTACAGCAGCTCTATTCATAACATCAAATAAAAGAAAAAATGTAGATGTCATTCAATTGGTTAATGAATAAGCAACCTGTGATTAATATATCTAAAAATGAACTGTATATCTGCAATTTAAAAAATTCCGGAGAATCTTCTAGAGTCAGATAGTGAGGAAATACTTGAACAACATAAAAAAGGATGTAGATATGATAAAAGAGCACAAAAGCAGCACCTAATGGACAATGTTGGAATAATATTTTCAACAAAATAAATAATTACATTGGATTATAATCTAAAGAATAATATAAATATCTGAGTCAAAACTGACATAAAATAACTATAAGAATAAAGTAATGGGAGAGAATGGATACTTTTCCCTTACAGATTAATAAATGCAGAAGAAATGAAGAAAATGAAAATCTCCATTGTAACACCATGGCAAGATCTTCAGATACATGCTAAAATTAATGGACAAAACTTGTAAGGATAAATAATATACTCGCACAATTTCAAAGTATTTCCAACAAAAGATATTAATTATAAGAAAAAACAATAACTTGACATTGCAAGAGTATGGTAGACACTGCCTTAACCAAGTGATTAAATTTAATGTCAGTAGAATATGAGATGCTAACATCAGGCATCTTCAGAAAAGATGCACTGAGAGAGGCACTTCCCCGCTGTGGTATTCTTGCCACTAATGCATAGTCTCAATTCAATTATAAGGAGTCATAAGACAAACCCAAATTAAGAGAGCTTTTATAATTGACCAGTAGTCTTGGGAAGTCTCAAAAGTGTAAAGACAATGAAAAACTAAGGAACTGTCACAGTTTAGAAGAGACTAAGGAAATATAATAACTAATTGCACCGAAGGTCCTGGATTAGGTCCTGGTACAGGGAAGGAGCATTGATGGAAAAGCTGGTGAAAACCACATAGAGTCTGTAGTTTAGTTCATAGTAATATACCAATGACAATTTCTTAGTTTTGACAACTGTGCTATGGTCATGTAAGGTGTTAATCTTTAGGAAAGACTGCATCACCATTCAAACAGTCTGCACTACTTCTGTAACTCTTCTGTAAGTCTAAAATTATTATTTTTTAATTTTAAAAGGTGGAAAATACTTATAATCTTTAAATTAACATATCCTTTTCTAGGAGTCTCTAAAATAAACAGCCTAAGGGATTATAATCTAGAGAGTTATTATAAAACAATACAAGTATACAATCAACCACATGACAAGGTAATTCATAAAAAATGTTTTAGGAATAAAAAGAAAAGCTAAGTAAAAATGTGAGAGACATCTTTATACTTCATGGTGCTAAATAGAAGGAAGGGCCATTCTTCACCAAGATTTTGTCCAAGATTTTATAAGGTTTATTTTATAAGTCAGCCAGCTGCCTTTAATAGTTAGATTAGTGTTGATTTTATAAATGAACTAATAGGAGATCCTGAAAAGAAAGAATTATAAGGATGTCTCAAAAAGAAAGAATCTCTGGAAAAGACATCACAGATCCAAGTAGAATCAGTAACAGGCACCTTTGAGGGGGAATATATCAAGTTGTGGGTTCTAGAATTTTCTACTAGGCCACAGGTTTTGACATTTGACCTTATTTTTCTTTATAGATCAAATATCTCCTTTACTTTTATAGGTCTGTTAATCATAAACATGGCCTACTATGTCAATAGTTTATGAAACTATAAAGAAACATGTTAAAGGAGAAATACTGTGTTAAATAATAAGCATGACTTCCTACTTGTACATTTATGCTAATGTCTCTTGACCCTATCATTTTCATGGCATTATTTCTATCCCTAGGCCAAGAAAGGGTACCCTGAAAATGATTCTGAGATCATGAAATTTGGATCCTGACTTCCAAGAATCCCCAAATGCTTTTGCATGGTTTTATTGTATAGTTTTTGTGTAACTAGAAAGCTGCCACTCAAAATTACAATAAAGATGCTTGGAAAAATAAACACATAGTAGAAAAGATTGAGAGAAAAATGGCCAAAGGAAGAACTCATCTTTTGTAGCAGATAAAATCTGTAATCTTTACCCTTAGTAGAAAGAGATCTTATTTGAACAAACATCATCCATTATAGGATATTTCCCTAAATGAGAAACTGAGCTTTCTCTAGGAATAAATGCAACAATTTATATATTCAAAATATCTGGATGGAACAGGAATGAAACCAAGGTTGCTCCATGTAATAATGCAATGATCATCTCTTTCTTTTCCATGGGGGGTACCAAGTGTCTTGCTAATGGAGAACTGTGATACAATAAACAATACTTATATTGCATGTTTTTATCTAGTTCCTGGCATAGATCTCCTAAAATCTTTTGAAATCTCCTGAGTAAGAAGAGAGTCTTTTGTATGCTTATGAGGTGACTGGTGACTAGGGTCTCTAGATAGGTTGTAGATAGGGGCAGTGGCCAGAAAGACAAAGCCATGATTAGAGTGTTGAAATTTTCAGCTCCTTACTCTACATTCTCCAGCCTCTGGAGAGGGGGAGAGGTAAGCAAGGCTAGAGATTGAAATCAGTCATCAAAGTTCAGTGATTTAATCCATCATGCCTACATAATGAAATCTCCATAAAAACCCATAAGCAATAGTGTTTGAGGAGCATCCTTCTTGATGAATACATCAATGTGCTGAAAGTGGCATGCCCCTCAAGGGAATAGAAACTAAATACCACCATCCTTCACCCAATACCTTGGCCTGTGTTTCTCTTCCATTTGGAAGTTCCTGGTTTTTATCCTTTATAATAAATTGGTAAACATAGGTAAAGTGAGTTCTGTGAATCATTTCTAGCAAATTATGGAACCTGATGTGGGGGTTACAGGGACCCTAATGTATAGCCATTTCAAGAGAAGTAGAGTGGTCCTCCCAGGGTTTATGATAGGTGCCTGAAGTGTAGCTGAGTCCTTGCCCTAGGAGTCTGTACTAACTCCAAGAATTGATGTCAGAATTTAATTGGTTGTTGGAAACCCAATTGGTGTTGGAGAATCTGAGAAAGAACCTATCATTTCCTTAATCTGACTACCTGGCATTTAGGCTGTTCTGTTAGTGGGAGAAGGGTCAGAAAGATTAAGTATATAAAGGAGTGAGTAGGTTTACTTTCCACACTTGTGGGACTATCAGAAAAAACTTGAATTGGAACATCTACTTTCACCATCTCAAAAGAACCAGGATCATGTTTCCTTCTTGCAGTAGGGCTTGGGGGACAAGAGAACAGGATCTGCTTTGCTGAACTCTTGGTGCACTACCCAAAGCTTCAAGATGTAGCCTTCAGGGGTCTGTGAAAAACAAAAAAAGAGGAAAAAAAGTCTAAGGAAATGGAATTTTAATCAAGGAGAACTGAGTTTTCTCAGGGATGGAGGTAAAGCTTCAGAATAACAGATGAATGTGGAAGGCATGTGAACTTGAAGTAAAAGAAGCTATATTATTATCAAACAAACATCCTCAGAAGAACCCCTTGATATGAGGGTCCAATGTATCTGTCTTTTTTTTTTTTGATATTCAAAAGAAGTTAACATTAGAACCTTAATTTTTTTCTTTATTGCAAACCTCCTTCAAAAAACATATATTTTTCTTTTTCTCATGTTTCTATTTTATTTCATTTTTTAAATTTAATCTTTATTGTATTTCTTCCATTATCATTTATGTTATACCCCCTTACCCCTAATAATCACCACACTGTTGTCCATGTCCATGAATCCTTTTTCCTTTTCATTCTATCCCTCTATCCCTAACCTCCCCCACTACTAGCTGTCATTCTGCTCTCCATCTATGAGTCTGTTCCCATTTCCTTGTTAGTTCAATTTGGGTTCATTAATTTCATATATTAGTGAAATCATATGGCATTTGTCTTTCTCTGGCTGGCTATTTCACTTAGCATAATGTTCCCCAGGTTGATCCATACTGTTGCAAGGGTAAAATTTTCTTTTCATGGCTGAGTAGTATTCCATCATGTAAAAATGTCCCATAGTTGTTTTATCCACTCATCTATTGTTGGACACCTGGGCTGCTTCCATATCTTGGCATTTGTATGTAATGCTGAAGTGAATATAGGAGTGCTTATGTTTTCTTTGAATTAATGTTTTGGGTTCCTTCAGATATATTTCCAGAAGTGGAATTGCTGGATCAAAATGTGGATCCATTTTTAATTTTTTGAGATATCTCCATACTGCTTTCCACAGTGGCTTCACCAGTCTGCATTCCCACCAACAGTGCACAAGGGTTCCCCTTTCTCCACCTCCTCACTAGCACTTGTTTGTTGATTTGTTGATGATGGCCATTCTGACAGGTGTGAGATGGTATCTTATTGTGGTTTTAATTTGCATTTCTCAGATGATTAGTGACGTTGAACATCTTTTCATATGTATATTGGTCAACTGTTATGTCCTCTATGGAGAAAAGTCTATTCAGACTCTTTGCCCATTTCTTAATTTGGTTGTTTGTTTTTCAGTGTTGAGTTTTGTAAGTACTTTGTAAATTTTGGATATTAACCCCTTATCAGGTGTATTGGCAGATATGTTCTACCATTCTATGTGTTGTCTTTCTATTTTGTTGATGATTTCCTTTGCTAAACAAAATTTTTTAGTTTAATATAGTCTCATTTGTTAGTTTTTTTTTCTTTTGTATTTCTTACCTTTGGAGATATATCTGATAAAATATTGCTAGAAGCAATGCCTGAGATTTTGCTGCCTATGTTTCCTCTATGATTTTTATGATTTTGGGTCTAACATTTAAATCTTTGACCCACTTTGAATTTGTTCTTGTGTGTGGTATAAGAAACTGGTCTAGTTTCATTTTTCTGCATGTATTTGTCCAATTTTCCCAACACCATTTTTTGAATAAACTGTCTTTAACCCATAGTATGTGTTTTCTTCTTCTATTGAATATTAATTGACTATAAAGGTGTGGGTTTATTTCTGGGATCTCTATTCTGTTCCATTTATCTATATGTCTGGTTTTAGGCCTGTACCATGCTGTTTTGATTACTATCACCCTATAGTATAGTTTCATATTGGATAGTGTGTTTCCTCCAACTTTGTTCTTCTTTCTCGGAATTGCTGTTGCTATGCAAGGCATTTTGTGGTTTTATATAAATTTTTGAAATATTTATTCTACTCTGTAATATGTCATTGAAATCTTGATAAGAATTACACTGAATCTATAGATTTCTTTGGGTAGTATAGACATTTTAATGATTTTAATTCTTCTTATCCTTGAACACGCTATGTAGTTCTACTTATTTATATCTTCTTATATTTCTTTCTTCAGTGTCTTATAATTTTCCAAGTATACGTCTTTTACACCCTTGATTAGGTTTAATCCTAGGCATTTTATTCATTTTGTAGCAATTGTGAATGAGATTGGTTTCCTAATTTCCCTTTCTGTTATTTTGTTATTGGCATATAAAAATGCTACTTATTTCTGGATATTAATTTTGTATCCTGCTTCTTCACTGAATTCATTTATCAGTTCTAGTAGTTTCTAGATGGAATCTTTGGGGTTCTCTGTGTACAGTGTCATGTCTTCTGAATATAGACAGTTTTACTTCTTCATTTCCAATTTGGATACCTTTTATTTC
Source organism: Furipterus horrens (assembly GCF_987537825.1). Classification (NCBI taxonomy): domain Eukaryota; kingdom Metazoa; phylum Chordata; class Mammalia; order Chiroptera; family Furipteridae; genus Furipterus; species Furipterus horrens. The sequence continues at coordinate 76,622,110 of NW_028327172.1, read as the reverse complement.
TTCTTGTTTAATTGCTGTGGCTCTAACTTCCAATATTATGTTGAATAAGAGAGAAAGTGGATCTTAAGGGGAACACTTGTAGATTTTGCCCATTGAGTATGAGTCTGGCAATGGTTCTGTCATATAAGGCCTGTACTGTATTAACTAGGTATGATCCCTCTAATCCCACTTTGCTGAGAGTTTTTATCATAAATGGGTGCTGGATTTTATCAAATGCTTTTTCTGCACCTATTGACATGATCATCTGTTTTTCGCCCTTCATTTTGTTTATGTGGTGAATCACATTTATTGATTTGCAAATGTTGTACCAATCTTGTATTCCCAGAATAAATTCCACTTGATCATGTGTATGATCTTTTTGCTGCATTGCTGTATTTGGTTTGCTAATATTTTGTTGAGGATTTTAGTGTCTATGTTCATCCAGATTATTGGCCTATAAGTTTCTTTCTTTGTAGTGCCATTATCTGATTTTGGAACTAGGATAATGCCAGCCTCATGAGTTTGGGAGCCTTGCCTCCTCTTGAATTTTATGAAATAGTTTTAGAAGGAGAAGTATTAGTGTTTGTTTTTTGTTTTTTGTTTTTGGAATGTTTGGTTAAATTCACCTGTGAAGCCATTCAGTTCAGGGCTTTTATTTGTTAGGACTTTCTTTTATTAATTACTGATTCAATTTCACTTGGTTTAATTCCAATTAAATATATATGTATATTATATATATTTAATCAGAATATACATATTTTGATTCTTTCTGATTTAGTTTTGAAAGATTGTATGTTTCTAGGAATTTATCCATTTTATCCATATTGTCCAGTTTATTGGCATGTAGTTGTTCATAATATTTTCTTACACTCCTTTGTATTCCTTTGGTGTCAGTTGTTATTTCTCCTCTTTTTTTTTATGATTTTATTTATTTGGCTCCTTTCTTCTTCTTCTTCTTTTTTTTTTTTTTTCTTGATGAGCCTGGTTAAAGGTTTGTTGATCTTGTTCATCTTTTCAAAGAACCAGCTCTTGGATTCACTGATCTTTCATATTATTGTTTTACACTCTATTTTGTTTATTTCTATTCTGATCTGTGTTATTTTCTTTCTTATACTCGCTTTGGGCTTTGTTGTTCTTTTTTTCAAGTTTCTTTAACTGTGAAGTTAGATTGTTTATTTGAGCTTTTTGTTGTTTATTGAGATAGGCCTGTAGTGCTATAAATTTCCCTCTTAGGATTGCTCTCCCTTTGTCCCACAGATTTTGGATTGTTGTGTCCCTATTTTTATTTGTTTCAAGGTATCTTTTGATTTCTTCCTTGATCTAGTTGTTAAGCCACTCATTGTTTACTAACATGTTATTTAGTTTCCATGTCTTTGCGTGGTTTTCAGTGTTCTTCTTGTGATTGATTTTTAGTTTCAAGCATCATGGTCAGAGAAGATGTTTGATATGATATGTCTTCTTAAATATATTGAGACTTGTTTTGTGTCTTAACATGTGGTCTATCTTAGAAAATATTTCATGTACACTTAAAAAGTATGTATATTCTGCTTCTTTGAGGTGAAATGCTGTGAAAATATCAATTATATCCACTTGATCTAGTGTGCCATTTAAGGCCAATGTCGCCTTGTTGATGTTCTTTCTGGAAGATCTAACCATTAAGGTCAATGGGGTGTTAAAATCCCCGAGTATGACTGTATCTCTGCCAGTCTCTCCCTTATGTTCACCAAGATCAACTTCATATATTTAGGTGTTCCTATGTTTGGAACAAATGTTTACTAGTGTTACATCTTGTTGGGTTGTTCTCTTTATCATTATGTAGTATTGTTGTTTTTTCTCTCTCTTACTATAGACTTGGTTTTAAAGCCTATTTTTTAGATATAAGTACTGCTACCCAAGTTTTTTATTTCCCTTCCATTTGCATGAAATCTCTTTTTTCATCCCTTTACTTTTAGTTTGTATGTATCTTTCAATCTGAGGTGAGTCTTTTGGAGACAGCATATATATAGGTCTTTTTTCCTGTGCATTGAGTTATCCTATATCCTTTGGTTGGAGCATTTAAGCCATTTACATTTAAGGTGCTTATTATTAGATACATATTTAGTGCCATTTTATTATTAGACTATTTTTCTCTCTCTTTTTTTTTTTTCTTCTCCTTCTTCTTAAAGCAAGTTTTAACATTGGTTGCAGTACTGGTTTGGTGTTAACAAACTCTTTTAGCTTTTTCTTATATAGAAAGCTCCTTATTTCTCCTTTGATTTTTAATGATAGCCTTGTGGGTAAAGTAGTCTTGGTTGTAGGTCCTTGCTTTTCATCACCTTGAATGTTTCATGCCAGTCCCTTCTGGCCTGAAATATTTTTCTTGAGAGATCAAATGACAGTCTAATTGGTGCTCCCTTGTATGTAACTACCTGCTTTTCTCTTGTGGCTTTTAGAATTGTCTCTTTGTCTTTAAGCCTTGTCATTTTACTTATGATGTGTCTTGGTGTAGACCCCTTTGGGTTCCAATGATTTGGGATTCTCTGACCTTCTTAAAGTGGTTGTCTTATTCCTTCACCAAATTAGGAAAGTTTTTGTTCATTACTTCTTCAAGTAGGTTCTCAATCTTCTGCTCATTCTCTTCTCCTTTTAGTTTTCCCATGATGCAGATGTTATAATGCTACTTGTTGTCCTAAATGTTTCTCAAGCATTCCTTATTTTTAAAAATTCTTCTTTCTTTTTGCTGATCTCCCTGGGTGTTTCAGTCTATTTTGTCTTCCAAATCACTGATTTGATCCTCCACTTCAACTATCCTACTATTTATTCCTTCCAGTGTATATTTATTTCAGATATTGCATTTTTTATTTCTGAGTGGTTCTTTTTTTATGGTTTCTATGCCTTTTTTCATGCTGTTGAGTATCCTTATAATCATTACTCTAAATTCTATCTGATAAATTGTTTGCTTCCCTTTTATCTACTTCTTCTGGAGAACTCTCTGGTTCTTCCATTTGGGGCTCTTTTTTTAAATTTCAAGATGCACTTTAATTTTGTATATATTTAATATCTTTTGTCCTACTTTAATATTTTCTTTTTTTATGTATCTCCATGTTTTTAACTTATTTTTTAATTTGTTTTATTGATTATGCTGTCACAGTTTTTCCAATTTCTTTTCCCTTTGTTCCCCTCCACCCAGTGACATCCCTCCCTCCAGTTGTCCCACCCCTCAGTTCATGCCCATTGGTTGTGCATATAGTTCTTTTCAGCATCTTTCTATCTACTCCACTCCCTACTACTATGCTTCTTAATTCCTGTACCTTCTCCCTCCCTTTCCCCTCTTCCCCCTCCCTGCTGACCTCCCTCCATAATGTTCCCCATACCTATAATTCTTTTCACACTCTCATTGCCTACTTAGTTTGCCTTTGTTTTGGTTCCCTAGCTTCTGTTGTTGGTTGTTGTGATACAGTTTTCATTTCAATGTTCATAGTTTTGATCCTCCTTCTCCTAAACAAGTCCCTTTAACATTTCATATAGCAGTGGTTTGGATCTGATGAACCCCTTCAGTTTCACTTTGTCCTGGAAACATTTTCTCTGTCCTTCTATTATGAATGAAAGCTTCACTGGATAGAGTAATTGTGGTTGTAGGTTTTTGCTTTCAATCACTTTGAATATTTCTTGCCAGTCCCTTCTTGCCTGAAGAGTTTCTTTTGAGAAATCAGCTGATAGTCTTATTAGGACCCCTTTGTATGTAATTCTCTTCTTCTCTCTTGCTGCTTTTAAGATTCTCTATCTTTAATTTTTGACATTTTGATTATAATGTGTCTTGGTGTGGTTCTTCCTGGGGTCAGTTTATTTGGAACTCTCTGTGCTTCCTGGACCTGTAAGTCTATTTCCTTCCCCAAGTTAGGGAAGTTCCGCTTCATTATTTTTCACATAATTTTTCCATTTCTAGTCCTTCTTCTTCACCTTCTGGCAACCCTGTGATTTGGATGTTGGCCCGCTTATAGCTCTCTGATAAGTTTCTGAGTCTCTCCTCATTTTCCTCACTTTTTGTTTCCTCTTTCTGCACTGGTTAACTGTTTGTTCCTTCCCTATTTTCTGATTTGTTGATTTGATCTCTGGTTTCCTTTCCCTCATCATTAGTTTTATATGTCTTTTTGTTAATTTCATCAGGACTAGCCTTCATTACTTCCTTGTCTTGTTTAAGATCTGCTGTTAAGTCTGTAAGCACTTTTATAAGCAAAGCTCTGAACTGTGCCTCAGAAAGATTTCTTATCTGCTGCTTCATTAGGTTAGAAATTTGCTGTCTGGTAAGCTGCATCACTGGGATCTCTATCATGATCTGTGCCATCCTGACAGTTTTATGATTACCTTTGCTTCCTGGGCAGGGCTGTCACACCTCCTATGCTATAGGGGGCGGAGCCCTGTGCACTCGTCACAATTGGGCATTTTCTGCTGGGGTGGGTTTCCAATATGGACTCCTGCTGTTCAATCTCCGCTGAGAGACCAGGAGCCTCCTCCTCCATCCCCACCCCCACTGGGCCTCACAGTCCAAGGCAATGGGGATCTGCCTTCCTTGGCTTTGGAATTGCAAGTTGATGGGTCTGGTCTGCAGCCAGGGGTGCTCCCCAGGCGCTTCTCACCTCCCCTTAAATACAGGCATCTGTGCTTACCATTGTCCTGCCGCTGTCACTGCTACTGCCACCACCAGCATAGCTTGACCTCTCCTCCCCAGCTTTACCCCTCCTACCTGTCTGGATGAGCACCACTTCTTTATAACTTAATACATTTGGACTTCCATTTATTTTGTGGAACTTCTCATTATTGCTGCTTTTGCAGTAGTTGTAGTCCTTCTTAGCTGTGGAGGGAGATGGAATGTGTCAGTCTAGATAGACCTCCATCTTGGCCAGAAGTCTCCTGTGTTTGTTTGCTTCTGTGTCCCAGGGAGAGCTGTCGCTCCTACTACTACTTTGTAAGGGGTGGAGCCTTAGGTATTCATCAGTACAGGGTGACCTGTTTCACCACGTTGTGGTGCTGTATGCAGGGGAGGGGTCTGAGAAGTAACAATGCCACTTGCCCAGCACTCACCTCTTTTCCAGGCACTTCTTCCACTTCTGTACCGGACTGGCGCCCTTGTAGCTGCTGTCCTGGCCATTGTTCCCAGGGTCGGTGTGTCTGCAAATATTCTAGGCCTGTGAGGACCCTTTTAATCAAGCAGACTCTGCTGAGAGACTGGCTGTTTCTGCCTCCATCTCAACCTCTACTGGTTTTCACAGTCAAAAACAATGAGGCTTGATTTTCCCTGGAGCTGGGACAGTGAGCTGCTCTGGTGAGGAGCTAGGAATGCTCCCCAGGCGTTTCTCCTGACTTTTTAAAACGTATAAATGCACTTTCTGCTGGCCTGCTGCTGTTGCCAAGGCTGCCACCACCACACCGTGTCCTCTCCGCCCCTCCTACCTGTCTCGATGACTATTTCTTCTTTATATCCTTGTTTGCTGGACTTCTATGTACTTTGATTTTCTGAAACTTCTGGTTGTTTATAGTTTTGAGGTAGTTGTATTCCTTCTTAGTTGTGGAGGAGACACAGCGTGTCTGTCTACACCTCCATCTTGGTTGGAAGCTGGGGCCTTTTTTTTTTTTTTTTTGTCATTCCATTTTGGCTGCTTCTTTGTGCTTTCTATCTTGAGGGCACCAGATCAGCTTGACTTGGCCCACATGGGGCACCAGATGAGGCTGAGCTGCCTGCAACACCCCAACTTGGTTGGAAACTTCTCTGTCCAGCAGAGGTTTCACAACCATGGTGGAACAAATTTATCCAGGACACTGTATTTTGTCTGGGGGAGAAAAGGAGGAGGCTGTTCCCACTAGGGGAGAAAGCACAATACCTCCATTTCTCATGCCTTTTACTGAGAAAGATATGCATGGGAGACACAAGGTCAAAATTCATAAATCATCAATTAGCTTTTAGGAGCCGGACTACAGTTGACAGTTACTAATTATAGATATCAATATAGAGGGCACAGTGACCAGTCTGTGTTAGGGTCTATTAAACATCCTGCTGTCACAATGGCATTAGGTGCAAGGTTTTATACATTCTTTGCTACAGATTGTCTATGGTTAATGAAGAGATAAGAAAAGCAGAGCAATCTCTAAAGCATAATATATATTTTTAAAATCCAATTCCCATGGGAACCCTCTGAGTGGCCTTTGGTCCTGTCTGCCTCGGGGTGGGGGTGGGGTGGGGCGGGTGCTGGCTCATGGCTTGGGCTACAATTCCCAAAACCAGAAGGACTGGTCCCCCACACCACCTTAGTTTTTAAACCAATCATTGATATAACCTTAAACTGTAATCAGTAGGTAGGCTTAAGCAGCACTGGGTGGAGCAGAGTAATTCCTTCAGGTGGAACCATTGCTTCTTATCTGGCTGATGCCACTTAGAGGGAAATGCTCTGGCTGAGAAAGATGGCTTTTGCAGTATAGGGAATAACCCAGCACAGGGATCCTGGCAGCTGCTCCTTCAGTTCTCTCCCCAGAGCCACCAACCCTAGACTTGCCTCAAACATCTCTAGTTCACTCTTCCAGAGCCCAGGGTAAGTGGCTACAAATGGAGTTTCGTTGGTGGCCTCTTTTTGAGACTCTCTTCATCTCCAGCCATCCCTTGCTTGCAGACAGAAACCCTGCTGCTTTTCTCAGCTGTAAGTTCTCTGGGTTACTTTCCATTCCTGGTTCTGTCAACCGTGGATCTCGCTTGGGGTTTAGAGCCCACACTGGTCAGAGTAACTCATCTGCTGTTGAAATATCCATCTGGAACTTCTGCCTCCACCTGTGGGAGCCCAGCCAGCCCTCTTGTGCTGTCTATGCTATCCATACCAGTCTTGTTGTGGTGAAGTGGGCTATTCTGTCTGTCCTTGGTTATAAGACTTCTCTCTAGCTAGGGTTCAGTTGGTTACTTAGGGCAATTTCTCTGCAATTTAGTTGTAATTCAAAATTGGTCTTGGGAGGAGGTTAGTGTAGTTTCCACTCACTTTTTTGCTGTCTTAGATCTCCAGAAGACACATTTTTCATATACTGCTCTGTCTTGGGAAGGCAAGGTGTCTCATTTCTTCTTGAGCTATTCGTGGAGAGGGACTATGACTAATTAGCTGAATTATAAATTGGAATTGCAGGTGAGAAAAATTGTCATTGGTTAAAGCCTTTAGGATATAAACAGACCCATGATGCTTAAAATAGGTAATCTAAAATGAGTACAAAAAGAGGAATTCTGATGGATCAATAAGCTATTGGCTCTGGTCCTTTCAAAGAGAAAGAGAGAGAACTTAGTGGATTTCTGTGTCACACTTGTCCTTCATGTTTTTCTGAGACATTACAATGTTTATTCAGAGATTTATTCGGTGGTATTTCTCTAATTACAGAGGGCCAGTCCTTAAAGGGAATTTGGGACTTGTCATCCTGGGTATTTGGAAGGAATCATGCTTTGCATATTTGTGTATATGTGTTAAGTATACTAATCAGGTTTTTCTGAATATATTTGGGGGTCACTGAAGGGGTCAGAGGGCTAAAGTATATGAAGTTAGGTTGAAGAGAGAGGAAAATAGACTATACCATCCAAAATATGCCACTTTAAATATTGGTTATTTTGAAAAATAGCCAGTGAAAGATGGCCACTGTGACTGTCTTTGTCTCCCTTAAAGCAGGAATAAAATCTCTAATGTCAAAGGTATGTAACCTGTACCAGGAGGGTAGGAGCACTGGAGATGGGAAATTTAGGGCTGAGAAAAATTTCACTTCTTCACTAATTTACTAATCCAAGGCCAAACCCCTTTGTCCTGTCAATTTTCACAAACGTATTGTTTCCTTGTGTAAAAATTGTCAAAGGTTAACTGTTTTGGTTACTTTTTTGAGTCTCATAGTTTTATAAGCTCCTGAACATATGAAATTAGTTTTCTCCTGTTAATCTGTCTTACGTCAATTTAATTATTAGACCAGCCAAAGAATGTAGAAGAAAGAAAAGGTTTCCTCCTCTATGAAGGGAATGTATATATGTGTATTTGTATTATGTGCTTCTGTGTGTGAGTATATGTGCATGTGTGTTTTCAACCATGAAACTATGACTTTCAATCCTAGATTATGTAAATTTTACTTCAAAAGTTGAGAAAAGATATCTAAGATAGTAATAAATAAATTGAACTTCTAGTTGTTCATTTTTAAACTATGGAATTTTCAAACGATCTCATTCCTGGTGGAGAATAAGGGGGATTGCTGCAAGTTGAGAATATAGTAGAAATTGATTTTGATGTGAATGTTTTATTTTCTTAAACTCCTACAGATTATGAGGTCCAAGGCTATGCCTTATATACTCCTTTTACATTTCTGTTACCTACAATACTGAGCACATAATAGGCTCACATTTAATTAATTAATAAGTTGCCTGAATTAATAGAAATGTTATGTAAATAGAAGACTCACATGTTCAATATTTTGCCAATGATGGCTGAGGGTTTCAAAAGAGTATGGAGAATACTTCATAGAAAATCAAATTTACAACTAATTGAAAGCATAAATTTGTGTGTTTGTATAAAATTGAAGTTAAGCTAATAAAATTAGAACAACTCATGTTCATCTTGTCCTGAAATTTGCATCATCTGAAAAGCAATAGATTTTGGAGTCTAAATTTAATAGGAAGATAAAGATTTATAATTTAATTTTAAAAGAAGAGTCAATATCATCTAGACTATTATTTCCTGGAGAATGATCTTCACTGAGCTGGTATTCCTCACACATCAGAGTCTGGAGTCTAGATACGAGGCCTGAATTTGAATTCCAGCTCTGCCACTTACTATATGAGCCTGGAGAAGTTTCCCATGCTCTCCATGCCTCAGTTTCCAATAGGGAATATAACTACCCTTTAGGATAGTTGTGAGGATTAATGAATTGATTAATGGATAATTGGATTAATACATGTACATGCTAAATGTATATAGATGAGTCTGGCACAAATGAAATGATCAAAATATTATTTATAATGATAATTGTACTCATTATCTGTTGCTCCTGTAATAAATTATCATAAAGTGAGATACTTTAAACAACACTTATCTTACTATTTTACTTTAATATCTTCTAATATTATTTTTTACTTAGTTGCATGCTAGAAATTTGAGATAGATCACAGTAGGCTAAAATCAACGTGTAATCACACAGTGTTCCTTTCTGTAGGCTCTGTAGGAAGATTTGTTTATTTTTTGTGTGTTATTGGCAGAATTTATTTTTTTGTGGTTGGAGAATTTAGGTCTCTGTGTTCTTTTTTTTTTTTTCAGATTTAATGTGTTTTATTGATTAAAATATTACATTTGTGCCAATTTCCCTTCCCTCTGCTCCCCTCCACCCGGTGGCCCCCCTCCCTCCAGTTGTCCCCCCCTTTTAGATTATGTCCATTAGTTGTGCATACAGTTCCTCCCAATCTCTCTCCGTCTATTCCATTCCCTCCTACCATGATCCCCAATTCCTATATCATCTCCCTCCCTCTCCCCACTCCCCCTCCCTGTTGACCTCCCCCCACTATGCTTCCCTTACCCACAGTTCCTTTTCCACTCTCGTTGCCTGTTTCGTTTGCCTTTGTTTCATCTCCCTAGCTTCTGTTTTTTAAACCAGTCCCTTTAACATCTCATATAACAGTGGTTTGGATCTAATGAACTCTTTCAGTTTTATTTTGTCCTGGAAACACTTTCTCTGTCCTTCTATTCTGAATGACAATTTCGCTGGATAGAGTATTCGTGGTTGTAGGTTTTGGATTTTCATTACTTTAAATATTTCTTGCCAGTCCCTTCTTGCCTGTAGTGTTTCCCTTGAGAAGTCAGCTGATAGTCTAATTGGGACCCCTTTGTACATAATTCTTTTCTTCTCTCTTGCTGCTTTTAAGATTCTCTCTTTATCCTTAATTTTTGACATTTTGATTATAATGTGTCTTGGAGTGGTTCTCCCTGGGTCCAGTCTCTTGGGAACTCTCCTTGCTTCCTGGACCTGCATGTCTATTCCCTTCCCCAAGTCTGGGAAGTTCTCCTTTATTATATTTTCACTCAATTTTTCAAGTTCTAGTTCATCTTCCTCATTCTCTGGCAAACCAATGATTCTTATGTTGGGCCTTTTATAGCTGTCCCAGAGGTTTCTGATCCTCTCATCGTTGCTTCCTATTTCCTCTCGCTGCATTGGTTGACTGCTTGTTCCTTCTCCATATTCCAGTTTGTTGAAATGAACTCTGGATTCCTCACCATCTGTCTGGTATGTGGTTTTGTTCCTTTCGTTATGAAAGTTTTTCGCTTCTTTCATATCTTTTTCCTGCTCTTTTGTGAATTCTGTAAGCCACCTGATAACAATGGCCCAGAACTGAGCCTCTGACAGGTTTCTTATCTGTTCATCTGTCAGGTTCTCTATCTGCTATCTGGTGAGTTGTGCCACCGGGATCTCTATATTTGTCTGCCACATTTTGACAGATGCGTTTTGTTTTCCTGGGCTGGCTGTCCGGGGCGGTGCCTGTGTACGCGTCACAAATTAGCGACCAGTGCCTGTCTGCGACCTATTTCGCAGCCCTGTGGTGCTTTCTGTGGGGGCGGGGGTCCAAGATGGATTCACACAGTTATTCAGCTAGGAGACCGGGATCCGTCCTCCCGCCCCCCTGGGCCTCACTGTTCAAGGCGATGCTGCGGCTGCTCTCCCCAGCGCCGGAGTTGCGCACATGCCAGGGGCTTGATTGGAGTCCCGCACGCCAGGGGCTTGATTGCCTCCGGGATTTTTCGCCGCCCCGCCCACCGCTCCGCAAACAGCTTTGCCTTCTTTAACTCTTACCTGCCCAAATGGCACCGCTGGTTTATAACTTCATATGTTGGGCTTCCGTGTAGTTTTATTTTCTGGAATTTCTAGTTATCCTTTGTTTTGAAGTAGTTGTATTCCTCTATAGTTGTTGAGGGAGACCTAGCGTGTCCGTCTAAGCCTCCATCTTGGCCGGAAGTTCGGTCTCTGTGTTCTTGACATCTCTAAGCAAAATGCCATTTCCAGTTTCTAGAAGCTGCTGCATTCCTTGGCTCATGGTCCCCTTCCTGCATCTTCAACATTAATAAAGGCAGATCAAGTCCCTGTCATGTGGCATCTCTGTATCCTTCTTTCATGGTTGTATATCTCAGCCAGGAAAGGATCTTCACTTTTAAGGATTCATAGGATTACATTAGGCCTATTCTGATAATCCAGGATAATCTTTCCATCTCAGAGTCTTTACCCTTAATCACATCTGAAAAGTTCCATTTGTCATTTAAGACAACATAATCACAGGTTCTGAGGACTATTGCATGGAAATATTTTTAGGGCAAAGAGGTCATTGTTGTGCTTGCCATAATAATGATGACCTTGCAGCTGAGGCCAAGATTTCAGAATCAAAAATCATTGTATTTGTCAGGTGATCTGTGGGGATATTTTTCAGTTTTTGTATATATTTCAAAGTGGGAAGGAGGAAGTGACAAGTTGCTCTGGAATCTCTGCCTAAGGAAGTATTCATAAAATGCTCTTCCAGAATATTATTTTGTGAGATAATAAACATAAAAAAAAGTGTGCATAGAAAGGCTGATGGTTGTCAAGTAAGACTAGTAAATAAAGCAAATTCAACCTAATTTTTTAATAAAGTATTTACCGTTCTTAATATTCTAATGTGAATTGTAACTTTCCAAAGGGTTGGGAAGTATTTCCTAATCTTATTTGATTATGAAAATGTTATTTTTATTTATTTCCTGAGGGGTTCTGTATTAACCTTGGAAAGTAATAGTCTAGTCACTTGGCATTCTAGCAATGTATTTGGACAGCAGTGTGGACAAAGTCTCTTATTGCTTAGGAGGCAGAATTACTAGAAAACTTTACAATGGCTCTCTTCTGTAACATCCTCTTGAGAAAGTATTTTTCTTTCAAAACATAAGAAACATTTTATACAGTTAAGTGTATTTGGAAGCTTTGCATTACTACTGGTCATAACCAAAGCCTCTGTCATTGGTTAAATACTGACAGTTATTATCATTTCTAATATTTATGTGTTTAATATGTGCCAGACACTATGCAAAGGGCTTCATGAATATTATTGCATTTAATCCTCATGACAACACTTATGAGGTAGATACAATAATTATGAATAAACTGAGATTAATAAAGTTAATATGGTAAATAGGGGGTTTGGAAGTTAAACCTAGGCTGTTACTTCATAGCATGTCCTCTTATTTACTATAATGTACTGCAACTATAAATAGGATTATAAATATAAATCAAAATATAAGGGCAATTTTTTATTTGGAACTGGATTATCTAAGGATAAGGGGGCATATCTAGATGCACACTCAATATGACAATCATTACTTCTCTACACATATCCTTTTCATTGAGAAACTGCCTCAGTTCCTACAACCTCAGCTGACTTTCTTATACAATTATTTGTCTCCCTCTATATGGAAAGGTGGGGTGCTTGGTAGCGGCAAATGTAGCTCAGCCCCAGATTAGGAAAACCACTGGGAGCGTCGCGGCACACAGGACCCACTGCACATACTGGTTTTTCCATGGGGAACCAGACCTGCATTTCTATAATAACTAAAAAGCTTGCTTTTTGCTAAGGGACCCCCTCATCCTGGGCTGAGAACAACAGATGTTCAGCATGTAACCTTGAAGCAGTTTCTTAGGGCCTATTCTGGGCCAATTTCTAAGAACAGGATGTGGCTAGAAGAGTTATCCTTATCATCCATGCGTGTGTAACATTCTTTTCCCTGTTATATGAAAGTAATAATCATATAAGGCAATGATTGGCACAATTATTCATAATTTTCTTGGATGTAATCCACCTAAATAATTAATAAAAGCCTGTTAAGGCAGGGGCAAACTGCGCTTTCTCCTCTAGGAAATGACCAGTTTTGTCCCCTCTTCTCCACAGGACTCCTGCAGTCCGTGTGCATTTATTCATTTCATCCACAATGCTGTGGACCCTGCTGGTCAGAGGTCTGCAACACCTCTAAACTCTGATCTCCACATAAAGAATTAGAGAAGTTATAAAAATATTGACCCCCAACATGACTAAGAACTTGTCTGAGCCAAACAGATTATATCTTGAGACTCTGAATTAAGTCACTTGGGAACTGAGCTACACTAAGGGGTCACCAGGAAAGGGATCTATTGTGAGACCCCATTTAGAGTGGAGGTGAGTGCCTCCTGGTAATTGCTTTTGAAGTAGATTTCTTTTCTAAACAGAAAGGACTAGAGTAAACAAACACAAAAGAGTCTTGAGATCAGCTGGAGAAAAAGATTTTCAGAGAGTTGGAGAGTGAGAATGTATAGTCCTTGTGAAAGGATGAGTCCCTATTGACTGAAAAATCTGGCATGTTCATGAGAATTGTTTGGTAGTTTGGAAGCATGATGCATTGGGCTGCTATTGCTTGATTAAAATATCTGTCAAAGTCTCCAAATTCCCTTTGTTTTAATTTGCTTTTCCATGGAGCCTTCTCTAACAAGTAGTGAATGTGCTTTCTGTCTGACTGAAATATTCATCACACTAATTTAATAAATTTCCAGTTTGATTTATAAATCAGTCTTTCATTGACTAAATAATAACACTTATTATTATGTCTAATATTTATATGTTTAATATGTGCCAGGCACTGTGCTGTAATAATATTACATTTAATCTTCATGACAACACTTATGAGGTAGATACAACAATTGTGAAGAAACTGAGATGAGCAAGGTTAATATGGTAAATATAGAGTTTGGAAATTAAACCAGACAATGTTACTTCATAGCATGTCCTTCTACTTACTACGTTATACTCCCTCTTAGGTGAGTCAGGGGGAATTATCAGTTTTACACACCTCTAGGTAAACTAATGGTTAAGGGCTCTGAAACACTTAGGATGAATGGTCAGAATCAATCCACCACCCTAGAGGCCTAAGCTGGCAACCAGGAAAATACACAATCATTTAGTTGCTAATTCTTCAGTAAGTGTTTGATGGATACTTTCCACATGCCACAAACTGCTTTAGATGTCAGATACCCTGATGTAAACAATGCAGAAGTGGACTTTGGCCTCAGAGAAACTACATTTTAAGAAAAAGAGAATACATATTAATTTGATAATTTATAAAAGTAAAGAAATAGATATACAGATAAATAAATTGATATGAATGTATCCAGGTAGTGATAGGTGCTATTAATAAATTAAAAATAGGGTCATACGATAGGTGGTAAGTAGGTTTCAATTTTATAAGACAGGATAGTGAAGCAGTTAAAATAATAAATTTCAGATATGGGATCAAATTTATTTCATTATTTACTAGCATCTGACCTTAGGTAGTTTTCTTAGCCTCTCTGTGCCTTAGTTTCTTTATCTGAAAATGGGGTTGATAACTATAAAGAATCTACTTGTAAGTTTATTACTAATATAAAATAAGTTAGTGTGTGTAAAGCACTTAGAATAGTGCTAGGCACATGTAAATGCTATTGTTGTTTCTATTTTTATTTAAAGACATTTATTTCAGATTTGAATGAACAGAAAGGCCAGCCACATGAATCAAGCATGACATTCCAAGCAGAGGAGAAAACTGTTCAAAGCTGAAAGATAAAAATGCTCTTGGCCATATTAAGGAATAGATTAAACTCTGGTGTGGCTGGAGTGTGGTGGAAGATGGAGAAGTGGTCAGAGAGGAAGTCACAAGGTTAGCAGGGCTGGTCAAAGAGGGCTACTAAGCATTGGAAGGAATTTGCTTTGAAAAACATTTCACTTATTTGGATACTTGACACAAGGGTATGGAGTGAGGATAAGAGCAAAGCGACCAGTTGAGAGACTATTTCAGTAGGCAGGTGAAGGGTGTATTAGACCCACTTCAAAACCAACATACCTTGGGAACTTTACCATGAAGCACTTCCACATATTTGTTATTACTTATTTAGCAGTGAAAAAGGAAAATCAGAAACACACAAAATCTCTGCCCTCATGGAACATTCATTACATTGTAAACCTCAGCTTTGGGCAAGAAAGTGTTCCCTTGGGTATCCCCATCACTTTTCCAAAGGTTCATCCAAAAACAAGTGAGTGATATTTGATGTACAACCAGAGCTGCTTATATCTCTTTCTATGCAGCTTATAGCACATTGAAGCCATTCTTCCCAATCTTTTACCATTTCTACAATCTATAAAGTGATTGCTTAGGTATAGGTATCAGTTCTGGATTTTGTCCCACCAGTCACATTGGTGATACATCAAAATGCATGTATTTATATCTGGATCAAGATTTGGATATGTGTACACATTATATCATTGTTAATTTAAGACAGGTATAGATAGGCTTTATACACCATGGCTCATCTATTGTTCTTGTGTGATCAAGGTACAATTTGCATAGTTTAGTTGGAAAACCTTCTAACCACACAAGGTCAGGTTGGCATAGATTTATTTAGGCATACTTAACAGATAATCAAGGTGATTTTGCTCTTTACTTATTAAATGATGAAACTTGGAACCTAGTCTTATTCCATTTACTATTCTAATATTTCTGACCTCTAAAACCAGAGTTTTCAAATTCATGGTGAGATCCATTTAGATCCCATCAATTGATAACTCAGCTCTCAAACTGTTTATTCAGCTCTGGTGTTTTCTTTTTACTAACACCAGGAAACATAAAAAGGAGGGAGCTATTGATATACTATTTTCTCTCTTAAAAATAAATAATTAACAAAGTAATGTAGAAGTAGTCTATTTTTATACTATTATTTCTGGGTATTGTTCTCCTGTTAGGTGTAACTTTTCAAGAGTCTAAACATTTTCTAAAAGATTGTTTAAATGTTTTTTTATTATTATTATGCAGAAAGAGGATGTGTCTTAAAGACAGTATTTTCTCCTCTGGGGAGATGAGGCATAAGCTATAGAATGTTGGTACTGCCTTGTCTTCCTTACTTCTTCACACAGATCTTACAGGTTTTAAAATATACAATTAAAGATTAATTTATTTAATTGTCTCTCTATTGAAGTTTTATAAAAAGGTAATTAGTGTGACAGACAGCTAATTCTTATCAATGTAACAATGCATAATCTTATTCTCATAAGTAGGGGCAGGCATTATAAATATATACTTGTTAGAGAATATAGTTGGAAAAGTAGCTTTAAAAGAAAGGAAAAAAGGCAAAATAAAGTAAGGATAAGAGAAATAAACACTTCCTTCTTTAAAATGATAATGGTTTTCTTTACCCAAATGGTGGCCATTATGTACTCACTCAACCTGTGTGGCCCACAGCCTCGGGCTGAGTGAAGCGTGAGTTTCTTTGTTATTGAACAGGGATTCCAACTTAGATGAAATTTTGATCATTCCCTGTGTCTGTAATGACCATTGCTCTCACTAAAATGTAACTAAATCTTCAGAAAAACAAAAATCAAAATCAAAACCAAAATCTTGGTATATATTTTCCCTCTTTTGGGCATCTGAGGAAATAAACAGAAAAGTCTGGTAAAGTGTATAAAGTGTACAGCACGTGAAGTAGACAGGAACTGGAGCCTATAAAGATTTAAGTAAGTATTGTCCTTTGTGACTTTCCAGCAGGAATGATCTAGGTAGACCCCTGCTGCCTGCACTAAATGCTATTGAACAATCAGGGGAGCTCTGAAATGTTTCAATCAAAGCATGAAAAATTATGGGCAAATTCTTTGCCCATAAGTCAAATCAACCCTGCAATCCATATGCTTTAAGGCTCTGTAGACCGTTCACTGCTGTTAGAACAGATGGATAAGAGGATACAATGTGGTTTGCTGTTTTAAGACATGCAGGTCTGTGTACACTTGCACACACATGCAGACACATACACATCATGGAACATACAGTGATGCTTATTGACATTTGAAACATCAAGCTACTAAAGTGCTATCTGCTTATTTTAGGGTCAAGACTCCTCAACTTGACTTCTAATGAGAACCATGATCATACTCAAAGTCTGTTTTAACTTCTTTTTTTAAAGTATACTTTATTGATTATATTATTATAGTAGTCCCATTTTTTCCCCTTTGCTCCCCTCTGCCCATACCCCCTCTCTCTCCAGGAATCCTACTTCCCCCTTAGTTCATATCCATGGGTCATGCATATAAGTTCTTTGGCTTCACCCTTTCCTGTATTATTCTTAACATCCCCCTGTCTACTTTTTACCTACTGATTATTTTTCTTAGTCCCTGCACCATTTCCCCATTTTTCCCCTTCCTCTCCCAACTGATAACCCTCCAAATGATCCCCATACCTATGATTCTGTTCATATTCTGGTTTGCTTAGTTGGATTTTGTTTTTATTTCTTAGTCAGTTGTTGATAGTTGTGAATTTATTGTCACTTTAATGTTCATAATTTTGACCTTTTTTTTAAATAAGTTCTATTGACATTTCATATAATAATGGCTTGCTGATGATGAACTCCTTTAGTTTTACCTTGTCTGGGAAGCACTTCATCTGCCCTTCCATTCTAAATAATAGTTTTGCTGGATAGAGTAATCTTGGTTGTAGGTCCTTGCTTTTCATCACATTGAATATTTCTTGCCTGTCCCTTCTTGCCTGCAAAGTTTCTTTTAAGAAATCAGCTGATAGTCTTATAGGCATCCCTTTGTAGGTATCTCTCTGCTTTTCTCTTGCTGCTTTTAAGATTCTCTCTTTATCTTGAACTTTTGGTATTTTAATTATGATGTGTCTTGGTGCAGTCCTCCTTGGGTCTAGCATGTTTGGGACTCTCTGTGCTTCCTGGACTTGTATGTCTATTTTCTTCACCAAATTTGGGAAGTTTTCCTTCGTTATTTGTTCACTTAAGCTTTCAATTTCTTGCTTTCCCTCTTCTCCTCCTGGCACCACTATGATTTGGATGTTGGCACTTTTAAAGTTGTCCCAGAGGTTCCTAAGACTCTCCTCATTTGTTTCAATTCTTGTTTCCTCATTCTCTACTGGTTGACTGTTTATTTCTTTCTTATATTCCAAATCATTGATTTGAACCTCAGTTTCCTTCCCTTCATCATTGGTTTGGTGTGGATTTTTCTTCATTTAACTTAGCATAGCCTTCACTTCTTCCCTTATGCGTTTTCAATACTTAAGCATATCTGTCAAACCTGTGAACATCTTTATCACAGTGTTTTGAACTCTAGATTTGTGAGGTTGGCTATCTCCTTATCGCTTAGTTCTCCCACTGGAACCTTGATCTGTTCCCTCTTTTGGGCCATACACTCTGTCTCCTCATCTTGAGAGGTTCCTGTGTTTGTTTGCCTCTGTGTCTTAGGTAGAGGTGTCATACGTGTTATGTTGTAAGGGGCGGAGCCTTAGGTATTCGTCAGTACTGGCAACCTGTTTCGCCACGTTGTGGGGCTGTCTGAATGTGGGGGAGGGGTCTGAGAGGGAACAATGCTGTTTGCACAGGACTCATCCCTTTTCAGGCACTTCTCCCACTTCTGTATGAGACTGGCACCTCTCTAGCTTTTGCCCTGGTGTTGTTCCCAGAGTGGGTGGGTCTGTGGACATTCTAGGACCATAGAGGCCCTTTAAACAAGTGAAATCTACTGGAAGACTGGCAGTTTCTACCTCCATCCCAACCCCCACTGTTTTTCACAGTTGGAAGCAATGATGCTTAATTTTTCCTGGAGCTGGAACCATGAGCTGTCCACTCTGGTTCTGGGAACGCTCACCAGGTGTCCCTCCCTACTTTTTAAAACATGCGACTATGCTTTCCACCAGCCTGCCACTGCCACACCAAGTCCTCTCCTCCCCGGCTCTGCCCCTCCTACCTGTCTGGATGAGTAATTCTTCTTTATATCTTTGTTTGTTGGACTTCCATGCAGCTTGATCTTCTGGAACTTCTGGTTGTCTCTAGTTTGAGGTAGTTGTATTCCTCTTTAGTTGTGGAGGGAGATGCAGCATGTCTGTCTAAGCCTCCATCTTGGCCAGAAGTCCTATTTTAACTTCTGGTTTGATTTTGAGCCTGGTTTTATATGTATACTACCACCTGAATGTCATAGATAGCTTAACTCCGCCCCCAAGGTATTATGTATGCTTATACGCATAGGGGCAGTAAAATAAGGCTCCAATTCTGAAGCACATGCATTAAGCGAGATCAGTTACAACTTTCAAGATGGCCATAATACAGCTGTGATGTGTTGGCTCTCCAAGAGTCAGGTAAAAAAGACTTATTGCGTCCTAGAGGTGGTAGGCAGCCACTTTACTGGATAGTGTAATTGGGTCAAGGGAATATGATATTTTGACAATCTTCAGCTATGTTTAGGTCAAAGTGACAATATGGCGGCTGTAATATAGAACTGCATATTATATCTCCCTAAAATCTTTTGCTTGTCTTTTTACAAATTCTTGCTATGTTATCAAAAGCATTCATTTATTACTGCTGTCTTCTAGCCAAGCTTGTGAAAGTGGGAAAATAATTTTTATTATTCTGGCTTACATGAATAGTCTTGAATTCTGTGTTAAGTATCCTTGTGGATAACAAATCCCTATGATTGGGAGGACCCCAGAACTTAGATTACTCTCTCAACATACATCAATAGTAGGTGAAAACAGGGGCATTGAGTAATCAGTCTGTAGATATTGTAGTTAATGAGAAACGTGTATTAGTCTGGTTTGGGCCCTCCTTGCTGCTCTGCCAAAGAATTTGAAGATGACATTTAAAAAAAAATGTGAATCTAAGCAATTTCATAGGCTTTGAAGACACTCCAAAGGAGCCACCTTTGAAGTCTTAGGGATTTGAAACATAAATTTACTCATGTCTTATCCCTCCACTCTATATTGTCGAATTCAGTTTTATAGTCTGCCTCATTCTTTCCTCTTGCATTTCTTATTTTATCTCTGACCACTATTCCCACTGAAAAAAGATACATAGATTGATAGAAAACTCTGCTTTAGAACTAAGAATAGAGTTAAGATACTTACTCAATATATTGATCTCGGAGTAAAAAGGAACATGGAGGCTCGTACTATTCATTAATTATAAATTATTCCAAAAATTGTCATCAATGACTCAACGAATATTTACAAAACATTTGATAAAAGCTGTGAATAACAAAAGAGTGAAACCCAAACTCATTTGCCACTAATATGTGTGGAATGCTTACAGTATACAAGAACTCTGACAGGTGCTCTATGACAGCTATATAGACAAGCACTGCTCTGGCCTTGGCTAGACTTACACTGGGTAAACACATGATACTGAAGAAAATAAGATATGTATATGTAACCATGAGGCTGTGTGGTCCAGGCACCGCATGACTCCCAGAAGCTACAGAGAGTAGGAGCACTGAGGCTGAGGAGTGCTGGTGGTGGTGGCACCCTCTGACCTAAGCTGTGAGGGCAGGAAGAATGGCAACATGTTGGGCATGTTGGGATTAGAAAGAAAAAACATTCAGTGGAGATACAGGTATGCATAAAATTCTAAATCTAGGACACCACAGAAAATACCTTCCAATTTTAGTGGGGATGTAAGACCTAGTCAAGAAAGCAAAGGAAGGACAATAATTTAGTTAATATAACAAACAGGTAAATATTGAGTGACTACTATATGGCTAAGCATTGTTCTGTGATCTGGGATATGGCAGTAAGTATATATGAAGTTTATACTCCAGCAGGGAATGTGGTAGGCAGCCTATAAAGTGGTCCCCAATGAGCTTTACCTCTTGGAAGGTATAAGCTTATGTAATCTCATCACCTTTGAATGTGGGCTAAATCTAGTGACTTGTTTCTAATGATAGAATATGGCAAACATGATTAGATGTCACTTCAGGGATTAGATTACCAAAAGATTGTGATTTTCATCTTGTTTATTCTTTCTCACTATATTCCTTGCTTACTGTGAGGGAGGCCAGTTGCCACATGGTGAACTGCCTTATGAAAAGGCCTGTGTGGCAAGAAACTGGTCAGTGGCTCCTCCTTTAGGAAAGCTATGAGATGACTATAATTATGACTGAAAATTTGATTATAGCCCTGTGAGGATCCCTGAGCCAGATACACATAAAACAATGTCTGAATTCCTACCCTACAGAAGCTATGAGGTAATAAATGTTTGTTATTTTATGCCACAAAATTTTGTTGTAATATGTTGTACAGACATAGATAAGTAATATAGGGGAGAGAAATAATCTGTCTCCTTCCTAAACATACATATAATGACTTAGAATAAGCTTATATAGGATAAGGGCAGGGGGAGACTGAAAACTAAGTTTCAGGGAACAGGTGGAGGAGGTGGTGTTGCAACTTTGTATTGGGTGATCAGGGAAGGCCACAGGGACATGCAATATCTGAGCCAAAGCCTGAAGGAAGGACAGGACTAAGCTATATGAATTGCAGGGAGAGGATGTACTAGTTAAAGAAGGCCTCAGGTACTAGTGCCATGAGACAGGGGTGTGTAGGGTTTATTTGAGAAAGATCAAGAAGGCAATATAGCTATAGAGCAGTAATGGATGAGGAACAGATGGATTCTATGTTAATGTGGTGACTGTGCTTTATAACTTCAATTTTGGGGGGCTATTTGGCTTTTCTGAGGTTTTAAAACAGTCAACTTCTGAGTATATTTCTAAGGGCAATGTATGTTAATATTATGAAGATATGAAGAACATGTGTCATCCAAGTCTATTATTTAGATTAAAATAAGCATTTTGCTTAAGAGCAGCATATCTTTTATTAAAATTAATGCAAGAATCAGGACTTAGTGCCTCCTTACATACAATACTTACCTACTTTTTTTCTTTTTACTTTAAATGTGCCTTAGGATTTTTTGTTTGTTTGTTTTGTTTTTACTCTTGCTCTCAAATGGACATCAAAGTACTGGAAAGAAAATGTATACTTTCTCAGTCAGGTTCAACCATTTGAAGTGTGATGCTGTTATACAGATTTCTCACAGGTAACCTTTGGAAAAATGAATAAAAAACTTAACCCAGCCAAAAAAATAATCAGAGAAGTAGTGAGGGAATAGAATATACAGGAATTTAGAGGATATATATGGTAAGGCCATTGGATTTAATACTAAGTAAACTGAAAAGCTTTTTTGAGCAAAGGCCTGATACTACTTCAGTTATATTAATATATATTATAAAT
Organism: Furipterus horrens; assembly: GCF_987537825.1. Lineage (NCBI taxonomy): Eukaryota > Metazoa > Chordata > Mammalia > Chiroptera > Furipteridae > Furipterus > Furipterus horrens. The sequence goes on along the minus strand of NW_028327172.1, from coordinate 76,600,043 downwards.
GCTTTGTAATATATGCACATATATTTCTCTGAATGCTTTATAAAATTTACTATAAAGGCAAGATAGGAAACAAAGGGATTAGTTGGGAGGCTATTATAATGATCTTGATGAAAAATAATGATGGGTGTCAGACCAGGGTGGTAGCAGATGGTATAGTGAGAGGTAAATAAACATGATTCATGGATTGGTTACATATGAGGTGGGAGGAAAAAAAGAGGAGTTAAGAATGACTACACTGCTCTGGCTTGGATATCCGTAAATGGAATTTCCATTTACTCCGATGTGGGGGTTGGGGGAGCAGTGTGGAGTGTCATATATCAGGGGATTTTTCTTTTTACCTATGACTTGGAGTTACTGCTTAGACATCTATGTAAAAATGGAAAATAAGCTTTGGCATATGTAAGTTTAGAGGTCAGAGAATCCAGGCTGAAGTGATACATTTGGGAACTGTCAAGGTACAGATGATATTATGAGGCCAGTTCATTCACTCTGCATAATTTTAAGAGGTTTCACTACATATGGTCCCTTAGAATGTTATTTACATTAAACTCTATGAGAAATAGGAGCACTGAATTTTGAAAGACTATAATTCAGGCATTAATGGTAGAAAAGAAGAAAAGAAGTCTATAAACTGGACCCTAGGAAACAAAACATTTGGATGTCTGGAAGTTTATGGAGAAATAGCAAGGAAGACCTAAAAGAGGAAGCCACCAATACAAGCAGAAAGTAGCAAGAAAGCCAAGTAAAGAAGTTATATCAAGAAACAGAGTAATCAACCACGCCAATGCAGCTGAGAGATGAAATATGATTATTATAATCCTTTAACTAATGAACAACTTGAAGGTTCTTGATAAAAGCTGGTTTGTAGAATGGGAATGACAGCCTAATTGGAGTAGACTCAACAGAGAATGAGAAGATAAGAAGCCAAGTAAGTACAGACTACTATTTCAAGGAGTTTTTCTATGAAGGGGTATAAAGAAGTTAAGTGGACAATGGGGAGGGATATGATTGCGGGAGAGGGGGTGGGTTGGGTGGGGGAGAGAAATTGGGGGAAAAGGGGACAACTGTAATTGAAAAACCAAAAATAAAAAAAATAAAAATAAAAAAAGAAGTTAAGTGGTAGCTACAGGGGTAATGAGGTAAAAAGTGCATTTGTGGCATAATTTTAATTTTTAAGATAGAATAAATCACAGTACATTTGCATACTGTTAGGAATAATCCAGGAGAGAGAGGGAGAAATTTGATATGCAAGAGAGGAGAGTAGAACTTGGAGTGATAGCCTTGATTATGTGAATGCTTTAAATGGGTGCTTTCAAACCATTGCACAGATATGGTGTTTGGCATTTGATTAGAAAATGGAGTGTTTATCTACAGGAAAAGGAGTGACTGCACAGTAGATATAAATCCTTGTAGGAACAGGTGATTGTGGGGAGCTTGTGGGATTTCTCTCTTGATTGCTAGTACGTTCTCAGTGAAACATTATTATTAACTGAGAGGGACACTGGGAGGGAGATATAGGAAGTTTTGGGGGATGTAAGAAGGTATTCGTAATCTCAGAAAGAGAAAGGGTGACTGGACTGCTAGCATGATTAGTAAATAGCACTGAAGTCTCACTTGGTGTTCATTCAGTCTTATGCAGGGTTCACATTTGAAGTGAGACCAATCAACATAATTACATTTTTTTTCTGTAATGTTTCTGCCACCCTGGAACAAACATGGTTTAGATAGAAAATTGGATTTAACCAGGGATTGGATTTTGCCAAGTTAATATAACAACATAGAAAGGAGCAAGAGATGGAATCTAGGACAGAAACAAGAACAGGAAAAAATTAGTAAAATAATAGTAGCATCAGTAGATTTAGATTCTTGTAAAAAGGTGCTAGTGGGAGGTAAAAAAATTCACTTGTGTAGAAGTACTCCAAGGAAAAAATAGGAGAGGTGAAAGATGGGATTTTGAGTAAGAATTTGGCCCTGGGTGGTTTGGCTCAGTGGATTGAGCACCAGCCTATGAACCAAAAGGTTGCCGGTTTGATCCCCAGTCAGAACACATATGTGCCTGGGTTTCAAGACAGGTCCCCAGTTGGGAGTGTGCAAGAGGCAGCTGCACATTGGTGTTTCTCTGCCTCTCTTTCTCTGTCCCTTCCTGTGTCTCTAAAAATAAATAAATAAAATCTTTTTTAAACAAGAACAACCTGACAGTAAATGCATGATGATGTAAGTGGGGCACAAGGAAAGGCAGAAGGATGTGTGTAAAGACAATTATGATAGCAAAGGTGATCTTTTTTTACAAATTGTTAATTTTCACTGTTTTATACCTATCTCATCATCTGAGAAAGACTACTCTTCCTTAATAGTTCCTCTCTGAAAAAGGCCAAGATAGATTTCTTCCTGTAGAGCACCTGCAGCTTGTCTCTTTTGTCAGTTGGTTGAACATCATGTGCCAGCTGGTGATGAGACAGAGAAGACAGCACCTCCTGGGTGTGCAAAGTTGCCTTATCCCTGTGGGCTGTATGTTCAATCTAATCAGTAGACTCACACATTCTGGGGATTATGTATGCCTTTACCAGCTCTGACAGCAGGAAGACTAACCCCATTACACCAATGAAGGCTTTGGAAAAGCTGTGTAAATCAGGCCATATAGAATATGCCCTAGAAATTACATTTTGCAAATGGTTGTGCTGTAATATAAGTTATAATTTTAATTTCAATGTTAGCATCAGAGCACAATGTTAGAAAATCATAAAGCTAGAAAATAATTTCTATAACTTCTCTCTTAAACTTACTCCATAGAGATAAAAACATACCTTGCTATCTGATCCTGAGAGCACAGGAGTTTCAGGTACTGTTTTTGAGATACAGTTGTTTGGAGGAAAAAATACCCCAATTTTTGTCATTGGCTGCTCTCTGAAACTTAACAAATAAACGTGGGGAAATACAGTCTTCCTCACAATTCACACTTGGTCTATCCCGATTCAGATCCATGAAAATTTAAATGGTAAGGAATAGCTATAGTTTTTTGAAGTAACCTAAGAGATCACTTTTTTAGTCTGAATAGTAAGCAAATTTAGGACATTGAAGGTTCATAAGCAATAATATTTCTAACTTGCTTTAGGATCTTGGAAAAGACTCCCCATCTGTATATATATTTAATGTATATATTTAAAAGTTACATTTTGGTTTCTCTATGATATAGTGGGCATAACATAAAATAATGAAGGAACTTTACTAGATATGATCTAGCTCTCCAAAGCAAGAGAACATATGGCTAGCCTCAATGTGAAGATTCCCAAGTACTGGAATAAAACTGCTTCTCAGAATTGTTGTGAAGAATTACAAATAAAGAGCTCTATCAAGAAAGTGTTAAAGTACTCTTTAGCCCTTAGTTCCACAAGAGTAAACATGTAGTAATAAGAACTGAAAGAAATGAAAGAGAAGCCAGGTGATGACATCAATCCTGACCTACTTATTAGGAAGGCCTCAGCACCCTGATTTTCAGTGTCTGGAATAAAAGATAGTAAAAGTACTAATGCTGCCGAATCATGTAGTATCCAATCAACTGGAGAATGTTTAATTATATTTCATCTTAAGAAAAAAAATTTAGAAATTTCTTTCATCTCAGATCAATCTCAAGGGACAGAAAATCATTACCCAATGCTCATTATGAACATGAGGAAAATTTAGGAAACATCATTAAAGTGCATAAGAGTTTGAGATCTAAATATGTAAATGAAAACCATTTTTTGGTTAAGGAGTAACTAGCAGTAATTATTCCATAGGATGTTTTGAGAGGAATGAATCTTAGGGTAAATATTAATAAATAATCAAAATTGAAAGAAACTTAAATTTTATATGGAGACTGATAATATAAACAAATACTTCTTCAAGCCTTGGCTGATGGAAACAACAAATCCCAGTGCAGTCAATTTGGTCAAAAGTAGTTTAGAAAGAAGATAAACAGAACTTGAACCATATAATACAAATACCAATGTTGCTGTCACAACTGTGATTGCTACCATTACCAGAGCCTACAAATAGTCAAGCACAATCTAAATATTTTACACGTGTTAATTATTCAAATTAAAGAGACTATTAATTTCACAAAGAAGGAGACTAAATCTTATTCAGCTTTGGAATAAAAGTCATCAAGTATAAAACTTGACATATAGGAAGCACTCAGTGAATGCTCTTGAACCAAACTAAAAAATAATTCACACTAGAGCAAAGCTCAATTTATGCTGCTGAAGACTTTAACTAGTTCTTGCATAAGGACAAACAGGACAATGTTATTAGAATATTAACATATATATACTAATGTGTAGATGAGCCCATTCTCTCCTGAAAATCATTATCAAAGGTATTACATGCTTGATCTTCTAAACCTGTAGAAAATCATACTCGTCTGTTTTAGTTTTTAAACTCCTGTTATCTTCCCAAAATTCAACGGGTTCCAGAGCAGCTATACTATCCCCGCTTCTATTATCTGTTATCTCTCTGACCCAGTGGGAAAAAAACAAACAAAATAAAACAAAACAAATCTTTGTAATCGTCGGCAGCCGTCCGTCTCGAGAGACGATGGTGTAGCTTCTTAAGTGTCTATCTGCACCGCCGAGAATGGCTGTGCAGTCCGACTCGGGAGTGACACGGCATCTGTCTCCTCCCGTGTTGAATCGACATCTTGCGATGACGCTGGAGTGTCCTCTCCAGTGAAGCTGAAGCTACAGAGCCTGGGCAGGGTGATATGGAGGGTCTGCTGTTGCCCATGCAGCAGAGCCCCCCTCTCTTCGCAGCTGAAGGGTCCAAGGGAAAGACGGAGTCAATACAGCTTGGCTTCACATGCGCCGCAGGAGTTGCCGGTGTTGACTACAACGTCAAACCGCCTTAGGGACTCCGGCTCCGGATTTTCTGTCGGGGTTTACTCCCTTAGCCTTTCCCCTGAAGAGGTATGCCGCAAGGCAGCGGAGGTTTTTTGGAATCAGAGTTTTCCTCCTCTGATGTGCCCTGACTGGAAGATCGAACCAGCGACACTTAGCTCGCAGGCCGACGCTCAATCCACTGAGCCAAACCAGCCAGGGCTCAGATCTTTGTAATACACAGAACATATTCCCTCTGTAGTGGAGAAAAATTAGCCCTGGAATAAAGGCTTTTCTTTTTTGTTGTTTTGTTTAGCTTAACAACTCTTAAAATAAAGCCTTGAAAAGTCAAAGGGTTTCTATATAACTGCATTCCATAACAAAGTGTAAGGATAAGAAAAGGAAACCCTAGTGGATTGTTGGTGGAAATGCAGACTTGTGCAGCCACTGTGGAAAACAGTATGGAATTTCTTCAAAAAACTAAAAATGGAACTGGTATTTGACCCTGTGATTCCACTGCTGGTATTATACCATAAGAATCCTGAAACACCAATTCAAAAGAACCCATACACCCTTATGTTCATAGCAGCACTATTTATGGTAGCCAAGTGCTGGAAACAGCCTACGTGCCCATATGTAGATTAGTAGATAAAAAAACCGTGGTACATTTACACAATGGAATACTGCACAGCAGAAAGAAAAAAGGAAGTCCTATCCTTTGAGACAGCATGGATAGAAATCGACAGTATTATGCTAAGTGAAATAAGCCTGGCAGTTAAAGACAAATACTATTATATGATATCACCTATAAGCAGAATCTAACGAACAAAACAAACAAACGAGCAAAATAGAACCAGAGACATGGAAGTAAGAAACAAACTGATAGTGACCAGACAGGAAGTGGGAGGGGGATGATGGGAGAAATAAGGGGAAGGGTTGGTCAAGGAACAAGTATAAAGGACCCAAGAACATAGACAACAGGGTGGGGATTGACTGCGGGAGCAGAAGGTGGGTGGAGCAGGTGAGAGAAATGGAGGAAAAATGGGAACAATTGGAACTGAACAACAATAAAGTGAAATAATATATATTATAAAATAAGTTAAAGAATACAAAAGTGCCCAGCATCCACAAAGTAAAATTTGCAATATCTAGCACCCAATCAGAAATTACCAGGCATACAAAGAGAGAGAAAGACACTAATGAAGAAATCAAGAAATGAAAGATCACCTCACATTTGTTAGAATGGCCATCATAAGAAAGACATAGGTAACTGCTAGCAAGGATGTGAAGAAAAGAAAACCCTTGTACACTGTTGGTGGAATTGTAAGTTGGCACAATCACTATGGATAATAGTATGGAAGTTCTTCAAAAAATTAAAAATAATACTGCTATGTGATCTAACGATTCTACCTCTGGGTATATAACTGAAGGGCACAAAATCACTATGTTGATGAGACATCTGCAGCCCTTTCTATGTTCATACATACAATTCAGCCATACAAAGAAGGAAATATTACCACTTGTTACATCAATGGACTTTGAAGGCATTATGATAAGTGCAATGAGTCAGACAAAGACAAATACTGTACAATCTCAGTTAAATATGTAATCTAAAAAAAAACAAACAAACAAACAAACTCATTTATTGTGGTTACCCAAGGCAGGGATAGAGGTTGGGTAGAATTGGATAAAGGTGGTTAAAAGGCACAAACTTCCACTTATAAGATAATTAAGTACTAGAGATGTGATGTACAATACAAAGACTTTAATTAACATTTTAGTATTGTGTATTTGAAAGTTGTTAAGATAGTAAAACCTAAGAGTTCTCATCACAAGGAAAGTAATTTTTTCCTCTATATGAGATGATGAATATTAACTAAACATTGTGGTAATAATTTCAAAATATATGTATATAAACACATTATACTGTACACCTTAAACCAGCGGTTCTCAACCTGTAGGTCATGAACCCTTTGCGGTTGAATGACCCTTTCACTGGGGTCACCTAAGACCATCGGGAAACACATATATAATTACATATTGTTTTTGTGATTAATCATTATACTTTGGTTATGGTTGGGGGTCACCACAACATGAGGAACTATGTTAAAGGGTCACAGCATTAGGAAGGTTGAAAACCACTGCCTTAAATTATAAAGTGCTATGTGTCAATTATATCTCAACAAAACTGGAAAAAGCAATATTTTTAAAAAATTATAGAGATCATAAAATTAGTTCACAAGGCTAGTAAAGCAATTATAAAAGTCCAGGTTTTCAAGGAGGTAGAAGAACTCACAAGTTAAGGAGAGTTATAAATGATTTTTAAAAGCATATAAGTATTTGTGAGTTTGAAGGCATAGCAACAGGTATTTTTCAAATGAAACACAGAGGTAAAAATACTGAAAAACAGAGAAAGGAGAATTCCCTATTGAGCTGCAGAGCAATGTCCAGTAGTCTAATGCACATGAACGGAGTCCCTGTGGTGGAAGGCCACAAACAATACTTGAAGAAACAGTAGCTGAAAACTTTACAAGTTTGGCTCACTGTATAATCTCACAGATACAAGAAGTACAACAAAATTCAAGCACAAGAAAAATGAAATACATCCTAAATTACTCAATACCAGTATAAAGAGAAAATCTTAAATGGGAAAAAGACACATTGCATAATGTACAGAGGAATAAAGATAAAAATGACAGCAGATACTCATGACAGAAGTTTACATACATTGAAAAGGAAAGTTTGAAATATATGTCCCAGTAGCTGGCTTATGAAAAATTATTTCAATCATCAGATGGGTAAAATATAAGTGTAAAATAAACAATGCAAAGCAGAAGACTGAGGTGTAACATTCTGAAAGGGAAAAACAAAATATAACAAATAAAACAAAAATGTAAAATCTCACAACCCAGAATTCTTTACACAGTGAACATACACAAGGCCTGTCTGGAAAAAGTCCAATCATTGTTAACATAACGAGAATAGTTTGTGCAACATCAAAATAACCTGGCAGCCAAGGAGAGTGGACTGAAATGTGCGTGTGTGAACAATGACTTCACTCTACTAGTCAGTGGGGGCGTTAGATGCCTTTGAGTGAGCATGTGTACTTTGTGACTGTCACATTCAAAATTACTAAGCAGAGCAATGAATCTGCATCAAATTTTGTGTTAAGCTTGAATATTCCTCCACAGGAACTATTTGAATGATACAGAAGGCCACAGTTATGAAAAACTGGTCACTGGCAGTTTCATCACAACAGTATGCCCACTCAGGCATCATGTCTCATTGAGAGTTTTTTTTTTGTGAAACATTAGTCATCTTATAACCTAGATTTGGTGTCCTGCAACTTATGGCTTTTCCCCAATCTAAAATCATCTTTGAAAGGGAAGAAATTTCAGACAATCAATGAGATTTAGGAAAAAACAATGGGCATCTGATGGCAATGGGAGAACTGTGTGAGGTCCCAAGGTGCCTACTTTGAAGGGGACTGAGGTGTCATTGTCCTATGTATGTTTCTTGTGTTTTATATCTTCTACAATAAATGTCTCTATTTTTCAAATCACAAAAACAAGGATAAAATAAAGACTTTTTCAGATGTCCAAAGGTGAAATAATTCATCACTAACTGACCTATACTAGGAGAAATATTAGGGGGGGAGTGCTTCCAGAAACAGGAAATATCAGAAATGATATCATGAGCACTAGAAATGGTAAATGTGTCAGCAAGTTATAATTGGTTTTCCATTGTAGGAATAGTTCCACTCTGATACGACATCTGGATTAATGACAAAAAGCATTGGTCAAGATGCTTTGTCTTGATATAAATATGTCCATGGCACTTAGTACTAGAAGTTTATTGGCAGTGAAAGAGAAACTAGGTTAAAAAATGTGTCAAAAGCTGGCCTTTTCTAGTTTTTGTGGCATGAGAAATAATGAGCTGTAAAGTCTCCCGCAACTCCCTCTATAAGTGCAAGTGCCAGAAGTTTTTAGAGAGGGTGGATCTGCAGATCAGCTTGAAGAACCATGACCTTCAGAAAGAAACATTTCTTGGGTGCCATCAGGCTTAAGTCCACTACATGCCCCAAATCCTGTGCATGTGTTCTGGGGAATCAGCACACTCTCTGCCTAGATATGAAGGTGCTAAAGAAACTCAACAAGAGTAAGAAACTGGTCAAGAAGCTGGCCACAAAGTGTGACACCTTTTTGGCTTCAGAGTTTTTGGTTAAGGAGATCCCACAAATCCTGAGCTTAGCCCTGAATAAGGCTAGCAAGTTTCCTTCCTTGCTGACACACAATGAGAACATGGTAACCAAAGTCAATGAAGTGAAATCCATGATCAGTTTCCAGATGATGATGTTGCTGTGTCTGGCAGTGGTTGTTAGCCATGTGAATGTGACATGATGAGACTGTGTACAACATCCACTTAAATGTCAATTTCTTGGTATCATTGCTCAAAAAGAACTAACTGGCAGAACATCCAGACTTTGTGTATGGGAGAGCACCATGGGCAGGCCCCAGTCAGTGCCAGTACTAAGGCACAGCTTAGTAAACCATACTGCTACCATTAAAAAACAAAAACAAAAACACACACATACACACATACACACACACACACACAAAAAAAAAAACTCTCCTATGGAAATTCCATTAATCAGATATGTAAAATATGTGTTCAATTTTTACTGACAACCACTCTAAAAGAAATTTTCTGCTTTTAGTTGTATAGTTGATAAAACAGTTTTTAAAATTATAAAAGTAATATATTTTTTATATGGGCAAATTTTGGAAAATATTATTTTTTAAATGTTTAATATATTGGGGTGGCAATACTTAACATAATTATACAGGATTCAAGGATACAACCCGGTAATATGTAATCTGTATACTGTATTGTGTGTTTACCAGTGCAAATCAAGTCTCCTTCTATCACCATTTATCCCCTTTTTATCCTCCCACCCCACCTTTCCCTCTGGTAATCACCACACTTTTGTCAAAAAAATATATTATAATTGTGTTTGTAGGACAAAAATGTACAGCAATTCCATAAATATCCAGTATACCTCAGTGTGAAGCTGCTAATTTTATGCATCCCAACATATCGAATTGGATCTTAGTATATCTGGTACATTTTTTTTTCCCTGTTGAAGACTGGTACTTCCAAAAAATGCAAGCATGAAAAAAGTGGGACAATTGTAATAGAAAAACAATAAAAATTAAATTAAAAAAAATACAAGCATGAAAATCACCATCAGTGCAATTAAATTGTCTGAAGAAGTTTTTATATATACTCATCAATAAATAAATTTATGTAGCACAAGAATAATTTGATTACATATTATGTAGTTCAATACAACACAGGAGCAATTTAAAGTGCTTTTGAATTACTTTTGTGTATACCTTAATTTCAGATTCATTTTCTAAATTATTAATAATTAAAAACAAATGACAATTACCTATACTGAAGAATAGCTGACTTATCATTTTGTTTTCTCCATAACAACTATATTACATCATCATCATATAAAGTGAAGATCAAATTATTTAGTCATAAAACTGCAGGAAAGAAAGAGTTGTAGAGGGTATTAGAGAATTCATTAATAGAATATTATATTACATTATTTTCTGGAATATATGATATGTTTATCAACTTTTAAAATGGGCAATTTGCTATTATCTTTTTTTATAAATGTGTATTTACTTTTGTATCACAATTTTCATTTATTTTGCTTATATTTTTTAGTACCCTGTCTCAACTAAATACATTTTTAGCCCCACAAAACATACACCTCTCTACCACAGCATAGCCATGGTATACATTAAACTCTGGTGTGGTATCTCCCTAAACATATATTAAAATGCAGTTCTTATTTTAAACCTTCTTGATCGTGGTTTTATTTTCTCTCTCCTTAAGGTAATTACAGTGGAGATAATATAATGTAATATACCCAAAAGGAAGTTAGAGATGTAAAGAATTATGTTAGAGAAAGGAAGATGAATTAACAGGAGATCCTGGGTCATATTAAACTGAACGGTGATTATTGAATGACCTGATTATATGCGATGCAATTTCACATCTATGTACTCCGGAATAAAATCCTAACTCTGTAACTCAAATTCTAATTTTATTTTCCTGCTAGTCATGAATCATGTTCTCCCTGAGAAACCCAGGTGTTATTCAAAACCTCTGTATCCTTTGGAAGTATAGGTTTTCTCTAACAACTCTTCCCTTCTTACTTATGGTTTCTCTGCCTTGGCAAATTTGTCCTTGGGCCAGTAGTCTCCGTTGATCTATCTCACTTTGCTCAGGTAAGTCCTGCCTGTTCACAAAATGTCCATCCATCAACTAAGTTTAATAAATTTCCCTGGGAAAATTTGGAACATTAATCAACCGCTATTCTAGTCTCATCATTTACCTGAGTGTTGTAAAATAAAACTTTTTAGATGATTGTCTAATGACAGTGCTGAATACCTGAAACCAATACAAAACAGTATTGAAAATAAACTGTAATTGAAATATAAAAATTAATTAATTAAAAGATTGTTAATGGAAACTACTGTTTTAATGTTCTAATGTGAATGCCTACTTTTCCCCATTACACCTGGCATAGAGGGAGGAAATCTGATTCTATTTTCACTCAGGGACATAGCTATGAAATTGTAGCTTTTCAAATGTTTTTTCTAAATCACTACCACCAGGAAGCCAGCCCTAAATGCAAATTAAAAATTCTCCTGCCTGTACCTCACCTAATACCAGCCTTCACTGTGCTAATTACCTGGTCAAGTCAATATCTTGACTAGAAGCACTAATTTGTTTTAGGCGACTAAAATGATCCATCATCAATATGAATGAAAACAGCCTACTTTCCTTATACAGTATTCTTTCACTTATTGCAGGTATTACGTTCCAGACCCACCCCCCCCCCCCCCGCAAAGTAGGAACCTTACATTTATTCTACACTCTAAAACCTATGTAACTTGAACAACACACGTATACAGTACTGCAAAATCCCGCAATATAGTGAAAAATCCACGATAAATAATTAAATATAATATTTTTTAAAATCCTGCGATACAGTGAGGTGTATATTATTGGAGGTGGAAGCAGGGCCTATCTGGCTGGTACCATGTTCAGAGCAATGTAAAGTCTTTCTTTTTGCTGTGGGATTCAGAAGAGAGACAGTGGTTTAGGAAGGCAACTGCTGAGCCTAAAAGTTCAATCTTCTTTAAAAAAGAAAAATAGGTAAAATTTTATGGTGATAACTTTTCATCTTCTATTAACACAACAGGTATTCTAAAATGATCACAATGATCACTTCAGTCTTTTTATGTGTAAAAATACTGTGTTTTTGCTTGTGGTTATGGTGCAACATAGGAAGGAAATATAACAGAACTTATACAGGGCTTTCCTTTTTCTTCACATTTAGAATAGGCCTAGGCCCCTTAACTCGTGAAACGTATACTACTTCTAAACTAAACTAATACTTTGAGTGAGTGTGTGCCAGTGTATAATCTGAAACACCTCCTGATGAGCCAATTATAAAGGCCCAAACAGAAAATTATGTCAAGAGTTGACTATTCTGCGTTGGCTGGCATGGCTTAGTTGGTTAGAGCATCATCCTGTAAACCAAAAGTTCGCAGATTCAATTCCCAGTCAGGGCACATGCCTTGGTGATGGGTTTGGTAGTGTGCATGAGAGGCAATCAACTGAAGTTTCTCTATCACATCTATGTTTCTCTTCCTCTCTCCTCCCTTCCTTCCCCTCTCTCTAAAAATCAATATGCATGTCCTCTGATGAGGATAAAAAATCAAGAGTATAAAAAAATAAAAAATAAGAGTTGAGTATTCTGAAGCTACTACACAGGATATCTTGTGTGATGTGTAGGTTATGCATGCATTTCTGAAGAACACACATCTACAAAAGTGAATATTATGATTTCTTTAACCAGACATATAGTTTTGAAGCTATTTCTCAGTACTCTTGAAATGTATTTTTACAGAGGAACACCTTAGCTTCTTTGAACATACAAATCAAATGGAACATTAAAGTGACCACATTTATATTTCATATATCTGAAGCTATGAATTTATGTATGTGGCACAGTGCTGAATAAATTAGTTTTTTATGTAAGATAATTTCTCCTGCTGCCCACTGTCACTTGAATGCCACTTGGGGAATGAAGCAACCCTTAGGCAAAAAAAGAAAACAAAAGGAGGAAACAAAAGAGTTATGTGGTTTATGTAGACTTCTTGCTTTTCTCTTAATAAGTCAATTTATTTAGTGTGGTTTTAAATCAACATTGGATAATATTGACTATTACATAATTCTATCCTCTCACCCTTCCCATCCCAGTCTACATGGATTGAATGGCTACTAGAATATTCACCACCCTGGGATAACTACCACTTTCTAACCTATGATAATGTAGAAATGAATTGTTAAGCTGGGAAAAATATTGTTTACCTTAAAATTACTTTTCTACTTGCTTGGCTTTGTGCCTGAAATTACTGCAATAAACATTATAAAAACAGTAAGGGTTTGAGCATATATTTATATCTAAGCAAAATATCCATCATTAACACAGCAGTATCAGATTAGCCAGCAAAAAATAAAATGATTTCATACTTCTTAAATTCAGTATCTTATCTCTGAGTGTTAAGAAGAAGGTTGGAAAGATTTGCTGCTTTCATTTATTTATTTATTTACTTAAAGTGTATTTTATTGATTACGTTGTTACAGTAGTTCCGATTTTTCCCCCTTTGTTCCCCTCCACCCAGTACGCCCCTTCCCTCTAGCAATCCCACCCCCCTTAGTTCATGTCCATGGGTAATGTATATAAGTTCTTTGGCTTCACCCTTTCCTATATTATTCTTAAATTCCCCCTGTCTATTTTGTACCAACCAATTAATTATGCTTCTTAATCCCTGCACATATCCCCATTTCTCCCCCTCCCCCCTTCCTGCTGAAAACCCTCCAAATGATCCCCATACCTATGATTCTGTTCCTATTCTGGTTTGCTTAGTTGGATTTTGTTTTCATTTTTTAGATTCAGATGTTGATAGTTGTGAGTTTGTTGTCATTTTAGTGTTCATAGTTTATATCTTCTTTTCTTTAAGTAAGTCCCTTTGACATTTCATATAATAATGGTTTGGTGATGATGAACTCCTTTAGCTTTACCTTGTCTGGAAAGCACTTCATCTGCCCTTCCATTCCAAATGATAGCTTTGCTGGATAGAGTAATCCTGGTTGTAGGTCCTTGCTTTTCATCACATTGAATACTGCTTGCCAGTCCCTGCCTGCCTGCAAAGTGTCCTCTGAGAAATCAGCTGATAGTCCTATAGGCATCCTCCTGTAGGCAACTCCCCTCCTCGCTCTTGCTGCCCCCAGGTCTCCCTCTTTATATTTCACCTTTGGCATCTCAGTCATGATGCGTCCTGGTGTGGTCCCCTCTGGGTCCAGCTCCCCAGGGACCCTCCGTGATTCCCAAACCTGTATGTTCATCTCCTTCCAAAAATCTGGGGAGTTTTTCTCATTTTTTTCAGTCCTTGCTTCCTCATTCTGCACTCGTTGACTGTTTTTTTCTTCATTTCAAATCATTGATTTGAACCCCGGTTTTCTTCCCTTCACCATTGGTTTTGTGTGTATTTTCCTTCGTTTCACTTAGCATAGCCTCCACTTCTTCTCTTATGCGTTTGCCATACTCAAGCATATCTGTCAAGCCTGTGAGCATCTTTATCACCAGTGTTTTGAATTCTGCATCTGTTAGGTTGTCTATCTCCTCATATGTTAGGTTGGCTATCTCCTTGTCGTTTAGTTCTCCCACTGGAATCTTGATCCGTTTCCCCTTTTGGGCCATACATCTCTGTCTCCTCATTCTGACGGACTCCTGTGTTTGTTTGCCTCCACATCCCAGGTAGAGCTGTAGCTCCTCTTACATTGAAAGGGGTGGAGCCTGAGATTCGCCAGTACTGGCGGACCTATTTTACCATGTTGTGGCACTGTATGCGGGGGAGGAGTCTGAGAGGGAACAATGCTGGCTGCCTGCCCAGCACTTGCCCCTTTTCCAGGCAACTCTTCCACTTCCACACCGGACTGGCGCCCCTCTAGCTGCTTCCCTGGCTGTCATTCCCAGAGTGGATGGGTCTGCGGATATTCTAGGACTGTGGGGTCCCTTTAAACAAGAAAAGTCTGCTGAGAGACTGGCAGTTTCTGCTTCCACCCTAACACCCAGTGGTCTGCACAACTGGAAGCAATAAGACTTTATTTTCTCCCGTGCTGGGACCGTGAGCTGTGAGGTCTGGTGAGGAGCTGGGAACGCTCCCCAGGTGTCCTTCCTGACTTTTAAAGTGTGTGACTGCACTTCCCACCAGCCTGCCGCTGCTTCCGCCACCACACCATGTCCCCTCCACCCTGGCTCCCCCCCTCCTACCTGACTAGATGAGTATTTCTTTTTTATATCTTTGTTTGCTGGACTTTCATGCAGTTTGATTATCTGGAACTTCTGGTTTTCTCTAGTTTTGAGGTAGTTGTATTTCTTCTTAGTTGTGGAGGAAGACATAGCCTGTCTACACCTCCATCTTGGCCAGATGTCCCGTGTCCATTTTTATATAGCGCACAAGATTTGCTGCTTTTAAAATGTCATGATTTAGTCAGCAGACATAACCTTATATACACTTGCTCTCTGTCTTCTGATTAAATTATTTTCTATCAGTACATTTATCTTTGGCTTTGATTACTCTAATACATCTGACATGGAATCCTGCCTTTTCCCATTTTTGTCTAATATCTGTAGCTAGGATTCTTTCATTCTCTCATATCTCCTGAAGTTTTAAAAGGTTGCTGAAGCTATGAGAAATAAAAAGAGAGATTTTAATTCAGAGTTATGGAAAATGCATGGCTTGGAGGAATACTGCTGATGTGCAGATGGAGAAAGAGCATTAATCCTTGGCTGTGAGAAAGATAAGAATCCAGAATACACTGTGTCGTTTTGGTTATTACCAGGTACTCACTCCTAAGTGGATATTTGTTCTTCATAGTCTGAATCCTCTCATGTTCTAAGTCCATAGCACATGCACACATTGGCCAGGCTTAGGTGATTTCCACAGGAGCCATCAAATATTTCCAAACAGTACAGCAGACCTACCAGTAAATCTCTCAACTTTACCTCGACTCCTGTAAAGGAGTCACCACGATTGTTCACCCCCTTTTGGTTTGTTGAAAGACTGACCTCCCTAAAATACTCCTTAGTCACGAGTGGTCTCTGGGCTTTGGGAGGCTCTAGAATATCTCAACAGTCTTCATAATTTTGAAGAAAAAGTGGGAGTCTTTGATCTTTCCTCTGTCATCTCAAGTATCTTCTCTTTTGTAAAAACCTTGACCTTTTATAGGCTCAGTTAGGGACTTCCTTCTCTTTGCTCCCAGGGCTCATTACCCATGTTTGTATATGTCTCTAGCTAGACTAGTTATTTTTTGTTTACATATGTGACCACACTCTCACCACACTATAGGAGGTGAGTGCTGTATCTCTGTATCTCTGAAGACTTCCTGGTCCAGTAACCTGCTGAATAATAGATACACGATCATATCTGAGTGCATTAACAACAGTGTTATGAGCTTGTATAACATGTTTTTCAAAGTTTCTAAGGTGAACATTTAATTTATTTAGTAATATTGTTATTCTTCAGAGATGGTATGTATTAAAATCTGAAAGTCACTGAAAATGGTTTCAAAAAACATTTTAGTTCCTACTTCATGCTTGGAAGTTGGTATTGCAGTTCTGTTTCTTCATTGCTATTCATTTTCATTGTAGGAAAAGCTAGAGCTTGAAGAATCTCCTAGAATAGTTATCTGTTGGAATTATTCAATAGAATATTCTGGAACAAAATCTTTATGGCTACAATACACTATACACTCTTTCAACTATAATCATACTCAGTCAGTGTTATATGAACAAGTGATTGGCACAGATAATAGCATTTTCTATCTAGTTCTTAAACTGAATTTCATGATTTTTATATAAATGTTTTATTTTGATTAGGTTTAGAGAAAAAAAATCCCATAATTATGGCTTAGTATTTTGAGTACATTCATGTTTTGGTTATAAGTCTTCATGCTCTGGGCTTTTCCACACTTAAAATGGAGATTAAAATAGCTGCTTTAAGTATAGTTATACTACTGGAGACTGACTAAACAAAAGATCCTGAACAGCTACCTGAACTTGCACTTTTTCCAAGGGCAAATACATCTAAGTTATTGTATTGATTTAATTTGCATTCAAATTGCTCAGAATTTTGGTCGTGTATTTTCACTTGAATGATTTGCTATCAAGTGGAGAATGAATAGATGACATGTACAGAGTCATGTCATCTATTTTAAAATATTTACTAATATTTGTATAACCATATTAAGAGCAATATTAAAAAAACTATGAGAGCAAATGTTGGTTTTTTAAATTATTTCTTAAACAAATACAGAAATTGCATTGATTGTGATTTCTCCTTATGGATTTAGTTTTATTTAATATGAAATTTCATGGTACATTTTTGTTAATTTTATTCTCTGCATTTATATTATTAATGTTTAAATTGTAATAAAGTTGTAATATAACTGAGTAGTTGGTTTTAATGCATATTGACCATGGGATGCAATAACTATTATTTAAATGTTCACTTATAATCTGTGTTTTAAATTTAATTTGTGATATGTTTATTATTCTAACCATCTGACTGATTAAAATACAAATAAAATAAACCTTTAATTATTATTTTTTGGCACTGACAGTAGTTCAGCTTACCTTGGGACCTACTGAATATTTTAATAGTCAGTAATTTTTGTACTGTCATCTGTCACCACATTGGGCCAAATTCTGCACATGTAGCAATTGCTTCTGACTTTTCTGGGGTAAAAAACTATAAGCATTTCTAGAGCAAATACACTGAGATTGCACATATATTTAATAGATTATAGTCTATATTATCTCTAAGGTAAACTTTGTCCATAGTCATATGTGTTTTCATAAGTAAAATGGATAATGAGTTGGTCTTTTCAGGAACTTGTTTCATTTTGCTAGTGTTGAGGTAATATACTGGAGAATGATTTTTCTATTTTATGGTATAGCAGATGGCAAAAGCACAGTGCTAACTATTTAACAGGGTCTCAAATAGTTTATAAATAAATGAAAGGAGGAAACATGAATAAATGAAGTAAGCAGAAATACACAGTGGTGATATATTGGGTCCCTGACCCTGTGGTAGAGAGATAAAAATCAACGTTTTCTTTTTTCTTCAATGAGATTAGTATTGAAGAAAAAAAGTTTTTTTAAAAAATGAGGCTATTGAATCATTAACAGTTAAACAAAATAAATAAAATCACAACAATAAGTATTGTTTACTTGGTACTTACAGTGTGCTTGAAATTATACATTTAATTCTCTTTGTGGTTGCTACCAATATTACAATTTTGCTGAATTTTAAAAGGTTTAAGTAATTTTCCCCTGGATTACATGCCTTTATTAAGCCTGTATCACATTAGATCTGTCAGACAAGCACACTCCTAGAACGTTACTTCTCTTCTTCACACAACACCTGAGCCAATATTTAGGATTTAATTTATTATTTATAACTAATATACTTCTAAGAGAATGCTGCTTTTGAGTTGATCAATTTCCTTTTGACTACTACAGAACTGGGAGGTAAATATTAACAATTTATCTCCTCTGAGACTAGAAGGGGAAAAGAGACTAAGCAGTTACATAGAGGAAACATGAGACATCATAAGAAGTTTCAAGAAATGACTAGATTCAAATAATACAGGAGGACAATATGAGTTCAAAAGCTCACAGAATTATAAGCATTGTATACTTTAGTAGGGCATTTTTCATTAGAGATGTTTTACAAATTAACTTTGTCTCTCTGTAATTAAAAAGAAACTTGAGGGACACAGAGGTTAATTTTGTTATTTTATGAATTTCTTTAAATTCTCAGATCTATAACATAAATTATATTTCTGAAATAGTTCCAAAATCCTTAAGCAACTTAGTTGAATTGAAACAAATAGCTTCCATTTTTAATGACTATATATAAAACAAGGAAATGATTATTATAACTATTGGATAAAATCAATTAAGCTAGGAGAAGATTTGTGAAGAGAACAGAATTAGTGAAGAGACTCTAGAAAGGCATTGTTATTATCAAACACAGAATTTACCATATTAACCACTTTCAAGTATATGGTTCAGTGGCATTAACTATCTTCTCATTGTCATGAAAAATCACCACCATCAAAACCCAGAACTACTGCATCTTCCCACATTAAATTTCTATACCCAGTAAATGATAACTCTTCATTCTCTCCTGCTCTGTCCCCTGGAAACTCCTATTTTACTGTCTCTGGGTCATTAATTTTAAAATACTTATTTGCTAATATATGAATTTAAGCTATAAAAGTTAAACATGTTTGTACTGCTGTATGTTTTGATACATAGTCTTTTACTGATATATAAATATTATAGTTTCTATCACAATTTCTTAGATCTATAAATTTAGAAATGTTTTATAGATTCCAAAATATAATGATTTTTAAATTGTCTCAAAATATTCATTTTATAATATAATATAAATTTGTATATTAATTATATATTGTTATGTTATATTAACATGTTATGTTATGTAATATAATGTAATGTATATTATATTATATTTATTATATTATATTATATTAATGTGATTCTATATGATGTGAAGGAGAGTAAGGTAGGCCATAGTAGTACTAAAAGTACTGGATGGGTTAAGTAGCCATGTGGGCTACTGATTTTCTGGGAAGGAGAGAGGTTTATTTAGGTGTGATTACAAATTATTGGACCTTTCCCATGTAACTAGTTTAATTTTAAGAAAACATTTCTCTCAAAATATGGAAAAGGAGTGACTTGCATAACTTTTCAGGTATAAGAACTACTCCAGAGATTTTATTTGCTTTTTGTCTGCATAAGATGATTGGGCAGGCAGAGCTGGTAGCGTGGGAATGAGAACTAATGCTTCAGGATGAACTAAATAGGTCAGCTGAAAAGCCTCTCAGTTGGGAAAAGGGAGTTTTTACTGTAAATTGTCTCCCATATCACTTTAATACCAAACACTCTTTGTTACATCTTACCTAGACTAATTGTTCTCAAAGGTAGATTAATTTTCTGAAGAATACCTTTGATCAAGGAAATCTTCTGTCAAGAAACTTCAATAATTTTCATTGTATATTGAACACCGTAACAGACACTGCTCTTAACGCCATCCCAGACCTACCAGTCATGGAGGAGCTAGACACCCCACCTACTGCGGCAGAGCTCGGCAAAGCCATCAACCGCCTCGCTTGCGGGAAAGCACCAGGAAGCGACGGAATCCCTCCAGAAATCCTAAAGAGTGGGAAACCAGTCCTGCTACAGCCGCTCCACCATCTACTCTGTCTCTGCTGGAAGGAGGGTTACATCCCCCAGGATATGAGAGACGCCAATATTATCACCATGTACAAGAACAAAGGAGACCGCAGCGACTGCAACAACTACCGGGGCATCTCTCTCCTCAGCGTCGTCGGCAAAGTATTTGCCCGGGTCGCTCCTGCCCGCCTGCAGACCCTTGCTTCCCGCGTCTACCCAGAGTCCCAGTGTGGCTTCAGAGCTGGCTGATCAACAGTGGACATGATCTTCTCCCTACGCCAGCTGCAGGAGAAGTGTCACGAGCAGCATAAACCACTCTACCTCGCCTTTATCGACCTCATGAAGGCGTTTGATCTGGTCAGTCGAAGCGGACTCTTCAGCTTGCTACGGAAGATTGGCTGTCCACCACATCTGCTTGCTGTGGTCATGTCCTTTCACGACAACATGCACAGCACGGTGTCCTACAACGGCGCAACCTCTGAGGCCTTCCCAGTCAGCAGCGGAGTAAAGCAGGGCTGTGTCCTCGCGCCTACGCTGTTTGGAATCTTCTTCTCCATGCTCCTCCAATACGCCTTTAAGGACTGCAGCGAGGGTGTCTTCATTCACACCAGATCCGATGGCAAGCTCTACAACCTGGCCCGTCTACGAGCCAAGACCAAAGTCAAAGAGGTGCTCATCCATGAGATGCTCTTCGCCGACGACGCAGCCTTGACATCACACTCCGAAGAGGGACTCCAGCAGCTAGTCACTTGCCTTTCCCACGCATGCAAGGAGTTCGGACTAGCCATCAGCCTGACGAAGACAAACGTTATGGCTCAAGGCACGGGGACTACCCCATGCATCACCATCGACGGATACACCCTGGAGGTTGTCAACGACTTCACTTACCTCGGGTCCACCATCTCGAGCTCTCTGTCACTTGACTTGGAGGTCAACCGGAGAATCGCCAGGGCAGCCACAGTTATGGCCAGACTGAACCGGCGAGCGTGGAACAATTCCAGCCTCACTGAGAAAACCAGACTGCGCATCTACCAAGCCTGCGTACTCAGCACTCTCCTCTAAGGCAGCGAGACGTGGACCACCTACGCAAGGCACGAAAGGAAACTCAACAGCTTCCACATGAGGTGCCTGCGACGCGTCCTGCATGTCGCCTGGCAGGATAAGGTTCCCAACACCGAGGTGCTGAAGCGAGCCAACATGAGCAGTTTGCATGCAGTTCTTAGTGAGAGACACCTCAGGTGGCTTGGCCATGTCAAAAGAATGGATGCAGGCCGTATTCCCAAAGACCTCCTCTACAGCGAGCTAGCAGAAGGCCAGAGGATGACAGGGCGCCCAAAACTGCGGTTCAAAGACATCTGCAAAAAGGACATGACACAATGCTCCATCAATCTCAACACATGGGAAGTTCAAGCAGACGACCGCCTAGCCTGGAGGCTCGTGGTCAGGCAAGGTACGTCACGCGCAGAGGCTGCGCGCAACGAGGAGGCGGTCCAGAAAAGATCGAGGCGGAAGCAGCGTCAACAGCAGCAACAACAGCCATCTGCCTTCACCTGTAACAAGTGCGGCAGGGATTGTCACTCCCGAGTCGGACTGCACAGCCATTCTCGGCGGTGCAGATAGACTCTCAAGAAGCTACGCCATCGTCTCTCGAGACGGACGGCTGCTGATGCCGATATTGAACAAAGGTAAAAATTGGGATTAGATTTATTGAACTTCTATACATGTATCATTTAACCTTTATCAAAACTCTATAAAGTAGATATTTTTGTGTGGAAGAGAATCCTCCACTTCAACGAAAGCAAGCAACTTGACAGGGTTTTACCTCTCTATCAGTGGGAACCTCTGTGAAAGCAGATACTTGTTTATCTTGCTCAAGTTGTATCTCTGCTACATCAATTTTCTAGACATATTTGTTGAATAAGTAAATTATATAAGACTTAATTTATATTTGCTCCATTGGCCCTTACTCTATTTCATGAATTCCTTACCTCAACTTAATCACTGTCTATTATGTGTGTATAAAAATTATATAGACAAGATTGGGAGAATATTTGACTATTTTTTTTCTTAAAGGGATTTACTTAAGCTTTGCTGATGCAATTTGTTCACTAGTATTTTGATTCAGGTCAAAGAGTTTCAAGATATGTTTCATGAAACATATATATCTCTCGAGACGGATGGCTGCCGACGACGACGAATATTTAAATTAATACAGGGACGTAAAGGCACACTCAAAGTAATTGAAATTCAGAATCCTTCCAGAAATTTTTAGTTTTCCTTGTTCTTCAATAGTTGTTTTACCTAAAGAAAAACCAGTGACAATTATAGTAGCAATTCACATCTATTAAATCTTGACAAAGTATTCAACTTAGTTCATAAGGACAATAATTACCTTTCTCTTTGTATTCATATTGTCATTTTGAATTACAAGAACATGTAAGCACACAAATGGGTATAAATAGCTGTGCATATAGGGAAAAAACACAACTGGCATTTGGTAAGCATACATACAACCCAGCTAGAGAAATCAAAAAAGTAAATGGATAAATTGAAGCAGTCCTCATATTGTTAAAATACGTATTCTGATTTAGTGGGTCTGGAGCATTGGCCTGAGATTATGCATTTTAACAAGTTTTCTGGTGTGGCTGATGCTGTTGGTCCTGGGACAATTTAAATAGCAAGATATCAGCTTATTTACTATTATCTTTCACAGTATCATAAGCATTAGTAGTTGTGTTTTAAGAGAACAGGGAGTTAGCTTGTGAAGTATAAGTTTAAGAAAATTTATCCATTATAATTATATTTGGCAAGTAGCTAGAGAGTGTAAAAATGAGTCCCTGTTATCTAGATTTCTTACTGAGTACACAACATCGTCGGCAGCTGTCCGTCTCGAGAGACGATGGTGTAGCTTCTTAAGAGTCTATCTGCACCGCTGAGAATGGCTGTGCAGTCCGACTCGGGAGTGACACGGTATCTGTCTCCTCCCGTGTTGAATCAACATCTTGCGATGATGCTGGAGTGTCCTCTCCAGTGAAGCTGAAGCTACAGAGCCTGGGCAGGGTGATATGGAGGGTCTGCTGTTGCCCATGCAGCAGACCCCCCCTCTCTTCGCAGCTGAAGGGTCCAAGGGAAAGACGGAGTCAATACAGCTTGGCTTCACGTGCGCCGCAGGAGTTGCCGGTGTTGACTACAACGTCAAACCGCCTTAGGGACTCCGGCTCCGGATTTCCTGTCGGGGTTTACTCCCTTAGCCTTTCCCCTGAAGAGGTATGCCGCAAGGCAGCGGAGGTTTTTTGGAGTCAGAGTTTTCCTTCTCTGATGTGCCCTGACTGGCAGATCGAACCAGCGACACTTAGCTCGCAGGCCGACGCTCAATCCACTGAGCCAAACCAGCCAGGGGCAGAGTACACAACAAAGACACTATAAAATGTGTGGCTAATCAATACCATGTAACCATAAACCTCACCAATGTTATTAGTAAATATATTTAAATATGTTGACAATATATAAATATTGAAATGTCCTTTATAATAGTAGTCAGGATAACTTTTAGTGTATTTCTATAATTATAGAAGTGAAATAAATTATTGAGGAAAAATTGAAATATCTCCACAAAATTTTCACCAAATTTCTAGTACCTAACTCTAATACAACCAGTTGTTTTCCTAATGAGTGGTATTTTCTAAGAGCAAGCATCTGTGAGTGCTGAAGAATGCAAATACTATTCTGGGTCAAGAGATACATCTTAATTCATAATCAGAAAAGAATGTGAAATGAGTAACAAACAGTAATGTCTACACACATGTGAACAAAGTTTAAGGTTCTAATAAAACAGAGTTGGTTTTATATATACTTAATGAACTGTAATAGCAATGCCAATATTTATCATAATAGCTGTGTGGAAAAATGGTGTAGTGGAAAGAATAATAACTAATGAATTAAAAGACCTAAATTTCCATTCAAGATATGTGGCTCTGTAACAGGTGTATACCTCTTACCATCTATCAGCCTCAGTATTTGCATTCACAAAACCAAAGGGAACAACTACAAGGTTTCTTGTACTTGTGACACTGTAATTCTATGGAATTTATGAAAAATTCTATGCCTACTCTGGTAAGAAGTATACCTAACAATGACATAACTTTATCTGTAAAACCATGGTTATTTTTTCCCCTCAAAAACTACATTCTCCTTTTTTTATTTGATTTGTATACTATTTCACCCTTATCAATGGTGAAAGATAGATATAAAATATCTGTTACACTTCCCTTCTCTTTATACAATGCAGTAAGAAAGTTACATGAAGACACAAAATATAAGGTAACGGATGAGAAGTGTTCAATAGATAGTTCTGATTATTGAATACCCAGAATTTAAATGCAGCCTGATTGGCTGTTTGTTGAGAGGATCATGGAATATTCATATGAAGGTTTTAAGAGTCTGCTCAGAGTCCTAGAAGACATGAAGGAATTTAATATGCAGAGAGGGGAGGGAAGATATTCTAAGTTAGAGGAATAACACACTTTAGAGGTCTGTTTAAGGAAATAACCCTTAAATATTATTCTCACAGGCCACATTTATCTCTTCATTCCTCTACTCCTTTGCCTCTTTTGTTTCATGAAATTTAACTTTTATCTTCAAAGCCAAGTTATCTATAATTTTTTAAATTTAAAATCTCACATTAGCTAGCTCCAAGCCATTGATTGTTAGAGTGTGTTTCCATCCAATGAAAATAGGTATAACAATTCTATTGTAAGATTTAGCTATGTACAAAGTAAAATCATCAAAAAGTTAGGATGGGATAAAGGGTGTAGAAAATAACATTGAATATTGAGCTAAAATTTTCAGGAAATGAGACAGTTACCCCTAGGATCAGTAGATTACTCATAACAGCATAATCTCAACCCAGATGATTCAAAGTTGGAAGTTTTAGGAAGGAAAGAAGAGGACATTTGCCATTCTCCAGGTTCAAGGGTAAGGAGAGAAATCTAGAGGCATTCTCTGGCAATGCCAATCCAGAAAAAGGGTTCAGAGGTGAGAGAGGTGTGGGAACAGATTAGAATTAACTGATGCATTAAAGTGATTAAAATTTTAGACAAAGATTGAGAATTTAGGGGATCTAGCTGATGAGTGACTAGAGAGGCCCAAGGAAAGAGATTCTGATTGCTAATAAGTAGAGTTTATGGAACTAGAAAAGGGAATTTACAGAGCTGTATAGACTTGACAGTATGAAGGTTATTAATGACTTATGTTTATATAAATTTTCTTAGTAATGGGATTAAAAATCCAGTTGAGTGGTAAAGAGGAAGTTGAGGGGTGAGAAAAAAAAAAGACAATGACTGTGGCCCATACTTGAAAGACTGCTTTTGAAAGGCACAGAGAAAGGGGGCATTAGAGGAGATGTGAGGAATTTTTTTTTAACTGGAAGGATAGAGAATATGTTTAAAGCCTGATATAAATTATCTTTAAAAAAAATAAATAAACACCCTATTTAGGAGAAAGAGATTAAATAACAAGAGAGAGGTTTCTGAATTGATGAGAGAAGCTAGACTCCAAAGCCCAACTGTTTGAATTAGGCTTTGCTTGAATGAACTGCACTCTACTCAAGTTCTTTATACTCTTTTTATTTAACTCTAAGAAAAACCCAATGATGTAGGTACAATTATAAGCCTTGTTTTATACAGGAAACTGAGTCAAAGAGAAGATAAAGTAAAAATGTACCCAGTGTCACACAATCATGAGTGGCATAGTGATGATTCAAATATAAGTGGAATAAGTGTTTGGCACTTTCTGGTCTTGTTTTGCCTTTCCCAGAATTAAATCTTACCCTCTTAGGGAGTTGGAGGTGGTGAAAATCAGTTTTTCAGTGTTCTCAGTCTGCCACACCTAGTATAATGCTTCTGCTCTATGAATGGAGACTTGGTGAGGGGAGGGGAGCAGGTCCTCTTGTTCACACTTTCCTGAAATAGAGCTTCTGCAATAATGAACTGGTGGAGACATAAAGCACTGCTGATAGTCTGCCCCTCTTGGGTGAAACCATAACCTGAGACTGGCAGCTAGCAGGTGAAGGAAATCCAGTGTTCTTGGCCATTCTTTCCTGCAGTGCAGTGCCTATGGCTGACCTTCCATAACGCAGAGTTGTGGAGGTAAAGGAGCTGGTTGTGGCTCTAATACCACAGACTCTGAATGTTCTTCCTGAGACCCAGCAGACTTTTTTTGAATGACTGTTTCTCCCTATGCTATATGTCCTTAAGACAATTTCTAGAGACCTTAATAATCGATTGTTTTATAATTTTCACTAAATTGTTGTTTTTCTGGGAGGAGTTCTGTCAAACTTTTGCTTCATTAGCCACTGGTCAATTAGTTTTTGATAAAAGTCACAAGGTTGTTCAATGAGTTAAAAAGAAATTCCTTCTAACAACTGGTCACAGAGCAATTAGATATTTATATATTAAAAATCCTCAATAATTAACTCACATCATATACAAATATTATCTTGAAATGGATGATAGCTCTAAATGTAAAATCTAAAACTATAAATCTTCTAGAATATTTAGAAGAAAAAATTTGTGACTTTGGGTTAGGGGACAATTTCTTAGATAAGTCCCCAAATCATGAAGCATAAAAGAAAACAGTTCTACATTGTTCTTTATAAAAAATTAAAACTTCTGTTTAAATGCTATTGCAAGGAAAATGAAATGAAAAGCCATGAACTAGGAGAACCTCTTCATAAAGCATAAATGAGAATATATAACAAATCTTTACATAAGGCCAGGAACCTAATTTAAAAATGGAAAAAAAATGAACAGATGCTTCACAAAATAAGATATAAGCATGGCCAAGAAGCCCACTATAAGTTGTTCAACTTCATTAGTCATCAGAGAACTGCAAATTAAAACCAGAATGGGATACTATGTACTATAAACACACTATAATGGCCTTACATATCTTGGAGAGGATGTAAAACAACTGGAATTCTCATGTATTACTGGTGCTACAACTTTTAGGAAAACACTTAATAATTTCTTATAAAGTTAAACACTCACATTTTGATATAGTAACACCATTCTAAGATATTTATCCAGAGGAATGAAAATACATAAATATACAAAGACTTGCACATGACCATAATAGTAGCTTTCCTCCTAATCTAAATGTCCAGCAACAAATAAGTCACTAAACCAAATATGGTATATCTATTCAATAAAATACTCCTTAGTGATAAATAAATGCATGATATATGAATAAATCTCAAAATTATTATCTTGAGTCAAAGAGACTGTCACAAAAAAACATTGTGATTCCATTTATATACAATTTTTTTGGGGGGGGCGCTTTTTATTTTTTATTTATTTATTTATTTATTTACAAAAAATCACTTTTAATTTTCAGTTACAGTTGACATACATTATTATATTAGTTTCAGGTGTACACTCCAGTGATTAGACATTACATAATTTAATAAGTGATCATCCATATAAATCTCACACCCATCTGACACCATACATAGTTATTAGACTATTATTCACTGTATTCCCTATACTGTACTTTACATCCCCATGACTATTCTGTAACAACCAGCGTGTACTTCTTAATATCTTCTCCTATTTCATTTTTTCCTTAAATGAAAATAAACGGTTGATGGGACAGCCAACCGACCTGGAGTCTGCAAGATCCTTCCCCATGTGGGAAGACCACCCTCCCCTCCACACCCCCACTCTTATTAGGGATTTCTGGACCCAAGGGTAGGTAGGACGATGACCATGTCCAGCTTGAAGCAGCTAGAGGAGCTCGAGACCTTCGCCCATTGTCCTTTATAAGATTATAAAGGGTCTTAAGTCTGAGAGGGAGGGATTGTTATTTTTTATTGTTAAAATAATTAATTAATTAATTAATTCTAAAGTGGCAAAACTAATCTATGGTGACAGGAAGCATATCAATGGTTATCTGTGGCTGAAGTTAGAGGATTAATTGCAAAAGACATGAGGGGACATTTTATAGAGATGGAAATGGTCTATATCTTGGTTTGGCATGGATTACATTGGTGCCTACTTTTACAAGACTCATTGAACAATATACTTAAAATTGAGACATTTAAATAAAAAATTTTACCTAACTAAATTGATTAAATAAATAGTAATATGCTCTAGGTATTAAAAATTACAGTAAGATAATTACAAACTTTATTTAATATATTGAAGTTTGATGCATTTTTCAAATGATATTTAATAGAACAAAAGACACAACAGCACAAATAAGTTCAGAATAGCTACAGCCATGAAAATCTACTTATTCAAAGTTAAGTTACAATCATGTAAATATAAAAGTTGTATCAAACCATTACACATTTGAGTGACTCACGAACATTTGGTGATAAAAAGGTGAATAAATAAATTAAAAGAGTGTTTATCTGCAGCATGTTGTCATGAGGGAAATTTCTTAATTAGAGTTCTATAAACTCAGTTTATGGTTCAATAGTAATATGCACCTGTGACTTGGAGTTTTGTTTGCATGATAAATACCTTCAGTTTATTATGTGTCTGATTATTATGTTACTTTTATTTTCACTTCAAGCCTTTATAAATTGCCTAATAATTTTAAATGTATATTTTTCTGAAGTATATAATTAATATATTTTGCAATCAAATTTATAAAATCCAGAAACTACATGTAGATTGTTACTGGAAGGTTTGATTATTTGTCCCTCTAGATGAATATACTTTGAGCAAGCCATCTATTCCCTGATGGTGGTTCTTGTTCTATTCTTTTTCTTATTATAATATTCATATATAAAAAATAGTTTTTTAGATTCATTGCCCTTTCTCACTTAGAAGAAGTATATCTGGAAAATAATCATTTACTCTAAGAAGGAATAAGGACATGCTAAAACATGAATGTAGTAGCTGAGAACACAGTTCTAAAATTGGTATAAATATTTAGGCTGTAACAGTATTATTTAATATTACTATTTAATATGCCAAGTTATTCTTGCCCTGGGATTATATCTCTTGCCCCTCAAGCCTGAGTTAGAGGTTGTCTGGGTTATTCTGATACCTTATGTATAGCTTGTTCATCACAATTCTCATACTTCATTATAATTATCCTTTAAAGAGTCTGTATTTTCATGAGGCTATGAAGGTAGTATTAAAGTTTTTGTTTATTTGTTTGGTTTTGTTTTTAGATCTCTACTTTTATAACTACTACCAGGTCAATGGTCTGGACCATTGAACTAGTGTTCATTTCTTTCTGAATTCCTGGGACAGAAGCCTGTAGAATAAAGACGCCATAGCCCAACTAGAGTATACTTATTTTGAGGTTTGTTTAAGGGTTTCTGCTATTGAAATTTACTATCCAAATACATGATCATGGAGTTATGAATGCTAATGCTAATATCAGTTATCAAGTAAAACCTTCCCTCTGCACCTTTACCATAAATTCCGTGTAAGGTGATCACAAGTATTTGTAATTTTATTTTTTACTATAATAGGAAATAACATGGATATAGTGTCTTACTTCATTTAGTAGAGGAACCATAGAGTAATACAATAATTATTTTCCTTTATAATTGTAATATCTAGAGTTCATCTGACCATATCTTCACAAATTATTAAAATAAAAATCTTGTGTCTCTAAAATAGTATTACCATAGCTTTTGAAGCATATTAATGAATTAATTATATGTCACAACTTTTATACAATGGTTCAAATCTCTAAATAGTAATCACAGGTGAAGTAATAAACACTGACTATTATTGGTCCAATGAGTATGGTGGTTGGTATTGCCTAATGGTTTAAGAGCATGACCACTGAAACCAGGCATGTGTAGCTGCTCATTTGCATTATGTCACATACCAGCCATGTTAACTCAAATAAGTTACATAGGCATTCTGAACCTTAGACTCTGTAAAATGAGAAAATAATAGAGCCTATTTCTTACAATCATTGGTAGTATTGGAAGGTTAAATATAGTGAATTAAAGCATTTGGCACAACACCTGACAGTGAGTGCTCCATAATTCTAGTGTTCATTGTTATTGTTTTAAAAATATTTTATACAAAGTTGACATAAAGGAAAGGGCAAAAAATATATAAATAAAAGGGCATATACAAAAGTTTAATCCATTATTAAAAACACCAGTGTTAAGAGAAAGAATCCCTGGGCCAAAAGAAGGAGCAATGATTACAACTCAGAAGCCTTTGCTTGTATCTTCCTGATCACAATCCACTTCCTCTAGCTTTCATAATTATTGTCTTGCATGGAAATTATTTTCTTGATGTGTTTGAGTTTTACTATCCATGTATGCATTTCTAAATAATACTGCTTGCTTTTTATCTTTATAGAGTGAAGAAATATCTAAAGTCAACAACAACAAAAAACAAACAAACAAACAGACATCTAATTAGTAAAATGGACAAAGTACATGAAAAGACATTTCACTAAGAAGGATAACAGATACCAAATAAGCATACAAAAAGATGCTCAACATCACTAACCTTTAGGAAGTTAAATATTAAAACTATTATAAGATATCATTATACAACCATTGCAACAGCTAAAATAAAAATAATGACAGTTGCAATTTCTGGTGAGGATATGGAGAAAATAGATTTTTCATCCATTGTAGGCACAAATATAAAATGGTTAAGCCACTTTGAATAACTTGGAAGTTTATTTAAAAAATAATCTCAATACATTTCCACTTAGCAATGTACATATTTATCCTGGAGAAATGAAAACTTACATCTATACAAAAATCTGTACATGATTGTTCACAGTAGTTCTATTTATTATAGCCCTAAACTGGAAATTACCAATTGTCCTTCTATATGTGAATGCTTAAATAAACTCTTGAATAACCATACCGTAGAATACTACTTGGCAATAAAAAAGAATAAACTATCAATACACATTATCAACTTGAATGGATCTTAAGAATATTATGCTGACTGAATAATCCAAGGTCAAGGTCACAAACTATTTGTATTACATTCTCAAAACACAACATAAATTTTTTTAAAAAATTGTAGTTGCCAGGGATTAAGAATAGTAGGAGAAATTGGTGTGAGTGTGACTTTAAAGTAGTAACTTACACAGGATATTTCTGTGTGATAGAAAAGTTTTGTATCTTAATTGCGGTGGTTGTTACACAACTATAAATGACATAAAAATATACAAACGTATCATCCCAATGTCAGTTTCTGAGTTTTGATATTGTACTACAGTAACATAAGATGTAACCATGGGGAAAAACTGATAAAGGGTACACAATACATCTATGTAATACCTTTGTCTCACCCATATAAAGGTAGGCAAGTGGAAAACAATAACTAAAGAGAAGATGTAATAATGTAAATCAAAACCAGAGCTTAATTTCAAATACATGAAGATAATTTTTTATTTAATAGTAAATATAAATGAAATCCACACTCCGGTTTAAAAGAAAAGATTATAAGAATGGATTCAAAAAGCAAGATGAAAGTTTAAATTTATTTTTTAATAAAACATTTTAGTTATAAAGATACAAACAGGATGATATAAAAGGATTTCCCTCTGATAACATTTTGCTTCAACCTACAGAACTTATTTTAACATTTCTTGTTCTGTGGCTGTGCAGGAGTTGAACTCATTTTAAATTTGTATTTCTGAATATCTTTATATTTTACCTAGAATATTTCAAGGGTATTTTCATTAGTAGAATTCTAAGTACTTTTTAAAACTTCAACACATCCAAAATATTATTTCATTGATTTTTAAAATTTCATTTGTCCTAATGAAAAGTCAGCTGAAATTCTTACCAGTGGTTCCTACTATATTTCTTTTTTACTCAGATGTCTTTGGGAATATCTCTTTATTTTAGTCTTAACATTTAAATATAATGCACCCAGGTTTTTCTTGTATTTACTTGTTTGGGTTTATCTAAGCTTCTTAGATCTTTGGTTCAGGTTAAATTAGGAAAATATTGGACATTACCTCTTCAAATATTTACTTTGTCTCATTCCTGGTCACTTGTTTTTTCAACACACATTCTACATATATATTAGACTAATCTTGTTCAATTTCTGGTTCCCTATTCCTTTTCTTTCTTTTTTTTTTGGTATATTTCTTTTCATGAAGTTTGCATTATTTTTATTGACTTATTCTGATGTTCATGAATTTTGTTCTTCTAATTTATTCATGGTACTGAATAATCCCATTATAGACATTGTCATCTACTATATTTTCGGTTTCTAACATTTCCATTTGGCTCTTATTTATTATTTGCATCCCATTATGAAATTCTTTTAACACATGTTGTTCACCTTTTCCACTGGATCTTTTAATATATAAACATTAGTTATTTAAAGAAGCTATCTGACTACATCTTGGTCCAAGTCTGAATTAGGAATACTGGTCTGATTCTGATGACTACTTTACCTTTTAATAACGTATCAAATTGTTGGTTGTTTTGTATGTCTTCTAACTTTTTATTTAATGCAGGGCATGCCATGTAAAAATAGTTTGGTTGAGGTCAGTAACATTGTTTCTAAAAAATGCACATGCCTCTGCTTCTGTCAGACTGTTACTTTAAAGGGTTGACTCAGTATTTTCTGTATTTGAGCTGGATTGGTCTTGTTGCTTTAGCTGCATTAAGTACATTACAGGCTTCAAACATCCCAGTGGTGAACTGTTGGTATCTTGTGCTATGTGTGAGGCCTAGAATGCTACAGGGTTTCTCTTAGTGTCCCTGTTCTACCTTTCAATTTCATCAGATTCTTAATGCCTGTGTAATGCTCCTGTCCCTGGGACCATGATATACAGTATTGTTATTGCTTCACACTCAATTGAAGTTTCATTGTGGGAGCAGATGTATTTTATAGTTATTCTGCTTTTGCCATAGTCTTAGGTGTGCTCTTTGCATGTAAACTGCAGGGATAAATCTTTTTCAGCTTTTCTGCCCTTCCTCAAATGCATGTAATCTTTACCTCCTACTCAGTCCAGAGTTTAGAGACCAAGCAAATTTCCTGCTCTTCCTCAGTGCAACCACTCTACATTTTATATCAGTGCAGGGTCTAGGTAAATGGGATACCTGTTCTTCCATCTTTCCTCACCCCATTACCCTGGTGGCAACAGAATCTTCCTTGTATTAGTGCAGGATGATAGAAATGAATGAGTGCATTTCTTACCCCACCATTACCAGTAGCTGGCTATGTCAGTAGAGAGTACAGAAATGGAGCAGATCTTGCTTCTCCTCTAGTAGCAGTCCACCTCTTCTTGAAATAAGTAGTCTTGGGTGTGGGAGAGTTATGAGCCCTTCCCCTAGTGGCAATAACATGTGTCTCACATCAGAGGAGCATACAGGGTAAGGACATGCTTTCTACTTCTTCAGTGGGAGTTAACCACTACTTTGTATTCAGGTGGGGTCCAGAGCACAGACAGATTTCTCTAAATTCTACTGATCTCCTCAAAACTAGGCTGAGCCTATAAAAATGGTCCACAGAAGGGGTGTGGTTAATAAACTTCCTTACCCTGCCCCCAGTTGTTCTCATGGAAACTTAGTAGAAGCCTACAGAAAGGTATAAGTGAGTGGGTAGCAGAGGCAGATTTAACGGCGAGCGCACTGGGTGCGCACCCTGGGCCCCGACTTCTGAAGGGCCCCACAAAACCATGTATTTTTATTTTCCAGGTCTCTCTTTCTTTTTTAAGGGGCCCAATATTTTCTTCTTCACCCGTGGCCTCAACCAACCTTAATCTGCCTCTGGTGGGTACTGATTCTCCTTGTGCTTGGGGATCTTAGGAATCCTAAAGAGTTATGATGGTTTATTCAAACTTTAAAAATTTTTTAAAAAGTCAGTTTTTCTTGTTACCTGCTCTATAGTGTTTATTTCCACTGATGCTCTGCCAAAGGTATATTAATACATGCTATTCTCCTCAAGGGGACTGTCACCTCTTGGATTTCAGTTTGCCAGTTTGCTTTGAGACCTCAGCTATTGGAATTGGATGTGCACTGAATAATTATGATTGTGTAGGTTATCTGTCTTATTGTTATCTCATGAGTGATGTTCTCTTGCATTTTTCTATACAATGTGGTAATAAAACTCAGCCTTCACAGTGATGGTAGTTGTGCATTTAAATTATTGCATTGATAAGAGTAAAACAATTTTGGTCTTTGGATGTGAGGATATTTTTAAATGACTACATGTTACACCCCCCTCTTTTGCATAAAACATGCTTCTTTATTCACGCTGCTGTCTGTAATTTATATATGACAATTTTCTTTAGACTTCTGGCTGATAGCCAATAATTCTGTCGGGGGGGGGAAATATAGTAAACTCTGTACATGTAGTAGGACAACCTTCAGCACTATAGGATCAAACAAATACAGGAATCTGGGGAAATGCTAAATGCTTTTTGTATAAATGTTACTTTAACATCAACAGTGAAGAGAACTAATGGCAGTTATATGATTCTTCTAGACATATTTGGTCCAAAATAGAAGTTATCCAGGAAAACTGGCCCACCCCCTTTAAGGTTTCCGGAATTTTAACTGATGAACAGTCCCATTAAACTAAAAATAGAACTCTCCTAGCTATTTTCTTTGACTTTCTCCTCTTCTTTTACTTTTAAGGCAACCAGATCTAATTAAAGAAAACATTAACTAAGTAAAATGCCATGCCTACCATTGGTGGAGGACTGAGCTTTGTAAAATCACATAGCCTTCTTAAGACTCACTTGCTTAATACCCAGAAGGACTAAATTTCCCTACTCTAACAATTTTAATAGAGAAATTACAATGGATATATGTTACCTGTATTGAACAATAAATGTGTGTTATTATTGCCTAGCCTAATTTGCTGCTGAATAAAGATTGATTTGGGGGAGAGGTAAGATGGTGGAGGAGTGAGGAGAGGTTGCGGTTTTAGGCTCCGGAGACCCGTCTACAGTTTGGTCTAATTGCAGACAGAACATCTCAGTGAGCAGCTGGACATTGGCGGGAGTTGAGCCAAGGCACTGCTGGATTAGAGAAAATCCATCTGGGAACAACCTGTTTAGTGAGGATAGCGGAGAAAAAGGGGACGAAACGGGATTCCTGACTGGGGCGGCTGCCCGAGCTGTGGCGGGAAGCACACAAAGGATTTTTGGCGACCACAGGCTACCCCAGAGAGGAGTCAGGCGGAGAGCGGATCTCTGCCCGCTGGCAGAGATGGGACTCGACCAAGTGGCATTGGCGCTGAAGGACAGGAGACAGCGTGCTACCGGGCAAGTGAGAACATAATTCTCCTTTATATTTTTCTCTAGTGGATGGTGGAGACGGGAGGAAAGTTTGGGTGTGGTAGGCCGTTCTGGAGGAGCCCAGGCGCAGGGGCGCGCTAATCCACTCCTCAACCCTACCATTGGGTCGCGGGGGCGCACATAGGGAAGTGCTCTCATTCACTGGCCCAGGTGCGCGGGGCCGTGAGTCCAGGCGTCCCTCGGACATTCCCCAACGGACATAAGATCAGTGCCCCAACGGGCACAGGGAGGGCCCACTGAACACGCAGAGGACTGTGCACAGACACCCCTAGACAGCTCCCGTGGGCGCAGGGCCCCAGGCCGGAAAGCAGACCACTAGCGCAGGCTCTGTTTGTGCCCGCCCAGACGGGTGAGGGAAGGCGGGCGGCTGCAGCACGGGAACAGCGAGAGGCGGCGACCCACGGACGCTCGATTCCACTGAGCGCAAGTGTCCCTGGCCCTGCCCTAAGTGGCGAGAGACCAACTCCCGGAGCTCGGCTCAGCGGGACTGAGGGCACGGGGCAGCGTGCGAGCGTGAAAGCACCTCAGCCCGGGGTCAGTGGGAGCTCTCTGGCCGCCTGTGCGGGCAGGGTCACCTTGGCGCAAACGGGGAACCGCCGCGGCCCAGCGAAAGAAGGAGCCAATCCCGGGGAAAGCGCTCGGGCCGTCCGCGCGGGCAGGGTCACCTCGGCGCGAACGGGGAACTGCCGCGCCCCAGCGAAAGAAGGAGCCAATCCCGGGGAAAGCGCTCGGGCCGTCCGCGCGGGCAGGGTCACCTCGGCGCGAACG
The DNA here is from genome assembly GCF_987537825.1 of Furipterus horrens. NCBI lineage: Eukaryota > Metazoa > Chordata > Mammalia > Chiroptera > Furipteridae > Furipterus > Furipterus horrens. The sequence goes on along the minus strand of NW_028327172.1, from coordinate 76,563,737 downwards.
GGGAACTGCCGCGCCCCAGCGAAAGAAGGAGCCAATCCCGGGGAAAGCGCTCGGGCCGTCCGCGCGGGCAGGGTCACCTCGGCGCGAACGGGGAACTGCCGCGCCCCAGCGAAAGAAGGAGCCAATCCCGGGGAAAGCGCTCGGGCCGTCCGCGCGGGCAGGGTCACCTCGGCGCGAACGGGGAACTGCTGCGCCCCAGCGAAAGAAGGAGCCAATCCCGGGGAAAGCGCTCGGGCCGCCCGCGCGGACAGAGACACCTTGGCACGAACGGGGAACCACCGCGGCCCGGCAGCAGTGGGCTCCAACCGCGGGGCAAACTCTCGGGCCGTCAGAGCGCGCAGGGGCTTACGCGCAAGGGCACCTCAACTGGCTACAGCGGGCAGCAAGGTAGCGCGCCGCGCCGGCAACCGAGGGCGCGCACCATAGCGGCAACCGGGTGCGCACACCAGTCCGGCAAAAGAACAAGAACCTCTGACCTGCCACACTAGACCAGCTGCGGACCCAGAAAAAGAAGGCAACACACCAAGGCTAAAACGGAGTAAAAACATCGTTTTTTTTTTCTCCAAATTTTTTCTCCCAAATTTTTTCTCCCTTGTTCTTTCTTTCTTCTTAATAATTTCTTTTCTTTCCTTCTTTCTTTATTCTTTTCCTGGGGTTTTTTTGGGGGGGGTTTTGGGGGGTATATATATATATATATATATATTTTTTTTTTTTTTGGTTCAATTTTTTTTTCTCTCTCTTTTTTCTTTCTTCTGTATTCTTTCTTTTCTATCTTTCTTTGTTCCTTTCTTGCTAACCTTTTGGGGTTTTTTGGGGGGGGTTGTGGTAAATTTTTTATTTTCTTCTCTTTCTCTCTTTCTTCTTTTCTTTCTTCTATTTTCTTGGGGATTTTTTGGGGGAGTGTTTTTCCTCCACCTCTTCCAATAATAACAAACTTTATCTCTAACGTGTTGCATATAACCTCTCCTTCTCATCCTTTCTCTTTAATAGTGGTTTATTCGTTTGTGTGTCTAGCTTAGCCCCCCTATTACTTTAAATAATACAATATAATTACTATATAAACCCAAATACAATACAATCCCACTTTCTTACTATACTAAGTATTTTTCTATCCTTTTCTTCTATTTTTCTTAACATACAATGTAAATATTACTAACTGGCTTGCACAGTCTCAACTATTATTAATCTATCAACCCCTCTATCAAAAATTATATTTTTCCTCCCCAAAAACAACTCGTATCTATTCTTCTTATAGTATAAAAGCTCAAATCTCTTTACATTTATATTAATACGGGCTAGTTGGCTAACGATAGCAGGATAGAGTGGGGGATACTTTCTGAGGGTGTGGGTCTCCTGCCTGGGCTGTGTGTTTATGTCTTTAACAGCATATCCACATAAGAACTCAAGACAAAGCAGATAGAGTGACTCTCAACCAAGTAGCCAGAAGGAAGATCCTATCAAAGAACATCTGAAATATAACCGAACAGCATAAACAAACGACATAAAGGGTAACTTAAGACCATCAGGCTCAGGATATCAAAGAGACTGCACCACTGAAACTCCCAGACCTTCGATAAAGAATATTACACCACAAAGGAGGGAAGTCAAAGCAGACTACCCCCCCAATAAATAAATAAATAAATAAATAAATAAAAACAAAAAGAATCCAACATGGTAAGACGCAAAAATAACCCCTCAATGAAAAGAAAAGAGGAATCCTCAGAAAGAGAGATAGACGAAATAGACATAGCCCAAATGTCAGACATGGAATTCAAAACAATGGTGGTAAAGAAGCTCAATATACTCGACATCCTTAAAATCAACTATGACAACCTTCAAGGAAGTTACCAGCAGCTCCAAGAAAATTACAGGGAACTGGCAGAGAACTACACCAGCATAAAAAAAGACATAGAAATCGTTAACAAGAACCAGGAAGAACTTAAGAATACAATCTCTGAACTGAAAAACACAGTAGAATCAGTCAAAAGCAGACTAAACGAAGCAGAAGATCGGATTAGTGAGTTAGAAGATAATGTAGAGAAAAACTCCCAGACAATACAGCAAAATGAAAAACGATTGAAAAAATATGAACAAGATGTAAGGGAATTACAGGATAGCATTAGGAAAAATAATTTAAGGATCATCGGAATACGAGAGGAAGAAGAAAAGGAACATGGAATTGAAAATCTGATAGGAGAAATAGTGACAGAAAATTTTCCGAACCTGATGAGAGGAAAAGCTATGCAAGTCCAAGAAGCACTGAGAGTTCCAATCAAGAGGAACCCCCAAAAACCCACTCCAAGGCACATCATAGTTAAAATGGCAACATTCCAAGACAAAGAGAGAATCCTAAAAGCAGCAAGAGAAAAGCAGCAAATAACATACAAGGGAGCTCCGATAAGGCTATCAACTGATTTCTCAACAGAAACATTACAAGCCAGAAGGGAATGGTCAAAAATATTTCAAGCAATGAAAAACAAAGGCCTACAACCAAGAATACTCTACCCAGCAAGGCTCTCATTCAAAATAGAAGGTGAAATAAGGAGTTTCTCAGACAAAGGAAGACTGAAAGAATACATCTCCACCAAACCAGCATTGCAAGAGATGCTAAAGGGACTGTTCTAGGAAAAAACAAGAGAGGAGAGGAACAGAGGTACAAAGGGAAATGAATAAATACACGTCAATAATAACCTTAAATGTAAATGGATTAAATGCTCCAATTAAAAGACATAGGGTAACGGAATGGATAAGAAAACAGGACCCACATATTTGCTGTCTACAAGAAACACACCTCAAAACAAAAGATTTACACAGACTGAAAGTAAAGGGATATAAAAAAATATTCCAAGCAAACGGACCGGAAAAAAAAGCTGGGGTAGCAGTTCTCATATCAGACAAAATGGATTTCAAAGCAAGGACAATAAAAAGAGACAAAGAAGGACATTTCATAATACTTAAAGGAACAATCCATCAAGAAGATATGACTTTGATAAACATATATGCACCCAACATAGGAGCACCCAAATACATAAAGCAAATACTAGAAGACCACAAAAAGGATATCAACAACAACACACTCATAGTAGGGGACTTCAACACTCCATTATCAACAATAGACAGATCATCAAAGCAAAGAAACACCAAGGATATACAGGCATTGAACAACACACTAAACCACATGGATCTAACTGATATATATAGAACTTTTCACCCCAAAGAAGCAAAATATACATTCTTTTCAAGTGCACATGGGACATTTTCAAAGATAGACCACATGATAGGTCACAAAACAAGCCTCAACAAATTCAAGAAAATTGAAATCATATCAAGCATCTTTTCAGATCACAATGCCTTGAAACTAGAAATCAACCTCAGAGGAAAAAATCAAAGACACCCAAACTCATGGAGATTGAATAACATGCTATTAAATAATGAATGGGCTAACAATGACATCAAAGAAGCAATCAAGAAATTTCTAGAAACTAATGATAATGAGCACACAACAACCCAAAACCTGTGGGACACAGCAAAAGCAGTCCTGAGAGGGAAGTTTATAGCAATACAGGCATATCTGAAAAGGCTAGAAGAATCTCAAATAAAAAACCTAACCACAATGCTACAAGAACTAGAACAACAACAACAAACAAAGCCTAGGGCAAGAAGAAGGAATGAAATCAAGATCAGAGCAGAACTAAATGACATAGAGACTAAACAAACAATCCAAAAGATCAACGAAACTAGGAGCTGGTTCTTTGAAAAAATCAACAAAATCGACAAGCCTCTAGCCAGTTTAATCAAGAAAAAAAGAGAGAAGACACAAATAAACAAAATCAGAAATGAAAGAGGAGAAATCACGACTGATACCTCAGAAATACAAATGATAGTTAGAAATTACTTCAGACAACTGTATGACAAGAAATTTGACAATCTAGAAGAAATGGACAAATTTCTAGAAACATACAACCTTCCAAAACTGAATCAAGAAGAAGTGGAAAGTCTCAACAGACCAATAACAAAGAAGGAAATTGAAACAGTAATCCAAAATCTCCCGGCACACAAAAGCCCTGGACCGGATGGCTTGACAGGCGAATTCTACAAAACATTCAGGGAAGAACTAACTCCTATCCTCCTCAAACTGTTCCAAAAAATCCAAGAAGAAGGGAAAATCCCAAACTCTTTCTATGAAGCCAGTATTATCCTAATCCCCAAACCAGGTCAAGACACAACAAAGAAAGAAAACTACAGGCCAATATCACTGATGAACATCGATGCTAAAATCCTCAATAAAATATTGGCAAACAGGATCCAGCAACACATCAAAAAGATCATACATCATGATCAAGTGGGCTTCATTCCAGGGATGCAAGGATGGTTTAATATTCGCAAATCAATAAATATAATACATCACCTAAACAGAATGAAAGACAAAAATCACATGATCATATCAATAGATGCAGAAAAAGCATTTGATAAAGTTCAACACCCATTTATGATGAAAACACTCAGCAAAATGGGAATAAAGGGAGCATATCTTAACATAATTAAGGCTATATATGAGAAGCCTGAGGCCAACATCATACTCAATGGACAAAAACTGAAAGCATTCCCCCTGAACTCAGGAACGAGACAAGGTTGTCCACTCTCTCCACTCCTTTTCAACATAGTGTTGGAAGTCCTAGCCACAGCAATCAGACAAGAAAAAGAAATAAAAGGAATCCAAATTGGGAAAGAGGAAGTGAAACTTTCATTATATGCAGATGATATGATAGTATACCTAGAAAATCCTATAAACTCCACTAAAAGACTACTCAATATAATAAGTGAATTTGGCAAAATCGCAGGGTACAAAATAAATATACAGAAATCCAAGGCATTTCTGTACACCAACAATAAAATAGCAGAGACAGAGACAAAAAAGAAAATACCATTTACTATAGCAACAAGAAAAATAAAGTACCTAGGAGTAAACTTAACCAAAGAGATAAAAGACCTGTACTCTGAAAAATTACATAACATTGAAGAAAGAAATTAAGGAAGAAACAAATAAATGGAAGCAAATACCATGTTCTTGGATGGGAAGAATCAACATCATCAAAATGGCCATACTACCCAAAGCAATTTACAAATTCAATGCAATCCCTATTAAAATACCAATGACATATTTCACAGACCTAGAACAAATACTCCATAAATTCATATGGAACCAAAAAGACCCCGAATAGCAAAAGCAATCTTGAGACAGAAGAACACAGCAGGAGGAATCACAACACCAGATATCAAACAATACTACAAAGCCACTGTAATCAAAACAGTATGGTAGTGGCATAAGAACAGACATATAGATCAGTGGAACAGAATAGAGAGTCCAGAAATAAACCCAGGCCTTTATGTCAACTAATCTTTGATAAAGGAGGAAGGAACATAAAATGGAGTGAGAAGAGCCTCTTTAACAAATGGTGCTGGGAGAACTGGATAGGGACCTGCAAAAAAATGAAACTAGACCACCAACTTACACCACACACGAGAATAAACTCAAGATGGATCAAAGACTTAAATGTAAGCCGTGACACCATAAAAGTCCTAGAGGAAAACATAGGCAAGAAAATATCAGATATCTCACGTAACAATCTCTTCACGGATACATCTCCTAAAGCAAGAGAAATAAAGGAAAAAATAAATAAATGGGATTACATCAAACTGAAGAGTTTCTGCTCAGCAAAAGAAAACAACAGCAAATTGAAAAGGAAACCAACCATATGGGAAAACATATTTGCCAATGACATCACAGACAGGGGACTGATTTCCAAAATATATAAAGAGCTGATACGACTTAACATCAAGAAAACAAACAACCCAATTAAAAAATGGGCAAGGGACCTGAACAAACACTTCTCCGAAGAGGACATACAGAAGGTCCATAGACACATGAAAAAATGCTCAACATCATTAGCCATCAGGGAGATGCAAATAAAAACCACAATGAGATACCACCTTACACCAGTCAGAATGGCCATCATCAACAAATCAACAAGCAACAAGTGCTGGCGAGGATGTGGAGAAACGGGAACCCTACTGCACTGTTGGTGGGAATGCAGACTGGTGCAACCACTATGGAGAACAGTATGGAATTACCTCAAAAGATTAAAAATGGAACTGCCTTTTGAACCAGCGACTCCACTACTAGGATTATACCCGAAGAATCTTGAAACACCAATTCAAAAGAACTTATGCACCCCTATGTTCATAGCAGCACTGTTTACAATAGCTAAGTGCTGGAAACAACCTAAGTGCCCATCTGTAGATGAGTGGATCAAAAAACTGTGGTACATTTACACAATGGAATACTATGTAGCAGAAAGAAAGAAGGAACTCCTACCATTTGCAACAACATGGATGGAACTAGAGAGAATTATGCTTAGTGAAATAAGCCAGGCAAAGAAAGAAAAATACCATATGATATCACCTAATACAGGAAACTAAAGAACAACACAAACAAAGGAACTAAATAGAACAAAAAGCAGAATAGCAGTCAATAGGGGGGAGGGGAGAGGGAGAGAAGGGGGATAAGTAAGGGAAGGGTTTAATTAAAGAGCCTGTATAAAAGACTCATGGACATAGACAACAGGGAGGGATATGATTGCGGGAGAGGGGGTGGGCTGGGTGGGGGAGAGAAATTGGGGGAAAAGGGGACAACTGTAATTGAAAAACCAAAATAAAAAAAAAAAAAAAAAGATTGATTTGGTCCTCACATATACTGTTCCCTGAATAAATGGGGTTTATTTAGGTAGTTTGTCTAATGAGCTGTTATTCCTTTTCTTTTTTTATCATTTATGATTCTTCGAGCATTCTGTCTTTGTATTTATTCAAATGGTTCTCCATTATCCTTAATTGAGGGTGTGCTGCACATGCATTATCATTCAAGAAAGTCTGAACAAATATGCCTGCCCTTAATTTAGATTCAGTGTTTCTATCATTGCCTAAAGACTACAGAGTTTTATAAATAGACATTAATAGGAAATTCGTTAAAGTTATCTTAACATTTCTTTTTAATTATTAAACACTGGTTGACTGTATTAAGACCTGTTTAGTTCATTGCAGTCATTGGTGCCTGGCATTAAAAAAAAGTAGAGTCAAATTTTTTATTTTATGTTTCTTGAAGCTACAACATAGGCACATTCAATTCTTTTACACAATAACAATTACAATTGGGGTTAAATGAGTATGTTAGCCATCACTTCCCTATACAATAATAAATAATGCTCTTGTTAATAAATGTGCTTATTGTTCTTTTGTGTTTTGTGGTATAATCACTACCTTGTTTTTACCATCCAGTTCTAGCTAAGATTTTTAATGTTGTTCTTTCAATCCAGTATACATATATGTGGTAATTTATGAGGCAGTAACATAGAGAAGTTGCCCACATGGTCTGGAGTAAGATTTTCTGAATATACCCACCTATTCAACTGACACAGTTATAAGCCTCAGGTTCTTTAATGCTAAAATGGAGACAACTGTACATTTTTAGAGCTGTTGTGAGAATTGAAAGACACAATGCCTGTAAATCACTTGGCATAATATTTAGCACTAGCCAAAAGAGCTCAAGAAATGGTATCAATGATGATAGTGATTACCGTTATTTCTAATATTGCTATTATATTTCTCAGATTCTAAGTTTCATGAAGTCAGGGAGGAACTGCATTTACACACAGAACTGTTTATCTTGCTCCTTGCCTAATATTTTGTGTTTGATGGTTTCTTTCACCAGATCAGTATTGTCATTCCTACATTGTAACTCGTGTAGGAATGGAACCACATCTATTTATCTTGCTCAATAAATTCACATCACTCTAACAAATATTTCTTAATTTTGCTGCTGATTCAGCTGTCTTGTTTCCCCTAATCTGGTTAGGGATATTCCTGCGTGCTCTCTCATTTTGAACACACTTTAATTCAAAATGAAAGAAAGACCATCAGTGGTTCAATTAAGTTGGCCTAACACAACCTCTGAGCTTAGTTTTTGGATTAACACTGGCACTTTTGCCATTTCATTATTTCCTTGGCTCCTTCTGCTATGTATGATTTCAAGAAGATGATTCCCTTTGGACTTTTGGCTGAAGGCACTTGTCACTTCCAATTCATTATTTCTTTGGTGTTTGTTCACTGCAGAGCATCTGTATCCATGAAAATGGCTTTGGAAAGGATGCACTTCTCTGTAATACCAAGAAAAATATGATGCCTGATTATAAGCTTAGAAAAATGAAAACACAAGTGGATTATTTTAAGGTTTTCAAAATATTTCATGGATATCTTATTCATACTGCTATTTGAATCTCCAGCTGGTATATTACCTATGACATATCTCTGAAACAACATTACTCATGGAAGGCCAGTCTGCTCTGTACATGTTTTTTCTAACATTGCATGCCTGCATCCTGTGATCTGACTATAAGTGATATTAACAAACCGGAATGTTGCATATCATTAAATAAATGAAGACTGGCATGACTTATGGAGGGAAATAAATAAATAATAGCAGCTATGGACATATTTCACTAATTTGTTTTTTACTCATGACATTTCTTGTTAAATTTTGTTTGCACTTTATACTTAAAAAAATGCATTCAACTTCCAATGACTCTCTCCTCAAGCAGGTCACTAGTTAAAGCCTCACAATACAGAAGCTACTAGCTTTCACATAATTAATTCTGATAAAAGACATATCTTCAAATGTTGGACAAATTATTACAGTCTGTGAAGACCAAAACAATTCAGTGTAGGATGTTCTAGAGGGAAGGACAATGAACTTAGGAATATGAATACTTCCCTTTACTGTATATGTGACCTTAGGCAAGTCAACAAGGTTTTTTTTGGGCCTATGAAATGCATGCTTCCCCTGGGTGATAGGGATCTTGGAAGGTCTGTAAGAAGCAGTTTAGTGTACACAGAAAATCTGTTCTCCTGTGACCAACTGCATGAAAGATTCATTGTTGTTATTTTGTTCTTTGTATTGATAGCATCCATCCTATACCAAGCATTCCTTGAACTTTACTTGTAAGAAAATAGCTCTTAATAATTCATTCAACAAATATTTTTGAATACCTTCTGATACAAGGCACTGTGGCTACAACAAAATCAAAATAGCAGGTCAAAACTAAAGAGAAATAAATTACGTGAGCAGGAGATGACATCTGGATATCGTCGAGTTTCAGTTTGTTACAGGTTCATTAGTTTTAGTATGAGTTCATTAGTTCATTAATTCTTGTCAGGCTAAAATAGAGAAAGCCACAAACAAATAATAGTAACGCAACAAAGAGAGAACTTAAGGAAGCTATTAATTCCAAATTAAAAGAGTAACATGAGATTTACCTTGAAAAATACAGATACTATAAAAGCTGTTTTGTATATTATGAAAAAAAAAGAAAAGAAAACCTGACTTTAAAGTGAGAAGTTCAGTTCATCAGCCTGATAGTCATAGCAAAAATGTGAAAATGTCAAGGAATCTGTATATTACTGTTTTGTCACATTCTGCTATGTTTTTAAAAAGCTAGTTGTCTGGAATGATATGGAGCAATGAGCTGATGATGGAAGAGCATGTTCCATTTTGCAACAATACTCTTTGATTTCCTTGAGAAAACATATCAATTAAAATTTACATTGAATGGCTTCCCCTCCAAACTGATGGGCATAAACAATATGGTCCTAAGGGCAGAAGGTAGTCAGTTGGTCTGGACGTCCTTGGCCCTGTCATCCCATTACTTAGCATACACTGGTTAAGCTAAGGTGTTTTACTTCTGTTTCTTTGGAGAAAAGTTGCTAACAGAATTTGAATCCTCTATTACATAAGCTTCTCATCCTCCTTCTATAATGAATCATGTGAAAAATTAAGTCAGTCATATCTTCTCATCTGAAGAGGTTCTCTTCATTTTTTTTTTTTTTTAACATTTGTGGGTTCAAAAACTTGGAAGCTTCCTGGGTGAAAACGCAAACTGGCTCCTGTTGACAGAGGGCAAGGAGAGGCAGAAGTGGCAGAGCACCCCAAATGAGTGGGTGGTAGGTTTAAGGGGTTTGTCTTGGCACTGAAGGAGGAGTGGATCTTCACATCCACCCACCAGAGTCTTAAAAGTTGATATAGACGTCTTAACTGGGTTTACACATACTCAGTCCAGATGATCTCAACAACAGTCCCTAGTGTGGGAATGGTGAGCAGAGCATACATTCCAGGAGCAGGGCAAAGGGTAGAGCTCTCCTAGTCTGGGTCTAGTGGCTCTCATCAGTCTATGATCATTGTTCTTTAGGTAATCTCCTCCATTAGCCTCACTCTATTCTTTGTATCTATACTATTAAAGTACAGAATCAGTTACTTATCAAGATACAGAAAAGAGATTAGTTCAGACTGTTGATGGTTAACATGTACTTCCCTTTTTATTAACTAGACAATAGAGATCAACCATAAATTTTTATTAAACTTACAAGTTAATTCTCCTATCGTTTATTGAGTGACTCTTATATGCCATGTAATGTCACAGGCACTTGGAATATGAGAAAGTAACATAAATATATGGCATCTAACAGAGAAAAACAGAGTAGAGAGCATAGAGTATAAATAATTACAAACACAGTATGGTGGATACAACAAAAGGGTATATGCAGGGTACAGTGGGGAGCATAAAGGAAGAAAGGATCATCTCAAATTCAAGAGTAAGGGAAATTATGGAGACTTGAATGACCAACAGTTTGCCAGAGAGATGAAGTAAAGATTTTTAAACTGGGGGAACAAAACACATCCAAAACCTGAAAAGACTAGTCACTTTAGTCAAATGAAACAAATTTTATATAGTTCTTATATACAATTTGTATGTTTGTGAGATTTGAGTGGGGTAGGGACAAAGAAGCAGTGGAAGACAGGTTCAGGAATGTCTATACCAACCTGACCTCTGTGAGGATTCTGAAAAACTTATGCATCGCACACTGGATAACCCTTGAACCAAGCCTTGCTTTACTAATATTTAAATGTAGTTATATAATTTATTGACTTTTTGATTAATCCTACCTTGTGCACATTTTATTTTTATTCCTATTGAGTGTTCTCGATGCTTGGTTCCATTTTTAAAGTGCATCACATTTGTTCCCATTTTAACCCTTTTGTTATTTTTCAGTTTTTACTTTGGATATACTCTCCTGGATCTCCTGGATTCAGATAGGGTGTCTTGGGGCTGTTTTTGACCATTCTATGTTTAAGCTAGGTGACTTATCAGTTTTAAGCTTCTTTATTCTCCCCCCCCCCCCATTTTTTTTTTAACACTAAACCTGGCAAAGGCTATTGGCACTGATCTATATAGGAACCATACACAAGTGTTTAAAATTGCTACTGTGTTTTCATCTCATGGATACTAGTAGCATACTGGGCCATTCCAACCAAGTGTGAAATTACATTTTCAATTTTACCTATAAGACAGATGTTGATTTAGATGAGTGTTCTTGTTTTTCTATGCATTGCTATTTTGAAATTTCAAAAGCGTATCATAATTAACTTGTGAGCTTTTCAAATAAGAGACTAAAAGCCCTAAAATAACATTAGGCATAACTCCAATGTCAAATCTGACATCTAAAGAACTTTATTCAGTGATAATCCCTTTATATTGTTAAATAAAATGGCTTTCTAACATTTTTAACACTCCACAGAATGAAATATATATTATTTGCCTATTTAAGTCTATGAGGTATTATTTTTAATTTTTTAAATTATTTATTGATTTTAGAGAGAGAGAAGAGGGGAGAGAGACACAGAGAGAGAGAGAGAGATGGATTTGTTGTTCGGCTTTATTTATGCATTCATTGGCAGATTCTTGTATGTGTCCCAACTGGGGATCAAACCCACAACCTTGGTATATCGGGACGATGCTCCAACCAACTGCACTACCCAGCCAGGGTTAAAGGCTGAGAGGTATTATTAATTAATCAAGAAAATTTCAAGCTAATTGACAGATACAAAAATTAAGAAATATAAATTATGATATATGTTTAAACTGCACAAAAACATAAAGATGTTTTTAAAACACTGTTAAATATTTCAAATGATAAAGGTTATCTGCCATTCATGTAATAATCTTCAATAAAGTCATTGCCTTCATTGCTATTCTGAGGAGCAAATTCTTGTTTGAGGATCTGAAGTCATGGGTGAAATTAGTGCAGTAAAATACTCTGCATCTGGTGAAAATTTAATATATAGTAATTGATTGATGAAGTGTCAGAGTAGCTTTTTTTTCTTCCTGTATCAGGTTGTAGCTACACTAAAGCATCCAGTGGAAAATGCAACTGTTAAGTATTACATTATACCCATGCAAAAAAAATTAGAACAAAGGTAAAAATCAGTTAATTTATTTAATCATAATGGAGTGAAACTGATCTGTTTACGTAAATATTTCCAGAATACAGGAATAGTTGTCTTTCATTAGGATACATCTGGTTATTAGATCACTTTCTTACTTCCTAAACTGTATTTTAAATTTATATCAAGAAATGACCATTTGACAGGGGTTTAAATTTTTCAGATCTTGAGAATTTACAGATAGCAGTGATTCACAAAGGCTATGCAGAGAGAAACAAAAACTGTCACAAGGTATTGAAGGTGACTGATTAGTATAATAATTATTTTCATCAGAATTTTTAAATGGTGACTTTCCATATTGTAGCATTTTAATTCACTTTTTAAAACTACAGAGTTTATTTAAATGATTTATTAGAATCAGCACAGTATAGTAGGTAAAATTAGTACAGTCTGTAGATCTAGCTGCCTAGATCTGACTCTAGGCTCTGCCACATTTTACACGAGTGGCCTTGAGCAAGGTACTTAGTCTCTCTGAGGCCAATTTCTTATCTGTAAAAAATGGATATAATAACACTTACTATATAGAGTAGTTAAGAAAGTGAGTTAGTGTTTGTAAAGCACTTAAAATAATCCTTGGAACATAGTAAATACTATATAAATATTTTCCTTAAAATAAGATAACTAAACAAATAAATTATTAGTGAAAACATATTATAATACTGAAAACTGTATAAAGGAAAACAGTGAATCACACAAACCAAAACCAAAACCAAAAAACAAACAAAAAAATAAAAAAATTTCATCACCAAGAAATAACCTGTATTAACATTTTGTGAATATTATTTCAGGATTCTCTCTTTAAATATGTATCAAGAGAAAATTGAATTAATACCTAAAAAGAAAAGTAATATTATAATAAGTATTATTTTATTTTATTTTCAAGAAAAGCATTAAATTTTATTTTACTTTAATGGGTGAAAGGAAGCTAAAGTATCATCAATGGAACTGGTGAATTTCATAGAGATGTTTATTCAACCCATGTTAATATTTTAAAAATGAACTTTTTTGAATAAAAGAGATTATAAAAATCATTAACCAGTGATAATCTTTATTTTTTCAATCTCATGCCTTGAATCCATTCAATGAGAGGTGAAGTGATTAACATTCCACATTATTTTTATACTTCTTTTCCTCACCAATATTTTATCCTTGCATTTCAATAATTTACTAGAATTTACCTTGAAATCAACATATATAATTTTGACTGCTGTATTTTGTTATCTTGTATTTTGCATGTTTAGTTCTCCATTGTTTCAATGGATGTCTCTGATCACTTTTCCTGTTCAGTGTGTTAATGATCCATTATTTCAAGTAAGTATAATAATAAAGGCCAACTACCAGCCAAGATGGAGGCGTCGACAGACCTGCTGCATTTCCCTCCACAACTAAGAAGGAATACAACTACCACAAAACTAGAAACAACCAGAAGTTCCAGAAAATCAAACTGCATGGAAGTCCAGCAAACAAAGATATAAAGAAGAAATACTCACCCAGACAGGTGGGAGGGGTGGAGAGGACGCGGTGTGGTGGTGGCAGCAGCGGTGGCAGCAGCAGGCCAGCAGAAAGTACAGTCACACTTTTTTAAAAGTTAGGGAGACACCTGGGGAGTGTTCCCAGCTCTTCACCAGACCTCGCAGCTCACAGTCCCAGCACCTGGAAAAATTAAGCCTCATTGCATCTGACTGTGCAGACCAGTGGGGGTTAGGGTGGAAGCAGAAACTGTCAGTCTCAGCAGGATCTGCTAGTTTGAAGGGCCCCCATGGTCCTAGAACCTCCACAGACCCACCGACTCTGGGAACGATGGCCAGGGCAGCAGCTAGTGGTGCGACAGTCTGGTGCAGAAGTGGGAGAGGTGCCTGGAAAAGGGGCAAGTGCTGGGCTGGTGGTATTGTTCCCTCTCAGACCCCTCCCCCACATACAGTGCCACAACATGGTGAAACAGGTCCCCCTGTACTGAAAAGTCCCTAAGGCTCCACCCCTTACAACATAACAGGAGTGACAGCTCTACCTGGGACTCGGAGGCAAACAAACACAGGAGCCAGTCAGAATGAGGAGACAGAGAAGTATGGCCCAAAAGGGGAAATGGAGCAATGTTCTATTGGGAGAACTAAGCGATGAGGAGATAACCAACCTTACAGAAGAGTAGATAAACAACCTAACAGATGCAGAATTCAAAAAACTGGTGATAAAGATGCTCACAGGCTTGACAGATATGCTTGAGTACAGCAAATTTATAAGAGAAGAAGTGAAGACTATGCTAAGTGAAACGAAAGAATATTCACACAAAACCAATGGTGAAAGGAAGGAAACCTGGGTTCAAATCAATGATTTGGAACATAAGGAAGAAAAAAAGTCAACCAGTGCAAAATGAGGAAACAAGAATTTAAAAAAATGAGAAAGACTTCTCAAATTTTGTGAAGGAGATGGACATACAGGTTCAGGAACCACGGAGGGTCCTGGGCGAGCTGGACCCAGAGGGGACCACACCAGGATGCATCATGATTGAGATGCCAAAGGTGAAATATAAAGACAAAGTCCTGGAGGGCAGCAAGAGAGAGGTGGAGAGTTGCCTACAAGGGGGTTCCTATAGGACTATCAGCTGATTTCTCAGAGGATACTTTGCAGGCAGGAAGGGATTGGCAAGCAGTATTCAATGTGATGAAAAGTAAGGACCTACAACCAGGATTACTCTATCCAGCAAAGCTATCATTTGGAATAGAAGGGCAAATGAAGTGCTTCCCAGACAAGGTGAAGCTAAAGGAGCTCATCATCACCAAGCCATTATTATATGAAATGTCAAAGGGACTTACTTAAGAAAAAGAAGATCAAAACTATGAACACTAAAATGACAACAAACTCACAACTATTAACACTTGAATCTAAAAAATGAAAACAAAATCCAACTAAGCATACTAGAATAGGAACAGAATCATAGGTATGAGGATCATCTGGAGGGTTATCAGCTGGGAGGAGGGAGGAGGAGAAATGGAGAAATGGTGCAGGGACTAAGGAGCATAATCAGTTGGTACAAAATAGACAGGGGGAATTTAAGAATAATATAGGAAAGGGTGAAGCCAAAGAACTTATATGCATGACTCATGGACATGAAGTAAGAGGGGTGAGATTGCTGGAGGGAAGGGTGGTACTGTGCGGAGGGGAGCAAAGGGGAAAGAAATTGGGACTACTGTAACAACATAATCAATAAAATATACTTTACAAAAAGAAAAAAGAAAAAAAATGTAAGTATAATAATTATCTTCATGTTGAGTCATTCTCAATCTGTCTGCCCTAGCAATAGTCATGTTCCAATTTTTTTAATTTATTTTTTGCCTTTGCCATCACTGAGATTACTCTTACCTGTAATCCATATTACTAATTTAATTTTTAGAAATGTCTATTGTTTCTTCTCCTTTCTAACTTACTTATTAGGTAAGAAATAATGCTGTGTGTGCTCTCAACATTTTCCCTCAGTCCACTATTTACTTAATCATTCACATTTTATTATCTTTTTCTTTCTTTCTATTAAAAATTTCTAAAGATTTTATTTATTTATTTTTAGAGTAAGGGGAAGGGAGGGAGAAAGAGAGGGAGAGAAACATTGATGTGCAAGAGATACATTAATAGGTTCCCTCTCACATGCCACCAAGAGGGGACCTGGCCTACAATCCAGGCGTGTGCCCTGACTGGGTTTGGTTTGCAGGCCAGCACTCAATCCACGGAGCCACAGCAGCCAGTGCTTATCTTTTTCTTTCTTGAAATCTTATTTTTTCCATTTATGTTTTTGAGCAATTATCTAACATGAGACAATTGCAAAAAAAAACTACTTTTCTTGCTTATCTTTTTCTCCAGACTGATTCTTCATTTTTCCTTCATGTGCCATTTTATTTATTTATTTTTATTTTTATTTATTTTTGGTGCCACATGTGTGTAATTGAAATAGCATTTATTTTCATTTGCTTTTGCTAATCTGACTGCTCTGATTCTAAACTATCTATGTGCTGTGATATCCCTGGCTGGTTTGGCTCAGTGGATTGAGCGTCGGCCTGCGAGCTAAGTGTCGCTGGTTCGATCTTCCAGTCAGGGCACATCAGAGAAGGAAAACTCTGACTCCAAAAAACCTCCGCTGCCTTGCGGCATACCTCTTCAGGGGAAAGGCTAAGGGAGTAAACCCCGACAGAAAATCCGGAGCCGGAGTCCCTAAGGCGGTTTGACTTTGTAGTCAACACCGGCAACTCCTGCGGCGCACCTGAAGCCAAGCTGTATTGACTCCGTCTTTCCCTTGGACCCTTCAGCTGCGAAGAGAGGGGGGGTCCGCTGCATGGGCAACAGCAGACCCTCCATATCACCCTGCCCAGGCTCTGTAGCTTCAGCTTCACTGGAGAGGACACTCCAGCGTCATCGCAAGATGTCGATTCAACACAGGAGGAGACAGATACCGTGTCACTCCCGAGTCGGACTGCACAGCCATTCTCGGCGGTGCAGATAGACTCTTAAGAAGCTACACCATCGTCTCTCGAGACGGACGGCTGCCGATTTATGTGCTGTGATAAAATCTGAGTTATCAATTTACCATCTTTCTTTTAAGCTATAGGAAATAAGACTTGGAATTGCTTGGAAGGTCCTGCTCTATCGTGTGAGGGTATGTGAGGGAGAAAAAAAAGCACTAGGCTGAGTAAATGCCGGCATCTGCTCTCTTTTCTGAGATCCTATTAGGTGTCACTCTAAGGAGGGCTTCATGAGGGCATGCCACTATGAACCAGTCCCTGGAATCTGGCAAGTTCTGGTCACCATTCCTTTTAATATTAAATGCTTTTGTAACATGTAGGGGTTTCTAATATTAAGGGGTTTGCCTTACTTACTTAGAATTTCCTATTTTATTCCTTGGCCTGTATTTCTAAAAATTGAACAGTATTCATTAAAATATTCAGAATTTTGTCAATTAAACCTTTTTGTTTAGCATTGCTTCTGAAAGTGGGAATGAGAGTGTTGAAGCATGGCATGGCCCAGTTTTACCATTCCTCCTACAGCTACAATTATAATTCATTTGTTGTAAGATTTCCTCCCTTTTCTTGTTTGGTTGCTGCACATATTACAACAATAATAATTATATCTATTTACATTTTAATGAAAGGAAATTCTGTAATACTAATTTATTTTGTCATCTTTAGTCTCATTTTATTTCTCTTTAAGTTATTTCCCAGTCTTTATTCCTAATTTACCACTGTTATAATATAGGTTGGGCTCTGGCCTATTTAAAATAAATAATGTAACTAGACTTTATGTATCTTGACTCCAAAGGTTTTACAATGGTAAGATGACAGTGCTTTTAGTCAAAGCATATAAACAACCTTTTATATTTGATCTGTTCTTCTGCCTAATCCCTTTGCAGTCACAGGAATATTCCATTTATTGCAGGCTCTATATAGGCTCTTGGTTCTAAAGATGTAATTAAGGGGATAGTATTTAGTAGCTCAGATTCTGGAATCAGATCTCTTGGGCTTCAATCTAGGTACACCCCTTTGTACTTTGGTCAAATTACTCTTGTATTCTTTACCTCAAATTCTTTAACTGTAAAATGGGTAAATAGTTTTTTAATTCATATAGTTTTTATGAAGTGATTAGAATAACATGTGGCACAAGGATGCATTTAATAAATGTTATAGTCTCTTAATAAAGGCATACTTATTGTAATAGGAAGACTTATTTCAATGGTTAGCTCAAGATTTACTTGACCATCTCTACTTTTATAGGTAGAATTAATTGCTCTCTGCTTTGTAGTCTGATAACCTAACATATATTTCTATGATAGCATATTTTACACTTTATCACACTTTAACAATTACATACTCTCCCCTGCTATGAGACTGCATATCCTAAATGGCAGATATTACATCTATGCATCTGTGGGTCTTTGACATTTGACACAGCCTAGTAGGTAGGAGGGGCTTAGTAAGTACTGTATAATGATTAAGATTAAAAACACTGGAGTCAGACTGCTTCGATTTAAATATTGGTTAGGTCATATGTTCGCTGTGTGACAATAAACTAATTGATTTATCCTCCTGTGTTTCAGTCTCCCGTTGGGAGAATGAGGATAATTGCATGTCGACCTTATAGGGCTGTTATAAAATTAAATGAATACATAAATATACATACAGTGATTAGGACAGGGCTTGACCTATAATGAGAGCTCAATAAATAATAGATTGTAAACCAATTTTCTATTGTTGTAAAATTGAATTGATGAAGGAAAATTATATATGATATCATGATCTTATACATAACTACCAAAAGCTTCAAGTCCTAAGTGTCATGGGGCTATTTAAGAAAAGAGATTTCCCTATTACTAGGACAGGTAGCAAAGCCATGTTTAAAAGATTTTCTTCCTCTCTTCTTTTCTTATTCTAGAAAGGAGCTGTTTTTATTGTTTAAAAACTATGTTTATGATGGCAGATAAATTTCCTCTTTACATTCTTCATTTACATTCTCTGAGTAATCTGCTTAAAATCCTAAGGCTTTACTCTGAGTACATTTGGCTCCCTCTAACTAGCTTGAGGCTCTCCTGATATCAAGACTTAAACATTTTCCTATAGACATTAGCTTTTCCCATTGCATTCTTTACTGCCTTCACAGATTGGACCACACTCATCAAAGAAACCCACTAGCTGTTTCAGTTTGCTGAGCTTTAATTTCATGGTCCACTGGGAAGAAGATTCTTTGACAGTATTCCTAGTAGCCATTGGAACAGGGTGAAGCAGGGTTAAAGGAGCAATATAAGAGATTTATGTTGATTTTTAATTTCTAATAGCTGGCAGTTTGTAGCAAAGAATAATAGATAATCCCTTAGTGGAACAATTTTAATCAAAAACAAATAGTATTAGCTTTGGATTTTTTTCTCCTTAATTATATTCATTTATCTTAGTTCTCAGTATCAATGGGTCAGAGTTGAGAATAATGCAATTAAAAAATAAACAATATTACAAACCTCCATTTTATCTGACTACATATACAAATATTTATGCATCCTTTCTTTTATAACTGAATAGGCCAAAAGAAGTGAATCATTTTGAGAACAGGAATTATATTGTTTATTTCATCATCTCTAGCATCTATCTAGCAGAGTACCTCGCATAGAATAGGTATGCTCAGTAAATGTTTATCAATTGAATAAATGCAAATTTTTTATAAGGTACTACATTCCTGTTCATCTAACACTTACTAAACATCTGCCATATTCCAAGCTCAGTAGTAAGTGATTTCTCACTCATTTACCTATTTGTTCCTCATCATAATCTTCCCATTAAAAATTCTGTTATTAATCTCCTTTCATAGAAAGGGAAAACATAGACTATACAGATTAAAATAACATCACCAGAACACAAAGAAGGGCACATTAAAAAACCAAAATGGTGATAGACTAGGATTTCTTATGTTCTGTTTATAACATAAAACAACTTCATATAATATAAAAAGGCAAGCTCATTAAAGCTTTTATGTTTGTACAAATTAATTATACAAGTGAATATATGAATAGTATGAAAAATGCAATGTATTAAAATGGTGGGAATTAGCAGTGTGTGTGTGTGTGTGTGTGTGTGTACATTTAGACATGCATGTATATTGTAGGTGAGTGAGCTTTGGTAAGTTAATAACTTTCATTAACCCAGGGGGAGGATCCAATTAGCATAAAATAAATGATGATGGATATACAGAGAAGGTTAATACAGCTCTTAATTCTAAGCTGAAGAGTTGATATTTTATGAGAAATAATAGATCCAAGATAGGTTCTTTAGCAATGCATTAACATCATGAATAATGCATCAGAAGAAGATTTTGATTTCTATGCTCAGTATAGGTCTTTAGGCACAACATTTATATTCAGCTCCTGTGTAACCTTAGTTAGCTTCTGGTTCAATATAGTTCATAGCACTGTGCTGACTTAGCATAGAGGTCTTTCTTCTATTGCATGACATTATTTCAAGTATTTTGTAAGCTTTTACATATGTTTGGCCTAATATTTGCTTGAGCTTGCATTTCCAGAGCATAGTCATAAGCAATCAGCAGCCCCTAAGTGAACTTATGAGGATACTCACAATCCAGTGAGCAGGAAGAATTTTCTGGAGGTCTCGAAGCATATTGTAAGACTGGCTTTCAGGATTCCTGTGGTTTGTCACGTGTTCCTGTGTATAATAGATTACACAGAATGTTCACTTAATACAGCCTTGCTTCACGCCATTGGGGAGGTTATAACCACTATAATTACCATTAGCAGATCATTCATCATACTTCAACTTTAATGAACAGAAAGGAATTACAGAAATACAGTATGTAAAATTATAGCTTGAGTTTTGTCTCAACAAAACTAGTTATCAGAGGGGGAATTTGAAGCCATAGAAAAACTATCTATTGACCTAAGATACTCTACCAAGCTGGATCTCCATAATTGTTTTTCCCTGTTGCTATTGCTATAACTAAAGTCCAGTTGAGGCTCTGGAATAGTATTGTAACTTTTCATGATTTAGTCCTTTCTAATCTCACTACTTACCATTGTATTACACTTTATGTTCCCAGTAATATTGTATACAGGTTTTCATAAGTTTTATGCTAGTTCTTGCTTCAGTATTGATGATCATGCTTTTCTCTCTTCTGGGACTGTTCTTTGTTCTGCTCATTCTTTCAGATTCAACTCATTTTGTCATCTTCCTCAGGACCCTTCCATGATGATAAAGATAAGCTATGTCTTCTCCCGACCCAGCAGTTGGTTCTCACAGCTATTTTTATAATTGTCATATAACTGCTTTTCATGTTTTTTTCTCCTTTACCATGTCAGAATCTATATCTTAGTTATATTTCTAACTCTTGTGCCTAAAACAACCCTAGGCACAGTACTGGGGCTTAATAATTATTTGTTGAGACATTAACTTTAGGTAGCTTCCAATACAGAAGGAATTCCAACTTGCATATTTAAGGAAACATTTTTGGAGACCTACTAGAGAAAGGAAGCTTTTTGCTCCATCTGAACCAATCAGAACTGAAGCACCTATCAGGGAGATAACAGGGCATCATGCTTACATAAAAGAACAATGTTTTAATAATTTTTCAGTACCTAGAAAGGAATAGTAAAATAAATATGCATACATAAGAGTCAAATACCAGAGAGATGGTCGAAATTTAGTCTGGGAAGTAAGACCTGAGACTGAGGGCTGCTAGGACCTCATTTGTACATAAAAACTGTGAAAGTCAGACTCTTCAAAAATTCAAGGTAAAAAAGATGGCAATAGTTAACTGGGAGGTATGGATATGATATAGATTCAATACATTTTTGTGGACAGATGTTCTTGAGCCATTTTTTTTTTTTTTTTTTTTTTTTTGGTCTAGTGTCTTGATCCTGAAAGGTCTAACAGTTGAAAATTGTGGTTGTCCTTGAGCCTCAATGTGACAAGATGACAGGCAGGATATGCCAGAATAAGGATGAGGAGTCAGATTGGTCCAAAGTGCATTGTAGCATTCTTTGCTGGTGGCTCAGAGCAGTAAGAATTTTAGCCTCTGAATGCAGACTTGAATGGCTAGTGTGGTAAGGTTGTGCTGGGGAAGATAAAACAAAGGAATTGAAATTCCTTGATGTTATTATCTTGAGGCTCCTCCAACATCATTGCTGGAAATGTGGCAGTGAGTAGGACTCAGGATAAAGCAAGCAATAAATAAGGCCAGAGGCCAGAGGGACACACCTGGAGAGGTAGTGTCAGTGTGTGCTAGAGATGGCTACAACAGATGAAGACTTGCTTCTGCTGCTATGTTTTACAGTTATGGATGACATGCCTTTCTTCCTTCTTGACTTTCTTAAAGAAACTATGAAAAAGATCAAGAACAAGGTTATGAAAAGAGTATGTAGCAAAATAATTCTGGTAGCAAATGCAGATTGTTTAAGAAGACACTGTGACATATCTCATCTTCATGTTAAATGCGAGGAGAAATAAATTTTTTGAACTTGTTGCTAACTATAATAAGACACAAAAATTATTGTTTTCCCATGTGTGTTAAAAAGCAGGGGCTCCTGGCCAGGTAGCTTAATTGGTTAGAGCAATGTTTTGAGACACGAAGGTTGCGAAGGTTGTGGGTTTGATCCTAGTCAGGGTGCTAATTCCACATGCTCTGGATGTGTTCACCTTCTCAGTCAATCCCACCCTAGATTTCTTACCATTGCCTCAGCAACCTCCTCCTATGGACACTCCCTACTCCCCAGTGATCTGGTCAGATCTCTCTATATCAATTTGGGAATCTAATTTTATTCTACTCTTTAAAACATTTGATGACTACAATATGACTTTCAATTTTTAACAATATTCCTTAATATTGAGTACATAAATACTGATACTTTACTACTACCTTGTGTCCTAGAATTACTTGTTTTTTGTAGGCTGTCTTCCCTAGACAGAATAGAAAAGTCATTAATTAGAGAGAATCTTGGGATATTACTGATTTAGTAGAATCTAGGTTTATTACTGATAGTTCATAATTTGGTAAGTTCTGAGAAATTCTCCCTAAGTTCATGGGAAAAACATAATGTAAGTAAAAAAGTGCAAAGAAAGAAGAGTTTTTCTCTTGGTTTTTAAAAGCCTTTTTTAAAAATCTCTTCCTTCCCCTTGGGAAGCACCAAGGCCCAGATTTATTGAGTTCTCATGGACTGAGCAGTTAGAAGTAAAAGCAAACCGAGACAGCAGGTTCCTGTCTTCAAGTTCTATAACCAAAAAGATAGCTAGGGCTTCTTTATTTGTGCCTTGTATGTTTGAACTGAGAGTGTGAAAGAAATTCCATTCTTCTAAATGAAAGAGTTTGTTTCTTTTGTGTGATGTTACAATTCCTTTCAGCTCTAAGACTCAGTTGTAGAAAATATATCATTTCCAAGAGCAGAAGTATAAAAGATAAAATACTGTGAAAAATAAAATTTTTCTAGGTTACCTGAAAAGCAGATGTGCACAATTTAGCTAGACTTGATCTTTGAGGCCAAAACCTGGGTTTTATAACATTCTTGGATTTTCTGTGTCCCACTAAACTTTAATGTATGCAATGTATATACTGAAATGCATTTCTGTTCCTCTTTTTCAGACCTTTTAGGACATTATGGAAATATTAATTAATTGATTTAGAAAGCACATTAGTACTTTTGAAGATAGGCTTGAAGATCAGTAAAAATGTATGTGTTGTACTTAATTCACTTACGTGGAAAAATCTGGGAAAAACAATGCTCAAATAATCACATATCAATCTTTAATAAGGAAAAATTACTAGTTGCTGAAATCTTTTAATTTTTATATTACTGTCTGTTAAAAGGAATCTATTACCTGATCTTTATTTCAATTTATTTCTCTTCTTAAATGCCTTTCATAGTCTTTATTCTTGTTTTCAAAGATTGGACAAAAGAAGCACTAGTAGGCAGGCTGACTCCCTTCTTTGTTAAGCTTTACAATATGTAATGTATCTTATTTGTGCCTTAGCCTGAGGCAAACGTGGTAGCGTGGGACTTGGTTCTTTTACTGATAGTATGCAACTGATATGTCTACAAGCTTCGCATAAGGTCACTAATAATGTTGCTTTATGCAACTAAGCTTTGTGTCCCACTACATTTCTGCTGTAGTGGGACACAAAATAACCATTCATACGCTGCCTTCATACCTGTGCCTTTGATTAGAAAACAATGTTTGATAGGAATGAAAGTTAATTTTAAGATTGCTTTTTATAGTTGGATGAATAGGGAATTAGTTTAGGACATATGCCCTGTTTAACAAACACTTCCAGGAGGTAAGTGCAAAGCTCAATGCCTTTTTTTGACCTGTACCATCCTTAAGATTTTTCAAAACCTTCAGTCTTGCCCTTCTAACTCCACAAACTATCCTTCATGCCTGTAAATGAACTGAGGGGTAGAGGGAATGTATTACCTCAAATATGGGTGGTATTTTCAAAAAAATATTTTCTGCATAGCTTATTTAACTAAAACGTTATTTTCCCATCATAAATTGTTTTAATGTTTTACATAATTATTATGAAGTTAATATCACTCTAGATTGCTTAATTCTTCATTTTATTATATACTGCCTAGTCAATTGAAAAGTGTTTAAAAAATTTAGTTTGACCTAGTCAGATATGACTATTTTATTTGTTGGGTTTTTTTTTTTTAATTATCTTCTAGTGTAGCTGCCTATTTTTATATCTGAAGTAATTTATTATTGTTTCTGTTGATTTACTATGGAGACCTAAAATTAGAATAATGGAGATTTCCATTCATTGGGAAACATGCTTATGTTAATAATGAGAAAAGAAGAGATGAAATCTATGGTATTTATCCTAAAACCAATTATAAAGTAAAACAACAAATTTGGTAGCACATTTTACCAGGTTATTAAGAATGCTTTACTAATTTAAATATTATTAGGTATTTCCCTGTGTTTATAAGCATGTCTATGGTTCATAGATTTTATATATGTACTCCTGCTGTTTCTGGAAATAATTCTCTACTTCCAAATGCATTCTAATCCCTTATCAAATTGTTTTAAGAAAAATTATGAAACAATGAAAAGAGCAGCTGCATTGCAAAAGTAATTTTTCTTCCTGAAGACAAGCATTTGTGTATATATAGGAAGCTTTATCAGTTAAACTGGGTCTTAAAACATGTGGAATATAGACAGAGTTGATGTACTGTAACTTTATAAACTAAATTAATTATCTCATTTCTGTGCCTCACATACTCCTGCTTTATCTCAGCCCACCTGGCCAGCCCAACCCAAAGCAACTCCAAACACTCTCTGGTTTACCCATACATGATAATCAAAGATATTTTCAATATTTTATTGTTAAATATTGCAGTGGTTAATGATATGTCAAGTAATAACACTAATCATGATTTATTGAGCAATTATAATGTAGTAGGCATTGTACCAATCACTATACTGTGTGTTATTTTATTTAACTATTGAAAAAATTATGCAAGATGGTTGCATTACTTTCATTTCTCAATGAGGAAACAGGCTCAGAAAGGTAAAACAAAAGGCTAAGATCATAGGATAGTGAGCTCCAGAGGTGGGATTTGAATTCAAAGTCCATTTCTTTCCCTTAGTGATCAATAAATTACTAGACTTAGGCCAATCAAGTCATCTAAAGGCTATATGAATTGTTTCATGACAACAATAAAATGACAGTTTCCACTCCCATGTGATGATTTGGAGACATGTGAATGACTTTTTGGCTGTGACAATGGTTAAAGGGTGCACCTGGAATTTGGTGCTGCTGGTGGTGGTGGAGGTAGATGGGAGTGTTGGCAAGGGTGCTAGACTTCCTGAAGTTCTTGGGGCAATTTCATACAAAAATAAGTTTTTATGTAACCTGCTGAATTTCAAAATTCAGACACACATACAGGTGAAGAACTTTTTCTCTCTTATCTGAGCCTAACACTTAACCTTCCTTTACATATAAGAGTGCACAATGATTTGTTTTTGTTTCCTTGCATGCTTTTAATATACACTAAATTTCAAGGATGCAATCAGCATACAAACTGAAAAACAAGCATCAGTTTTTTTGGGGGGTTGAAGTTTTGCCAAGAATCATTCATGGATAGTAAGGCACTGTGTCATTTAAGTTATCAATGAGGTTCATTTGTATTATTTTGTATTTGGAGCTGTCAGTAGTCAGGTGCAAGAATCTGACTATTCCATCATTTCATCTAGAATAGTCATGCCTGATAATTTGCACAATGTACTGCATATTATTTTGTTATAAATGTTTTATGTCTATCTTCTGTTGGTTACAGTAAGAACATAATATTAATTTTCCTTGAAAATTTAAGTGAGTAGTCACATTATATTATCTACTAATTTTATTTGATTACAGTAAAAAAGAAAGAGGTTATATAAAATATTTAATATGGTAAAGGGTGTTGGATCAGATAGACTGAAAACCATCCATTTTCTTGTCAGTTTCTCCGTATGAGAAGCTGGGCATCAGGCAGTACTGGCCTATGATTATAAGAGCAGGTTCTGTCTTCTTGTGGGCTCCCTTGAGTCAAAATTGTTTCTTTTCAATATCCCTCTTAGTAATGTTTCAGGACCTTTTGGTATTTCAGCTGTTTTTAATTTTTCATTTATTTTTCAGTCATGATGATGGTTTAGAGCCCAAGGAATAAAATTTAAATACTGGTTCTCACATTTTTCACTTGGGAGGCTGTACAATACCTCTCATCATTATGAAGATTGTTTTCTTCATTTAAAAGCTAGAAGTCGATTATGTCTCTGACAAGATTGTGGTAAATAACTGAAGATATCTCTATCTCATCTATATATCATGACAATCAAATTTTAGTTATTTTACTCTTATCATTATGTTTTTCTCTCTGGCTTAAATCTTTATAAGCATGCTTTTACTCTGAAAGCTCTAGTTGGTTCATTATAAATTAATTATGTTAGACAATTCTTCCTAGATCCAAGGAATAGTTCTATGTTTTCTTATCTCAATTCATGCATGGAGTTTTAATTCTTTCTGCATTGGTCTGCAGGCTGTGATCTGCTTTCTTTCTATTTATCCTTATTACTTTGGAGTGGCCAGTATATGCAATAAATGCTGCTACTTTTGCAGTTCCCTTGATACTCAGTTATTAGCTGACATTTAGGCTTACTGGCCCAGCAATTTTCCCCAAAAACATTGACATTTGGGAGGAGTTGGGTATTTCTCCTCCTGACAAGAGAGTAGTGTACCCTTTTCCTTAGTCTTCATTCTCAGTCAGGAAGGCTATTTTCCTAGGATTCAAAATAGGCTCATTGTCTCAAAGGTAAATGATATTCCAGCCCAGGAGAACAGCCATACTATGAAGTCATTTACTGGTTATGGAAGGAAGCTTTAGAAGTGGGGGTAGTATACAACAATTTTACTTTTAAACTTTATTTAGTGCCATTTCATGTGAAGTGAATATGCATAAAGTATCAATCTTTCAGCAATAGTAATAATGACAATAATAATAACAACAAAGATACCGACCCTTTATTGAGTCTAGTTGTCAGGCAGTTTGCTAATTACTTGAAATGTATTAACTCAGTTAATGCTTAAAATAATTAATAAACAAGGTCATTCCATTGCCCCTAGTCTACTAATATGAAATATGCTTATGGTCACTTGGTTTGTAAACTACAAAAGGGAGATTTGAAGCCAGGTCTGACTCTGAAATTCAAGTTCTTCACAGTTATGTTGAAAATACAGATATTGTTTCCTCTATGATATAAAATTTCAAATCCGTAGCTTTTGTCATATCACTATGAATAAATAGATTTTACAAGTGGCTGAATTTGGGAAATATATTGTTAATTGATCTTTTATTGATGTCTTATATTGCCTCTCAGAGAAGGAAAACTCTGACTCCAAAAAACCTCCGCTGCCTTGCGGCATACCTCTTCAGGGGAAAGGCTAAGGGAGTAAACCCCGACAGAAAATCCGGAGCCGGAGTCCCTAAGGCGGTTTGACGTTGTAGTCAACACCGGCAACTCCTGCGGCGCACGTGAAGCCAAGCTGTATTGACTCCGTCTTTCCCTTGGACCCTTCAGCTGCGAAGAGAGGGGGGGTCTGCTGCATGGGCAACAGCAGACCCTCCATATCACCCTGCCCAGGCTCTGTAGCTTCAGCTTCACTGGAGAGGACACTCCAGCGTCATCGCAAGATGTCGATTCAACACGGGAGGAGACAGATACCGTGTCACTCCCGAGTCGGACTGCACAGCCATTCTCGGCGGTGCAGATAGACTCTTAAGAAGCTACACCATCGTCTCTCGAGACGGACGGCTGCCGATGACGATGATATTGCCTCTACAAACATTTCTAAACAGCTTTCAGTGAAAAAACTCAAATGTCTCAGAAAATTACACTGATAAAGTAGTACTACTTCCAAAGCTGACATAACAGAAAATAAAAAAGAAAACAGCAATTTTGATTGCAAAAGCATAAAGTAATTGAATTCAGCTTTAAAGGGATGCTGCAAAGGACTTAAGAATACCACCAAGATTTTATTAGACCACAATGATCTGCTTTTGAACACTTTAAAGTTAAATACTCCTAAGAAACTTAAAAGTATGCAGCATAGAATCCAAAATTAAACTGCTTGGGGCCTCTAATCATCTATTTGTATGAATTTTTGAATTCCAAAAGAAAATCGTGTTTGGATCTTGTGCATGTGCATTCTTCAGAATAAACCACAGAGAACTGAAAAATTGTTCAAACTTAAATTAGGTCTCTCAATAAACAAGCTAGTCTTGACTATATAAAACATTAGTATCTCCTTTAAAAATGGAGATGTATTTGAAAAGCATAGGCTTAAAACTTGACACCACAGCTTATTGACAATGAGGCTTTTCATAAATTACTTAACTCTTAAAACTGGAAATTCATATATTTAAACTAGAGTACCAGTCTGTACCTTCCTGTATGGATATAGATTGAGATAGTAATAAGAAAAATGCTTGGGATAGTGATGAACACACAGTATATAGTCAATAAATCATCATTATTATAAATTATGCTTTTTCAGGTTCAACAATTCAGCAATAAAATCAGAAGTTTTGCAATATATCTGAATATGAAGAAGACTTGCAAGTGTCATTTTTTCTGACTTTATTGTTAGAATTCTTAAGACATATTTTTCATTCTAACATAATTCATCATAGAAAGTTTTTCCCTTTTATTTGTGAAATTGGCTCATATGTATTTTGAGATACAAAGTATATCTTTTCATTATAAGCTCTTGACAAAACTGAATACCTGGAAAATACAGAAAACATCATATTCATATTACTCCAAAATAATATAATTTTGTATATATCTTTTCATTTTTTTCTTTATATATTTGCACATGCTCAATTCAATAATATTTTATTACACTTAATAGGCATTAACCTAAGAACAATCATTCAATGTCATTTTTACTCCTCACTTTCACAGTATAACTTAGGACGTACCTTTTATAAAAAAGGACCACTCAGGAATAAAGAATGCAATATGTGAAATATGTAATACACTGGATGGAATAAACGTTAGGTTAGATGAAGCAGAGTATCAAATCAGTGATTTAGAACACAAGGTAGAAAACACCCAGCAGAGCAGCAAAAAGAAAAAAGAATTTTAAATAATGATAAGGGCTTAAGAAACATTTTGGACAACATGAAGCATAACAACATCCACATCCAAGAAACCAGAAGGAGATGAGAGAGAACAAGGGATTGAGATCCTATTTGAAGAAATAATGACTGAAAAATTCCTTCATCTGGTAAAGAAAAAGGACACAAAAGTCCAGGAGCTCGAGTCCTAAACATGTTGTACCCAAAAAGATCTACAACAAGACACATCATAATTTAAATGACAATGTTTAAAGATAAGAAGAGAATCCTAAATGCTGCAAGAGAAAAGCAGCTAGTTACAAACAAGAGAATACCAATTAGACCATCATCTGATTTTTCAACAGAAACATTTCAGGACAGAAGAGAGTGGCATGAAATATTCAAGGTGATGAAAAGTAAGGACTTATGACCAAGGCTACTTTACCCAGCAAGGCTATCATTTAAAATTGAAGGAGAAATAAGGAGCTTCCCAGACAAGAAAAAGTTAAAGGAGTTTGTTAATGCCAAACTCCAACAAATGTTAAAGCACTTGATTTAAGAAGAAGAAAAAAAGAAAGAAAGGGAAAAAAAGGAAAACAGAGGAAAACAGTCTAACAATAAAGTGACACCACATACTTATCTATCAATAATCACCTTAAATGTAAATGGCTAAAATGCTCCAACCAAAACACATAGTGTAGACGAATGGATAAGAAGACAAGACCCATATATTTTCTGCCTCCAAGAGACCCATCTCAGATAGAAAAATAGACACAGGCTAAATGTAAAGAATGGAAAAAAGATATTTCATGCATATGGAAAAAGAAAAAATGCTGGAGTAGCAGTACTTATATCTGACAAAATATACATTAAAACCAAGGCTATAGTAAGAGACAAATAAGGATACTACATAATGAGAAAGGGAACAATCCAACAAAAGGATATAACCCTAGTAAACTTTTATGTACCCAACATAGGAGCACCTAAATGTGTAAAGCAAATCTTCATGAATATAAAGGGAAAGAATGACAGAAATAAAGTCATAGTCAGAGAAGATAACACACCATTGACTTCAATAGATAAGATTTTCAAGGCAGAAAATCAACAAGGAGAGAGTGGCCTTAAGTGACACACTATATCAAATTGACTTAATATCTTCAGAGCATTTCACCCCAAAGCAGAAGAATATGTGGAACATTTTCTAAGATAGACCATGTATTGGGACACAAAACAAGTCTCAATAAATTTAAGATTGAAATCATAGCAAGCATCTTCTCTGAACACAGTGCTATGAAACTAGAAATCAATCACAAGAAGAATGGTGAAAAACATGCAAAAGCATGGAAGCTAAATAACATGTTATTAAACAATAAATGGGTTAACAATGAGATCAAGGAAGAAATCAAAAGATATCTTGAAACAAATGAAAATGAGGACATAACAATCCAAAATCTGTGGGACACTGGGAAAGCAATTCTAACAGGGAAGTTTATAGCATTGCAGGCCCCTCTCAAAAAAAAAACAAGAAAAAGCTCAAATAAACAATCTAATGTCACACTTAAAGGAATCTGAAAAAAAAACAACGAAAAAAGCCCAAAATGAGTATAAGGAAGAAAATAATAAAGATCAGAGCAGAAATAAACAAGCTAGAGTCCAAGAAAATAATACAAAAGATCGATGAATCCAAGAGCTGGTTCTTTGAAAAGATAAACAAGATTGATAAACCTTTAACCATACTTATCAAGAAAAAAATAGAAAGGACCTAACTAAATAAATAATTATTTATTTATCTTAAAGAAATTAAGGAGGAGAAGTAAAAACTGACAACAAAAAATACAAAGGATTGTAAAAAAATATTATGAACAGCTATATGCCAACAAACTGGACAACCTGGGCAAAATGGATAAATTCCTAGAAACATCCAATCTTCCAAAACTAAGTCAGGAAGAATCAGAGAATCAGAATAAACAGGTTACACCTAGTGAAATTGAAGCAGTAATCAAAAAATTCCCAACAAACAAAAGCGCTGGAACATATAGCTTCACAGGTGAATTTTACCAAACATTCTAATAACTAACACCTCTCTTTCTCAAATGTCTTCATAGAATTCAAGAGGAGGAAGCCTTCTAAACTAATTTTGCAAGGCCAGCATTATCCTAATTCAAAAAATCAGATAAAGAAACTACAAAGAAAGAAAATTATAGGCCAATACCTCTGATGAACATAGACTCTAAAAATCAACAAAATATTAGCAAACCAAATACAGCAATGCATCAAAAAGATTATACATTATGATCAACTGGGATTTATTTTGAGAATGCAAGGTTGGTACTACATTCCCAAATCAATAAATGTGATTCATCACATAAAGAAAATGAAGGATAAAATCCACATGATTATATCAACAGATGCAGAAAAAGCAGTTGATAAAACCCAACACCCATTTATGATAAAAACTCTCAGCAAAGTGGGATTAGAGGGAACGTACCTGAACATAATAAAGACCATATATGACAAACCCACT
This sequence comes from Furipterus horrens, assembly GCF_987537825.1. Classification (NCBI taxonomy): domain Eukaryota; kingdom Metazoa; phylum Chordata; class Mammalia; order Chiroptera; family Furipteridae; genus Furipterus; species Furipterus horrens. The sequence goes on along the minus strand of NW_028327172.1, from coordinate 76,531,703 downwards.
TCCAGCATCATACTCAACAGGCAAAAACTACAAGTGTTCCCCTTAAGACTGGGAACAAGACAGGGATGTCTGCTTTCACCTCTTATCCAATATAATATTGGAAGTCCTAGTCACAGCAATCAGACAAGAAGAAAAAATAAAAAGCATCCAAATTGGAAATGAATCAGTAAAACTGTCTTTATTCACAAATGACATGATTCTGTGCATAGAGAACCCTGAAGATTCCACTTAGAAACTACTAGAACTGATAAATAAATTCAGCAAAGTAGCAGGATACAAAATTAATATCCAGAAATCAGTTGCATTTTTATATGTCTATAACAGAATAACAGAAATGTAAATCAAAAAAACAACCCCATTCACAATTGCTTTAAAAAGAATAAAATACCTAGGAATAAACCTAATCAAGGATTTAAGAGACCTGTACTCAGAAAATTATAAGACACTGAAGAAAGAAATTGAAGAAGATACAAATAAGTAGAAGCACACACTGTGCTCATGGATAAGAATTAACATCTTTAAAATGTCAATACTACTCAAAGCAACCTATAGGGTCAATTCAATAGCTATCAAGATTCCAATGGAATATTTCACAGAACTACACCAAATATAAAACATTTACATGGAACCACAAAAGGCCCTACATCGTAGAAGTGATCCTGAGAAATAAGTACAGAATTGGAGGAATCATGTTACCTAATAGAAACTATAATATAAGGCCATCTTAATCAAAACAGCATGATACTGGCCTAAAAACAGGCACATAGGTTAATGGAACAGAATAAAGAGTGCAGAAATAAACCCTCACCTTTATAGTTAATTAATAAGCGACAGAGGAAGCAAGCACATACACTGGGCTAAAGATAGTTTATTCAATAAATAGTGTTGGGAAAATTAGCCAGTTACATGCAGGAAAATGAAACTAGGCCACCTTCTTATTCCACATACAAAAATAAACTCAAAATGAATCAAAGACTTAAATCTTAGAGCTGAAGTCATAAAAATCCTAAAAGAAAACATAGGCAGTAAACTCTCAGACAATATCTCCCCAGGCAAGGGAAACAAACACAAAACAATGGGATTACATCAACCTAAAAAGTTTTTGCACAGCAAAGGAAATTATCAACGAAATAAAGACAACCCACAGAATGGGAGAACGTATTTGTCAATACATTTGATAACGGGTTAATATCCAAAATTTACAAAGTACTTACAATACTCAACACCAAAAACAACAAACCACACAATTAAAAAATGGGCAAAGGACCTGAACAGACACTTCTCCAAAGAGGACATACAGATGACCAATAGACATATGAAAAGATGCTCAATGTCGCTGGTCATCAGAGAAATGCAAATTACAGCCACAATGAGATACCATCTCACACCTGTCAGAATGGCTATCATCAATAAATCAAAAAACAACAAGTGCTGGTGAGGATGTGGTAAAAGGGGTACTGTTTTGCACTGTTGATGGGAATGCACTGGCATAGCCATTGTGGAAAACAATATGGTGATATATCAAAAAATGTAAAATGAATCTGTCTTTTGAGTCAGTGATACCACTTCTGAGAATATATATATGAAGGAACTCAAAATACTAATTTGAAAGAACATAAGCACCCTTATGTTCATTACTGCATTATTTACAATCACCAAGATATGCAAGCAGCCCACTTGTCTGTCAGTAGCTGAGTGGATAAAACAACTATGGAACATTTACACAATGGAATACTTCTTGGCCATAAAAAAGAAGAAAATTTTACCTTCTTTGACAGTGTGGATTTACCTGGAGAACATTATGCTAAGTGAAGTAAGCCAGTCAGAGAAAGACAAATACCATATGATTTGACTCGTATGTGGAATCTAATGAAAAAACTGAACAAAGAAAATGAGGACTCATATATGTAGAGCAGGATGATAGCTAGGTGGGGTGGTAGTGGGGTGTTTCAAGGTGGAGGGATTGAGCAAAAAGGAAAAAGGACTCATGTACATGGACAACAGTGTGTTAATTTCTAGGAGTGGGGATAAAAGAGGACTAAAAGGTGATGTAAAAAATACAATAAAGATTAAGAGACTAAAATAAGTCATTTAGGTCAAATAAGTGAATATAAAAATGTGACTATCTCTAGGCTACTCATTAATAGCCTGTTGCAGGTAAATTTTTCCTATTTCATTGTTACTTCTCCTTTCCCAGTAAATTCTGAAATTGTGAGTTTCATGCAATGTTCTGTGTATAAGCTCTTATCTTGAGAACAAACACGAAGACATGTCAGAGTGCTCACAGTGTCATATTGTTAGTGTTAGAGCAGCTTTATATTTCAGATTAGGGAAGTTGACCCTAAGAAGTGACTTGTTACGACATTCCATGTATATTTGAGGGAGAAGTGAGATTAGAACCCAGGCAACTCTTAAATCAGGACATTTTCTTTTTTATTTTATTTCTTTCACTGGTCATCCTTTTATTTACAATGAACAAATTTTCTTTAACAGCCTGTTTGTGCAAAAAAACAGAGCCTGTAAGTATTTTTTTATTCTTCTCTTTCAAGTCTTTCACATCTTTATTTTGGTGTCATAAATAGATGTTACTTCATATGTTACTTTTGTTAAGCACCATGTGGAAATATGTGTTCATCCAGGTGTATCATCTCCTATCAGAAGGACATTCACATGAATTAACACACTATAAAGTAAACTCCTCTTTTTCTTTCAACCCTTCCTCAACTGATTCTCTATAACCAAAACCCTATATGTCAGCAGCCTATTCAATTAACCAATATCCTCTAAAGGGGTCTAAATACCCTAAACTTCCAAAGTTCCTTTAGGGAATGAGTGATATGAAACAGACAGACAGGAAACATGACTATGATCATATAATAAAACTGAACAGCTATGTTTATGTTGAATAATTAAAGGTCCAGTGTGTGAAAGAACATGTAGCAAGTAGCAGAAACAGAGAGGTCTTCTATTAGGTCACTTATTTAACTCATATATCCTTAATTCCCTTCCAAAGGTCCAAAATCTTATAGCAGCTTCATAATTTTTATTACTGATTTTCTATGCCATTCTCGTTACACCTCTATTGAATATCTACTACCATTTGTCAGCCTTTCACTCTGCCATGAACAGATATGTAAGGACCTGCCTAATTGGGGAGGTGTTAAACTATAGACAATTATGCATCAAAATTTATCTCAAACTTCAGCTGTCACAGCATAATAAATGATGTCATAATAAAACCATATAAATACAATTTCAGAAGGCTTTTTTTAATTAAAAACTACTCATCTCTAGACTTTATATTCCATGATTTAGTTTTTGAGAAAACTAAATAGCAATCTTTGTTCCAGCAATCTTTTTAATAGTATTTTAATTGTAATCCTTTCTATCACAGAGCTAATAATACGTAATTCAGGATGTTAAGTCTTTTTAAAATAGCAGCATGTGAAAAAATGTTCTCTACCTTTGCAGTTGAGATGCCTGTGATATTATGAGTATTCTGAAATACATTGAAGGGATGTGAAATATTAGGAACATAAATAAATAAAAATATTTCATTGTATTTTATTAGAGCTCAGGCAATGAATAGAAAAAAGGAAATATTAATAAATTGGTACATTGAATGTTAAGGTTATTTACTGAAGCCTGTCATTTTCTATCTTGAATATTCCATTGGTCAAGTAGCTCACTTAGTTTTTAATAAGGACTAGGTAGAAACACTAAGAACTACAGAAACTAGTTAGGGACAAGTGTATGTGATATTTATATTTGTTCATGGGTCTGTGTGTATTTGGAATGACCTCTTATTCAATATGAAAATTTTTCTTTATGAATTTATGGTAGAAATTGTGCCATGACCACAGTGGATGGGGGGGGGGGCGGTAAGCGTGACCTGAGCTACAACCACCAGAGGCTCCCTGTGAAGTAGCTGTTTCTATCTAGAGATAGGGAAGTGGACAGAGGTTTCAGGATCAGGTCTGTGAAGAAATGGGAAGTGGCCAGCTCAGGGATTACAATTCATATGCAAGAGGAAATATGTACATGGGCATTTACCTCACTGCTGTTTCCATTATTTAGCACTGGATACAGCTTAAATGTTCAGAAAGACAATGGAGAAATATAGAAACAAATGAGATTAGAGCTTCATGTATCAAGTGGATAAACATAAAAATTAAAACTGAAAAAATTCAAATTACTAAACAATGTACAAAATGTGTTTATATAATGTAACAAAACACAAATGATACTATATTGTGGTTTATGGAATAAGTAAATAACAAATAGATTTGTGGTTACTTCTAGGGAAGATGGTAGTGAATATAATTTTGGAGAATTTCAGAAGGATTTCACCTAAAAATGTCTGCTTCTTTCTAAAAAAATATATAACTAAGGCAAACATAGCAAAATATCATTATTTATTGTAGGTGGTCAAGGCATTATTGCTTTAATATTATTCTATATTACTTTTGAATATTTGAGTTCTTCCAAAGTTTGTTAAAAGATACACCAAAAATTCAGGCATAGCTTATTCTCACTACATTCCAGCAGTTATAGCTCAGTTAGTTACCTTTGATCTCTGAACTTCATTGTTCTTTCATTGTAAATATCCTACAGTACCCTTGTGAGAACTAGATATAATGAATGTAAAGTGCCCATAAGTTGCAGGCCCTTAATAATGGTGACACTGTAATTTTTCATATAAAGTTTCTATTTCTTTTACAAATGCTTCAAAATTTATTTATTTTAGTTTTTATAGATAAGAAAACTGAGGTACAGAAAAATAAAAAGATTTTAATGTATAGTTTGTTGATTATGCTGTTACAGTTGTCCCCATTTATTTTCCCTTTGCTCCCCTCTTCCCAGTACACCCCTTCCCTCCAGCAATCCCACACCCCTTAGTTCATGTCCATGGGCCATGCATATAAGTTCTTTGGCTTCTCCGTTTCCTATGTTATTCTTAACATCCCCCTGTCTATTTTGTACCAACCAATTATGCTTCTTAATTCTATAAGGAACAAGGAAGCTGGTGACTCTCAAACCAGTAGGACAAAATTAACAGCTAAGACCAATTCTGTAATTGAATCATGAATCAGGGGGTCGGTCTCTGAGTCAATAGTAAAACAAAGGGAGCTAGAGACAGAACTATTACTTATTACCTATTACCCCGAGACAATCATGCTAGATTGTAGCTTTGGAGTATTCAATTAATAAAGAAACAGGGAGGGACTATTTTGCATTAGGGATAAAACCAGATGGTTCTTGCTGTTTTGGCACACATGCCCCTGGCATGTGCAGTTTTGAACTCTGCATCTGTTAGATTGCCTATCTCCTCGTCACTTAGTTCTCCCACTAGAACCTTGATCTTTTCCCTCTTTTGGGCCATATTTCTCTGTCTCCTCAACTTGACAAACTCCTGTGTTTGCCTTTGTGTCTTAGGTAGAGCTGTTGCACCTGTTACATTGTAAGGGACTGAGCCTTAAGTATTCATCAGTATGGGGTGACCCGTTTCACCACATTGTGGCAATATGTGGGGAAGGGGTCTGAGAGAAAACAATGCTGCTTGCTCAGCACTTGCCCCTTTTCCAGGCACTTCTCCTATTTCCCATATGGGACTGGCACCCCTCTAGCTGTTGCCCTGGTGATGGTTCCTGGAGTGGGTGGGTTTACAGATGTCCCAGGACCATGGGAGCCCTCTAAACTAATGGACTCTGCTGAGAGACCAGCAGTTTCTTCTTCCACCTCAATCCCCACTGTTTTTCAGTCAGAAGCAATGAAGCTTTATTTTCCCTGGAGCTGGAACCTTCAGCTGTGCAGTCTGATCTAGTGCTGCAATCACTCCCCAGGTGTCCCTCATGACTTTTTTAAATGTGTGACTGTGCTTTCTGCCAGCCTGCCACTGCCGCTGCCACCACACCACTTCCTCTCCTCTCTGGCTCCACTCCTCTTACCTGTCTGGATGACTATTTCTTCCTTATATCTTCATTTGTTGGACTTCCATGCAGCTTGATTTTCTGGAACTTTTGGTTGTCTCTAGTTTTGACGTAGTTGTATTCCTTCTTAGTTGTGGAGGAAGATGCAACATGTCTACCTTCGTCTCCATCTTGGCTGGAAGTCCTCACAAAAATGAAATTTGTTCAAGGTCACTCATTGTCAGTAGAAAATATACGAGATTGGATTTTTTTAGTTTATAATACTATACTTTCCATGTAATGAGATGTTTAATGAAAGATTATATTAACAAAAATATATAATATTGAATGCAAATTAATATGGGAGAAGTCATAGATGACTGTTTGAAGAAGATGGACTCATTTTGTTCTTGTTGTCCCAGCATAATCATTAGTAACATTCCCTTTACTCTTAAAAGTGTCATAATTTGAATGATGTTATATGCTTATTTTCAGATTCAGTAGAGTAATAATAGACTAGCTCTTATTTCATGCAGAGCAACATACTTGCTAAATGTTGTTCTAGTCTGGTGGCACTATTTTAAGAAGGATTTTAGCAAAATAGTCTGTCAAAAAAAGAGGAACCTTGGCTCGTGTGGTTCAGTTGGTTGAAGTGTTGTCTTGTACACAAATAAGTTTGCAGTTCAATTCCCAGTTGGGAAATACACCTAGGTTGTAAATTGGGGTGCATATAGGGTGCAAAAATTGATGTTTCTCTCTTTCCATTCTTCTCTCTGTGAAATCAATAAACCTATTAAAAAAGAAAAAGAAAAATACAAAAAGGAAAGGAATCCTGACCAGGTGGTTCAGCTGGTTGGAGCATCATTCATGCACCAAGAGGTTGTGGGTTCCATCCATAGTCAGGGAACATATCTAGGTTGTGGGTTTGATCCCCAATTGGGCTGCCTATGGGAGGCAACCGATCAATGTTTCTCTCTCCTATTGATATTTCTCTCTTTCTCCACTCTCACTATTAAATCAATAAATATATCCTTGGGTGAGGATTGAAAGAAAAATTAAAATCAATGAATATATCCTCAGGTGAAGCTTAAAAGGAAAAAAGAAGAGGAGGAGTTGACTGACCCATGTGGAGAATATTTGAAAGACTCAGACATCCTTGAATGATGAAAGGATTTTTTTTTCTCTCAAGATTCTTTAACTATCATATGAAAGAAGATTCAGATATTCTGTATGGCTTCACAGAACAAAGTAAAAACTACTACGGAAAGTTAGGAAGACACATTTTTTGTTTTCTCAATATAAAGAACTTACCAACAATTAGAGTAGACTTTCATTTCTTCTCTCTGGCAAGTCTCTTGGATTATCCAGGTATAGGATTATAACACCTACAAATAGAGAAAGTTTTATTGCTTCACATCCTTTCTAACACAAATGCTCATATTGTTTTCTCTTGACTGCTTTGGCTAAAATGTCTGAGAAAATAAAGTTATCAGATATCCTTGTCTTATTTTTGATTTTAGGAGACATTCAGTGTTTCACCATTAAATAAGAAAATTTGTTTATTATTAATCAAGAATGGGTGTAGAATGTGTTGAATGTCTTTTAAATATTGTAACCATATTAATTTTAACTTTAGAAGTACAATAATAGGATCCTTAATATGTACTGAGCCACCCTTGTAATCCTAGAATAAATCCCACATGATCGAAATGTATTATTTTGTGATGTGATATTATATAGTACACAGTTCTGTTTGCTCATTCTATTTAGAATTTTGCATATTTTTAATAATTACACAGGCATTTATAATTTAGATTGGTCTTTAATTATTTTATTTATATTTAGTAGTATTTATCAGACGAGTATTGGTATTATAGTTAGTTAACAACAAAGAACTTTTGGAAAATTTATTTTTCCTTGGTTGGAAGATTTAAAAGGGGCCTGGGATTATCTGGTCATTGAATATTTCATAGAATTATATTGTGAAATTCTCTGGGACAACTGTTGTGGTAGATTTTGAAAAATTTCCCATATTTTAATAGAAAATTATATTTTTCTTCTATACTTGAGTTGATTCTGATAAACTGTAATGTTTTATACTATCCATTTCTTAGAGGCTTTGAAGTACATCTGAATAGATGAATGCAATATAGATTTTTAAATCTCATTTCAATAGATATTTTTCTTCTCAGTTTTTTAACAGATGAATCTTTTCCATTTATTTTTAATTAGGTTAGCTACCTACTTGTTTTGTTTTATGACTTTTTCAAGGAAACAGCTTTGTGCTTTAATTATTTTACTGTATATTTTGCTTTCTAACTTTTCTGCTTTGTTTCTTTGTTCATATTCAAAAAAATTTAACTGGTTATTTAGTTCATCTTTTTCTTCTTAACTTCTTTTCATTTAAGTATTTAAAATTATGACTTGTTGTAATCACTTTAATTTTATTTTATAGAATAAAATTTGTGTGTTGTCCTTATTATCATTTCCTAGAGAGGCTGCAATATCAGTTTTTATAACTCCATGACTAAAGCTAACACACACGTGTGTGTGTGTGTGTGTATAAATTTCTAGATAATATGGTTTCTTTGGTATTTGTTTATTTCTTTTTTTGGATTAGATTTTTGTGATTTATATTTATTGTACTTATTGAAGTTTGTTTTATGAACATAAGAGTTGTTCGGGTGTTAAAATACTTAGTGTGAACTTGAAAGTGTACACTTTATCATAAATGGGTATAATATCTATTCTGTTAATTATATAATTTAGGTCTTCTGTACCGTTTAATCCATGTATGAGTTTTTAACTGAGTAGCAGAGTAACTTCAATTATAATTAGTGCTATTTTGTATATTTTTTTCTTGCAGCTCTTAACTTCTGCTTTATAAAGTTGTGTTTTGATTCATGGATATTAACCAAAGTTATGTCTTTACTGTGAATTGTGGTTCTAGCATCTTATGTTTCTGGTTATATGTCTTTGGCCTGGGTTCCAGTTTGTTACATAACAAAATTACAGCATTGTTTTCTTCTTTCCAAAGAATTCTCTAAATCAGCTTTACTGAGACATAACTTACTTAAAATAAATGCATTTAAGTTTATATTTTGATATAAAAATTTATTTTTTTACATTTTGTCAAAATTTATTATGCACTTAGTAACCACCATTACAAGCAAGATATAAAACTTTTTCTCATCTCTCTCCCCAAAATTCTTCGTTTCCCTTATATTGATCCAAGCCACAGACAATTTTATTCAGGCTAATATTTTGTCATTCCAGAAATTTAATATAAATGGAATAATATGCTATGTAGACTTTTGAATCTGCTTTTTTCACTGAAGGTAATATTTTGAGATTAATTAATATTTTTGCACATTTAGGTAGGGTATCCTGTTCTTTTGCTAACTAATATTATTAAATAATATTTTATTGCATGAAAATAGGCTAATTTTTTATCTGTTTAGCTGTTTATGGACATTGAGGTTATTTCCAGGATTTAATTATTACGCATAAAATTGAAATGAATATATACATGTGTCTTTACGACAGTTTTTATTTTTCTTGGTTAAAAATTGTTTGGAACATTTTATATTCCTCCCAATGTAAGAAAATCACTATGGCTTTGTGTCTATATCAATACTTATTATTGTCAAGCTTTAAATTTCAGCATTTTAATGGGCGTATGACAGTACCATATTGTGCTTTTAGTTTTTGTTTTCCCACTGACCGATGATGTTGAACAGCTTTTTATCTGTTTATTGACTGTTGATTTATCTTCTTTTTTAAGAAGATTTTAGTTATTTATTTTTAGAGGAAAGGGAAGGGAGGGAGAAAGAGGGAGAGAGAAACATTGATGTGCAAGAAAAATATCGGTTGGTTGCCTCTTGCATGCCCTCAACTAGGGACCTGGCCTGCAACCCAGGCATGTGCCCTGACTGGGAATCAAACTGGCAATCTTTCCATCTGTGGGACAATACCCAACCCACTGAGTCACACCAGTCAGGGCAATATATCTTATTTAATTAAATATTTGTTGAAGTCTTTCCTCATGTTTTATTGGATTGCTTCCTTTCTTATGGCTAATTTATTCATATTCTGGGTTTATGTATATATTTTAATTTTTAAGTTAAATTTATTGAGGGTGCATTGGTTAAAAGGATCATATAGGTTTCCAGTGTACATTTATGTGATATATGATCTGTATATTGCACTGTGTGCCCACCACCCAAAGTCAAACCATCTTCTGTCACCACATATTAGGCTTCCTCCACCCCTCCACTACCCATGACCCCCTTCCCTCTGGTAACCACCACACTGCTGTCTGGGCCCACAAGTTTTGGTTTTCTATTCCACATATGAGTGAAATCACTTGGTTCTTAGCTTTTTTTGAACTGACATTTCACTTAGCATAGTATTCTCAAGGTCCACCAATGGCGTTGTGAATGACATTTTGTCTTTTCTTATGGCTGAGTAGTATTCCATTTTATATATGTACCACTTCTTTTTTATTCAGCCCTCTATGGAAGAACATTTTGGTTGTCTCCATGTCTTAAATGCCTTGAATATGCTGCAGTGAACATAGGGGTGCATATATCTTTGCAAATACATGTATTTGAGTTTTTGGGGTTGATACCCAGAAAAGGGATTGCTGGATCACGTGGTAACACTATCTTTTTTATATATCTATGAGGTGCTTTTTGTTGTTGTTGTTTTGCACTTAGCAACAGAGGTATAATTATCAATGCACATATAAAGATAACTTTTTCATATTAAGGAATCATTATCTGACCTGAGACTTTACTAATGGGTTTATATGATTTTTACTATCTGAAATTCATTCAAAGGAAAAGGAGAAATTTAGTAGATGTTTTCAATATTATAGATACAGTTATTACTCCAGATGTATTTATATGAATTGTAAAAATTAATGACAAAAAATCAAGATAAGAATCACAGCAAATAAGTTATTTTTCTATGCTTCCACACATCTGTCGGTGTATGGAATCACATAGGAATGCTTACATTTATGGGCACTTAAGCTTTGATGCTGATTTATAATTATAATTACTAACTAAATGAATTTTACCTTAGTTAACTATGATATAGAGACAAACATATATGTGACAAGTATACCTGTGATTTCACATATAATCATTTTGATGAGGTGGGTATTCTTGATAACTCTGTTTCAGTGGCTATCAGACTTGGCTGTATGTTATTATTTCTTGGGGAGATATTTAAAAATAAAGAGCCACAGCTTCATGCCTTGAGATTGGGTTTGTGTGGGATGCAGTCCATATTTTAATAAACTCCTTGGATATACCTAATGTGCAGCCAGGATTGAGAACATAACTCCATTTAAGAAGAGTAATCATGCTAAAGAGAAAAACAAAATTATTTTAAAAAACGGTCCTCCCCACCCACAAATTTAGTTTATATTTTAGTATTCCTGCTTACTTTTAATAGTGATTCGCATAGGAAAACAGGTTTTAAATAAATTATTTTGTGATGAAATAAAGGAAGTTATGTTTATTTCTACTGAAATAAAAAAGGTACATTATGAAAAGAGAAAAATCTGTTTTCAGCATGTAAGGGTATACCACAAATAATAAAATTATACAAATCCAAATGTGTTCATAATTACCGTATACATTTTTCTTGTTCTTTAAACTCCTTCAAAAAGGAGGCTGTCTCATAAAATTAAATGTTTTGCTCTATTGAAAGGCCACTTAATAGAGGTTGTATTTCTATCACCAAATAATAGAATCAAACAAAAAACTCCAAGTATTTAGACTTTTAAGATATTATTATTTTATACATTTATTTTATGTAATCATTATATAGTAAAGAGGGTAAAAACCACATTCATTCCTAGAAAATAAGCAAGTACTACACAAACATTTAATCCTGACTTGACAGTGTGACTCTGGAAACCACAAATAAAAATAAGAAATAATGTTTTGGAAACTAGTGAGTCTGTAATTGAGAAATCTTTTCCATTTGTGATCTATTTTCTCCACTGGAAGTATCTAAGTGTAATTGTTTTCCAATGCTACATAAACCTAACTCTATAGGGCAGGATTGTCGACACAAGTTTTATGACTATTGCCATAAAAATATTTTCTTTCTTTACATGTGCACTTTCAGAAACTTTATATTTTTGTGTGTGATATTTAATGAGTTATATATTATCTGTAGACTAAAAAGACTGTTCCTGTTCCCACCTACCTGACAAGTTGTCCAAATCAATATCTTTCAGTTTATTGTCATATTCATGCTACAGAGTAGCTGGTTTTCTATTCTTAAACATAGTTCCTTTTTCAAATTGGCATAAAGATCAGGGATGTTAGGCATTGCACTTTTATTGTTTTCTATCACATGACATGCTAATTTAAAGAATCATGGAAAAATTACAAACAGAATTCTCATATTTAAGTCTTGTTTATTTAAATTAATTTTCTGAACTGATCATGTGAACTAGCCAATTCTCTCTGTGTTTTATACTGAGCAGATGTCCTTTTAGAGAAAAAAAAAATCATTTTATCTTCCAGCTTTTTATAGTCAAAATGAGACTGTATTAGGACAATAGCTTAAATCAGATTACCTCTCCCCGGAATCAAATGCACATTAGAGATAAAGAACTGATTTTGCTGATAAAGGTTTTAGTGGAGTATAAAAAATAAATTGTAGCTGAAGCTAAAACAAAACAGATCAAATGATCGGAAATCATAGCATTTTTCCCCACCTGGTTCCCTGTGGATTTTCTCTGTGATGAAGTCAGGTGGGTAGGAAGTGTGTACTCAGAACTAAAACAAGCTGTGGCAACCAGGTCAGGCTGTGTTTCACAGCTTTTCTTCTGGTCTGCCATTTGAGTCAATCTGGCCAAATATAGTTTTCTTAGACTTTATCTTCAGAGAATTAAAGAAAGGTGACCTCATTTAGAGAAAAACGCCGGAGAGAAAGTGAATTTACCCTTTATATCAGCCTGTTTGCAAACTACATACACTCTACATAGAAAGAGCTTTGTAAGGGCATTTCAAGGGCATTTCAGTCTGAACGTGGCATTCTAGAGTTTGAACACTTGGAAACTTTGACAACAGAAGTTTGGAAAATTTTAAAAAGCAATATCTTTCCTAAAAATGTTTCAGAGAAAGGTGAAAATTGCCATTTTTATAAAAAAGTAGCCTTAGCAGAGATTTTTATTAACTGGTTTAAAATACCCTTTGTGTGTTTTAGGCAAAAAGTTGAGTCAGATACACTCTATCGGTATTTTTATTTCTCAGGAAACTTTTTAATCCACAAACAGTATTAGAAATATTATACTTTGAAAACACCATGAAAGTATTTTTTTTCCTTAATTCAGTTTTGTAAACTAGAACACAGAGTCTTTATGTGTAAACTAGGAATAAGAATACCTACTCACAGAATGGTTATAAACATTAACTGAGCTGTTTCATACTTAGAACAATACCTGGCATGGGATAAGTATTTAGAGAATATTGTCAAGTATTAATATTTTAGAGTAACTTAAAATAATAAATTTAATGGATGAAAATGAGATAAAGAATTATATTCATTTTGAAAAATGAGATACCACTCTAAGAGAGGCAATTTTTGGTTTAGTACAGTAGAAGTTGCCCCCAAACCACTACCAATGGGGGAGCCACAGATAGAGGATTAGCCCCGCACTAGAGTAAAATTTCGTTCCACTTTAGAATTTTGTGTGGGCCAACTTTTCTCTTTTTCTATCATGAGTTTTTCTTAGGATGAAAAAAAATTATTAAAGTCAAATTAATGTTCTGTTGACTACATTTCAAGTGAAGATATTCTTTCTGTTGAAATAAGTACTTTTATAATTAGATAACAAAATTTTCTTTAAAAAGTTTTAAGGAAAGCCCTGGCTGCTGTAGCTCAGTGGATTGAGTGCTGGCCTGTGAGCCAAGTGTCGCTGGTTCGATTCCCAGTCAGAGCACATGACTCGGTTGCATGTCAGGTCCCCGGTTGGGGGCATAAGTGAGAGGCAACCACACAGTGATGTTTCTCTCCCTCTCTTTCTCCTTTCCCATCTCTCTAAAAATAAATAAATAAACAAAACAAGAAGTAAATAAATAAATTATTTTTAAAAAAGTTTTAAGGAAAGTAAATTTTTTATTTCATTTTTTAAGTATATTTTATTGATTATATTGTTACAATAGTTCCAATTTTTTCCCCTTTGCTCCCCTCCACCCAGCACCCCCCTTCCCCAACAATCCCCTCCCCAAGTCCATGCCCATGGCTCACCCTTTCATATATTCTTCTTCTTTTTTTAAAAAATAATTAATTAATTAGTTAAATATTTTAACAATAAAAAATAACAATCCCTCCCTCTCAGACTTAAGACCCTTTACAATCTTATAAAGGACAATGGACGAAGGTCTCGAACTCCTCTAGTTGCTTCAAGCTGGACATGGTCGTCGTCCTACCTACCCTTGGGTCAAGAAATCCCTAATAAGAGTGGGGGTGTGGAGGGGAGGGTGGCCTTCCCACAAGGGGAAGGATCGTGCAGACTCCAGGTTGGTTGGCTGTCTCTGGACAATGGCATGCTTGGTTTAACAGGCTGGCATCCTTGTTGTATTCTGGGGACAACAAGGTTAAAGGACATCATTCAATCCGTAACCACTAGATGACAAAAGACAGGTATTAATTTTTCAATGTCCCACATTAGGGAAAAGAAGGGCTTCTTTAGAGGAAGGTATGCCAGGTACATCTCACCTGTCCAAAACCCTTTTGCCCATTATACTTAGTTTGGACTGAGGGAAATATTTTAGGTTTCCCCCTTCTCAGGCCTCTGGGCTCTTTCTGTCCAAGCCATTAGGATAGAAAAGAGAAACCAGTTTTAAAGTGAAGCCCACAGACCACCCCGTTCTTCACCAACCCAGCCACTTAGTTCAGCCAAACCATTGAGTCTCAGGAGGCAGCAATGCAGACAGGATTAAGTGAGGCCTATACATACAGACAATCACTCAGGTAATGAGATCGTAGGCTTATGCCCTTTGAAAACAGAAAACACATGTTAATTTATGTAATATAACCCACACACAAATTTATAGATCTGTAGGACTGTCTTATCGGAAAGACATCCAGTTGCAAGGCATTTGACATTCTTCTTGCCTGTAAATTAAACATCTTTGATAATGCCACAGACATAGTTTAACTTTCAAATGAAAACAAATTTTAAATGAAAAGAAACTTTAAAGATGGTTAGCTGCACTACTTTATAGTCTACCACTGGGCATTGTGATCTTCCTTGAATCTTGATTTTTCTCCCTAAGATTACCCTCCTTGTCATTAAAGGGACTGCATTAAGTTCATTTTTAATTTATCCTGTTAATTTGCATAAACACAACAAGAGCATCAAATGATCACTTATGATCTTTAGTTCTGCTTTGCTGGAACTTACGCAAGGAACATTTAGGGTGACCTTCAGTCTGCCCTTCAGGGCACAGAAGCTGAGCCACATACCTGGCATTCAGCCTTGCCTGTAAACACTTGTCTTTTCCAGGTCCTCCTGGTTTTCCATTGTGCCTTAAGGTCCCTTCTAGCCATCTTTCAGGAAAACAACCTTCGTTCCTTCCCTGGAAAGATTGCTATGGACGGCTCATCCATCCAAGGTACCAGGCCTTTTATCTCGTGGACTTTTATTACCTTTGAAAGTCAGTCCCAGTTGCTCAGGGCTTTTTGGTAACAACCAAAGCCCAAGCATGTCTCCTTTAGGCATGACATTCCAGTCAAAGTCTTAGTCAAAAAATCGTTATTAACAACTGGTCTCATTAGTTTTATGCAAAGAAACTTAGGTCATTACTTACTTCTTTAGAATGCCAAATTCTGGAGGGATCAGATAGGGAGAAAATATATACAGTGTGAAGGAAAATCCTTGTCCTTCTAATATTCACTGAACTTGCATTTCTATTCTTTATATTTTAATTTTTCCCCCCACTAAAAATTTTTCTGTTTGTTTGTTTTTCCATTACAGTTGTCTCACTTTTTTCCCCCTCTTGCTTCTCTGCACCCTCTCCCTCCCTTCTCCCACATTCAGTCCTCACCCAGTTGTCCATGTCCATGGGTCATTTATACATGTTCTTTGACTAGACCCTTCCCCTTCTTACCACTTCTCTCCCTCCCATCTCCCCCTTTGTTACTGTTAGTTTATTCCTCGTTTACATACCTCTGGTTCGATTTTGCTCATTTGTTTGTGTTGTTCATTAGTTTCCTTTAACAGGTGATAGCATAAGGTAATTTTCTTTTGTTGCCTGGCTTATTTTGCTAAGCGTAATTCTCTCTAGTTCCAATTATGTTGTTGCAAATGATAAAAGTTCCTTCTTTCTTTCAGTACTTATTCATTGTCATTTTCCCCCTTTGTACTCGTGTTCCTCTCTGTCTCTCTCTGTTTCTTCATCTTCTTAAAGCAGACCCTTTAGCTTCTCTTGCAATACTGGTTTGGTGGAGATGTATTCTTTTAACCTTCTTTTGTCTTGGAAACTCCTTATTTCACCTTCCATTTTGAATGAGAGCCTTGCTGGGTAGAGTATTCTTGGTTGTAGGCCTTTGTTTTTCATTACTTGGAATATATTTTGCCATTCCCTTCTGGCTTGTAGTGTTTCTGCTGAGAAATCTGATGATAGCCTTATTGGAGCTCCCTTGTATGTTATTAGTTGTTTCTCTCTTGCTGCTTTTAGGATTCTCTCTTTGTCATTGAATGTTGCCATTTTAATTATGATGTGTCTTGAAGTGGGCCTGTTGGGGTTCATCTTCATTGGGACCCTCTGTGCTTCCTGGACTTGCATGATTCTTTCTCTCTTCATGTTAGGGAAGTTTTCTGTCATTAGTTTTTCAAAGAGGTTTTCTATCCCTTGCTCTTCTTCTTCTCCTTCTGGAAATCCTATGATACGGATATTATTACGTTTCATGTTGTCCTGTAGCTGTCTTAGAGCCTCTTCAGTCTTGTTCAGCCTTTTTTCATTTTGTTGCACTGTCTGTGAGTTTTTGTCTACATTGTCCTCCAGGTCGGTGATCCAATTTTCTGCTTCCTCTAGCCTGTTTTTAATTCCTTCTACTGTGTTCTTCAATTCAGAGATCGTGATCTTCATTTCCTCCAGGCTCTTATTGATAGCTTCCATGTCCTTTTTGATGCTGGTATAATTCTCAGTAAATTCCTTATAGTTCTTCCGGAGTTCACTGTAGTTTTTCTGGAGTTCTTTGTAGTTTCCGCTGAGCTCATTGAGCTTCTCCATAATACATGCTTTCAATTTCATATCTGATAGTTGGCTCCCCTCTATTTCATTTAGCATTCTTTCTGGGGACTCTGCCTTTCCTTTCAATGGGGGGTTGTTTCTCTGTCTCCCCATTTTTGTGACTCCTATTGTTTGTTGGTGCTTCTTAGAATGATCTGCACTTCCTGGGTCTGCCCCTGGTGGCGTCAGATCCTGTACCAGTCTGGGCCTAGGCAGCCTGTTGGAGACTTCCAGGGATCTACTGCCTTTGTCTGTCTCCTTTAATTGATAATCTATTCAATCTGTGATTAGCCGTCAGGCTTAAGGACCGTGGGTGTGGCAGCTTAATTCCTGTAGGCAGGGCCTTCGCTTCCCCTCAAGCTGATGCCACTTGGCCGGGATGGTCTGCCTGCAGTGTGGGGATGAGTCAGCACTGGGACTTGGCTGGCCGCTTCCCCAGCTCTCCCCTCAAAGCTACCACACCAAATTCTCCCCAAGCATCTCTAGTCCTCTCTGCTTTTCCTCCGCTTGAGCCCAGGGTAAGTGGGGGCCAAAATATTTTTGTATGTGATCCGCTTAAGAGCTCTCTTTCTCCAGCTGTTTCTCTCTGGCTAGCAAGAAACCCTGTGGCTTTTTGCTTTTCACAGCTGGATATTATTTTACTTTCCACTCTGTTGCTGTAGGCTGGGAAGTTCAGCTGGAGGTTTAGACCCTGCCCTTCTCAGGGGGAATCCCCAGCTGCTGAGCTGTTTCTCAGTCCCTTCAGCTGCCACCCGTGTGAGCCCAGCCAGCCCTTCCACGTCTCCGCACTCCCTACCAGTCACGTTGTGATGTAGCAGCAGCCTTTTCTGTCTCTCCGTGGTTATAAGACTTCTCTGCAGCTGGTGTTCGGTTGGTTATTCCAGATGATTTCTCCAAAATTGCATTGTAAATCCAGACTAGTTCTGGGAGGAAGTTAGTGTAGCTTCCACTTACTCCTCCGCCATCTTGTTTCTCCGAAAGTAAATTTTTTTTAAATGGTGGATCCAAAAAGGTCACCTTCCTCTTAGAGAAGGCTGAAAGCCGATATTCATTCAAGAATGATTTAAGAGACTGTGACCTAGAGAGCCAAAGAATTCTCCCAAGGACCGCTGGTGACAGTGTCATGATTGAATAGTAGGATGGGGTTTGATTTTAAATAAAATATATTCTTATGAAAAAAATAACATTTTTTCAAACCCTTAAACTAGGTGACAAAAAAATTTTTCTTGTTTTTCAGAGTCTGTCTAGAGTTAATAGTTTGACATAAGACATATATACATTTTTAAACATTTTCTTTTTGGGAAAAAAATCCCTGAAAACACTTTAATTTTTAAAACAACTGCAAGGGCCTCAAACAACAGATTGTTGCTACCACGCTTGGTATCTTTTCATAGTCTAGTTATTGTGAAGGCATGTAGATAAATTGTTAATGGACAAAGTCAAGAAAAAGGAGGCACCTTAATAAATGTAAAATTAAAAAGAAACTGGCAGTCAGTCCACTGACTTTTAAGAAGCTAAATATACTTCTATATATTATATTCTAAAATCATATTGCCTACTATGGTTTGTGTCCGGGATTCTACAATTATAAAGAAATGCATAAACAAAATTGCGTGCAACCTGCAAGGGGAGATAATTATCTCAATTCGGCACATTGGAAAGACCCTTTCA
This sequence comes from Furipterus horrens, assembly GCF_987537825.1. NCBI lineage: Eukaryota > Metazoa > Chordata > Mammalia > Chiroptera > Furipteridae > Furipterus > Furipterus horrens. The sequence continues at coordinate 76,512,856 of NW_028327172.1, read as the reverse complement.
ATTCTTTATCTGAAAGGGAAAATGAGGAAATGGGATAAAATTTAGGGGATCTGGATTGTCCTGGACAACTTTTTAAAAATGTGGTCTATGAGCCCATTTCTGATACTTTCCTACAATGAAAAGAGTATTGTGGCTTAACTGGAGATCAATCTAGTTTTATGAAAATTGTTATTATTCTGGCTTATGTTATAGCTGTGGGCTTGAATAAGAGTTAACTTTCTCAGTTTTCTCACTTTAAAAGTACAAGTGATGTCATTTTCAGGAGTGCTCTACTGGAATATTTTCCTTATATAGTAATAGCTAATACTTTCACCCAGGGTGCCTTCCCTGTATGCTCTCTGGGGTTGGTTTACATGACACAGCTCATTAGAGGAAAATATGTTTTTTTCTTCACCTATTTATAAAATTCTCTGGTAATATTTGATTAAAATTTATATTTAATTTCTTGCTTGACAATGATGGTTAACTTCCCATATATATTACCTGATGTGTTTGTAATACCCATAGTTTTAAAGGCACTCATACAAAGACTATGTTAGGAAATTATCTAGCTAAAAGGATATGTGTTAATTGGATTTAACCAAATAACTATGGCTTATTAATTTATGATAAAATTTCTTTTAGAAGCCCAGATATCAGCCATAGTTGTTGAGTAATTTCTCATTGTTTGTCAGTTTATGTAAGGTTATTAGTTGCAAATAGCATAAACCTATTCTGGTTTTCATAACAAGCAAAAGACGTTGCGTGGAAAAGGGTTGAGCAGATTTTGGGGTTTTCCTAAATGCTGGAGAGCCAGGTTTAAGAGTCCTAAAGGAGAGGGCATATCCAAGATCCTTCCAGAGGAATGACCTGCATAGGATGCCACCGTCAGACTCTTACCACCAGGTTACTGAAGCCAGTAACCCCTGCATAGCCACTGGGAGGACGCGTACCTTCGTTTCGCTACCATCCATAAAAAATTATCTCTACCTGACACTCTGCACCTTTATATTACTCTTTGAAGACTTAACTCTGATTTATTTACTTGCCCACTTATTTAGGCAACTATTTAATACAATCTCATGTGTCTTTAAATCTCCAATACACTCTAGTTTCAGTGGTTTCAACTCTCACCTGAAAGCCTGGTCCTAAATCTCACTAGTGTTAAGAAAAAAGAAAAGAAAATAAAAGAAAGCAAGCAGTAGCAGTGAAAGCAATCAAAAGAGAGCTTGGACGTGCTCATGTCACTAAATCTAAAACCATATATTCTGTCTTCCTTCCTATTTTGATGGATGGATTATTTGTTTTTCTGTTTATGACAAGCCCTTGCAAATGAGCATCAGACCCCAGAGTCTTACTTATTCCAGCCTTTGATTCTGAAATTATAATTGTTTCCCATCTTTTCAGCATTATTTTCCTAAATTGTATATTTCCCATCATTGTATAAATATCTTCTAATATGTATGAGAAATATTAAAGCAGAAAAAAGAACATTTTGATTATACATCCAATCGAACTACCTGCCATCTGAGTTCTCTCCCCACCCCTGTGTTTTGTTTTTGTATTTTACAGAACTCTTTGTAAACCTGTCTGTGCATGCTTTATCTGCTTTAGCTCCTCTCTTTTATTTTTTCAAAATCTAATTTTTTTTCAATTAAAGTTGACATACAATAGTATATTAATTTCAGGTCCAATGAGGCTTTTCTCTCTATCATTCCATAAAGCTATTTTTTTTTGTATTTCCAAATTGCCCGTATATTATCTAATCCAATCACTGTTAATCTGTCCTTGTCTTACTCAAGTTGTCCAGAGTATCTGATGAAACATTTTTGTCATTTACTGACTCATTTTGCTGACTAATTTTTTTAACGGAGCTTTAATTTTTCTCTTTCTCACTGGCCACTCTTCTTCTCTCTGCATTCTCCTCACCTTGCCAAACTCTAAATATGGTAATGCTCCAACATTCAGTCCTAGTACATTCTGTCTTCTCTACCTTTACTTCATTGAGGTCATGTTCAGTTTCAAAGTTATACATACCATAACTATGTTGATGACTTTCATCTACTAATTTCTACCCATAAACTCATGTTGTTTCCATACTTTCTTGTTTTAATAATATCTTCCCTATTCTATCACTACCTCAAGTATAAATCATTTAGTTTTTCTTCACTTTCATTTTTCACTCATACTATCAAGGAAAAATATTTTTAGTATCTTACCATTTCTAATAATTTCCATTACTACCACCTCTGACCAAGCTATTTTCATTTTTAGAAGTTCCAATAGCCTTCTAAAATTATCCCCTTGCTTCTGTCCTTGCCCCAATACAGAACATATTTCACACAGAAATATGAGAGATCAGATGATGCTATCCCTCAGTTAAAAATGTTCCCATGTCTTCTTATATCATTTAGAATGAAATGAAGATCCCCACCAGATGCATACCACTCTGAGAGGTCTGGTCCCCTGTGAGTGCTCTGATGTGTGATTCTGCCACTTTACACTCTACCACTCACTGCATTCTAACCACACTGAACTCATCTCACAAGCAGGTCAAATCAATCCCGCTTCTGCAATGAAGTAATTGTATGGCTGTTATCTCTTCTGGAATTATCTTTGGTTTCTCCTATTCCTACCCCACCCTATTTATAATATCTGGATGATTTTCTCCTTTCTTTCATGTTTTTGCTCCAAAGGTCATCTTATCAGATGAGCTTTCCCTGATGAATCTATCCAAAATGTAACACTCCCTTGTATTGACCCTGGCACTCTTTGTCCTCTTATCCTGCTCTATTCTTGTGAAAGACCACTCTCTGACATATAGGAAGGAAAAAAAAAGAACATGAGAGCAGGGGTTTTCTGTCTTTTTCCCCGCAGCTACATTTTCTTTACTAGCCAGCACCAAGAAAATGGATAGAGAAATGTTGATTAAATGAATGGTGCTGAGCATTTCAATCAGTACATGCCAACTATATCTAAAGTAGAATTAAATTTTTTCTTATGAATTGTTTGCAACTAAACAAATTCTGAAAGAAGCTGGGAACTCAAAACCATACTCATGTAATCAAGAAGGGAGGTACTTAACTTGAATATCAAATGAGCTATGTAACATTTTTTAAACTACACACTCTCAGGACTAAAGGTTCTTTGCATATCATATTGAAAACCTAGTTATCTGCTTTAATCTTAGGCTGTGAGCACTTCTAAAGTCAAGAACGCAGTTGCCTTTATTCCACAGAAGCAAATGTCTCATCATAATGAGACATTATGACTAGCCCCCAAAATAAATATGCTTTTGAGACATATTTTATTTCCAGTAACACTGAATTAAATAAAACAAAAACAAACAAACAAAAAACCCTGAAGTTATAAATTCTAAAATGAGGCAACTTAAAGCATTATGAAGAAAGAGAACCTTAAACGTTCTGTTAATCACAAATGCTGACACCACACAATGCAAGCAGCACTGTGTTATAGAGTTTAGATACTGCTGAAGGCTCACTGGGTTAAATAAGGATCTTTGCACACCTAGTAGTTTAGTTACTGAGCTAAATACTGAAAGGGACTTTAAATGAATATAACAATTCAGTAAGCATTCCTGGGAAACTTCAAGGATTTAGGTACATGCTAAATGCTGAGAAGATTAAAAACAAAACAAAATATATTTGTCAATCTTATGAAACTTATACATAGAATAAAACAATACTTATCCTTAAATTATATGTATATATATATATATATATATATATATATATATATGTATATATATTACAGATTATGATGAGAACAGAAATCATTAAAAGACTAAGGGATTGAAAGTAGAGTGAGACCAATCTACCCATATGACCAGGAAAGGATTCATGGAAGAAGTATGATTTATATCTTCTTTTTTTAAAGAACATGTTGGAATTTCTTAGGCTGAGATAGAGAAGATGGAAATACAATAAGAAAAAAGAAGAAAGGAAAATTTGTGAGTATATCTTTTAGGAGCATTAAAGCTTAAAGAAGCTAGGGCAAAAAAGATACTATAATGAAGGAAGCCTTTGTCAGTAATACCTAGTTTAATTAATTTTTATTTAATATATGTATGCATATATTTATGTTATATATGCACATAATGATCCAAATTCATTCTACTGGGTGATGGTAGGTTGGTGGGAGAATGATGTCACAAAGCAGGCAGTTGAAAGAGACCAGAGAGCCAATAGGGAGGTCAGATTCCCAACAAGACAGGGTTCCATAGAGGGATTGGTGGGACAGCTAAGCCAACACCTGAAGAGCTGACTTCTGGGGCAGACGTGGTAGTCCACAAGGCAGATGTGAGAGTCTCACTTTCCCCAGGCTCTTACATTAGGGAAAAAAATCATTTCAGTGTTTCTATAAAGGCTCCTTAATGTAATTAAATAGTAGCTGATTCTCTATATTACATTGTATAGTGTATACATTTATCATTACATATATAGTTACTAAAAAAAAAAACCTCTGCTGCCTTGCAGCATACCTCTTCAGGGGAAAGGCTAAGGGAGTAAACCCCGACAGAAAATCCGGAGCCGGAGTCCCTAAGGCGGTTTGATGTTGTAGTCAACACCGGCAACTCCTGCGGCGCACCTGAAACCAAGCTGTATTGACTCCGTCTTTCCCTTGGACCCTTCAGCTGCGAAGAGAGGGGGGGTCTGCTGCATGGGCAACAGCAGACCCTCCATATCACCCTGCCCAGGCTCTGTAGCTTCAGCTTCACTGGAGAGGACACTTCAGCGTCATCGTAAGATGTCGATTCAACATGGGAGGAGACAGATACCGTGTCACTCCCGAGTTGGACTGCACAGCCATTCTCGGCGGTGCAGAGAGACTTAAGAAGCTACACCATCGTCTCTCGAGACGGACGGCTGCTGACGATATGCACATAATTATATGCTGTTCTGAGCTAATTTGTCAAGAAGTAACAACAAAGATTTTATTAATTTTGTTAGTATTTAGCTGGTATTAAATACTAATTAATCAATCAGTAATTACTAATATAGCATTAGCAGTCAGTGAAATATAATGAAATACACCTGAAGATTTTATTGTATTGATTGTGAAGAAGGAAGCAATTTGTCCAGTCAACCATATCAAAATTACAGCTAAACAACAGAACAACCATTATTCAGAATAGCCTGAACTCTACCTGATCAGAAGTTCCTATAACTAAGGATATAAGGAAGAAGTCACACTGATACTGGTAGGAGAGGCAAAGATTTAAAACTGGTTGGTCCCATACCCACATGTGACAGTTAAAAATCAGGAGGGATATCTTGACTGCAGAAGTCCCCCCTGAGGAGTGAGGAGTGAGGAGTCCCAGCCGCACAACAGGCCCCCAGCTCAGAGTTCTCATGCTGGGAAGAGAAACCCCCATAACATTTGGCTGATAAAACCAGTAGAAATTGTGGCTGAGTGAGAGGGAGTTCTCCTTTATTCCCAGGTGTTCTCTTTAAAGAGCTTGCATAGACTTACTTCAATTCACTTGCTCTGAGCTCCAATGGTGGCTCAAAAGGTGCCATGCAGAGAGGAACTGAATAGCCTGGCTTGAAAAATGAGGGGTAGATGGGGCAGCTTCCTCTCAGACAGAAGTGCTGACAGGGGCCACTGTTCCTTTGTGGGGCCCTCTCCCCAGAGAGCTACTAGTCATTCTCCATATCTGAGTCTCCATCAACTGGTAACACCATTCACCTAACTCTGGTAATTCCTTAAGACCCAGACCCACCCAACTTGAAATCCCACCCAAGCTATTTCCAGTGGCTTTTCTACAAAATGGCCTATCATGGCTCATGCTGCAAACTTTTCTAAAATCTCTGAAAGGTTAGAAACCCCAAACAAGCAGCATCTGGCCTCTGTGTACCCATGGCCAGCACTAGTGGCAGCCAGCTTTGGTTCATTTTGGCCTCTCCTGGCCACCTCTAAGCCCAGCACAAGTAGAAGACATCTGTAGATCACTTTTTTTCTCATGCCAGGTGGCCCTGGACAGGGCATAGGCAGTAGCTAATGTTGGTCTGCACCTCCTGGAAGGCCACAGAGCCAGCACACCTGGTGGATAGTCTCAGAACACATGGAAGTACCACCCAAGAAGCTTCATAAGCAATACAATCAAGGAGAGGACACATCAGCACCAAAGGCCTTAATAAATGAGGCCTGCTGCATGGGGGCCACCCATACATAGCATATTCTCTGTTGTGGTTACTGCCAGTCCTTGGCAGCCTATTAGCCTGGGGGTATATCCCTCCTATTGCCAGCAACTGAGGCAGATCCTCTGTGGTCATCAAGGCCAGTCCTTGAAACTTGTCAACCTGGAATAAATTCCTCTCATTGATGCAATAAAGGCTCAGCTACCACAATAGGGACACAAAGTAGGCTGTGGAGGGACCTGGTGCACCCAGCTCCAGTGACTGGTGAGGCTGTGCCACTGGGCCCTACAGGACATGTACTAAATTAGGTCACTTTACCAAGACCAAGAGATGTATCAGGTCTCCCTAATACATGGAAACAAACACAGGGAGGCTGCGAAAATGAGAAGTCAGAGAAGCAGCTCCCAGATGAAAGAACAGTCAAAATTCCAGAAAAAAGATAAATGAAATGTAGACATGCAATCTACCAGATACAAAGTTTAAAATACTGATTATAAAGATGCTCAATGAACTTAGAGAAAAAATATAAAAGCTTAGTGAGAACTTCAACAAAGAGATAGGAAACATAAAAATGGTAATGAAAAACATTTAAAAATGACCACTCAGAAGTGAAGAATACAATACCTAAACTAAAAATGACATTACAGGTAATCGTCAGTGAAGTAGATGAAACAGAGGATCCAACTACAAGTTTGGACGATAAGGAAACAGAAAATAGCCAGTCAGAACAGCAAAACAAAAAAGTTTAAAAACCTCTGTTACAACTTCAAGCATACCAACAATCACATCATGGGGATGATGGAAGGAGAAGAAAGAGAGGAAGGAATTAAACATCTATTTGAAAAATTGGCTGAAAAGTTTCCTAACCTGGTGTAGGAAATAGACATACAAATTCAGGAAGCACAAAGACCCCAAACAAGATGAAACAAAAGAGGCCCACACCAAGACACATCATAATTAAAATGCCAAAGGTTAAAGACAAAGAGAAAACCTTAAAAACATTAAGGCAAAAGCAGTTAGTTACCTACAAGGGAGCCCCCATATGACTGTCAACTGGTTTCTCAACAGAAACTTTTCAGGCCAGAAGGGATTAGCATGAAATATTCAAAGATATGAAAAGCAAGGACCAACAGCCAAGATTACTTCACCCAGAAAAACTATAATTTAGAATCAAAGACCAGATAAAGAGCTTCCCAGAGGAGAAAAAGCTAAAGGAGTTTATCACCACCAAATTAATACTGAATGAAATCTTAATGGGTCTTATTTTAAAAGAAAAAATATAAAAATATGAATAATAAAATGACAATAAATACATGTCTATAAATCATATGTTTGTTGAAGTATAATTTATAATAACTAAGATATGGAAGCAACCTGATTGCCCAGCAATAGATAAATGAATAAAGAAGTGTTGCATATATGCAACAGAACATGATTCAGCCATGAAGAAAAATAAAATCTTACCATCTGCAACAACAATATGGACCTCGAGGGTATTGTGCTCATTGAAATAGGTAAGACAGAGAAAGACAAATATCAAATGATTTTACTTATTGTGGAATCTAAAAATAAAAAAATAAATAAATAAGCAGAACAGAAACAGACTCACAGATACAGAGAATATTTTGATGGTTGCCAGATGGGAGTGAGGTTGGAAATTGGGTGAAAAAGGTGAAGTACAAATTGGTAATGACAGAATAGTCATGATGATGTAAAGTATAGCATAGGGAATACAATCAATAATGTAATAACTATGTATAATGTCAAAAGGGTTCTAGATTTATCACGATTATCACTTCATAAGTTATATAAATGTGTAATCACTGAAATTAATATAATTTTGCATATCATCTATAATTGAAAAAAATAAAAAATTATTTAAAAGAAAAAGTAAATACAGACATGTTATATGTTAAAAACTTAAAAAGAAGGAAGTACACCCACTTAAGTTTTAACACTATATGCTTACTAAAGGTTTTTAAAAAATTATTTTTGTTATTTTAATATGGATAAAGTTGTATTCTTATTCTCAGCATTATTAGCACAGTTTTAAAATGTCAGTGAAGGACTTCCAGCCAAGATGCAGGCCTAGACAGACACATTGAGTCTCCCTCCACAACTAAGAAGGAATACAACTACCTCAAAACTAGAGACAGCCAGAAGTTCCAGAAAACCAAACTGTATGGAAGTCCAACAAACAAAGATATAATGAAGAAATACTCATCCAGACAGGTAGGAGGGGAAGAGCCAGGGCAGAGAGGATGCAGTGTGGTGATGGCAGCAGCAGTGGCAGGCCAGCAGAAAGCCAGTCACATGTTTTAAAAAGTCAGGATGGACACTTGGGTAGCATTCCCAGCCCCAGACCAGACCATACAGCTCATGGTTCCAATGCCAGGGAAAATAAAGCCTCATTGCTTCTGACTACAAACCAGTGGGGGCCGGGGTGGAGGAGGAAACTGCTGGTCTCTCAGTAGAGTCTGCCTGTTTCAAGGGCCTCCTCAGTACTAGAACATCCGCAGACCCACAAACTCTGGAAACGATGGCCAGGATAATAGCTAGAGGGGCGCCAGTCCCATACTAGAACTGGGAGAAGTACCTGGAAAAGGGGTGAGTGTTGAGCAAGTCGCATTGTTTTCTCTCAGATTCCTACTCCACATACAGTGCCACAACGTGGTGAAACAAGTCATGCTGCACTCACAAATACCTAAGGCTCCGCCCCTTACAACATAACATGTGTGACAGCTCCACCTAAAACACAGAGGCAGACAGAGAAGCATGGACCCAAAGGGGGAGTTCATCAAGGTTTCAGTGGGAGAACTAAGTGACAAGGAGATAGCTAACTTAACAGATGAGGAGATAGCCAACCTAACAGACTTAAAGTTCAAAACACTGGTGATAAAGATGTTCACAGGCTTGACAGATATGCTTAAGTATGGCAAATGCATAGGGGAAGAAGTGAATGCTATGCTAAATGAAATTAAATAAGATCCATACAAAACCAATGGTGAAGGGAAGGAACCCGGAGTTCAAATCAATGATTTGGAACATGAGAAAGAAAAAAACAGTTAACCAGTACAGAATGAAGAAACAAGAATTGAAACAAATGAGGAGAGGCTGGGGAACCTCTGGGACAACTTTAAAAATGCCAACATCCAAATCATAGGACTGCCAGAAGGAGAAGAGGAAGAGTGAGAAATTGAAAGTTTATGTGAAAAAATAATGAAGAAGAACTTCCCAAATTTGGTGAAAGAAATAGAAATACAACTTCAGGAAGAATAGAGAGTCCCAAATAAGCTAGACCCAAAAAGGACCATACCAAGACACATCATCATTAAAATGCCAATGGTTCAACATAAAGAGAAAATCTTTAAAGCAGTAAGAGAATAGCAGAGTTAGCTACAAAGGGGTGCCTGTAAGACTGTCAGCTGATTTCTCAAAAGGAACTTTGCAGGCAAGACAAGACTGGCAAGCAATATTCAATGTGATGAAAAGCAAAGACCTACAACCAAGATTACTCTATCCAGCAAAGCTATTATTTAGAATGAAAGGGCAGAGACAGTTCTTCCCAGACAAGGTGAACCTAAAAGAGTTCATCATCACCAAGCCATTATTATATAAAATGTTAAAGGGATTTATTTAAGAAAAAGAAGATCAAAACTATGAACATTAAAATGACAACAAACATAACTATTAACACTTGAATCTAAAAAATAAAAACAAAATCCAACTAAACAAACCAAAGTAGGAACAGAACCATAAGTATGGGGATCACTTGGAGGGTTATCATGTGGGAGGGGGAAGGGGGAGAAATTGGAAATGATGCAGGGATTAAGAAGCATAATTGGTTGGTACAAAATAGACAGGGGGAAGTTAAGAATAATATAGGAAAGGGTGAAGCCAAAGAACTTATATGCATGACCCATGGACATGAACTAAGGGGGGAGGGTTGCTGGAGGGAAGGGGGATAGTGGGTGTAGGGGAGAAAAGTGAAAAAATTGGGACTACTGTAACAACATAATTAATAAAATATACTTAGAAAAATAAATAAGATGTCAATGAAAACTTTTTAGCTTTTCAAGGGAAAAAATGTCATATCATATTACTTTTTATGTTTATTAAATAAGGATTTGTTGAGCTGCTCTTAGTGTAGGACATTATGTTCTTTAAAATAACTGTTATGCCTAAAAATTGATTTCCAAAAATACTGCTTGATTAAATTAAGAAATTAATTGATAATCATGACCAATCAGAAATTTAAAATAACAAGAGTATTGCATACTTTACCCATTATACTTGACAAAAAGTCACATTCAAATCTGGTAAATGTCTATGGAAAAGAACTTCCTCACAAATAATCTATGGGAGTGTAAAAATGCAGCAATTTTGGAAAGGGATTTAATAATATCTACTCAAATTTCTAATGCATTTAACCTTTGACACATTTTTAGTATATATTCTAAGATAATGTTTTTTTTAGTATAAAGTATTTATGGGATATTATTTAAGTATAAAATAATGTGTTTAATTTTGGATTAAAAATCTATATTTTAAATTTTTGTTTTTTTCTATAAATAAAATAATTTAAAGTAAATTATTTATATACTAAGTTGACTGCACAATACACTCCATTGTTTTATTTTCTTCTATTGTTTTTTCACCTACATCAATTAAAAATGTTTTGAAAGAAAAAAAATAGATTCAAAGTTACTTAAACTTTCAAAATAAATTTATATATACTTCCTCACATATTGTCATGAAGTAAAAGGGCAGTAATCATAATAATATGTTTTAGGTCATTGACAAATTTAAAACTAAAATCTCTGGCATTAATCAAAGGCTCCTATTCAAAACTCTTGGCTCACCTTTTTTCTCTCAACTCATTTTCACTGAATCTAGTTCTCCTTGCCAATTGAGTTCTTGATTCAGTGCCATCTTTTTTTAATGGACCCATTTTCTTTATTAGATTTATTATGGAGCCCTCATGACGTACCCAAACTGAGTACTCATAAGTAATAGACTTTAACTTAATAAAGCTAATGACAAGAGTCCTAATTATGATGGCAAATTCTTTGTTAGAACAAATGATGAAACAATAAACTAGTCTTGTTTAATTAGTTTTTACTTAATGAACTTAAAGGTAAATATGTTATAATTCAAGACAGTGGAAGACCAAGCCATCTGTTGCCATTTACTATCCTGTGAATTGCTGTGACTTATATTTATGGATTTTGGTTGCTGCCAAGTTTATAGAGTACCAAAGAGACTTTCTAGGTATGAGCATGTTTTTAGGTATGAGCATGATTGTGTTTCCCTTGCATATGTGATCTCTCATGCTAAGAAACAAAACCCTTAACTACTTTGTTCTCTAATATAATCTTGAATCCCTATTTTTCCTGTTAAAATACTATTCATACTAATGATAATACTATTACTGAATTATATTTATCTTATTGTAATACATGATGAAGTGTTTAAGTCCCATGAATAACTTTGAAAATATTCGTGGTACATGATAAAAGAATGAGGTTTTTCATTTTGATTGAACACTTAATGACATCTCTGAAGTACAGAAATAAATTAGCTGCCTTTCAGAAAGTTCTCCTAGGCTATAAAGCCATCCTCCTAGTGGCAGTAGAGCACATAGTATTTTTAAGCTTTTCCCCAGGATCGTATTATCTATCATCCTTTGTCACAATTAGTGACGTCCATGAGGAAAGAACCATGGCACAGGCAAGAAGAGAGCAGTGATGGGGATTTGATTCACTTAGATAGCTACTACTTGTATCAGTTTATGAAAATTAGAACATGTAATATATTTCTGACTTATCTAGCTGATTCATACATCATTTAGAAGAGAGAAGGCAACAATGAGAGAAACAGTTAAGGGATTTAATTTAACTCAGTAAGAAAAATCACATTGGAGAAAGAGCAACTGAAAATTTGGAGAAAAAAGAACTCTCAAATGAAGAGAGGCAAAATAAATTGCCGATGTAGCTAATGTAATATTTATAGCAAAGACTACATTAATAAAAATTAACAATTTTATAGGAATAAATACAATTACTCTGTATTTAATATACAAAAGGAAATCTACACAATTCTTGATTTAATAGTACTTCATGTATTTTTTATATTTTATATTGAATGACTATTAAATAGTTTAATCTAAGGCTGGATTAATGTGTTCAGAAGATGTGGGTGATGCAGGGATTGAGGCCTATTATAACATCTGGAAGATCCTGTGGAAAGGGCCTAGGAAGCAAGGTGAGCTGGGGAGGTAGGTAACATCCATGGAATGTTCCCACATGGCACTAAATTATTATAATGACAGAAGTACCTGTAGATTGGTTTAATGAATGGAGAAATGAAAGCTCAGGGAAGCTCAGTAAATGTTCAAGGTCCTCTGTCCTCAGTGCCCCACCATTAACACTAGGGCCTGTCAGTGAGGTCTTTTTCAATTGCAAATAACTGTATCTTTGTTTTATATACTTTTCACTCCAACCACAGAAGTGTTGGGGAATTTACACCCCAGGGAGGAATGTTTAACCAATGGTGCTCATCAAATTCTTCAGTTTCCTGCTTTTTATGTAGGAGAATCTTTTCTGTATAGAAAAGATTACTCAGAGCTTTTCTTAGGGGTTAATCTCTGCCCATCACTATGATAGCTGGTTTAATAATGCATCTTTTTATCTAGTGTGCCCCTTTCCTTCTATTCTTATACTTTGTTACTACACTACTAGTGACCCTTGTATTCCCAAGTAAAATACTCACACTCAAATTGCTATTTTAGAATCTGCTCCCAAGGGAACTGAAACTACCAGAAGATCATATGTCCAAGATTCAAACCCATGCCTAACTCCAAAACGTGTGCCTTTTCCCTGATGCCATGTTGTTTTTCCCAAGATTAATGAATCCTAATGTTCCTTCATTCTAATAAAACTGCACGATTCTATGCATGACATGATCATATTTATAATTTTAAAATTCTCTGACCAGTAAAGTAAGAGCAATGCTATACGTCTTGTTCTCACTTTTCTGAGAACTTGATGCATTTTATTATTAATATCACCAGTGCATTTAACAATACTTTGTGAGCTGATTCTAAAACAGAGAGCATTTCTGAAAGATTGGCAGAGCTATTTCTTTTTTTTTTAATTCCAATATACAATATTTAAAATTCAGAGGAAATTGTTACTCACAAATTAGCTTCATTACCTATCACTGCTGGGATATTATTTAGACACCATTTACATGCTTTGGTAATTATTGTCATTTTTGTTTTAAAGACATTTATTCTCTTATATGCTTAAAAACCCAGGAATTTTCTTTTTCTTTTTATCTGTACCTTTATCTAATGTGAATACGCTTTCTCAACTGTATTTCAAGTAGACTTTTAAATCTATTTTTTAAATGTGTGGTGAAATTTGTCTTGATTGAAGAAAAATAAAACTGTAGAGACTAATCAGATATATAGGCATAATTTATTTTATTCTAGGTTATGTCAAATAAGGCATACAAGTTGAACTAAAATATATCTGTCAGATGAGTATTTAAAAATATGTGGGGACTTCTGACCAAGATGGAGGTGTAGACAGACACGCTATGTCTCCCTCCACAACTAAGAAGGAATACAACTACCTCAAAACTAGAAACAACCAGAAGTACCAAAAAAATCAAACTACATGGAAGCCAGCAAACAATGATATAAAGAAGAAATACTCATCCAGACAGGTAGGAGGGGCAGAGCCAGAGCAGAGAGGATGCAGTGTGGTGGCGGCAGCAGCAGCGGCAGCAGCAGGCCGGCAGAAATTGCAGTCACACGTTTTAAAAAGTTGGGAGGCACACCTGGGGAACGTTCCCAGCTCCTTACCAGACCTTGAAGCTCACAGTCCTAACAATGGGGAAAATCAAGCCTCATTGCTTCTGACTGTGCAGACCAGTGGGGGTTGGGGCAGAGGCAGAAACTGTAGGTTTCTAAGCAGAGTTCGCTTGTTTGAAGGACTCCCACAGTCCTAGAACATCCGCATACCCACCCACTCTGGGAACGACGACCAGGGCAGCAGCTGGAGAGGTGCCAGTCTGATGCGGAAGTGGAAGAGGTGTCTGGAAAATGGACGAATGCTGGGCAGGTGGCATTGTTCCCTCTCAGACTCCTCCCCCACATACAGAGCCACAACGTGGTGAAACAGGTCCCCCTGTACTGACAAATCCCTAAGACTTTGCCCCTTACAACATAACAGGACTGACAGCTCTACCTGGGATGTGGAGGCAAACAAACACAGGAGCCGGTCAGAATGAGGAGACAGAGAAGTATGGCCTGAAAGGGAGAACGAATCAAGGTTCCAGTGGGAGAACTAAGTGACGAGGAGAGAGCCAACCTTACAGAAGAGGAGATAGACAACCTAACAGGTGAAGAATTCAAAACACTGGTGATAAAGATGCTCACAGGCTTGACAGATATGCTTCAGTATGGCAAACGCATAAGAAAAGAAGTGAAGGCTATGTTAAGTGAAACGAAGAAAAATTCTCACAAAACCAATGGTGAAGGGAAGGAAACCTGGGTTCAAATCAATGATTTGAAATTAAGGAAGAAAAAAACAGTCAACCAGTGCAAAATGAGGAAGAATTGAAAAAAATGAGGAAAGCATCCCAAACTTTGCAAAGAAGATGAACATACAGGTCCAGGAAGCACGGAGGGTTCCCGGCGAGCTGGACCCAGAGGGGACCACACCAGGACGCATCATGATTGAGATGCCAAAGGTGAAAGATGAAGAGAGAGTCTTGGGGGCATCAAGGGAGAGGTGGAGAGCTGCCTACAGTGGGGTGCCTATAGGACTATCAGCTGATTTCTCAGAGGACACTTTGTAGGCAGGAAGGGACTGGCAAGCAGTATTCAATGTGATAAAAGGCAACCTGCAACCAGGATTACCATATCCAGCAAAGCTATCATTTGGAATGGAAGAGCAGATGAAGTGCTTCCCAGACAAGGTGAAGCTAAAAGAGTTCACCATCACCAAGCCATTATTATATGAAATGTCAAAGGGACTTACTTAAGAAAAAGGAGATCAAAACAATGAACACTAAAATGACAACAAACTCACAAATATCAACAAGTGAATCTAAAAATAAAAACAAAATCCAACTAAGCAAACCAGAATAGGAGCAGAGTCATGGGATTGGGGATCACTTGGAGGGTTATCAGCTGGGAGGGGGAATGGGGAGAAAAGGGGAAATGGTGCAGGGATTAAGAAGCATAATTGGTTGGTACAAAATAGACAGGGAGATGTTAAGAATAATATAGGAAAGGGTGAAGTTATAGAACTTATATGCATGACCCATGGACATGAACTAAGGGGGGTGGAATAGTTGTAGGGCAGGGGGTTACTGGCAGAGGGGAGCAAAGGGGGAAAAATTGGAACTACTCTAATGACATAATCAACAAAATATACTTTAAAAAACAAGAAAGAAATATGTGTTTCTATTGGAAAATTCTGAAAGCAGAAACAAAAATTAGAGTAGATCCTCCTTTAATGATACTCCACAGAGTTGAAACAAGATGCTATTGTCCATTTTCATTAATCTTATGGTCCTATTTTCTGGAAGAGTTTTATAAACCTTTTATGGGAAAAAAATCTCATATTTGTTCTTTAACTCCTTGAAAATTAGCCAATCATCAACACGGGAAAATCATCACCTTATTAAACTGATCCACTCATTTTGGGATGTTTGTAATTTTTGGAATTTCTTTCTTAGGATCATATTGTTCCTTTATTTATCACGAACCATCCTTGGACTCATTGCAGAAAAAAAGAGTATCATCCTTAGATTTGGTATCTTTCATATATGTTACTATAGCTCTTAGTTTTCCTAAAGTCTTCTGTCATCCCAATTGAGTACTGTTATCACAGAAGCCAAGTCAAGTGCACCATGAACAGCTTGGCATACTTTGCAGGATTGTCTTTTTTGTCATTCCGTCTCAGAGGTCCTGCATCAGAGAAAAAGCAAGGAAAAAATGAGAATGAATAGAAAACAGAATGAAAATGATGGTTTTATCTAATTCAAGGAATACATGCAGAGACAGAATACTATTGATTGAATAAAACAATATAAAAATATTTATAGATAATTATGCATACTGATATTCTGTGGCTTGACATTCTATAGCAATGAAGCCTTTTTAAATTTACACTACAAATCACATTGTAATATTTTTTATTGTGTTGCTCCAAAAGCCCACATGTTTTTTTTTCTATAAAATAAAAGAAATTTTTCATTTTCACCAATAACTTTATGAATTTTGATATTTTGAGTATGTTGGCTCTCTCCCACCTGGTATAATGTGACTGTTCTCAATAAATGTCTCGATTTGATTGCTATCAACTTCAACTGTGCTCTACCCAAACATGGATCATCATCTAGGAGAAATCTCCAGCATGAAACTTTGCAAACCACTTCTGACACATTCAATCAGTCATAACACCTTCGCCATACACTGCACAAATCCCTTGTGTGTGTGTGTGTGTTTCAGTTGCATTTTTACCTTTCTTGAAGTAATAAAGCATAATATACCAAAAGTATTGCATATTTTCTTTCATCTTCCATATGGAAATGGCAATACAAAAATTCATCAATTTTGATTTTTTTCTTTTTAGTGCATGCCAATATGACAGCTGTCACAATACAATCTTACAAAATTGTTTTAAATGACGTTAAAGAAAACTAAGCAGTACTAGAGCCATCATGTGGGAAAAAAATATGGAACATTTTGGCCAACCCAATACTGCTTTGGTTGCCTTTTCTTGGGAAATATACTATTAGAATGACCATTTGGAGCCTCTTAGAATAGCAAATCAAATATATGTTTTTAATAGAAATCACATGTTATTATTATAAAATATAAGGTATACCTATGAAATGTAATGTCTGAAGTAAATCAGAAGATTTTTATATGTATGCATAGTTTTAGATCCTTATACAGAAAAATAGATTATTGGTATTCACTAATTTAAATTAGACTCCAAAATGCATTGATTTTACTCCCTGTCACTTCTGAATTTTATGTGAGGCCAGGCCTTTTCTCACCTAATACCAAATAAATTAAAAGAGAAATGAATGAGACAGGGATGTGACAGTGCAATCACAAATCAATAAACACCTTCTTAATTGAAATGAGAAACTTTCCACTTATAGAACTCTTCCTGGTCTCCCTGTTCTTCATATCTTCCCATCTGAATAATGTGAATGGTTGATAAAATAAATGTATTCTATGTTGACAAACTTCTCATTAGAAATCTATGCAAACTTTTTCAATTTCCTTACTATTCTCTACTTAACTGACAATAATCAGGGTTTTGTCCTCACAATTACACTCACATTTATTCTTTGAATGTTGCCAATGGCTCCAAATTGATAAATCCATTGGTTGTATTTGGCTTCCATTGTGCTCATTGCAGGATCCTTCTCTCTAATGAGATCTGTGCTCAAATGTCAACTCCTCAGAGAGACCTTCACCTAAAAGAGATCCCATGTCTCATTATTCTGTCTCATTACATAACATTTCACATATTTGAAATTTTATTATTTTCTTTCCTTCCTTTCTTATTTCCATTGTTTATTTGTTTAAATATGTATGTACATTCATGTGTATATGATTTTATCTGTCCTTTCCCACTATAAAGTAAATTTTAGAGGAGATAAGGGGCTTGATAATTTTATTTATGGCTATATATTTATTACTTATAACATGAAGTGAAAATTAAGGGGGCCCAAATAAATATGGAATTATCTTTTGGAAGGTGGGCCCCTTGTAATACAGGCTCCCCCTGCTAGGTGAGTGTTCCTGGAACCCATGTGTATCAGTGTAGCAGCTGGTGTTGTAAGAGGCTGTGTTAAACTTCAGTGAATGGTTTTGTTTTTTGTTTTTGTTTTTTTTGTTTTTTTTTTTTGAAGACTCTTTCAACACATTTGCCCATTTCTTGATGGGTGATTTATGAGTGCACCTGTCCACACCATGCTGAGTGTTTAGCAGTTTTTGACCAAGAATGGAATGACTTCTGTGCTCCACCCTTTCTATTCACCTGATCTTTCCCAGAGCAACATTTTTGTTTCCCCTGATGAAAAAAGTCCTCAAAGGGAATGTTTTGCCATGTGGAAGAGGTGGTAGAGGTGAAACAGAAAATGGCGGAAGAACTAAAAGGAATTGAAAATTGATTAGTTTCAAAACTGTTCTGAGCAGTGGAAAAAATGTCTTGATAAATGTATTGCTTCAAATGGAGAGCACTTTGAAGGTGAACAAAGATTAAACATGTAAAATAACTACACAATTTTTAATAAATAAGTTCCAGGTATTTTTTATCCCCCCTCATAGTAGCGCCTTGGTAAATATGTTCTGAAGGAGAAAACATGGATATGAACATACTGAAGTCTGTCCATAAAAAGTCCAGCCATTGTTAATATAATGAGAATGGCTTGAGTGACATCAATGTAAGCTGGCAGCCAAGGAGAGTGGACTGGAATGCACATGTGTGAACAATGAACACTTCACTGTACTTGTCAGAGGGGGTGGTAGATGCCAGTGAGTGTGTGTACTGTGTGGTCATCACGTCCAAAATGACTGAGCAAGTAGATCAACAAATCTGCATCAAATTTCGCATTAAGCTTGAACATTCCTCCATGGAAACTACTCAGATGGTTCAGAACTGCAACACAAATAAAACTGCAGCACAAATGCTTTGAAGAAGATCAAGAATTTGTTGAAAGTGATCCATGTTCTGGAAGGCCTGCAACAAGCAGAACATCTGAAAATATTGAATATGTATGAACTGCAATCAACAAAAAGGCTGATAGTGTGAGAACTAGAAGCTGACCTGGGGATTCCAAAAACTACTGTGTCCAAGATTTTGATGCAGGATCTTGGCATGAAACATGTCATGGCAAAAATTTGTTCCACAGCTTCCAAAGCAGAAGAAACAACATGCTGCAGTTGCTAATTACTTTATTCAAACCGCTACCAATGAAACAGATTTCCTCAAGAAGGTCATAACTGGAGATGAATGCTTGGTTTATGGCTTTGATCTGGAAATGAAGACCCAGTCCTCCCAATGGAAGTCACCTGGTTCTCCACACCCTAAGAAGGAACAGCAAAGTCACAACAAGATCAAGACCATGTTAATTGTGTTTTTTCATTGGTCAGACCAAACAGTTAATAAGGAGTACAATCTTAATGTTCTTCATCTGTTGAGAGATGCAATATGATGAAAATAGCTACAGCTCTGGGCACTTGTTGAATGGCAGCTGCATTACAACAATGTGCCCACTCATGCATCACATCTCATGTGGAGTTTTTTTGTCTTTTTTTGTGTGTGTGTGAAACATCAAATCATGCATATAACTCAGACCCCCTCCCCCCCTACAGCCAAGATTTGGTGCCCTTTGACTTCTGCCTTTTCTCAAAATTAAAATTACCTTTCAAAGGGAAGAGACTTCAGATCATCAATGAGCTTCAGGAAAATATGATGGGGAAGCTGATGGTGATTCCAACAAAGAATTTTGCAGTGTTTTGAGCAGTGGAAGAGATTCTGGGAGAACTGTGTGAGGTCCCAAGGTGCCTACTTTAAAGGGAACTAAAGTATCATTGTCCTATGTACACTGTTTCTTGTATCTTGCATCTTCTTCAATAAATGTCTCTTTTTCATATTATATGAATGGATACTTTCCAGACAGACCCTGTACATATGTAGATGATACTTTAATCAAGGCTATTTGAGCCAGGGATATATCTTGCTCTTTGAGTTAGGGATATATAGTAAGATATGGTAGATCATGATATATATATGATAAGTTGAGTAAAACTGCATGTGTTAAGTAAACAGGTACCAAATTGGAGTTTGAAGTATAAAAGATTCTTTGGGGCTTGGAGGGAAAGATATCAGGAGTAGGCAGGGAAAAGAATTACACCATAATATTGATCTGACACCTGTGGAAGGATGGTGAGAAGGAAGAGGGTTGAGGAGCAAAAACCTCAGGCTACTGTGCATCTTGGAGAAAGTCTCAGCATAATAGGGATCTTTGGCACAGAATGCCTGTAGATCAGTCAATATTGAGAAGAAATGGCCAAAATATTAGTGCCAACATTGGACTCAGAAGTTTCCTAGGAACTGCCAAGGAGAGAGTATGACCTTGTCTGAGTGCTAGAGTGAATCCTTAAGGAGCTGCAGTTGGAGGTCCTGAGCTAACTATTCCCCTTGCCACCCGTCCACTTTTGAAGGGAGATCTGAGCAGCATACTTCCCTGGTTCCAACACCAAATGACACATTGCTTTGTGAGAAACTTAAAATGTAACTCAGTATTGCCCTATAAGTATCAGTATTATATTTAATCATCTCATGTCATTGCCTCTTTACAATGTGCAGTGATTGGGACATGGTTTTATTTTATTTACAGTTCATATTCAAGATAATTGTGAAGAACAAATGAATTAGTAACTATATTACAAATTCGCAAAAGTGATTCATCCCAGTGAGCCTCTTTTTTTCCTAGAGACCACAAAGAAGTAGGAAATGGTGTTCTTGGAGGGGTCAAATTACATTTCACATGTCTAGGGGTGTCATACATCATTAACATGCTCAAAGTATCTAAATTATTGAGCCATGCAGTATTTTAGCAACTTGGGAGAAATTCACTATATGAATTAAATTATTTTTTTAATTAATGTTTTAAAAAATGTGTTCAATTGCTGTAGAGCTATTTCATAGCCAATGGGCATATTCCTTCATATGTATGGAAATGTTCTGTAATCATCAAATTATATGACTGATTGACTTTGGAGATGATTAATACTTTAGTGCTACCAATTTTTTTAAAGTAGATAATTTCAATAATTATAAAAATAAAACTAAAATCTATAATTCACTCATTTGTAGCCAAAAGTCATTCCCAAATGCACTTAGTAATCTAAATGTAAAAGCTGAATTTTTACTTATTTTGCTGATAGATTTTAGCATTACTTTATATTTATCCATTACATAGATTTTTCTAGGCACTATTAGGGCTCCAATCTGAATATTTATGTCCCTATAATTCTTATTGAAATCTTAGCCTCCAAGGTTATCTTATGTGCAGGTGGGTGGGGCCTTTGGGAGGTGATCAGGTCTTGAAAGGTGAGCTTCCAGGAATGGGATCTGTACCGTTGTGAAGAGGTCCTGGAAGAATCCTTTGTTCCTTCTGACCCTCGATCTGCTGATTCTGCAATCTTGGACTTCCTAGAATCCAGTATGATGAGAAATAAATTTCTGTTGCTTTTAGGCACTGAGTCTACAGTATTTTGTTATAACAGCCCAAATAAACTAAGATAATTGCTTAAATTCGTTTCAAATATATTTATCCCTATCTCTACTTCACTGTTGAAGTCATTGCCTCATACAGAGGATAATCAGTAAGTAATTGTTAAATGAGTATTATTTCAAGTATGTAACATATTCATAAAAACTTTTACATGGCACAGATATCTAAAGAATTTTATATTTGAATTTTGTTCAAAGGTTTCTTTGCTAAAATTTAAAAACTTTATTATTAATTTCATGATAAAAAGGGAAGAAAGTTTTGATATGTAATTTATGTCTCTTTCTTATCATTGGAAATAATACATTTGTCTTTTACATCCTTGTGTTTTGATCCTGGATACCTCTTGGTGGGGAAATAATCAGCACTTAACAATTATCTTCAAGGTCTTCTCTGTGAGGATCTGTGAGAAATCCTACAAATGACATGCTCCTTTTACCTTTTCCATAAACATCAGTTGCTATTAATGTCACTAAATAATATTGCTCACAGAGATTATTAGCATATTTATAAATATTACTTCTCATTCAAAGTTCAGCATAAAGACAATGTAATGTAATAAAATGATGCTGTCGGAAGTTAACCTTGTCTTCAGTGTTTTCTTTGTGCTCACAAATAGATAATTAGCTTTCTCTATTTTTCTTTGCAAACTCTATGTTGCTAATTGAATAATCTGAACAATTTTGTAAAGTTTAAGAAGAACTTATTAGCCAATATTTAATATCCATTTTGATAAATTATGACAATTAATTAAAGTATAAATTAATTTGACAATAATTGATTATTATATGTCAGAAATTGTGTTTGAGACAGTTCTCACAATGAGACCAAGGGCTAAACACTCTTATTTTGTTTTATCAATAAAGAAACTGAAACTCCAAAAGTCAAGTAGTAATTTTCAAGTAGGAGATCTTATCCAACTCTAAAGTGTATATTCTTAACTATTAAGTTGTAGCTCCTGAGGCTGAAAAGCAGTTTGGAAATATAAAATATGATATAATTAACAAAATATACTTATATATGTATATATATATGATATCAATACATAGTAATGTATATGAGCCTTCTTAAGTACAGAATATTTTTGGAAGACAAAAAAAAAAAAAAAGAACCCGTAAAAGGAAGTTATAGTAGCTACTAGGTAATTGCTAATTTCCATGGATGGTTCTCACATATTCTTCATCCTACATTTCTCCTGTGGTCTTATATGACTATCTATAACTCTTGACTTAGTACTGGGAATTGAGCTCTTATTTTGTTTCTGGCCCTCTGGTGTTTATACTGGGCATCCTGGTTTGCCTCCAGTTCTATCCCTTGGAAGCCAACTCAAGTGCTGGTCAGTTGACAAACTCACCCATCTGATCGATTTTTCCTCTATCTCTCAGAGGAACATATATAGACACAAATTAATTCTGCTCTCATCACCATTTCATAAAGATAAATGTCTTCATAAGAAGGAATCTAAGGTAGGTCTGTTTTACATTGCTAATACTTGAATCAGCATGAAAACATATATATCTGGACCCAATATGTTTAGCCCTTCCTATTAAAATATGTTTTCTCAAGATAAAACAAGTTTCATATTATTCTCAAACTGTGGCATTTCATATTCTAACTTCACTGTGGTTTTATTCCTGTCATTTTGTTTTTGGATGTTGTGTCTTCGGTTACAAGCCACTCTGGTTATCTGCAGAAAAGTAAATATTTTTTATTTAAAAACTTGACTGATCAAATACTTGAAAAATCAAAAGATGATTATGCTCCTCTATTTGATATTAGAGAAAACTAAGCTCTGCATAGATATTCTACCAAAGATTTCTTCTGATTTCTTTCCTAAGAGCCTTCTGTGAAAATTTATATGGCTAGTGAGCACCAGGCTGGAAGAGTTGGTGTTAAGTTCTGCCATTTTGTAGTTGTTTTACCTTATTCAAACAAGTCACATCACTTTCCCATGGCTTGATATTAATTTTCTTGACTTGTTCTGGAGTTCGAGAACTTACTTGTATCTCCATACCTTTGAAACCCAGGATCTCACATTTGTTTTTCTTTCTTTTCTTTTAAAGTATATTTTATTGATTATGTTGTTATAGTAGTCCCAATTATTTTCCCTTTGCTCCCCTCCACCCAGCACCCCTTTCTCTCCAACAGCACCTCCCCTCTTAGTTCATGTCCATGGGTCGTGCATATACGTTCATTGGGTCCACCCTTTCCTATATTATTCTTAACTTCCCCTGTCTATTTTGTACCAATCAATTATGCTTCTTAATCCTTGCACCATTTCCCCTTTTCTCCTCCTTCCCCCTCCCAGCTGATAATCCTCTGAGTGATCCCCAAACCCATGACTCTGCTTCTATTCTGGTTTGCTTAATTGGATTTTGTTTTTATTTTTAGATTCACTTGTTGATATCTGTGAGTTTGTTGTCATTTTAGTGTTCATAGTTTTGATCTTATTTTTCTTAAATAAGTCCCTTTAACATTTCACCTAATAATGGTTTGGTGATGATGAACTCTTTTAGCTTTACCTTGTCTGGAAAGCACTTTCTCTGCCTTTCCATTCTAAATGATAGCTTTGCTGGATAAAGTAGTCTTGGTTGTAGGTCCTTGCTTTTCATCACATTGAATACTGCTTGCCAGTCCCTTCTTGCCTTCAAAGTTTCTTTTGAGAAATCAGCTGACAGTCTTATAGGCACCCCTTAGTAAGTAACTCTCTGCTTTTCTCTTGCTGCTTTTAAGATACTCTTTTTATCTTGAAACTTTGGCATTTTAATGATGATGTGTCTTGGTGTGGTCCTCTTTGGGTCTAGCTTGTTTGGGACTCTTTGTATGTCTTGGACTTGTATGTCTATTTTTTTCACCAAATTTGGGAAGTTTTCCTCCATTATTTTTTCACACAAGCTTTCAATTTCTGACTCTTCCTCTTTTCCTTCTGGCACCCCTATGGTTTGCATGTTGGCACGTTTAAAGTTGTCCCAGAGGTTCCTAAGCCTCTCCTCATTTTTTAAAATTCTTGTTTTCTCATTCTATACTGATTGACTTTTTTTCTTCCTTATGTTTTAAATCATTGATTTGAACCCCCATTTCCTCCCTTCCACCACTGGTTTTGTGTGGATTTTCCTTCGTTTCACTTTGCATAGCCTTCACTTCTTCTCTTATGTGTTTGCTGTACTCAAGCATATCTGTCAATCCTGTGAGCATCTTTATCACCAGCATTTTGAATTCTGCACCTGTTAGGTTGGCTCTCTCCTCGTCACTTAGTTCTCCCACTGGGACCTTGATCTGTTCCCCCTTTTGGGCCATACTTCTCTGTCTCCTCATTCTGACAGGCTCCTGTGTTTATTTACCTCTATGTCTTAGGTAGAGCAGTTGCTCCTGTTACGTTGTAAGGGGTGGAGCCTTACGTATTCATCAGTACAGGGTGACCTGTTTCACCATGTTGTGGCACTGTATGTGGGGGAGTAGTCTGAGAGGGAACAATGCCACC
The DNA here is from genome assembly GCF_987537825.1 of Furipterus horrens. Taxonomy (NCBI): domain Eukaryota; kingdom Metazoa; phylum Chordata; class Mammalia; order Chiroptera; family Furipteridae; genus Furipterus; species Furipterus horrens. The sequence goes on along the minus strand of NW_028327172.1, from coordinate 76,487,896 downwards.
CACTCAGCACTCACTCCTCTTTCAGGGACCTCTCTCACCTCCATATGGGACTGGCACCTCTCTAGCTGTTGCCTTGGCTGTTGTTCCCAAAGTGGGTGGGTTTGCAGATATTCAAGGACCATGGGGGCTCTTCAGACAAGTGGACTCTGCTGAGAGACTGGCAGTCTTCTCCTCCGCCCCAACCCCCACTGGTTTGCACGGTCAGAAGCAATGAAGCTCTTAGTTTCCCCAGCACTGGGTCTGTTAGCTGGGGCTGGGAATGCTCTCTGGATGTCCCTCCCAACTTTTTAAAATGTGTGACTGCATTTTCTGCTAGCCTACCACTGCTGCTGCTGCCACATCTGCTGTCACCACCGCACCACATCCTCTCCTCCCTGGCTCTGCTCCTCCTACCTGTCTGGATGAATATTTCTTCTTTATATCTTTGTTTGTTGGACTTCTATGCACCTTGATTTTCTGGAACTTCTGGTTGTCTCTAGTTTTGAGGTAGTTGTGTTTCTTCTTATTTGTGGAGGATGATGTAGCATGTCTGTCTATGCCTCCATCTTGGCCAGAAGTCCACATTTGCCCTTCTTAAAAGTACTCACTATCTCTGATTTCTGGTACCACATTGAAATCTTCCAGGTCACATGGAAGCCATAAACTCAAGGCAGTGCTTAGGTCCCAGAAAATGCCCTGTGAACCCAAAGCAGCAGAAGGTTCCAGATGTGTGGCCTACATGCTGATACACTATGGGAGACAGAAATGTGGCTCAAATTTTACTGCCATTATTGTGACAGCCTTTGTAGATTAGATTTATATTCAAAGTTTGCTTTTGCCACCATCACTAAAGCTGTTATTGATCAACTATATTCATCTTTACTATACTCCACCAAAAGAATGGAGAAGTTCCCATATGAAATGATCACTGGATGTGCTGTAGGGTTGAAATACAAACACAGGTAATCTTGGGTGTTAATGTTTTCTCTTCTGTCTTTGTTCTTGCTTTTTTTATTCTTCTTGTCCCAGCATTCCCAGTCCAGATGTTTAGTGCTTCTGCATGCCTGTTTTCTAATTAAAGTTCCCCTATCGTACCCCAGTGGAGTCTGCACCAAAATTCTGTCTTTTCCTTTTTTAATTACTTGCCCTCTCAGCTAGTTGTTACAGAGGAAGCCACAGATTAAACTCATTTTTATTGACTATTACTATTTAAAGGGCTCAGAGTTTCTTATATTAAGTTAATCTTGGAAGAGCCTATTTAAAAGGGAATTGACACATCACAGGGATGGTCAAGTAATGAGGGATTTTCGGTACAGTGTAGTATGTAATTTAAAAATAATCAGCCATTGGTTTTACAAGTTTCTTTCTTTTCTTTTTTTTTACTAAAGAGCAATTGCTAATCCCCTTGTGTATCTTCATATTTAATTAATTTCTTTTACTTCTGCTTCCACAGAGGAAGTTTTGTTTTTAACCCAGAAATTTTAATGGCATTCTTTTGCTTTTGGAATGACCATGTTTTTAAGTTTTCGTATTCTAGGAAATTTAAAAAATAATTTAAATCAAAGTTTAAAATGTCCACTATGCATATCTTTATGAATTTCCATTAAAAAAAAAAATGCTCAACTACTGAGATAATCTTCCCCTGAAAGCAAGAGGACAAAATTTTAAAAACCTTTCAGCACATTTTTATTACTTTATTGACAAAGCTAATAATGATACCCTATCTATAACTGTAAAGGTTATGTTTTTTAAAAGTGCAAAATTTTTCTTTTCCTGAATCTTCTTTCTTTACTATTCATACTAGCAGAAGTATTTGCAGCTCTGCCAAAGGAATCATTTAAATTGGGAATGCAAATTTGAGTAAAGATGAATCAGTGTGCAATAATAATAGGGTGCCAGTAAACTATGTATTGGGCTGGCAAAAAGCCCATTTAGTTTTTTACATAAAATAAAAGACACATTTTTTATTTCCATCAATAACTATTGATTTGGATGTTTTAAGTATGTTAGCTATCTCCTGCTATAGGCTTCTAGTGGTAGAGGTCAGGGGTACCTCTGAACATCATCCAATGCATAAGACAGCCCCACAGCAAATAATTATTTGGCCAAAATGTCAATAGTGCCAGGAAACTTAGAAAACCACTTCTGATATCTTCGATCAGTCACAGCACCTTCTCCATGCACTGCACAAATCTTTTTTTCAGCATTTCAGTTGTTTTTTACCTTTCTTGACAAAATAAAACACAATATGCAAGAAATGTTGTGTATCTTCTTCCATCTTCAATATTGAAATGGCTGCACAAAAATTCACTAGTTTTGATGTTTCATTTTTTAAAATGCATGCTGATATGACAGCTGTCACAATACAATCTAACAAAAGTGTTTCAAATGAAGTTAAAGACAACTAAGCATTACTGAAGCTATAGTATGAAAAAAACCAAATGAACTTTTGGCCACCCAATAGAAAGCACTTGTGAAAACTGTCTTCTTTGTTGACAATATGATCAGTTTCTTTACCTTCAAGACCCTCCTTAACCAGTGTATTGGGGATAATGGTGGATAATCTCAAAAACAACTATCTTCTGCTAGTTTTAATACTATCCTATCACTTCTTAACAAGACTCATTGATACAGAGTCCCATCTGGGCTGCCAAATTGTTACAGAACCCCTGGGCTGTTCCACTTGAAAACAAACTCATGGGCTCTTTAGTTAGGGGTCCGATTGCCCGCCGCCAGAATTACAACTCTGAATATTATAGTTGAGTGAAAAGAAAATTGTTTATTTAACAGTTACACATATCCTTGCCTCCCCTCTACCAAACCTAGCCAGTTTTAGGGAGGTCAGAAACACCGTTTCCCTACTTCCTAGGCACAGTTCAGCTTTACCAGCAGCTGCCAATCACTCAATCTGATTGGGGAGGTCCTTTCTGTGCTGTGGTGCCCTCCAGCTCTCAATGCAGGACCACCTGCATTCTCAGCCTCTTTGAAAACTGTCTTCTTTCTGTAAACTGCGTGGATCTCCTCTCCTTCTCCAGAGCACCTCTGTGAACACCCACCAGTGAGGGAGACAGCCCCAGAGCGTGCCCCCCCTAAAGTGTTCGCAGCTGCCTATATATCCCTGCCTGCGTCCTCTGATGCAGTGGGTGTTGCCAATAGTTCTGACCATTGGCAGAACCCCACATAGGCTCTGTGTGCTTTCCATACCATCACCTGGTTCAAGACTCCTCCCATCCACCTGAGGCTTTGGAAGCATCCAAGCAATTTTGCATAATGAAAGACACCAGCCACCAGCCTCAGGCATGTGGAGGCATTCTGAAAGCTGCTTCCTTCTCCCCATCCCCCAGCCACAAACTCCGGGGATTTTTGGACTCCCCTGTTTCTGTAACATCATCACTGTCTTCCCATATTCTAATCAATTCATGCAACCCACCATTGCATTCTTTGGATTTATTTTTAATTTTTCCTCTACTTTTATTTTCATTACATTTTCCTCTTTTCCCCTTTTCTATTGTTGACCCATCTGTTATCCAAGAGGCATGATCAGGTTTAAGATGTACATTTATCCTGATCTTAAGTTTTTAGTCTATAGCATTCTTGAGTCAGGTGACCCCAGGTATCTTTTAAAAAATTTATTGAGATACCTATAAAATAGATATTGTGTCAGTTTTATAACAAAAATTGAGCCTTTGCATATTAAATAAGGTGCTCAAGCTCACAGCAAGATTAGAGGGTTTCTTACTCTGCAGTCAGTGATCTTAACAATTGTAGTGTTTGTTTGTGTGTGGTGGTGTGTCATTGCCCTGGCTGGTTTAGCTCAGTGGATTGAGCGTCGGCCTGCAAGCTAAGTGTCGCTGGTTCGATCTTCCAGTCAGGGTACATCAGAGAAGGAAAACTCTGACTCCAAAAAACCTCCGCTGCCTTGCGGCATACCTCTTCAGGGGAAAGGCTAAGGGAGTAAACCCCGACAGAAAATCCGGAGCCGGAGTCCCTAAGGCGGTTTGACGTTGTAGTCAACACCGGCAACTCCTGCGGCGCACCTGAAGCCAAGCTGTATTGACTCCGTCTTTCCCTTGGACCCTTCAGCTGCGAAGAGAGGGGGGGTCTGCTGCATGGGCAACAGCAGACCCTCCATATTACCCTGCCCAGGCTCTGTAGCTTCAGCGTCATCGCAAGATGTCGATTCAACATGGGAGGAGACAGATACCGTGTCACTCCCTAGTCGGACTGCACAGCCATTCTCGGCGATGCAGATGGACTCTTAAGAAGCTACACCATCGTCTCTCGAGACGGCTGCCGACGGTGGTGTGTCAGGTACTGAGAGGGGAGGGGGATGACTTAATCCTTTTATCTAGATGGAGATAACAGAAGATCTTTAGGGGTGGAGGCCAGGCTTTAATCCTCAGCATTTATAAAGGTGCTTTATCTTTTAAAATGACCATTTACTTTGTCTCCTGTGAAGGATGAGTCTCCTATCTCTGACTGAAGAGAAGAAGTTGAGAAGAGCATGGTGTGTTTGGGGAACTGGGTCCTTCAAATGAGGCTGGAATAGTAGATACAAGGGGACAGGCACAAGACCTCTTTTTCCTCTGCTGAGTCACAATTATATGGCACACAGTATGTAAGAGAGCAGACGGAAGCCTCAAAATCTGGGGGATGAGACTCAGTGGAGAACAGCATTTTTTGAGATACGTAGTTTCTTAGTTATGCAAATGGCTATGGTCATTCCATAAGCCAAGGAGATGAGAGGGGTTTTGACCATAGGATGGTGACAAAAGAGCTTACAGGCTGCAGTCAGGGTTTTAAAATGAGGTGGCAGTCATTTGGGTGAAAAGAGCCTCACTGTTTGAGAGAGAGCAGAAGCACCCCACCAGCCCTCCATGAGGCTGGGTGTGTAAGAAGGTGCCACGTGGTTCTGAATTAAGAGCTGAAGCTCACCATGACACAGGCGGAACCTCCTTAACCAGGCAGGGACGAATGGGGGCTTCTGTAAAACCTAAGCTGTAAACTTCTGCTTTTCTGAAAGATGGTACCTCTGACTGGCATATTCTCAAACTAGCCTGGTTTGGCAGCAGGGAGTCAGAACTATGTGTTTTGGGGTGTTTTTAAGGGAGTGGGACTTAACAGCAGAAACCTGCCATTAACCTAAATCTGTATATCCTTAAACAATTCCTTTCCTGTTCACAAAAATCTGGTATTGGGAGTTATGCCTTTTGGCAGTGGGCAATTGAGCCCCTCATAACTGAACAGCCTAAGGTTCTGTTTCAAGTAGAGATTCAGTGTATATTAATTAGGAAAAGGGGGCAAGTTATAGGAGGTAATTGGAAAGAAAGGCTAGCATATGAATGTTCAGGAATTTGAAATTCAGGCAACAGTAATGGCCTGACTTATGAGTACATTACTAAATTCTGAACAGTTTTCAGAGCTTTACTTGGATGATAATAAAAAACATAAATGCAGAGCTTATGGAACATAATCATTAAAAGAAAATACTAATTACTTGAGTGGCTGTTGGGAGATTCAGAATGGACAGTGATATACTGCTATATGAATTTCTGATTAACTTATACCCTAAGGCCAAGACAGTATAGCTGAGGCCTTGGAAGTATTAAAAAAACTAATTAAGAAGGATTATATCTTCAGCATTCAGGTTTTAACAAATATAAAAGCAATCTAGGGAAATATAAAAGATTAATATTTAATATGTTTTTCTTTCTCCTCCTCCAGCTCATTACCACCTCTGCTACACACTATATTGGGCCACTATGTTCTCCTAAAACTTTTGATAAAGTTCTTTCTTGACCATACTTTTTCTAAACAATTAGCCATTTGAGAATTTCAGCTAGGAAATAATTATCTCCAGAACTCAGAGGAACAGAGTCCCCAAAGTTTCTGATGTGAGAGGCTCAGTTCTTCCTGCACAGTAAAGAATTACAAATCAGCAAGCCTATTGTTATGTAAACAAAGTTTATTAGTGATACCAGGAGAACAGGCCTAGCTGAGGTGGATGAGAAAGGCACAGGCCCTTGGTCTATTTGGCTTAAGGATTTATATAATTTGTGGGGTCACCTGAGGAAATAACATATCCATTTGGTGGGAGAACATGGTTCGTATTCCTCCAAAGGAAGGCATGACCTCCTAAACATGAGTATGGGTGGAGGTCTGTTAACTCAGACTTTTATCCTGCTCCAGACCACGTCTTGTTACCCTGTTAAAAACAAGTACCTGGCCAGAAGGACTTAAAGTTATTTATGAGCTTTTTTCTGCAAAGTACTATGGACCCCCTTCCACCCCTTCTCCTCCTAAACTTCTACCTAACATTTCTTCAGTTTCCAGGCCATTGGTGGTACCAAGTTGTTTTAGTCTCATGAGTAGATAAGAATTGATCTTCCAAATTAATTGAACAAATTCTAGTTTGGGATGAAAAACAATTTTTAAAAATGCCTTCTTTTAAAATATACATATTTAGGGCAGTTTTAGAGTCACTGCAAAATTGAAGGGAAGGTACAGATGTTCATAATATACTCCTTCCAACATACATGCATAGCCTCCCCCATAATCAACATCCCTGCCTAGAGCAATACATTTATTAAAATTATTGAATATACATTGACACATCATAATCACCCAAAGTCTATAGTTTACATTAAGGTTTACAATTGGTGTTATACATTGTATAGCTTTAGACAAATGTATAATGACATGTATCTGTCCATCTTTAGAGTACCATACAGAGAAGTTACACTGCCCTAAAGTTTTTCTGTGCTTTGCCTGCTCATCTCTACCCTGCTCCTGCCAACTGCATATTATTATAATTTTTTTTTTTTTTACTATTTCAAGTTTTTTCATCTTTTGTAGAATGTCATATATTTGGAATTATATAGTATGTAGTCTTTTCAGATTGGCTTCTTTTGTTTAGTAATGTGTATTTAGGCTTCCTCCATAGTTGATAGTTCCTTTCTTTTTAGTGCAGAGTAATATTCCATTGCCTGGCTGTACTATAGTTTATCTACTTACTGAGGAACATCTTGATTGCTTACAAGTTTTGACAATTATGAATAAAGCTGCTGTAAACACTCATGTGCAAGGTTTTGTGTGAATAGAAATTTCTAACTCCTTTGGGTAAATACCATGGAGTATATTTGTTGGACCAGATGGTGAGAATGTGTTAGTTTTATAAGAAAAGACCAAACTATGTTTCAAGGTGGCTGTACCATTTTGCATTTGCATCAGCAATGAGCGAGAGTTCCTGTTGTTTCACATCCTGGCTGACATTTAGTGCTGTCAGTGTTTTGGATTTTGTCCATCTTAATTGATGTGTAGTGGTATCTTATTATTATTTTAATCTGAATTTCTCTGATAACATATGATAAGTAGCATCTTTACTTGTGCTTTTTTGTCATTTGGATATCTTTGGTAAGGTACTTGTTAAGGATTTGGGCCCATTTTTAATTGGATTATTTGTTTCCTAATTATTGAGTTTTAAGTGCCTTGTGTATTTGGGATTAGAGTACTTTATCAGATATGTTTTTGACTTCTGTGTAGACCTCATTGATCTTAATTGGGTCATATTACAATCTCTAACCTCAGATGATCTTGGCAAAGTTAGTTTTTACCTTTTCAGTGTCTACTACAAAGAACAGCAATGCAAAGGTGATTGTGAATGAAGACAAGAGAGCCAAAGTTTTCTGTCTGCCACAGTGGTAAAGTCCTGAATTCTGTTATACAAAGTCCAGCTATCTTTAAGAACACATTCCTGTCCAGGAATATAAACATATTGTCCTTGGGTGCTAAAAATAAAATAATAAAGCAAAATATAATTGTTGTAGCCAAATGAATTTTTGTTTTTCACTTATATATGTAATTATCTTCTGTTTATTAAGTATAAATATAATTCAATAATGATATTTAAATAAGACAGTGATCCTAAGATACAAGTATAAATTATTACTAGAAAGTATTATTAGAAAAGAGTGTGTGGATATTCTGTGTGGCTGAATCTGCTAATTGATCACAATCCTGTTTCCCCTTCTTACCTGTCTCACAATCAGATCCCTTTGTCAGCTTCTGTTATGCTTTGATGTGGAAATATTAACATGTTACACCTGGTGGAGGTTGCCCAGAAGTGATGTGCCTTTTCTCAGATTGAACCATACAGATGTTCCATGCTGATCCATCACGTTGCTCACCCCTAACTATTGTGGCAGACTCGCTGATTGTAGGAAGTGGTAGAGCCACAAGATGGAAAGAGCCATGTGCAGATAAGAAACACCAAAATTGATCTTTTAAGTGAGCCAGACATTAACATTCATTGTGTTAAGCCTAAAATTTGAGGGTGTTCCAGTAGAGCATTTATAGTCCTGCAATAACAGACATGTTTGGATAAGTACAGGAGGATAAAGAGAGCTCATTTGTAGTCAAATCTGGTCCTGTCGCAGCCTTCTATAGAGTCAAGAGTGGTGGTGTCCACCCAAGTGAAAAGAGATCTTTGAGTATTTGAAATGTCCCTTCCCAATTCGGTTTATTCAGAGGTCTCAAATCTGTCCTCCTGAAAAATTCTTTAAAAATAACCTCATGTTCACAACTAGTTAAATAAAGTAAGGATAGTTCAATTAGATTTTCTAGGCTAAAGAGCTAAACAATAAAAATGTATGACTAAAGTAAACACTTATGTTTATCATTTTTATCAAATAAATGTTTGCAAACATCTGCTTGAAAAAAGTAATGTATTGTAAATTGTATGCTTTATGTTCTTTTATACCTCAGGTGTTATGGACCTGCATTTTCTATAAAAATTACATAATGTCTAGACTCTTGTGAATCACCAGATCTCAAATTAAATACTATCATAATAAAAATATTTTTGTCAATGTCCTTCTGAATAAAGCTACCTTGAATCTTTCACAGAGCACATTATGCTCAGATTAATATTGTAGGTCCTTACTTGGCAGCCTTTCCCTTCTCACTGGATCATTAGTTCCTTAAAGACAAGAGCCATATCTTATGTATCTTTGTCTTTTAAAGGCCTACAACAGCGCCATACCTACTGTAGACATTCAACAAATATTAGGTAATTGAATGAATTAATGACAAGAAAGAGTATAAACTGTTACAGCTGTGTGTATCATTTGAAGTTTCATTAATAAAAGTTTTCTTAAAAGAGATTAATACCAATTAAATTTAAAGTTCAAATGCTGGCATTTAGCAATAAAATATTTTGTTATGACATTATGAATAATAACTGATCAGTTAACTGAATGTGATCATAAAGATAATGTTATCTGAAAAGAAAAATCAATAGATGAGGTAGATTAGGATGCTTGTGGGATGGAAAGTAATGGTAACAAAAATTGCACACCTGTCAAATGTTACTACCTATGATAACTAGTGCTCTAGACTGCCACATGAGGTTACTTCTCTCCATTTATTCTGACCTGACATCTTTGATCTGGGTTTACCTGTGAAGCAGGTGAAGATGTCCATGGGAAAATGAAGTCTAACAGTTCAAAATTTACCTCTTGTGGCATTCAATAGTCTGCCTGACCTGACGCTGCCTAGCTCTGGCAGTCTAAATCTTCCACAGCCAACACTCCAGTTTTACAGTTTTGTGCAGTTTCTCAAGAATGACAGCTTTTCCATTCTCAATTACATGAACTTCTCTGCTTAGAATGCCCATCATGGGCCTGTTAATCTGACAAACTCCTCCTTTCACTGTATAGGATATTGTATTGCATCTTCTCTAACTCCTTCTGGGCTTGTCCCATCTCCTAAAGTGGTGTAGGTTGCTGCTTATTGAGACGTGCCATAGTCACTTTATGTTCTTTATTACCTTTATTACTCTCTGTTTATAATTATGTGTTTACATATGAGTATCTTTTATCTGATATGTGGTCCCTGACTTTTGGGATTTTTTTTCTTACTCAATACATCATCATAGATAAGGAAGCAGCTTCATGGATGGTCAAAGAACAAATGAGTTGATTCAAAAACAGTTCTGGGGCAAGACAGACTAGAATTTATATTCATGATGGCTTCATAGATCCTCTAAGTAGAGAAACAATAATAAAGGATTAACCAAAAAGTATATATTGTATATCTCAAGAAAGTTCATGGAACTTCTTAAATACTTTTGTTTTCTAAAAATCCATTGAACAAAACCACTTGGCATCTCCTTATAAGTCTTTGCTCATCTTTTAAATTAGAGTAATTCAATAATTTTATGTACCATAGGACTTTTGTAATGAACATTAGTTTTATTTTTTTTAAGATTTCTTTTGTTTGTTTTTCCCTTCCAGTTCCTGAAAGTATATGCTGGAGGGGAGGGACATCACAGACTAAAAGGGTTGCTGCCCTTAAAAAAAAATGCCTCTTCTCATCCCTTGCTTTGATTTTTGCCATCAACCTTTACATCAACAAACTGCAACTTTCATCCTCCCTGCCTGCCAGAGAACATTGAGAGTACACAGCAGAGCATCCTCACACACCTGTGAGGACCCAACAACCTCACCACTTTGATATCAGCTACATTTTGAGTGGCATATACCTTAAAGCAAGCTTCAATTCCCAAAATGTCAGGTGTATTTTTGTATCTTTAGAGAAGGTACTTTGAAATATGGCTTTTCTAAAAGTTGACATGGTAATGTGGCATATGAAGTATTTTTTAGTAAATTGGGTCCTAGGAGAACAAAAGCAAAGGAGACAGACTTGTGAGTCATCAGGCACTCTTTGAATTTATCCTCTTGTATACCTATTTAAAAAGAGCTTATTACATATGCCTAACATTTATTAAGATGCCAACACAAATGCAATCACACAAATAAACACATATAGTTTTATAACAAATTATAAAGGTAGTTCTTTGTAAAAGAAAGTGCAAATATGTTGAAACCATGAAGGCAAGGCAAATGGAAAATGGAAAACATTTCTGAGTCAAAGTTAACTTTTTAGTATTATATTGGGTTTGTCGAACTACCCTTGCTCTTATTTTCCTTCCTTAAGCATGTGCATAATTCTGCAGGAGTTGCTCAAGTGGAATCAGCTTCGGTAGTTGAAATGACTCATCAGGCCCAATTTACTTTGGTGATTGATACCGAAGTTCCACACCAGAATAGAAATAAAAGCAAATTCTTCCTACCTGCTTTATCTTGACCTCTATGGGGATTTGTGTATCTGTGCATAGTGTGTCTATGTATGCATGTACATATTTAGTAATCATAACTTCTATAGTTATAAGATAAGATGTTTCCTTGGTTGGAACCTCTAAAAATAACTGATTTAGGATATGCTAAAGGCTTGAATAAAGATGAAATAAATAAATCCATCATGTCTCTCACATGGTTCCGAAGCTTGATGACAAAGAGATATATGTTTTTTAATTCTTAGCTTAATGAAGAAGCATATATATATTTTATGGCTCAATCATTTTTGTAGGATAATTCAAATTCTAGACACTGCATTGAAATACATTGCTTTGCAATACAAAAATACTTTAATATTAAAGTCTAGGTTTACAAACTAGCTGTTCGGTCCCTGCATGTGATGTTTACATTCTTTGTCTGACTTTTTGTATGAATGCTCACCATATCACAAGTTTGTTTTTAGATTTATAAAAATATATCATGGGAAGTCATCTCTGATGTTAATGATTATATTTTCAGTGTCTATACATATATTTAGGTATATATACATGCATATTTGTGTATATATATATATATATCAGTTTTACTTTATTTTTGAAACTTTCAAGTAGTTAAGTTGGTTCTGCATTTTAAAATATTCTCAGTTATCCCATGTTAGCAACTGAATTTTCTCTTCATGATAAGAAAACCCTTCAATGATTTTTCAAACTGACAAGGTGAAGCATGGATTCTTAGCTATTTAGTCTCATCTCCACTGTGCTGCCTCACCAATTTCCGTGTGCCTTTCCTGTGACACTTACCATGCTTTATTAAAATGTACTTATTTATGTGATGGTGATGACTACTAGACTTTAAACTACCAGAGGAACCCACGCCTTTATCTTCCCAGTGTAATGACTGATGCATGGAAAATACTCCAATGAAGCTCACAAACTGAATCGAAATTCTTTTATACATTTCCTTTGTTGAATAAAATATGAATGATAAAAATGATATAAAACTGTCCAACAAGATCACTGTCAAACATGATAATCCTGATGCTTTACCTGGTCCCTCTGAGGCATATAGCTGACTGACCCCATTTGAAATACCAGTTTTTGTCCTGGAGCAAAGTTTTTCTCTCATCATTTCAAAAGGACATTTAAAGCAAGCACCATGAGCAGAATAGCCTATATCCAGAATACAATCAGCAACTGTGGATAGAAGAGAGATGAGAAAACAGGAATAAGAGAAAAAGATAGAAAGAAGTAGCATAACATTTTAGCATCCAGTTTTTGGTGAAATTTGAAATAGTTTATTTCATTTTGATTTAAAATATTGCATGATCCTAGGCAGTGTCTAATACTAGTCAGGCCTCTTCCATACACTTCCTCTCATAACACTGGAAAACACAATTTTTGGTGAGTTAGATATGACACTCGTTTTTTACTAACTTTTGGCATCTGAATTGAAAAATGACACCGGTTTTTCTCTATCATGTCAACTTTTTAAGGTTCAGGATACAATCCCTTTGTCCCAAAAATCATACAAAATGTACATACAAAGAAAAAATTACCTGAATATACTGTTTATTTAGAGTTGTTTTATTCATATAAAGGCCATATATTGTTACTTTAAGTCAAATCGTGTACAAGTAGTAAAGTTCTGCTACCAAACATACATATTAAGGGATTTTATCTTTTCAAATGGCAGGCTAGGAAACACCAAAATGAGATACTTGAAACAGCCTCCTTCAGTGGACAAAGCTTTGACAAATTGCTTCATGAGACCCAGTTTTATGTGCAGAGGTGGGAATAGAATGTTCTTTCTGTCGATAAGTGGCTCATGTAGAATGTTTGGATCACCAGGTTTGAGGTCAGATCTTGGAGGCCAATTCAACTCCACCCAATGCTCCTGCTGTCCCACATACACAGAAAACAGGGATACTTGGTGTATCCACATTGCTGACCAAGAAGGAAGCAGACCATTTGAAGGTCAACACAGATTATCTAATTGTGCTTGTGATATTGCAACAGATCAATGACTCTCTTTGTGTCTTCATATTCTTCACAAAAACAAACTGAATGGCCAGTTGGGACTGCACCAAATAAATTGCCATTGTGGAGAAGGACACCCTTCAAGCTCCACTTTGAGCTGTTGATGAACAGTCACCATTCAGTTGCGTTCTAGATTGGAATTCCCAATTCCTCCATTAAACCATGTATGTTATGGCAATACAGAAAGCCACCATCACTTTGAAAGTACTGCAGAAATGCACTTTCTCTTGGTCAAAAGTATGATGCCTTTGCTCCTTTTTCAAGCAAATTTTTCTCATGCAGTCTTCATGCTAGAATTTCTGAAGCCTTTTTGGATAGTCCCAAATCTGGTGCCAAATCATTCAACTCATTCTGATCAAACCTCTTACAAACTGAGTCATTTTCAATTTCAAAATTGTCATCGCGGCTGTCACTTAGTTCTTCACCATACTCCCATTTTTCGAAAGAGGGTAGTTCGATGAAAACTGGCACTGGGATTTCAGCTGAATGAGGCACTGGGCGTATAGCTGATGGTAGACTAGGATACTCTATTTTACATTTACTTTTTATTTTTTTGTTATATCTTGAGGTTTTCAGTATACAAAATTAAAGTCACTTGAATGATCTCTGGGCTCTCACCAAACCATAGGTATACCAAATAGCAATTTATCAAGTGTTCCCTTTGTCCACATTCGTAAACTCTTGACACATTGCTTGTACATCTTGTGAGGGGCCCAAGACTTATTTTGATCGCCAAGTTTTAACTTAAAATATGCAAAATAGGCTTGCCTGACAAATGCGCTGATGTTTGTCCTTTGACTGGGAATGGTGAAACTGCCACAGATATAACAAAATGAATCAGAGTTGTTCAGGCACTTATGATGAGAAATAGCAGAGGCAGACATGATATGAAGGAAAAGAAATAAGTATGTATGTAAATGAAAAAATAAATTCTGCTAACTCCTTGTATACAGACAAGAACTTGGACTACATTTTGGAATACGATTCACTATATAGAGCGGACACAACCTCTCACCACACTGTCTCATGTGAACTGAATAGCCTAGACAAATATGAACCTGTTGCTGGTCACCAAGGTTGTCCCCCACCCTTCTCTGCTCAAGGGAGGTTTTCTCTCAGCCAATAGGAGAGCACTAGTGCTTCCCTTGATCCAGGCTCTATCCAGCCTAGAGTGGTCGCATGAAGATAAGTTGTAGAGAAAAACTTGACATGATAGAAGAAAACTAACTGCAGTTTTGAAATCAGCATGCCCATTTAAGTCTAAAACAGCTGAAAAATCAAACTCAAGAGGAATTATGTTAAAAATTGTCCCCTTGTGTAATTTTGCACCACAAGGAAATGATATAGAGTGAGCTTCCTTGGGGTTTCTTTCTCAGAATATATGCACTGAATTTTCCTAACAGAACAGATTCAAGTCAGATCTAAGCTTGTATGAATTCTAACCTCAATACAACTAAAAAATAAAAGTATGTCTGCTAGTATGCAGCACAAAAGAGCTTAAAGTAGATTTTTCCCCAGCGATAGTTTTTTCATGTGCTTATTTGTTTTTATTATTCTCCTCATCCAGATGTCTAATTTTCTGATGCAACTGCTTCCAGCTGTATCCCTCTGCAAATGGAGACAGAATGCCAGCAATAACCACTCTTCAATGTATAGGTTCCTGTGTCATGTCCAGAGTCCTAGAGTACTGCAGATGTATTTTTGGAAGACAATCCCTCTGAGTAATAATGACTGGTAATAACCAAACATTTGCTCCATGCTGGGCAGAGTTATGAATACTCTGACACAATATCTATTTAATCCTCACCACAATACTATGATGAAAGTACTATTTTTATCTACATTTCACAGAGAAGAAAGCTGAGACACAGAGAAGTCAGATAAGTAATCTAACATGAAAGAAAATTAAGGTTCAAGGATTCAAACTAGACAAGTCTAATGTCAGAAGCTGAACTTTACACTATGCTATACTGCTTTCTGTTGGGGAATACATAAGCTGAAAGGCAGGGACTTCCAGAGAGTTCTTTCTACCTTTCTCCTTCCTTCCTTTCTCCTCTTCTTCCCTCTTCTCTTCCTCCTCATGTAGCCTGACTGTTGTCTTCCTTCTTTCCTTCCTTCCTTCCTTCCTTCCTTCCTTCCTTCCTTCTTTCCTTCTTTCCTTCCTTCCTTTTTTCCTTTCATCCTTCTCTACTTCCTTCTTCCTTACTTTCTTCCCACCTTCTTCTTCACTTCTCCTTCCTAACCTTCCTTTTTCCCCTTTCTGGATTCCTTTATTTCTTTATCTCTTTTAAAAATATCATACATTTTTTAAAAAAATAAAGGAACAGATTTAGAAAATGTGAACATGTAAACAAAAAAACCACAATACTTTTGAGTGTGCCAGGCCCTATGTCAGACACTTTAGATATTTTACCTTGCACATCCTCCACATTATTAGTAGCTGTTTTAAAGTCCAGGTTACAGCAATGGCTGGAGACACTACCTGCCTGCTTGTTCTATGTCAGGTAGCAAATCCTATTGTTTATTGTTATGTATTCTCCTATTGTTTATTGTCCCTGGCTGGTTTGGCTCAGTGGATTGAGCATCGGCCTGCGAGCTAAGTGTCGCTGGTTCGATCTTCCAGTCAGGGCACATCAGAGAAGGAAAACTCTGACTCCAAAAAACCTCCGCTGCCTTGCAGCATACCTCTTCAGGGGAAAGGCTAAGGGAATAAACCCTGACAGAAAATCCGGAGCCGGAGTCCCTAAGGCGGTTCGACGTTGTAGTCAACACCGGCAACTCCTGCGGCGCACCTGAAGCCAAGCTCTATTGACTCCGTCTTTCCCTTGGACCCTTCAGCTGAGAAGAGAGGGGGGGGTCTGCTGCATGGGCAACAGCAGACCCTCCATATCACCCTGCCCAGGCTCTGTAGCTTCAGCTTCACTGGAGAGGACACTCCAGCGTCATCGCAAGATGTCGATTCAACACGGGAGGAGACAGATACCGTGTCACTCCCGAGTCGGACTGCACAACCATTCTCGGCGGTGCAGATAGACTTAAGAAGCTACACCATTGTCTCTCGAGACGGATGGCTGCCGACGATTCTCCTTAAGTAAGCAAGTGCCATCATGGATAGGTATGTGGCAAGAATAACAGCTGAGGCTACAGCTCCTGAACACTGGAGATATTGTCAGGAAAATAACCACAATACAAGAAGTATGAAAGAGAAAAAAGAACTGACTCACAGTTTCCCCAACTTAAACAATTTTATAAACATGTTTTTCAACATTTATCTTTTGTTTCTAGAAGTCCTCAGGCAAAAATAGTGAGCATTTCTTGATTCATTAAAATAGCTCTGTGGTTAGTTCATTATATTCTAGGCAGAAACACTTGAACTAAGTTTGTCTCTTTAATTTACAGTTGATACAAATTCCTCTGCATTCATGTAAGAAAATAAATTCTAGCCTATAAAGGAAGAGGGGATCATAATCAGTGGGATACTAGGCCCTTTTGATGTATGATGCTGTGAAATGTGACATAACATAGAAGTCAGGGGCAAGAAGGGGTTTACACTGAAAATCTTTTATTATTAGAGTATATTGGGAACTCACATTCTGCCAACACATCTGTTTGATCTATCCTTAAGATGCATAGTCAGTTTGTGTGTTTTATCTGAATAGCTTAAAATTAATCCAGATAGTAATCTGATATCACAAATTTTATTTGTAATATCATTATTCTACTATTATTCTATTCTATCCTTATAAAGCTGAACTGTACAATTTGGTAGCTACTAGCCATTATGTGACTATTGAGCACTTGACAGACACTCTTCTGAATTGAGATTTTCTATAAAATATACACTAAATATTGAGGAGTATTATAAAATAAAAATATTAGCTTTCTCATTAGTAATTTTTATATTGATTACATGCTAAAATGATACATTTTTGGTATACTGAAATAAATTAATAAATAAATAGATAAATTGATAAATAAATAAAATATACCATTAAATTATTCTTATGTGCTTCTTTTACTTTTTAGGTATGGCTACTAAATAATTTAAAATTACATTTGTGACATACATATGTGGTTCATATTATATTTCTATTGGGCAACACTGATTTAGATTTCCTCTTCTCCCTCTCCAGCTACTTATAAATATTTTGGGTAATAAATAAAATGATATGAGGTGGTATAAATCAGTGGCTCAGTACAGCAGCATTTGGCTCATGGAAACAAAAACACAATAAGAAGAAAATAAAATTCAGACATTTCAGCAAGGGTCCTTAATTTGACCTTTAATGTGACTCAATGCTTATTTAAATGGAAGTTTTAATTGCCATGTTTAAATATGTTGCCATTTTTTAAATAGGATTTGCCACAATTATTGTAAGAAAATTCTAGAAAATTATTTCAGATCAATAAGGACACTGAAATTATAAGCAAAATGTTTATTGGAATGTGTTATCAAGGAACATTCTCAAGGAATCACACTTTTTGCATGTTTTGTTACACCTTGCTCAATGTCAACTTAATCCTTAGACTAGATTCCCCAATATTGTAGGGTGGCTTCAGAGTTCCAGAAGAAATCTATTCCCAGGAAAAGAAAGAGGCTGATGAAATAAAAGGAGCCATCTCTTTTGGGGGGAATCTTTTACATTTTGTTAGTTGGAATTTTATCAATTGCTCATGAGTAAGCTAGTCACTGCCAAGGGGGTTGGGATAACTACAGACCACTGTCAGAGGATGCGGTCCACATACTCAAAAGCACCTGGACTTGTGGAGAAGGGAAGATAACTGAACAAATCAGTTTTGAAAATAAGGAAGAAAGAGAAAGGCTGGTGGAGAATGATGTGTGGTAGATAGCCATGAGTGACAGCTAAAACTGCAGCTGAAACACTTTCTGGTAAACAAACATTTTCAGCTTCAAATTATGAATGTCATCACTCAAAACAAATTAATTCTAGGTATGTAGTGCCAGAATTAGAACTTTTCATTTGATTTTAAAAATTATTTTAAATTACAGTAGGTTCCAGGTGTGCAACATAGTGGTTAGACATTTATATAACTTACGAACTGATCTCCCCATAAGTTTAGTACCCACCTGACACCATACATACTTATTACTATATTATTGACTGTATTTCCTGTGCTGTACTTACATTCCTGTGAATATTGGATGTTTCTGGTTATTTATTTATTATTATTATTTTAATTAAGCACAATTATTCAACTCTGAAATCTTTGGTTTTTATCAAAATTAAGTAGTTTTACACTGATATATTCATACATTTTTACACGGTCATATCTTGACAATGTACAAAAACTGATGCAATTCAAACAAAATAAACCCTGTGGCCTTGGCTTCCTGTTCTTCCTTCCTATTGTTTGCATGATAGTTAATATAGTTTTCAGAAAGAGTACCCCAGAAAATCAGTTCTAATCTTAAAAGATTTTGTCCCTGCTTTAAAGTCTAACCATTTTGGAAAAAAAGAAAAAGAAGAAAAAAAAAAAGTCTAACAATTTTGCTAAGTGTTTTGCACAGTATATCACACAAATAAACATTTGATCAAAAAAGATATAAAAAAAAGGAAATCATTTGAAAGGTAGAAAGTAATTCAGGCCCTGGCTGGGTAGCCTAGTTGGTTTACAGTGTCACCCTGATATGACAAGGTTGCAGGTTTGATCCCCTGTCAGGATATTACTGAACAGCAGGTAGGGTTCTGCTGCTTGCCACCCTCTAGATAAAATTCTGGAGGCTAAGTTTTGGTGATAAAGAAAAATAATCCTTATTCAAAAGCTACACAATTTTGGAATAAATGCTTCCCACATGCATTAGTCACTTAAACCTATCAATTAAGGCTAAACTCTTTAATACCTGAGTTCTCCTAGCATTCCTCTTGTTAGTTTTTAATTATTTTATTTCTATAAGATGAAGTTTACAAACTAAAACAACATAAGATACAAAAGCTACATAATTTTGAAAGAATGGCAAGCTTCTGCCTCAGAGCACATTCTCCCTATAACGCCCACAGGAGAATGACCCTGCGAGTTTCTACTGGGCCAGCCCCATCCTAGGCTGTGCCTAGAGTTTCTTCTCCCATCCAAAATTCACCTCAAATACCATTCTTTGGGAAACTCAGGCATCCTTGGAGAAGAGAACTGAAGGGCCAGTCTCTGCTCTCTTTTTATTTTAAATCTTCTGGCCCATAATTCCATGTGTTCTCCAAGCATTCAGCTTCTCAGCCAATTCAATCCTGGACTGTTTACCATTGCCTAGGGCAATCTTCTCCTATGGCCCCTCCCTTCTTCTCCCCAGTGATCTGATCAGAGAGATGTCTCTGCATCATGAGGATTTATAAGACTCAACCAATGAATACACAAATAAGTGGAACAACAAATAATGTTTCTCTCTCTCTCTTACTCTATCTTTCCCTTCCTCTTTCTCTCCAAAATAAATTTATATGTTTTTTAAAACAGTAAGTTATACATGATTAAGTCCAAATTCTTTTACTTTCAGAATGCAAAACTGAGGTACAAGGATCACACACATACTTAGTAATATTCACTTATATAATAAGTCAAGAAATAAGCAATGATTGCCTGCAATGTATGTACTGAAACATTACCATAAAGATCACAAATATAATTACTGTTTGCACATTGACAGTGATGAGAGACAGACCAATAATCAGGAAACAAAAATTAGATAATTACTAAGCAAACAAGGTGAGGAGAGCAAAAATAAAGATGTCATGTCAGGTGGATTCTAGATCTCAAGACTGAGAAATGCCAGATCATGTGAAAGAAATGAAAGAGAAGAGAAGATACCTGGAAGAGACAACAACATGATCAAAGGTGCAGAGGCCAGAAAAATGTTTAGTCTTTTTGAGAAAATCACAGAAGTCATCAACAAAACTAAAAGAAGTAGAATGGTGAAGGTGTAGAATCATATAACCTAATGTCTTGAATGTGGACTAGTGGCAGACCATAGCAGCCCTCTTTTACATTTTTTATTTTAAAAGTAATCTAAAAATATTTAGAGGGTTGAAGCAGAAAAATGAATACTTATTTATTTTCTTAAAAGATTACTCTAGAATCAGAACTTCCGGCCAAGATGGAGGCTTAGATGGACACGCTCGGTCTCCCTCTACAACTAGAAAGGAATACGACTACCTCAAAACAAAAGATAACTAGAAATTCCAAAAAATAAAACTACATGGAAGCCCAACATATGACGTTATAAACCAGCGGCACTTGTTGGGCAGGTAAGAGCGAAAGTGGGCGGTGCTGTTTGCAGTGGCACCAGGGACAGCAGCAGGGAGAGCAGTCCTGGCTGCAGTCGAGCCCCAGCGGCTCCCAACCCCAACGCTGGGAAAAGCAGCCACCACATTGCCTCCAACGGTGAGACCCAGAGAGCAGGAGGATGGACCTGAGTCTCCCAGCAGAGAATAACGGCAGGAATCCATCTTGGACCCCTGCCCCACACAAAGCACTACAGTACCGCAAAATAGGTTGCGGATCACCACCGGTCACTGGGCAGTGACAACAAAGCACCACAGCGCGGCGAAAAAGGTTGCTGGACCGCCGCCAGTTGCTGTGCAGTGACCACAAAGCACCACAGCGCCACGAAATAGGTTGCAGATCGCCACCGGTCACTGGGTAGTGACAACAAAGGGCCACAGCGCGGCAAAAAAGGGTGCAGATCGCCACTGGTCACTGGGTTGTGACAAGTGCACAGGCTCTGCCCCCTATAGCCGGTCCAAGAAAGCAAAATGCAAATCTGTCAAAATGAGGCAGACAACTATAGAAATCCCGGTGGTGCAGCTCACCAGGCAACAGATGAAGAATCTGACAGATGAACAAATAAGAAACCTGTCAGAGGCTCAGTTTAGAGCCATTGTTATTAGGTGGCTTACAGAATTAACAAAACATTTGGAAAAAGACGAGAAAGGATTGAAAACCACTCATACTGAAAAAAAAACAAAAACACATATGAGAGAAATGGTGAGGAAATAAAATCCAGGGTTCAAATCAACAAACCGGAACATAGAAAAGGAACAAATAGTCAACCAGTATGAAGAGAGGAAACAGGAAGCAAGGAAAGTGAGAAGAGGATCAGAAACCTCTGGGACAGCTGTAAGAGATTGAATATAAGAATTATAGGATTTCCAGAGATGAACTAGAACTAGAAATTGAAAAATTAAGTGAAAATATAATAAAGCAAAATTTCCCAAACTTGGGGAAGGAAATAGACTTACAGGTCCAGGAAGCACAGAGAGTTCCAGGAAGCACAGAGAGTTCCAGAAAAACTGGACCCAGGGAGAACCACTTCAAGACACATTATAATCACATTATAATCAAGAGAGAATCTTAAAAGCAGCAAGAGAGAAGAAACAAATCATGTACCAAGGGGTCCCAATTAGACTATCAGCTGACTTCTCAAGGGACACCCTGCAAGCAAAAAGAGGATGGCAAGAAATATTCAAAGTAATGAAAATCAAAAACCTACAACCACAAATACTCTATTCAGAGAAATTGTCATTCAGAATAGAAGGGCAGAGAAAGTGCTTTCAGGACAAAATAAAACTGAAAGAGTTCATTAGATCCAAACCATTATTATATGAGATGTTAAAGGGACTGGTTTAGAAAAAGGAGGATCAAAACTATGAACACTAAAATGAAAACTGCATCACAAGAACCAACAACAGAAGCTAGGGAATCGAAACAAAGGCAAACTAAATAGGCAAAGAGAGTGGAAAAAGAACTATAGGTATGGGGAACATATTGGGGGGAGGTCAGCAGGGAGGGGTAAGGGGGAATGGGAGGGGGATGGTACAGGAATTAAGAAGCATAGTAGGAGGGAATGGAGTAGATAGGAAGAGGCTGAGAAGAACTATATGCACAACCAATGGACATAGACTAAAAGGGGGGGACAAGTGGAGAAAGGAGACCACTGGGTGGAGGGGAGCAGAGGGAAGGGAAATTGGGACAACTGTAACAGTATAATCAATAAATCATTTTTAAAAAAAGATTACTTTAGCTTAGCTATTATTGAAAAGAAATTAAGGAATGGTGTCAATGAAAATGAGATCAGATAAGAGTCTGTTGTAATAGTCCAGGTAAAATAATACGGTGATTTGAACCAGATTGGTAGCTGTGTAACTTGTGAAAAAATATTGTTACAATCAATGTATTTTTAAAAATGGAACCTACAGAATTTACTGATGGATTATATAAATGGTATGAGAAAAAAGAACAGGTAAAGGATGGATTCTAGTTTCCTGGAATTACTGAAATGGATAAGAAGGTATAAAATCAGGTGCATGGAAGCATTCCTATATTGAGAAGCCCATGACAGAACCAAGTGGACATGACAACTGGGTTTTGGATATATATATGTCTGTACTGGTAGGCCAAAACCCTAATAACTGCCATATTTAAGACTGGTCAGAGAGGAAGCCAAGAAAGGAGACCAACAAGAAGAAACCAGTGATGGAGAAGATAATAAGAAAATGTGGTATGTGTGAAGCCAAGAGAAGAGAGATTTATTTGAATAGATGGGGATATTAATCAAGACTCATTCCAGCATTTAACAAGTCAGATTCAGTGTATTGGAAAAATAGAAGCCATATTACAGCAATAGAAATAATATTGAAATTCATTAGATATTTTTTTAATTTTAAAAAGTTTAGTAAAAACTTTAGTTATTTTGCATAATGAATGCCAAACTTCAGAAAAAATGTGGAAAAGATGACACATGCAGCAGTTATAAAGTCTATGTTGTTTTTTTAGTTGAAAAAACATTTATATGCTAATGTATTCTACTTAAATAGAATTCCATATTTGTGAAAAATCTAGTTATATTACTAAAGTGTAAGTGGTTACTGCACCAAGTAATATCTCCAGCTCCATAAGATTTGAAGCATTTATTTTAGAAGGATAAATTAGAGGCCTTGTCATGGATTGAATTAAAAAACCAGAAGGTTTTATGATTAATTAATAATATCTTAGACTGTAATTTATTATTTCCCAGACTGTCGTATCTATATTCTTCACAGCAATTGTATGCATGCTATAGATACTATTATTACTTATCTGTTATAGGCAGGATACTAACATAGAGAGGATAAGTAATTTGCTAATATCACACAGTGATAAATGGTATAGATAATGGTACAGGATATCCAGGTAAATTTGAATTTCAGGTTAATTTGTTTTCATATAAATATGTTCCAAATATTCCATTACATATAATTAAACTTAAACCTATATATTGATTATCTGAAACTCAAATTTAACTGGATATCCTGCATTTTTATTTGTTAAACCTGAAAACCCTAGGTAGAACAAATATTTCTATCTGGTTTATCTCGCCTCAGAGATTATGCTTTTTCCTATTACTCTGAACTATTACTCTATTACTCTATGCATTAGACAACAAACTTAATATAAAAAATTAGGGGCAAGGGTACTTGAAAGGAAATAATGGGGCAAGGATAACTTGCTATTTAAAAATACAGCACAAAAATTGTTGCTCATTTGCACACTCATCATCATCATCATAGTTGTAATAATCTATACTGTATATCAAAAATCCCTAAGGTGAAGGGATTATGCAAAAATAAAAATTCATAGGCACAGAGAACAGTATGGTTATTACCAGATGAAGGGGGGAATGAGGGGAGGCAGAAGGAGTTATAGGGAGATAAGTGGTAATTGAAGGAAACTTGATTTGGGGTGATGAACACACAATAAGCTATACAGATTATGTATTATAGAATTATACACCTGAAACCCATATAATTTTATTAACCACTGTCACCCCACTAAGTTCAGGAAAAATAAAATAGAATATAAAAAAATAAAAAATGAGCTTTCTATGTTCCAGGCACCATGCTTATTGCTCTAAATGCATTAATTACTTTAAATATTGTAGATATGACTTTGGTTTAACAATGAGGCTGAGAGGTTAAGATGCTCTTCCAGTGCAACACAGATAAGGAGTGGTTTCAACACAGAGCAGGTGCTCTTGTGATTTAACTTAAACTGCAGTTTTTACCATGTAATCCTACTAGACAGTGGTTCTCAAACCTTAGCATACATCAGAATCACCCAAAGAAGAGCTAGTTAAAACATGGATTGCTTGGACCCCACCCACAGAATTTCTGACTCAGTTGTTCTAGAGTGAGACTTGGGAATTTGCATCTCTAATAAGCTTCCAGATGATTCTCAAGATCCTGGTCTGGAGGTCCCACTTCAAGAACCATCTGTTTTCAGCAGTTCTGTCTCTGGGCTTGTCTTAGTTCAATTGCGCTGCTATAACAGGATACCATGGATTGGGTGGTTTCTGAACAGCAGTTCTGGAGGCAGAAGTTCCAGATCAAGGCACCAGCAGATTCAATGTCTTGTGAGGTCCTATTTCCTAGCTCACACTTAGCTGTTCTCTCACTGAGTCTTCACTTGACAGAAGGATGAGGGAGCTCTCTGGGGTCCCTTTATATTGCCACTAATCCCATTCATAAGGGCTCCACCTTCATGACATAATCACTCCCCAAATGCCCCAATACCTGATACTATTGATACAGAGAGATCTGATTAAGATCACTGGGGAGAAGGAAGAGAGGCCAGAGGAAGAGTTTGCTGAGACAATGGAAAGCAGCATAGGACAGGATTGGCTGATAAGCTGAAAGCCTCCAGGTCAGTGGAAATAAAAAGAGGGCTGACTTTGGCTCTGGCTCTGGCTCTGGCCTTCCGCTTCTTCTTCCTTGAGGGTGCCTGGATGGTGGTGCTGGAGCTGCCTGCGTTTTCCAATGGACAGTATTTTGTATGGGAAGGAACTCCAGGCTGGCCTGGAAGAGGGTGGCAGATTTATTCTTTGCGTGTTCTAGAGGGAACAGGCTCTGAGGCAGAAGGCTCCCATTCTTCTGGAATTGTGTAGCTTTTCTGTGTTATATTCTTTTAGTTTATAAACTAACCCTATAGGAACTAGTAGGGAAAGTGATAGGAGAACCCACCTGTTAGTTTAGTCTTAATTGATGGGCTTAAGTAATTAAAACTGCAACTTGATAAGCTTAAGTGATTGCTTTTGAATAAAGACTCCTTTCCTTTATCACCAAACCTTTGCCTCTGGAATTTTGCCTAGAGGGTAGTGGTGGGCACCGGGACCCTAATTGCTGTTGGGTAACACTATAGCATTAGAGGTTAAATTTCCACATACAAATTTTCCAGAGACACAAACATCAGTCACAACCGAAATTTTTCTATCAGCTATTCAAATTTCAGTGAAATGAAGGCTAGAAAACAAAAGTCCTATTAAGGAGAAAAATAGTACCTTTGAGAAGAAGACAATAGCAAGGTGAACATGTAAAAAGCTATGTGGTATCTGCATGGCAACTTATGATAATATTTAAGTGGGACTCAGAGAATAACTACAATATCGAATATCTGGATGTAGAAGGATCTAATTTAGGGACTGGGAGGAAATGAGTTTATTGCCAGTTTTATGTATACAGTATATAAATACTAAAATAAATGTAAGGTTCCTTACTTTGCGGATTTTCACCTATCGCGTGGGGGGGGGCGGTCTAGAACATAATACCTGTGATAAGTGAGGGAATACTGTAATACACGTGAACTGGTCCTCCTTCTAGAAAAAAATGTAGAAAAACTTAAGAATTTACTTTGGCTTTTGAGATATAGTTTTCCTCTTTATCATAAAATAGGTCACTAAGAATTTAATTAGGTATTAGGTATTTTTTCCTACTTAGTAAGCAATATGGGATTGTATAAAAAATATCAAAAATATATCATAATCTTTGACCCAGAAATTTCACTTTAGGAAGCAGATATAAGGAAACTATTATTGACAGACTTTTAAAGATATTTATCACATAATTGATTCTAACAGAGACAATTGGGAACAAGCTAGACAGAACTCTATACAAAAGCACCTCCTTATAATTCTATAATTTTCCAGTGTGTGACACTTAACACCTCCGTTGGTCTTTCCACTTTTTCTGAGCTGACCATTCTCCTCTTTATCCCAGAGCCTCACTGTCTGGTTTCTTCACATAATTCAGGCATCACCTTAAGTGAAACTGCTTTGTATTTTTCTATTTCATGTAGTTATTACAATTATTTATATGTACACATTGTTGATTTAATGTATATCTGTTTACCTCCAACATCTACTCTCCATGAGGATAGTAGTCATTTCTGCTAACTCAGCAGGTCTCACACAGCATCCACCACCTAGTAAGCAGTAAGTATTTACTAAATAAATTAGTGGATAAATTTCTTTCTGGATTTTGTTTTACACAATTTATTTTTCTGAGTTCTGTAAAACCTCTTGGCTCTTTGATGGAAATAATGTTACATATTGTGTGATGACAGATGACTGTACGATTGCTATTTTCTGGGAGCCACACTATTAAGTGTTTTCTTTAAATAATTCAATTACTTCTCTGCTTTAAAAAGTAAAATATGAGGTAATTAGTAGATAGATTGAACTGAAAACTCTATTTGCTTTTTAAAGTTCCATCAACCTCACTAACCAAAGAGAATGCAAAAAGTTATCTTACAAGCATAAATCTTTTGAAAATTTCAAAAAAGAGGAGATGAGCAATGTATTATATGTCTTTTTTGGTGACTGTCTTAGGTATTGACTACTTGCATGTACTAAAATTTATTTCACCATATACTTGAACTTGTAAATCAATTAAAAGATTTAAAAATGAGCCCTGAATAGAGAAAGATGTGCTTCCCAAATTTCCAAGTAAGCAAACAAAAAACAATGTTTATGTGAAAGTGCTAAGCAATACATTAAATTAAGGTACTTTTTGTTAAACAATCAACCTGATAACCCACAATAACAGTTATAAGCACAAGCCATTCTAGGCTATTAGTAATTCTATGGTGGACACATTGTTCTACAATTATAGCACTATGCTCTACTTTTATGACATTTAGTTTACTCTTTGTTGATACTATTTTTGTTTATAATACCTGAAACTTGACAATCTGCAATAGTTTTTAATCCAGCACCTTGCTCATAGTAGTCCTTTGAAGTATCTTTAAAACTAGCTTGAATAGTGGACAAGAATCAATAGGAGTTTGAGATTTATATCTATGTTTATATTGTTTGAGTGTAAACCTATGACATATTATTGTATTTTACTTTATTATTTGTATCAGTAAGATTCAATCAGAAAAACAGAACCAGCAGAAAATATGTATTAGAAGATTTATTTAAAAAAAAAAAAAAAGATTTGGCTTACTTGATTGTTGGGGCCAGGAAGTCATGTCCCAAATCCATAAGGCAGGCTGTTGGGAAGAGCAGGCTGGAACTCTGAGCCATGAGCTCAAGCTGCAGTCCAGGAGCAAACTTTCTTTCTCTTCAGGGAAACCTCAATTTTCTTAGTTCATTGAATCTGGCCCAGCCAGGATAATCTCTCTTACTTAAAGTGAATATATTATAAACTTAATATCTACAAAACATTTCATAGAAATGTCTAGTTTAGTGTTTGAAATAGTTGCCTAGCCAAAAAGATGCATAAAACTATCGCACTAGTATTCGTATGAGAACTAAAATACCTTGACTTTGATTGATATTTAAAAAGTAAAGTAGTTGAATATATACACACACACACACACACATATATATGTGTGTGTGTGTGTGTGTGTGTGTGTGTGTATAAAATCTTTATACTACAACTCTAAAACTGAGATAGTTGGAAAAGATTCTCTCCAAACTCTCTCTCAGCTCAATATTATGAAAAGAAAAATTGCCCTAACAGAAACACCAAGATTTATCTCCCATATTACAGGGTGACTAGCCAGAAAGGAAGATGTGGTCCAGAATGGTGATAAGAGTTTCAAGAGCTCAAGAATAAAACACTCTTTTAGATATATTAACAGTTTGTAAAATTTCATTGGTAAAATATCAAAACCTTGAAAAATAGGAAGCCACAAAGGATTTGTGTGAAGTGGATGTTTCCAACCATATCCTTATGAAAAATGTCTAGTTTTGCTCTAAATATTTGAACACTAACTGTTCAATAGCCTATGAGTTCATCAATATTTTCATGAGTGTAATTTTTATCAATTGGAAAACTTGAAAAAGAGTAAAAGTTGAAGAGAAAGACAATGAAGAAGGGTGAAGGGAAGGAGGCAAAGAGGAAGAGAAGAAGAGAGAACTTCTTATAGAAAAATGGCAAATTGCTTTAAAGATTCTCCCTTTCTGCTTAACAGTTTTACTCTTCTTTTTAAAAAAGATTTTATTCATTTATTTTTAGAGAGAGGGGAAGGGAGGGAGAAAGAAAAGGAGAGAAACATCAATGTGTGCTTGCTTCTTGCACACCCCCAACTGGGGATCTGGCCCACAACCCAGGCACGTGACCTGACTGGGAATTGAACTGGCAACCTTTTCGTTCACACACCAGCACTCAATCCACTGAGCCACACCAGTCAGGGCTACTCTTCTTTTTCTGTTAGTTTAAGATTTAGGAGATGTTTAGTTTCTTTCAAGCAGAATTCATTGGGCCAGACTACATGCAGATTCTCTCTACAAAAAGAGAGTCAAAAGGGAGAGTTGAAAGCAAAATATACAATTGCTTACAACGAAAATTTCTGACCTACTTCCCCAACCCCTATTTTACCTCAACTTGAGACCTTGCATAATAGAACATGGATACATTCGTTAATGTATTGACTGTTACGATCTGACTTCTTTTCTGCCTTATTCAATACTTTATTGATATGTTTGATGTTTTATCTGGAATTTTCTTTAGTGTAAACAGTGTGTAAATTTTTTAAATACTATTTCATGTAAAAATATTATGATATGAATATGCAGGTATGCTTGTTTATTCTCTACTTCTAATCATAGAAAATTGGAGAAAAATAGATTTTTACTAATTAAATAGGAACTTATTTCCGTCTTGAGATCTCCACTGTTACCACCCACATTCTACCTGAGTCCAGGCTGAGGGGCCTGGATGTTGGGAGGAGGCAGCAGGCAGGGTTAACCTCCAGTCCCAGAACTGAGTCTGGAAAACTGCTGCTCCAGGTGGGGAAGAACACATGGTAGTGGCACCCACTGAGGGTCACCAAACCATAGTCTTGGGCAGGAGAAGATATCAAAGCCTTTGCTGCTGCGTGTCCCTGGGCCACAGGTCTGCCCAAAGGCTAGAACTCCATCTTCCTATCTGACCCTCCAGCCTACTTCTGAGCCTGGACCTGCCTGCCGGAGGCCTCCCCATCAGGAGGCTGCTAGAGGGCTTGGCAAAGAACCTGAGCCAGGGAAAATTGGGGAAGGTTGAGCAGGAGGCTCCAGAGGCCCCCTGGCTGGATTGTGGGCTTACAGAGGGAGCTCAACAAGTGCTGAGTACCTGCTGCTCCCCTTTTGTGCCTGGTCAGAAGCAGCAACTCCTCCTTCCAGGGGAACCCCTCAACCCAGCTGGCCCCAGTCCCTCAGTGTCATCTCTCCCCCATCCCCTGGGGCCAATCTGCTGCAGGGAGGCAGTGTAAACCTGGGCTCTGGGGACAGGTAGCCCTGGGCATGGACTCCAACTCTGCCCACCACTCCCACAGTTCCTCATCTGAGACACTGAGACCCACACTTGCCTTGCAGAGTCTGAGGATGGCACCCGGCACACTGGGCTTCTTGAAATTGCTTTGCTCTCCTCCAATCTATTCTCAATCTTCCAGCAGACCACTCTTTAAAAAGTATGAACTTGATGGCACTTAGTCTCTATTTAAAACTCTCCTACACTTTCCTTTATTTGTAATTGAAGACCACCATTATTAACAAAATTATAAACATGGTTCCATGACTTCACATGATCTGCTTAGTGCCTTTCTCAGCCCCATTTCAGGCTCTTTTACTCTATACTGGTGTTTTTTTCTTTAACCTGGATTAAGTCAGTCTTTCTTTTTTTAAATTAATTTTTCTTTTTGAGACGGGGGGGGTGTTGATTTGCAGTTCCACCCATTTATGCATTCATTGATGCATTCTTGTATGTGCCCAGGGATCAAACCTACAACCTTGGTGTATTTGGACAATGCTTGAACCAACTTAGCTACCCACCAGGGCAGGCCAGTTTTTATTTTTATAATAGTTCATAACACCTTGACTTTCTTTTACAAGACTTAGCAAATCATAATTATATAAACAATTGTGGAATTCTTTGCTTTAATTTTATCTTCTCTGCTAGAACATAAGCTCTATTAGCTCAGACTTTTTGTCCTGTATATTTCTCTGTCTCCTCAATACTTAATGTCTTTCACATAAAGGTGTTCCATTCATACTTTTAACGGAAAGATTTTGAGCCAGACTTTTAGAACATGGCGGTCCAGTAAGCGCGACCAGCGGGAGTGGGTACCGCTTCTACCCTGGCTTCTGTGGCTGTGCAAGCTTGGCACACTGTGGCTCATCTTGTTCCAAAGGCTCCTACCTCCAGCCCAGTTCCTTCAGGGCATCTGTGCTGCCTACACTTTACATTCTTTCATTGTCAAAATATGGTGGCGGCTGGACCGCCCATATGGACCTTTGACATATGCAAATGAACAGTATGCAAATTAAGCTAGGTCCCAGCTTCCTCCATGGGAAATGAAAATGGACTTTGCTCATCATTCCCAGAAAAAATGTTGATGGACCTAGCATGGTGTATGGACTGAAGAAAAGTGGTGAGATGTGAATAATGGTGGGATGTGTTGATGGGTAAACTCACCCTAACTGAATTGTACATTTCAAAAGGGGTACAGCCTGTTCCCACACGCACATAAGCAGTGTTCTTCAGCCGGTACTTGAGGTGGACTGGGAGTTCTTCTTTCTCCTCTTCTTTGCTCCTATAGGCTCCTGAGTTGAACTGGGAGTTTTCTTCTTATCTCTAACTCTCCCCCTACCCCCCTTCTCTCCACAAATCCTGGCCTGCTTTTCTGGTGCTTCCTCACAGCAAAGGCAGTTCGACAGACAACTCTAAATTCTGACCCCAATCCTACCTATTTAAAATATTTTCCCTTATTTACATAGCGGATCTTCTTTGTGAGAGTCATACTTTTATCTATAAAATGGGGGCAGTGGCAGCTTCATCAGGCAGGTTCTGTGTTGAACATATATAATGGGGGGGGAGTGCTTGACATGTAGTGGGTACTTGGTAAACATTAATGCTCATACAAACAATTTTCACCTTTTTTTTACTTCATCCCATAGTCATCTTAAGCTCTGCTACACAAAGTGTGGTCAGTAGTCCCCAGGAGGCTGTTAGAAATGCAGTCTCCAGGCCAACTAAATTAGAATCTGATTTTGAAGAAGAATCATAGGTGATTCTCTCCTTAAAATTTGAGACGCACTATAGCTAGATTGGACTCGTTTGAATTATTTTGCATAATTTTGGGACACACCTAAAGATGTTTTATTTGTCATCTGATCTAATTTGATTAAATGGAAACAAGGCTGAAAATTCTTCCATATTAATGAGTTGTACTTTGTCTTAGACCTATCATATTTTATTTAAAATGTACCTGTGATTAAAATTGATCTATGTGCAATGACCGAGTGACTTGGAGTCCCATAACTAGCCTTCTTGCTGAAAAACATTAATTAAAAAAATATGTCTGTACTTACCTTTCTGTAAAAGCAGAAGCTTTTTAACTTCAATATGTCTATAAGAGTAATTGAAGCAATGCCGCCAAAGCAAATTTCATCATTACCTAAGCCGAGTGGGTTGAGTGCCCAAATCAATAGTGTAGGTAACACAATTACTACTTAACAAATTATATCCAAGTTTCCCTGAGATGATATAACTGAGATTTAATTGTTGTTATAGAAACAACACTGTGAAAGAATGAGCCCCAAGTGTCTGGAGAGTAAGGGAGGTTGTCTGAGAAATTTAGAAGTGTGTAGGGATGGGGCACTGTTTTTTTTTTTTTTTTTTTTAATTTAACCAAGTGTCATACAGTAATTTGTTTCCTATTTTCATCTCAAAGGCATTAGCCTGCCTCTTGTCTCCTTTAGCATCCCAGCTGAGCAGAAGCAGAAGCTCAAGTCCCTTTGAAGCAAATGGGAGCTCTGTGTCCTAATTAGCTCTACAGGATTTGTGCAGTAAAGCAAGAAGCAGGCCCTTTATTTATATTGGTAAATATAAATCACAGGAGAAACAACTGTTTCTCAGAAGAAAGGCTTTTACAGCAGTGAAGATATTTGCAGTTTCATTTTTTTCCCCTTTACAAGTCATTTACTCAGTACTAGCAACCTATTCTTAGAATTTGAATGCCTACCTTAACTGAAAGTACACGTTGGACAAATAACCAGAATACTTGTATTCTAGTCCCAGCCCTGGTACTACTCTCTAGCCATATATCCTTGGAGTAACCACCATACCTGTCTAGGAAAACTAGATTGGATAATCTCTAAAGTCCTTCCCAGTTAAAAAGGAATTTATAAGGAGAATACTGAAGATATCAACAAAATGCCAAAGATAGCATGTAAGGAGTCCATGAAAAACTATAGTTAAGTATAAAATTGTTTGTTTTTGCTTACATGCATTCATGGAGAGGGTCCATGGCTTTCATCTGATTCCTGAATGGGTCTGTGGCCCAAAATTGCAGAAATATGACAGGAACACAAATTAAGAGTTATGGTGCCTACTTGAAAGGAAGTTTAACATGATTGCCAAAGATAACAATTTTTATAACTTAAATACAATTTTAAACATATATTTCTAAAATTTTAATATTGAGTTAAGTTCTGATAACAGCACAAACATACATCTACACACACATTACACACACCCCTAGGATAATTTATTCTGTTCTTGGCTAATCCTATGAATTGCTTTTTATTCAACCAATTAAAAACTAATTCAAACAGTTAAAAATACTACTTTGGAGGTGACTCAGCAGTCATGGAAAATTATAGAAATATTTTTAAAAATCTACTTGTACAAGAGAACCTCATGTAAATTTTCAAGGATAGTACTGCTATTCTGGAAAAGTATAATTTTAAAGGTGTAATTTTTATAACTGAAGGATCTTGACAGTGCTTTAGATTTATTTCTTTTAAATTCTCCAAAAACTGAAGTCTAGCTAATGCCATACATATTTTTTGAGAAAATGTGATTTTTCACAGCAAAATCTCTCTTGTTTATCCTGTCATTTGAGCATATCCAACTCCAAACATTTGTTTTTCATGTGTCTTTCTAGGTACTATTATCTGAGATCAGACTTAGCTCTGTGAATAATTTTTGAGCCACATAATTATTTTCAAAATGTTAGGAACATTTAAAATATTTTTTTTGGCAAATAAAGTGACACTAGCATTGTATAAAATTCTATCTTTCTAGACTTGTTGTTTTCATTTATATTTTATTTGGGTGTTAAATAGAGAGATTTTGTGCTTTCAATGAATATTGCCTTATGGTTTTATTTTTAAAACTGCATCTTAAATCAAGATGGAACAGATGAAAGCTCTGTTGCTTAAACAAGCAACTACACTTCAGAGCAGAAACTAAAATCATAGACTCCACAAAGAGCATAAGACTTTTCCATAAAATCTAAAGTTTCTTCTTAGCAGCATTCCACTTACATTCACAGATTATCTTTATAAAACAGGAGTTATTACATATACACTTTCCACCCTCTTTTACTTCCCATAATAAAAAGCAAACCATCACTGTCTTTTCACCTAAAAATAATTATGCTAATATATCTGCTATGGAATAGATTTTAATGATTGTTGATGGTTAGAATTTTTGTCACTGTCTCCCAGATAGCTTTATTACATAGGAGAGGAATTCCAAGCTCCCAGAAGGTCATGAACATGACTATTCTCACTGGGAGAAATAACACTGGTAAGGGATAGGACTACAGAACCAAATGTTTGGGAACCAGGAAATGCACACTCTTTTTTAAGGACACTTATTCAGAGATGAATGTACATAAGCCCACACAGTCTCTGAGGAACAAAAATAGAACACCACCATTATCTACTAACACACATTGTAGGAAATCGTATCCCACCCTTTTACTCAGTATCTCAGCTGAATGAGGTTCAGAGACTGCTCATAAATTTGGGAACAAAGAAGACAATTGGAATCTTTTCCTAGCCGGTTCAATTTAGAATTTAGACTTTACTGATAATTTTTCTTGGGCTGATAATGAAAGTTGCTGACACGTTGCCCAGCCTGGATAGTTATCTATAAATAAATAAAGTTGTATGCTAGTTTGGTCCAAAAGAACAAAATATAAAAGCCTGCAGGAGATAGGTGAAATGCCTACTGGGAAACACCTGTGCCTCTATAAAAACTGGAGCAGTTAGAGAACAACCATGGAGCCTGGGGATTATTAGTAATATGCCCAAATTAAAATACATGTAAATATCCTCTTTAAGGATATTTTTTCTTCTAAATACTTATTTAATTAGCTGTTTGACTAAAAAAATGATGCTTGTTTGATCAACTAAAAGATTGCAATGTATTTAACATGAATTAACTCCCATTTTCTCAATGTTGTTTGCAGATAGAGCAAAATAGCAAGGATCCTGCAATCACTGAGTTTATAGCTTTAAGGACTTTTTGTTTGTTTGGTGTGTGTGTGTGTGTGTTGTTTGTTTTTTGGAATGGTGGGGTTAGGGGTTAAAGCCAGGAAATATACACCACACAAATAATGAAAATAAAGGCATGATGAGGGTTGTGAGAGGGAAAGTACAGAAACTCCTTCTGGGCTAATCCTTTCTCCTGTAGCTATTGCCTGCCCTCTTTGGTTGACTGAATTCTACTCGATTTTCAGGTCTCAGGGTAAAAGTCACTTTCTCAGCAAAGCCTTCACCTAGCTTTGATAACCCTATCAGAAAGTTCATGTATTCTGTGCTCTTATTTCATTGCAGTTAACACATTCACATTTATATCATTATTTATATGTTTTTGTATCTCTTTTATTTCACCAGGTTGTAAGTTCCAGAATAGCAGGAACCTAGTCTGTTTTGTCCCCCACCACACCTGAGTGGCTCATACTGTGTCTGACAAATGGTAATAATGTTGAAAAGCTAACATTTCACATATTGTGTGTTGGATACTTGTTTTATATTCATACTTATTTATTAATGCCCCAAATCTCTTTGGGGAAAGTACCATAATATTTCCCATTTTAAAGATGGAGAAATTGAGGTAAATAAAACTTAAATAACTTCTACAGCTGTTAAGGGGCTAAAAAAAAATGTGTCTAGTATGAGTTTATGCTCTTAACCATTTTGTTATACTTCCTTTATTGTACTTCTTTATTAAATTAATGAATTAATGCATTATACAAACCAACACCAGAGTGCCTAGCCTACTTTAGTACTGATGAATGGTCCTTTGAAGAAGTGAGTGGTGAGATGAGCTCTGAAGGTAAGAGAAATGGAATTTAGCCCAAGAGATATGGGGTAAGAAGGTGGGCAAGGAGGGTGGGTGTACAGAAAAGTATTTCCAGGTAAGACAAGACAAACCTAATGGATAAAATTGTGGAAAAGAGTAACTACAGATATTTATATAAATGAGTAAAGACACATAGAGAAGAGTGGAAGTTTATTTAATCTGATATGTGTGCCAAGTGTGAAGGATAGTTTGCTGAGATGTGAGGCTATTGACCCAGGCAGAGCCTAACTCATGGAAAGTTTTATAAATACTTTAAAAGTGACTTTATGGAATTTGACAGAAGGGCTTTGAGGAGAAAAGTGACTTATCTGATGTGCATTTTGAGAAAATAGACAAGTATTTCAAGGGAACAAGATCTAAAGCGGAATGGGAAAGCTGTTGTAGCACTTGAAATGAAAGATTTGGTGGTTCGAATTAACATCGTGGACAGAATTGTTTGGGTGTTAGTTATATTTAGGACTTAGAGACAATAAGACTTGGTGACTGGATATGGAAGCTGAAGGAAGAAAGAAGTTAAGTGTTCCAAGTTATTAAAATAAGAAGCTGGAGTAGGATGTGGGGATGAAAAGATCAGTGCAAAGTTTAAAACATGAGGGTCATATTCCAGTCACTGTGATCATTAACAGTGGAGTGGTTTTCTTGAGTTTAAAAGATAGGTCTGGGTAGAAAATATTAATTTGGGATAGTGTAATTGGCAACAGAAGTCATGGGAATCCAAGGCAAGAGCAAAGAATGACTAGAACAGGTGGTCCAGAGCTTGTCTAAGTGAACCACAAAGGTGTTAGTATTTCTTAGCCTCAGGTTCCATTGCTATAAAAATGTCAGTACATACAATGTACTCCAGTGTTGAAATTAGGCTGCTAAGAAACAATTATGAAAACCTCTGGGACATGGGAAACGTTCACTAAAGTTTAGGGTTTTTTTTCTGTTTGCTTCTATATGTTTGATTCTCTTTTTAAAGTAAACTAAGAAATGAAAACTTATATTTAAGAGAGTTTGAAGTCTGAGATAGAAATAAAGGATCAACTGTGTCTAATCAACTGTTTAATGCATCACTGGATTTTTAACCTAACTATATTATGTTATTTCTAAAATTGTACTTAATTACTTTTCAAATTGGCCCTTATTCATTTTTTCTTATGTTTGTTTTATTTTGCTCTATTATAAAAATATTTACTATTGACTATTTATCAAAATGTGGATGCTACACTTCCAGTGATTATGATTGGAATTGGTAGGAAAAAGACAGGATTCTATTTCCTGATTAAATGTTGATTCTTATTCAAGTCCCCAGAAATAAGACTAAAAATTGAAAAATCAAAAACAAAGAAATGCACTACAAATTCATTTAAGGCTAAATATTTTTTCTACTAATTTTGTGTGTTTTTTATGACCTAAATATATACATTTCCTTTTTTTAGGACAATGATATAAGGATTGGAATCTATATAGTCTATGATTACAGAGCCAAAGTTGGTATACTAACAGAAAGAAAGGTATCTTTCCTGATCATAACTATGAAGATTAAAAGATACTAGAATTGACTCTAGAAGATGATTGTCTTAGAATGCATAAATAAGTAAGTAAGTAAATAAATTAAATAAATAAATAAATAAAAGGATATCCCTGGCTGTGTGACTCAGTTGGAGCATTGTCATATACACCAATAGGTTGTGGGTTTGACTCCTGTTCAGGGCACATGCCTGGGTTGTGGGTTTTATCCTTGGTCAGGGCACATGCAGGAGGCAACTGATCAATGTTATTCTCTCACATTGATGTCTTTCTCTCTCTCTCTCTCTCTCTCTCTCTCTCTCTCTCTCTCTCTCTCTCTCTCTCCTTCTCTCTAAAAGCAATGAAAGTAAATAAATAGATAGATATCGTTCACTAGATTCATTATAATAATATCTTCAAATCAGCTATTGAATATGCTTCTTAAAATGAACTGTAGATAATTACAAAGACGCATTAGTCCAAGTATAGAAGCTGGGTACTTAGCATGGCCTATGCTTTTACAAGGATTCAATGAGATTTTTTTTTTTTAATTTTTTGGATTTTGAATTACAGTTGTCCCATTTTTACTCCATTTCTCTCCCACACCCAGCTCACCCCTTCTCCCACAATCCTATCCCTCTCTATTGTCCATGTCCATAAGCCAATTTATACACAGTCTTTGACTAAATCCTTCCCTTACTTATCCCCCTTCTCTCCCTCCCCACTCTCCCCTATTGACTGCTATTCTGCTCTCTCTCCTATTTAGTTCGTTTGTTTGTGTTGTTCTTTAGTTTCCTGTATTAGGTGATATCATATGGTATTTTTCATTCTTTGCCTGGCTCATTTCACTAAGCATAATTCTCTCTAATTCCATCAATGTTGTTGCAAATGGCACAAGTTCTTTCTTTCTGCTACATAGTATTCCATTGTGTAAATGTACCACTGTTTTTTGATCCACTCATTTACAGGTGGGCATTTAGGCTGTTTCCAGCACTTAGCTATTTTAAACAGTGCTGCTATGAACATAGGGGTGCATAAGTTTTTTGAATTAGTGTTTTAGTATTTTTTGGGTAGAGCCCTAGCAGTGGAATCGCTGGTTGAAAAGGCAGTTCCATTTTTAGTTTTTTGAGGTAATTCCATACTGTTTTCCATAGTGGCTGCACCAGTCTGCATTCCCACCAAGAGTGCAGAAGGGTTCCTGTTTCTCCACATCCTCGCCAGCTCTTGTTGTGTGTTGATTTGTTGATGATGGCCATTCTGACAGGTGTAAGGTGGTATCTCATTGTGGTTTTTATTTGCATCTCCCTGATGGCTAATGATGTTGAGCACTTTTTCATGTGTCTATGGACCTTCTGTATGTCCTCTTTGGAGAAGTTTTTGTTCAGGTCCTTTGCCCATTTTTTAATTGGGTTGTTTGTTTTCTTGATGTTGAGTCATATAAGCTCGTTATGTATTTTGGAGCTCAGTCCCCTGTCTGTGATGTCATTGGCAAATATGTTTTCCCATATGGTTGGTTTCCTTTTATCTTGCTGATGTTTTCTTTTGCTGAGCAGAAACTCTTTAGTTTGATGTAGTCCCATTTGTTTATTTTTTCCTTTATTTCTCTTGCCTTAAGATATGTATCCATGAACATATTGTTATGTGAGATATCTGAGATTTTCCTGCCTATGTTTTCCTCTAGGACTTTTATGGTGTCATGATTTACATTTAAGTCTTTGACCCATCTTGAGTTTATTCTTGTGTGTGGTGTAAGTTGGTGGTCTAGTTTCATTTTTTTGCAAGTCCCTGTCCAGTTCTCCCAGCACCATTTGTTAAAGAGGCTCTTCTCA
Source organism: Furipterus horrens (assembly GCF_987537825.1). Classification (NCBI taxonomy): domain Eukaryota; kingdom Metazoa; phylum Chordata; class Mammalia; order Chiroptera; family Furipteridae; genus Furipterus; species Furipterus horrens. The sequence continues at coordinate 76,449,026 of NW_028327172.1, read as the reverse complement.
CTCCATTTTATGTTCCTTCCTCCTCCATCAAATATTAGTTGACCATAGAGGCCTGGGTTTATTTCTGGACTCTATTCTGTTCCACTAATCTATATGTCTGTTTTTACACCAGTACCAGACTGTTTTGATCACAGTGGCTTTGTAGTATTGTTTGATATCTGCTGTTGTGATTCCTCCTGCTGTGTTCTTCTGTCTCAAGATTGCTTTCACTATTCGGGATCTTTTTTGGTTCCATATGAATCTTTGGAGTATTTGTTCTAGTTCTGTGAAATATGTCATTGGTATTTTAATAGAGATTGCATTGAATCTGTAAATTGCTTTGGGTAGTATGGCCATTTTGATGATGTTGATTCTTCCCATCCAACAACGTGGTATTTGCTTCCATTTATTTGTATCTTCCTTAATTTCTTTCTTCATCGTTACATAACTTTCAGAGTACAGGTCTTTTATATCTTTGGTTAAGTTTACTCTTAGGTACTTTATTTTTTTTTGTTGTTGTTGTTGTTACTATAGTAAATGGTATTTTTTTTCTCTATCTCTGATATTTTATTGTTGGTGTACAGAAATGCCTTAGATTTCTGTATATTTATTTTGTACCCTGCGATTTTGCCAAATTCACTTATTATATCGAGTAGTCTTTTAGTGAAGTTTATAGGGTTTTCTAGGTATACTACCGTGTCATCTGCATGTAATGATAGTTTTACTTCTCCTTCCCAATTTGGATGCCTTTTATCTCTTTTTCTTGTCTGATTGCTGTGGCTAGGACTTCCAACACTATGTTGAATAGGAGTGGAGAGAGTGGACATCCTTGTCTAGTTCCTGATTTCAGGGGGAATGCTTTCAGTTTTTGTCCATTGAGTATGATGTTGGCTTCAGGCTTCTCATATATAGCCTTAATTATGTTAAGATATGCTCCCTTTATTACCATTTTGCTGAGTTTTTTCATCATAAATGTGTGTTGTACTTTATCAAATGCTTTCTCTGCATCTATTATATGATCATGTGATTTTTGTCTTTCATTCTGTTTAGGTGATGTATTATATTTATTGATCTGCAAATATTAAACCATCCTTGCATCCCTGGGATAAATTCCACTTGATAGTGGTGTATAATCTTTTTGATGTATTGCTAGATCCTGTTTGCCAATATTTTATTGAGGATTTTAGCATCTATGTTCATCACTGATATTGGCCTATAATTTTCTTTCTTTGTTGTGTCTTGACCTGATTTTGGGATTAGGGTAATACTGGCTTCATAGAAAGAGTTTGTGATTTTTCCCTCTTCTTGGATTCTCTGGAACAGTTTGAGGAGGGTAGGAGTTAGTTCTTCCTTAAATGTTTTGTAAAATTCGCCTGTGAAGCCATCCGGTCCAGGGCTTTTGTGTGCCGGGAGATTTTTGATTACTGTTTCAATTTCCTTCCTCGTTATTGGTCTGTTGAGACTTTCTAATTCTTCTTGATTCAGTTTTGGAAGGTTATATGTTTCTAGAAATCTGTCCATTTCTACTAGGTTGTCAAATTTCTTTCCATACAATAGTTTGTAGTAATTTTTTACTATCGTTTGTATTTCTGTGGTATCAGTTGTGATTTCTCCTCTATCATTTCTGATTTTGTTTATTTGTGTCTTCTCTCTTTTTTTCTTGATGAGCCTGGCTAGAGGATTGTTGATTTTGTTTATTTTTTCAAAGAACTAGCTTCTAGTTTTGTTGATCTTTTTGATTGTTTGTTTTGTCTCTACGTCATTTAATTTTGCTCTGATCTTGATGATTTCCTTCCTTCTTCTTGCCCTAGGCTTTGTTTGTTGTTGTTCTAGTCCTTGTACCTTTAGGGTTAGATTTTTTATTTGAGATTCTTCTATCCTTTTCAGATATGTCTGTATTGCTATGAACTTCCCTCTTAGGACTGCTTTTGCTGTGTCCCATAGGTTTGGGGCTGTTCTGCGTTTAATATTATTAGTTTTTAGAAATTTCTTAATTTTTTTCTTTGATGTCATTGTTAACCCATTCATTATTTAATAGCATGTTATTTATTCTCCATGAGTTGGGGTGTCTTTAATTTTTTTCTCTGAGGTTGATTTTTAGTTTCAAGGCATTGTGGTCTGAAAAGATGCTTGATATACTTTTAATTTTCTTGAATTTGTTGAGGCTAGTTTTGTGTCCTATCATGTGGTCTATCTTTGAAAATGTCCCATGTGCCTTTGAAAAGAATGTATATTTTGCTTCTTTGGGCTGAAAAGTTCTATATATATCAGTTAAGTCCATGTGGTTTAGTGTGTTGTTCAATGCCTGTATATCTTTTGTGTTTCTTTGCTTGGATGATCTGTCTATTGTTGATAATGGAGTGTTGAAGTCACCTACTATGAGTGTGTTGTTGTTAATATCCTTCTTGTGGTCTTCTAGTATTTGCTTTATGTATTTGGGTCTCCTATGTTGGGTGCATATATGTTTATCAGTGTTATATCTTCTTGATGGATTGTTTCTTTAAGTATTATGAAATGTCCTTCTTTGTCTCTTTTTATTGCCCTTGCTTTGAAATCCATTTTGTCTGATATGAGGACTGCTACCCCGGCTTCTTTTCCAGGTCCATTTGCTTGGAATATTTTTTTTATATCCCTTTACTTTCAGTCTTTGTAAATCTTTTGTTTTGGGGTGTGTTTCTTGTAGACAGCAAATATGTGGGTCCTGTTTTCTTATCCATTCCGTTACCCTATGTCTTTTAATTGGAGCATTTAATCCATTTATATTTAAGGTTATTATTGATGTATATTTATTCATTTCCCTTTGTACCTCTGTTCCTCTCCTTTTTTTTTTTTTTTTTCTTTTTTTCTTAGAACATTCCCTTTAGCACCTCTTGCAATGCTGGTTTGGTGGAGATGTATTCTTTTAGTCTTCCTTTGTCTGGGAAACTCTTTATTTCACCTTCCATTTTGAATAAGAGCCTTGCTGGGTAGAGTATTCTTGGTTGCAGGCTTTATTTTTCATTGCTTGAAATATTTTTGACCATTCCCTTCTGGATTGTAGTGTTTCTGTTGAGAAATCAGTCGATAGCCTTATCGGAGCTCCCCTGTATGTTATTTGCTGTTTTTCTCTTGCTGCTTTTAGGATTCTCTCTTTGTCTTGGAATGTTGCCATTTTAATTATGATGTGCCTTGGTGTGGGTTTTTGAGGGTTCCTCTTCGTTGGAACTCTCTGTGCTTCCTGAACTTGTATAACTTTTTCTCTCATCAGGCTGGGAAAATTTTCTATCACTATTTCTCCTATCAGTTTTTCTATTCCTTGTTCTTCTGATCCCTCTTTAAGTTCAATGATTCTGATATTGTTTTTATGTATGGTATCCTGTAATTCCCTTAATTCTTCATACTTTTTCAATCTTTCTTCATTTTGCTGTATTGTCTGAGAATTTTTCTCTACATTATCTTCTAACTCACTAATCCAATCCTCTGCTTCGTTTAGTCTGCTTTTGACTGATTCTACTGTGTTTTTCAGTTCAGAGATTGAATTCTTCATTTCTTCCTGGTCCTTGTTGATAGTTTCTATGTCTTTTTTTATGCTGGTGTAGTTCTCTGCAAGTTCCCTGTAATTTTCTTGGAGCTGTTGGTAACTTCCTTGGAGGTTGTCATAGTTGTTTTTGAGGTTGTCGAGTATATTGAGCTTCTCCACCACCATTGTTTTGAATTCCGTTTCTGACATTTGGGCTATGTCTATTCCATCTACCTCTCTTTCTGGGGATTCCTCTTTTCTTTACATTGAGAGGTTATTTCTGCATCTTACCATGTTGGATTCTTCTTGTTTGTTTTTATTTTGGGGGTTTGTCTGCTTTGACTTCTCACCTTTGTGGTATGAGATTCTTTATAGGAGATCTGGGGGTTTCAGTGGTGCAGTCTCTTTGTCTCCTGAGCCTGACGTTCTTTGGTTACCCTTTATGTCATTTGTTTATGCTGTCTGGTTATATTTCAGATGCTCTTTGGTAGGATCTTCCTTCTGGCTAGTTGATTGAGAGAGTCACTCTATCTACTTTGTCTTGAGTTCTTTTGTGGAGAGGCTGTTAAAGACATAAACACACAGCCCTAGCAGGAGACCCACACCCTCAAAAATATCCTCCACCTTCTATCCCGCTATCATCAGTCAACGAGCCAGTATTAATATAAATGTAGAGAGATTAGAGCTTTTATACTATAGGAAGAACAGATAAGAGTTGTTTTTAGGGAGGAAAATATGATTTTTGAGAGAGGGGATGATAGATTAATAATAATTGAGACTATGCAAGACAGTAGGTAATATTTACATTTTATGTTAATAACAATAGAAGAAAAGGAGGGAAGAATGCAGAATATAGTAAGAAAGTGGGATTGTATAGTATTGGATTTATATAGTAGTTATATTCTATTTATTTAGAGTGAAAGGGAGGCTAAACTAGACACACAAACAAATAAACAATTAAAGAGAAAGGATGAGAATGAGAGATTGTATAAAACAGATTAGAGATATAGTTTTAGGGTTTTTTTTTTTTTCTTCTTTCTCCTTCCCTCCTTTTAAGGACGAAAAAAAAAAAAAAAGGAATGTTTTTACTCAGTTCAGCCTTTGTGTGTAGTCCTCTTTTTCTTCATCCACGATGGTCTAATGTGGCAGGTCAGAGGTTCCTGTTCTTTGCAGCAGCAGTGTGTGCCCACGGTGGCCGGCACGGCGAGTTCTTTTGGCGCCTGTTGGAGCTAGCCGAGGTGCCTTTGTACATGCGCCCATGTGTGCACAAGGCAGCCCAAGAGCCCACCTTGGGCCTGCCGAGCCTCATTCCAGGAGTTGATCTCTTGCTTCTTAGGGCGGGGCCCCAGACACTTGGTCATAGTGGAAATGAGAGATTGGTGCCTACTGAAGCCGGCTGAGGTGCTCCTGCGCTCGCGCGCCCATGCACGTGCAAGGTGGCCGAGAGCTAGCCTCAGTCCTGCCAAGTCGCGCTCCCAGAGTTGGTCTCTCGCCTCTTAGGGCGGGGCCTCGGACACTTGTGCACAGTGGAAGTGAGTGTCTGTGAGTCGCTGCCACCCGATGTTCCAGCATCACAGCCACCTGCCATTCCTGCACACGCCTGGGTGCATACGAGCTGAGCCTGAGCAAGTGGTCTGTGCTCCGGCCTGGCGCCCACTGGAGCTGTCCAGGGGTGTGTGCGCACGGTCTTCTGCATGTCCATTGGGCCCTCCCTGCGCCCGTTGGGGCACTGATCCCACGTCTGTTGGGGCGTGTCTGAGGGGCACCTGGCCCCGCGGCCCTGCGCACCTGGGCCAGTGAATGAGGGCACTTCCTTTTGTGCACGCTAGTGACCCAAGGGGAGGGTTGGGGAGTGGACAAGCGCGTCTTTGCACCTGCGTTCCTCAAGAATGTCCTATCACCCTCAAACTTTCCCCCCCTCTCCACAGTCCACAAGAGAAAAATATAAAGGAAAATTGCGTTCTTACTTGCACAGCAGCACGCTGTCTCCTGTCCTTTGGCGCCAATGCCACCTGGTTGAGCCCCATCTCTGCCAGTGGGCAGAGATCCGCTCTCCTCCCGACTGCTCTCTGGGGAAGCCTATGGTCGACAAAAAGCCTTTGTGTCCTTCCAGCTGCAGCTCGGTCAGCCACCCCAGTCAGGAATCCTTTTTCGTCCCCTTTTCCTCCGCTATCCTCACTAAACAAGTTGTTCCCAGATGGTTTTTCTCTAATTCAGCAGTGCCAAGGCTCGACTCCTGCCAGTGTCCAGCTACTCACTGAGATGTTCTGCCTGCAATTAGTCCAAACTACAGACGGGTCTCGGGAGCCTGAAAGTGCAGCCTCCCCTCACTTTTCCACCATCTTCTCTTCTTCTCAATGAGAAATTTGATCAAATTTATTAAGTTATCTCTCCACAAAATCCATGGGGAAAAAGACAGCACAGGTATTGCATTGATACTTTTCCTACACACACACACACACACACACACCAACTCACTGCTTCCTAATTCATTTTAAAAATATGCTTGATGCTAGCTAAAATCCAACAGTTTATCATTAGCTAAAAATGAAATTTTTACAGACTTTGTGATGTAATTCATATGCTTCTGGTTTAGTAAAAGTATTCATCATTCTAAAATGTGTGACCACGATGGAAAATTATTGTATAATTTTTTCTTAAGAATCTCTCTTCAGTTCATTGGACACATATAGCTTCATCCTTCTATGCCCATTTCAGAGCAGTCCTGAAAAGTCACACCAAGGTAGAAAATGTCAAGTACATTTAATTTTATATTTGACAATTGATAGAAAAATTTCTTCATTCAGTTTCTTTATGTTTATTTCTTCACATGTAAAGGCCTGTCCTCAGGTTAATATTCAGGCGTCTGTTAAATAGACCAGCTTTGAGACTTCTTTGTGATAAAAGTACGTTTGGGGAACTATATTCTCTGTTCCTTTAGTGCCACCAGGTGTTTCTTTCATTGCCCATTACAGCACTCCTCTAGTTCTTGGTGCCTTAGAGATCCTATTGGCATCTCTCCAACAATTCTGAATCTGTCCTTTTACCCAGTCCCTGCTCAATTTCTCTTGTCCACTTGATTGTTCCTGAGATAAGCCTTTTTATCCTCAAGCATCTCACAATCTGGCCAAGTGAGACAAAGAGAGTCAACTTTCATAGAATATAGCTGTTAATGACATAAAAAATGTGTTTTGGTAGCATGGAGGATAAATTATTGATTTTACCAAGGATGTGGAGATATCTGTATTTTATGGATATCCTTTGAGCTGAGCATTGAGGAAAGATAGAAGGATGTGTAAGATAAAAAAGCAGATCAAGTTGAATTTGTGAATCAAGCAAAGGCACACACTGTGGGGAGAGGGACAAGTAGTTTTGTGTATTTAGACTTTACAACACAGAACATAGATTAAGAGGAGCATGCTAGGAAGTGAGGCAGAGGCCATCTCAAGCAACTGAATGAACTGCTAAGAACTTTGAAAGAAACTAAAAATGTTTTTCAGAAGTAATGAAAGGAGGGTTCAATTGTTCAAGTGTATATTATAGAAAATTAAGGTTGGTAGCAAAAGTTGTATTGCAAGTGTTTAAATGAGGTGGTCTTAAACTCTGGGGAATTTGTAAGTCAGTCGGTAAGCATTTTAAAATGAAGCTGCTAGATTCTCCCTCTGTGGAGTGTGGCTCAGAGATCTGTATTTCCAATAAGCATCCAAGATGATTCAGTAAGTGCTTCAGGGGATGCCTTTTGTGGTATCTTACAGACCAACTTTGAGAAAAAATAGAGTAAGGAATTGTGTGAAAAGTGAGTGGAGGCAGTAAAAGTAGGGAAAATTTATCTAAGAAGTTGAGGATATAGGAAAGAAGAGAGAATGGTTAAGAATTTGAATTCATATTCATACTTTGTAGGTTTGTATCCTGGTTCTGCCAACTCATTTCTGTAGGGTCTTAGACAAGTCATTCTGCATGTCAGTGTCTCCACATGTAGAACAAGAGCAGTCATAGCATCTAGTGCAGAGATTATATGATGCTTATGTAATCATTAGATGTAAAAGTGCTTTGACTAATTCCTGAAGAATAGAAAGTGTTCAGTACATTTTAGCAATTATTATTGCTGACATTATTGAGAAAGTAATTGGATAAAGAAAATATTGTTTTAAAATATGAAGAGGCTCTTCCTGGAGGATAAAGAAAAGATGCATTGGGCAAAAATCCACTCGACTCCAAATCTCAGAGTCTGAGGGATAAATGTAATAAAAGACATAGGTTGGGTATAACTTGCTGAGAAAGAGAGAATGATACATTTTAGAAGCAGAAAAGACAGAAAAGAGAGAAAGAATTAAAATTCAGATTGTATCCTTATTGTCCAAATCTCTGTGCACTAAGGTCCTAGAAACAAATGAGAAAGTTTTCTATAGAATTACCTTCAGCTTTCTTTTTAATAATAAAAAGATAATATTTTGCCCCTAAAGGTGTTTCAAGTTTGTCCTCTTTCATTACAGTAAGCCCCTTAATTTCAGCAGGTATTTTCTCATATTTCATTAAGAAGATCAAGAAACAGACATCTGAATTCTCTGTGTACATCCTCACATTTTATGCATTCTATTTCAGTATCTCTGGGTTCTTATGGATTCTCTAGACCCTTACTCTGTCATGATGGGACTTGTCTTTCCATTTTCATCTCCTTTGGAACACCTTGCTCCATCAATTTCTCCTACTTTCTTGTATCTTTAATTTATCTATTTCATCTATTTTCATCTATTTTCTTCCCTATGTACAAATATTTTAACTCAAAAACAGTATCTTTTTTGAAAAAATCTTTACAGATTTCTATATTTTATTCTTTTGACAACAGATATTTTGACAATAATTCTATTGATGACAACCAATGATTTCTCAGTCATTTAATCCAAATGCTTTTATTGACTGCTCTTTCTTCCTGATCTTTCTATACAGTTTGATATTTTTGGTCCTATCTGTCTTTTTGAAATTCTTTCATTTTTTATTTCTATGTTCTTCTACTTATTCCTTTGATTTACTTTTCTCCTCATAGTTTAAGAACTGAACATAAATATTCCCTATTTTTTTTTTGCATTTGATGTTCTACTATTTTTCTCTTCCCTGTTATCTCACCCTATTTTTTTATAACTGCAAATATAGTCTTTACTCAGGTGACTTTCACATCTGCAATTTCTTTACTGGAATGTTACAAAGGGAGCTCACATTCATCCTACAGAAAATCCAAAATCACCCTAACCTATATTACACTCCCATGGTGACTAAGCTCTTTCTTACTTCTGTTCTCCAAGTTACTTGGTTTTAAAATTTAGATGTAAATTTATCCTCTCTCAGATCACCAATAACTATTGTGAAATATTTTCATTACCTTTATATTTTATCTTAGTAAAATCTTTCACCTGTTCTCTCCTATAAATATCATGGCTACAACTCTATTTTATACTCTATGAGATGTCACATATAGTTGAGGACATTAGGTATTGCACAAATTAAGTGTGCCATTCACATAGAATATTTTATGAATGATGTTCCTTAGTGTTCTGCACTGTAAAATCTGCAGAAATGCATGCAACTTCCCTGTAAATCCTCACTGCATGAACCATTGACAAAAGCACATAGCCAGTTTTCTAACTTTAGTCTTTGATTTGAACTAAACCACACTACAACTTATCCTCTCTAAAGTTTAGTTCCAGCCATACCATTCTTTCACTTTAAAATTCTCAATGGTTTTGTCATGTTTTACTAAAGGAAGCACCAAATCCTTGATGTTATAATAAAGATATTTGTCAAAATGTCCCCAACTTCCATCTGAGACACAAAAATGTATCTTGTGCTCTTTGAAACACAACTATTTTTTAAAAATACTTCTATAAATTAAGACTTCTTTGAGATTTCAGATATAAATTAATATTTCAAATTGGAAGTAATTTAAGTACAAAAAGACTATCTCAGGTATCTAAGGAAGTGTAAAAATAACAAAACAAAATAAAAACAATTAAAAAAATAAAACAAACCTTAAAAAGTTTGGGAACCAATGCAGTTCTTAAGACTTTCAATACTAGGAGTTCATGCTGCTTCCCTTGTTATAGTAGAAAAATATTCATGTTAAAAATTATTCATGACCCTTGTTTAAGACAGGAAGACAGACTTTATTCCACTAGACTACTACAGTGGGGATTTGCAAAAAGGGATAGAAATCAGCTCAACCCAGAATACAATAATGGCAAGTGGAGATTTATAGTCAAGGAGCAGGGTATGGGTCAGTGGATGAAAAGTTACTAAGAGGAAAGACTATGGTGAGAGGGTTCTAGCTAGATGAACTAAACAGATTTCTTACAGACATCAGCAGATCAGGCTGGTAGATGAGGAATTTGATCATATATCAAGGTTGGGGGGGGTTTCTAAAGTGATCCAGCAGAATTCTTGTTAAAACTGGACTAAAGTGGCCAGAAACAGAGGATCAGGATATTGCTGGTTTAGAGAACCCCAACTTCAGTTAGGTTAAGGAGAGAACTTTTATCTCCCTCTAGACTATTACTCCTGGACTGGGTTGCCAACAGCTCCAAGAATCTGTGCAAGTCAGTTAAAAATACTACAGCCTAAGAAGAAAGAATGATATAAATTCTCCAGTATTTTAGGGACACTTCACAGTCATCTCTTTATTGATACTTTCCTTGATCTCCTTAAGAGTTTGTGGCTCCTTTTTCTCTGAATCACCTGGAACATGAACATATTTTGTCAAACATTATACTTATTTATTTTTATAATTATCAGTCTCAACAATACACATCCTAACTAACTCATTTACTCTTTGGGGAAAAAAATTATTGCCTTATTTACCTTTGTCTTATACCTTTCAAATAGAAGATACAACATCTGCCTTAAAATCAGTCTCAGTAAATAATTGTTAGAGTGAAAATGAATTAAAGGTATTATACCTTGAATGGTTGTATTACCTAAGTCCCTTCAGATTGCAAAAGGAGATTCATCCTGATCTTTAAGATCATCTCTCCTACTCCACAGTGCAATTCTTCTCTCTTCCCCTGGCTGTCTCCTATTCAGAACAGCTCTTATAAAGTCCTGTGATGCTGCATCAGAAAATATTCTACAGATAAAAATCAGCTTCATCAGGCATCCTTTAACTTATCAGTTCAGATTTTCTTCTTAAGAATATTCTTACACATTTTAAATTCAATGTGATACTAAGAGTGCACTTCATATACATTATTGATGACTAGAATCTGAGGTATAACATTTTGAGTTAAAAACCAAACACTTAATTACACAGCTTGGTGCCTGATTATCCAAGATAGTGATTTGTATATCTATTGAACTGATCACTTTTGGTAGTCTGAGGTGCAGTATTTTTACCTGCTGTCTCTGTCATAAGGGCAAATTTACATATTTCATTAAGTGTTTTTCACATTTTGATAAAATTTAAATTCATTACACCTACTAAAAGCTTATTTTATTTCTATGTATATTTTATTGATTATGCTGTTATAGTTGTCCCAATTTTTTTCCCTTTGTCCCTCTCCTCCTGGCAACCCACTTCCCTCCAGCAATCCCTGCCCCTTAGTTCATATCCATGGATCATGCATGTAAGTTCTTTGGCTTCACTCTTTCCTATACTATTCTTGACAACCTCCATATCTATTTTGTTCTTACTGATTATCCTTCTTGACCCCTGCATTATTACCTTTTTCTCCCCTTCCTCTTCCCAGCTGATAACCCTTTACATGATCCCCATACCTATGATTCTGTTCCTGTTCTGGTTGCTGTGCTGTTAAGGGGCACATATAAGATTGTAGCCACTTAATTTGGATGTTTGGAGTCACAGACAATAAAAAACCCAAGTCAAATGTGAATAACTAAGCACTTTATTAAGCGAGAGCAAAGCAAAAGCAAGAATCAAGATCATACATCACCAGACGGGAGTTCACCAACACCTGAGCATAGATGCTGCGGAGCCCTGGAGACAGCATTTGGGGTCCAACTGGGAAAGCTCCAAGTAAAGCATCCTCCTCTTGGATGGGAGTCCAAAGTCTTACTTTGGAGGTTATTCTTAAATATGTCTTAGGCAAAAGTGGCTATACACCAAGGGCTTTGTGTGATTTAACTAACCAACAGGTCCCTCTGGGAAAAGGGTCAGTTCTCCTCAAAGGAGAGAGAGCACACCTATAGTTCATGCTTACAATGAAGGTCAAGGCTCAGGCATAAATGGGGAGGATTCCTAATGTCCTTTTAACCCATCAGTGTGGCCCTAGAATCCGATCTGTTTATGGCACAGCCGGTTAATATCTTGGGGGTCATGGTCAAATACATTTTCCTTATTTGACAATACATGAAAATGTTACATACATAGAGTAAAACTATTATAATAATACATATTAAAATGGGATGAAATATTGCATTCCAATACTTAGATGCAGATACAGATTTAAACAGGAAATCATATCAGTGATGATTAGTATTGGTTACAATAATATGGAAAGCTTCAATCAACTTATTAGCAACAATATGTGTTAATATGCTATGTTGATTAAGTTGATTTTGGTTTTCATCTAATAATTTTTGCATTAGTGTATAATTCTTGATTAGTTCAATTAATGGGTGTAAATATATATACACAGATGGGAGGGGTAGAGACTTGGGTACCCAGGTGAGAGAAACATCATCCTCTTGAACAGGGGACAGGTAAAAAATATTATCCTGCCAATTAAGAACCTCCAGGTGCTGCAGACACCCAAAATATGGGGCTTCTGCCCCAGCATGGCCATCTCTGTCTGATTATTGTTAACAAGGCATAGATGCTGCACTTCTACTTCATACAATGATGAATCATTATTAACAGGAAATAAAGTAAGAATATATAGATTGGAAGACTATTGTAATAAAGAAGGTTCCATTTGTCTAGTTAAGCCATTACACATCAAGCCTTGATGGGTGAAAATACAATCTTGGAGATTATATGTTACATTTTGTAAATCTATATATGGTCCAGAAAACTGGGGCACAGCAAAAAAGTTTCTTAACACAAAAGGAAGTAGATGGTATTGGCATAATATTTTAACATGTTGAGGGTTATAATAGATTATTTCCCCTAGACAATAGTTTTCAGAACAGTTTACCCAAGGATTATGCAAACTTATCCAATGATGAGGATTAATATACTTTTTAAATGTACGTTTCCATATAGTAATGTCTCGGGATAATGGTGTTGTGTGTTCTCCTTTTGGATTAGAGTGTATAAATTCTGGAGAGAGTAGATTGCCCAACTGAATAACAAGGAAACATTGGTGTCTATTTTCAAGGCCGTTATAGAGGAATGGCTGAACAACTGTAAAAACTCCTTGTCATAATCTAATTCCCTTTGGTGGGGAATGATGGTTGTGGGAAAACATTGGGCATTTAAGGTTAAAGCCTGGGCTACATCTTTTCCAATACTTCATAGCCAACTAGAAAGGGCTTCTAGGTCTACAGAATTCACTACTCCTATTCCTGTTCCCACTCCTCCAAGGACTGTATCATAGCATGTTCTCCTTTTTCTGTTGCAGTTTTTCAATATGGGAAAGGTAATATTAAATCTCAGAAGATGTTTAGGGGCAGCATATGAAACATTCACACAAGACTGAGGTAATCTTAGTAGTTGGGGGGCATGATGAGTATGATTGGGAGAGGTCACATATGCATACTCAATATATATGATTCTACTTTGTATCTGAGTAGCATTGGTACAAAAAAAGAACTGTCCTGACATATTGATGGTCAAGGTTCCTTGTATTCTTTTTATAACTGAGCAATTTAAGGTAGTCTAAAAAAGTATTCTGTGAGTCACAGGATTAGTAAAACAAGTGAGCGTAAATGACAGCTAGTATTAGTGTTAACAGTCATACTAATTTGAATGGGTAGAGTTCTATTTAAAAGGATGCAAATAGGATAAGGTACTCTCTGTAACTGTGTATCAGAGTTTACAGTTCAGTTGAACACATTGTAAACGTTGTTGGCTGGGCACGTGAAATTGTCTTATTGTCATGTTAGGTTATTGTCAGTCTTTGGGGAGTGACTAATGGTGGTCCAGAAAAGGTGTAAAAACGATGTAGGACTGGCAAAGAGTGTTCCGGGTTTCCAAGCTTCATTTGTCCATATCATTCACCATCGAAGGAGAAGCCCTAAAAAACACTGCTATTCCCACAGGAACAATTGAATAGTGGGTAGGATTTCAGTATTGTCTTCCCCTGTATAGATAACTGCTAGGGTATTGTTAGCTCCTTTGGCAACAACTTCTGCATCCCTGGACCTATCGTGAGGATGTTTCTTTACCCGTACCTTAGTTCAAGTCTTCATATTGGTAGACCCAAAGCCTCCCACTCTGGTTGTAGTGCCAGGGGCCCGGGGAAGTTGCTGCTATTCCCCCTTGCAATAGGGGATGATGACTACTTGAGCTACCTGTTCTTGGGCTTGTAGTTGTACAAATTATGGGGATACATTTATTTCTCCTACATAGTCTGAATCAATAACTCCATCCATAGTTTGCAATCCTTCTAAAGCTAGGTTTGATTGCAGAAGAATATGTACAAAATGTCCTTCTGGGATTTGTATACCTAATCCTGTTGGGATAGTCTGAGTAGTATTAGGATTGATCCAGATCTCTTGAAGTGTGTGTAAATCACTTCCTGCTGATCCTAACATGCCCATATATGGAGCCTGAGCATTAGGATCAATCGACCACTATTTTAAGGTAGTAGGACATTGCTGGCTATGAATCTGAAAATTGGGAGTCATCATTCATGCCAAAGACATAGAATTGCCTAAAGGCTGATTATTCAATTGTTGCAAAGCAAGGAATAAGTGATCTTTCCAATTTTTATAAGAATTATTTCCTAATTTTCTTAGCTTTTATTTGAGGAGACCATTCATTCTTTCAATTAAGCCCACAGCCTGTGGATAATAAAGAATGTGATATACCCATTCTAGATTATGTTGCTGGCAATAAGTCTAAACTTCCTTTCCTTCAAAGTGAGAACTGTTGTCACTCTTAATTTGTAAAGGGGAACCATAATAACACGTAATGATTTCAAGGGTTTTGCATGTATTTTTCTGAGTGGTGCTGGCATGTTGGTATGCACAGGCAACCAATACTCCCAAAGAGGTGTCTACACAAGTACAAATAAATTGGCATCTCTGACTTATAGGCAATGGTACAATGTAATCTATTTGCTAATTTGAGCAGGGAGTGTACCTCTAGCTAATGCCCATGTTACTATCTTGGGGATGGAGCATAAAGCATCCTTCTGACAGATTTCACATTCATCCTTTATTTACCTCAAAATAAAGAGAGTGACATTTATTCCTTGGACTTGTACCCACCTGAGCATAACTGGTGGTAGCAGCTATTTTTGCCAGGGTATCTGCAGTGGTATTATACTCACACTCAGGCGAATCATTCTTAGTATGTGTGTCTACATGAAAAACAGAGACGTTAGTGCACTGAACAATATCCCACATTTCTTCCCATAGGGGTTTTCCCCAAAGTTCCTGTCCATGAGTTTCCCAATTACTACATTTCCAAATGGGCATCCAAGTAGTTTATCTATTGACTACTGCCCAGGAGTCAATAAATAAATTATATTCCCCTCTCCCTTCTCCTGTACAAGGGCTTGGTGAATGGCTTTCAGCTCAGCCAGTTGGCTGCTGCCTTGTTTTCTGGTGGTTTCTAAATTGATTCAGGTATGGGGAGTGTAGACAATAGCCTTCAAATGCCTTTCTTGACCAAGATATTTAGCTGTTCCATCCATAAACCAAGCATGCTTTTTGGGGGCAGGAGTTAGAGAGGTATATCCTGCTCCCCAGAGGAAGGGGAAACTAAGCTATTCATTGCTATGGGGGAGTATGGTTGTCTCCCCCTCTATTCATCCTCCATCCATCAACAGTTCATGAAGATGCACCACCCCTGATTTGCCAGCCCTCGCCCTATTATGAATGTATCATTTCCATTTAATTATACTAGCTTGTTGGGCGTGTCCAATTTTATGGGATGCTGGGGCACTCAAAATTCAATTCATAATGGGGATTCCATGTTGTAGTAGGACATCATGTTCCACAGTTAATTGTTTCCATCAAAGTCCAGTAAGCAGCAAGAAGTTGTTTCTCAAAGGGAGTATATGACTCCCTTGCATTGGGCAGTTTTCAAGACTAGAACCCTAGAAGCACTCACTTTCCCCTCTTGTTGTTGCCATAAACTCCAATTTGCATACTAGTCTTGTACAGTGACATGAATTTCAAAAGGGCCCTCTTTCATCGACCACAAGTCTAAAGCAGTTTGTATAGCCATTTTAGCCTCCTCAAAGGCTGTGGCCTTTTTCTACCCCCTACTCAAATTTATATTTTTTCTTATATAAAGGTTGGAGAATCACCCCTCAGTGTGGAATGTGGACCTTCCAATATTCAAAGAAACCTATAAATTTCTGAGCTTCCTTTTTACTACATGAAGGAGAACAACCAAGATTTTTTTGTCTGGCTTTGGGTAGTATTTCTTGATGGCCTTGGTTCTAATGTATTTCTAAAAACTTGACTTGCTGTGCCAGTTCCCGGATTTTGGTGGGGTTGATCTTCCAATCCTTTCCTTTCATATACAGAATTAGGGCCTAGAAAACTTGATCTACTGTCTCTTGGGATTCTTCTTGAATCATAATGTCATCAATATAATGAGTAATCTGGGCCCCAGGAGGCAAAGGAAAGTTACCCAGGTGTTCAGCCACAATTTGATGGCAAATGGAAGGGCTATGCAGGTAATGTTGGGGCAATTGAGTAAATATATACTGTCTCTCCTGCCATGTAAAGGCAAACTAGTCCCACTGTACAGGGTCAATAAGGATCATGAAAAAAGCATTTGCTAAATCAATGACAGCATACCATTGTCCAGGGAACTTTTGTATCCTCTCAATTAAAGTTATAGCATCAGACACTGCACTACTAGAGGAAGGGTGACTTTGTTAAGTTCTCAATAATCTACTGTCATCCTCCAGGACCCATCTGACTTTTTCACAGACCACACAGGTTATTCCACTGGGTATTAGTGGGAACTAAAACCCCAGTGGCTACATATTCTTGGATAGTGTTCTGAATTTCTTCCTGCCCTTCCAGGATACGATATTGTTTTTGGGTTATTACTTTGATGGGGGAAGGCAAAGTTACAGGAGTCTTATGCACTTTCCCTACTAAAGCTGAAGAAATTTGAAAAGCCCATACAGCAAAGTGATATTTTCCCTTGGATAAATGCAGAGTCATGCCTCTTAAAATATCAATTCCTATAATATACTCAGGAATAGGGACAATGACTACTGAGTAGTCTTTAATGGGTAATTATCCAATTTTCTTTGAGAGTCACTTGTCTAGCTACAATTTCGGCACCTCCTAACCCCATAATCATAACTGGGGTCCCCTGTTTAAGTTTTGTTTTTGGTTACCATAAATCAAAGAGCTCCACCCCAGTGTCAATAAGAGCATGGGATACTCTAGAAAACCCATTTTTCCAATATATAATTAAACTGATATGAGTTTGGTAATCCTTTCTCCCTACCTCTTTCACTTCTGCAGCTGACACGGAGGCTTGGCCTGATCCCTATGGTTGCATAAGGGGATTCAGGTCTCAATAAAGGCTAGTTGTAGCTGATGGGGTTGAGGGGCCCCATATTTCCTTTTTGTCTGCCTCTACTTTGTAGTTAGCACATTTTTTACGTTTTTCCTTGTATATAGAGGCAGATTTAATGGCGGGCACACTGGGCATGCAGCCCTGGGCCCTCACTTCTGAAGGGCTCTGCAAAACCCCAAATTTACACTTTTTTCTAATGACACCAAGTTTGGTTTTATATGTGCAATTTTAATTATGTACAAGTTTCCAAGCAGCAGTAAAGCCTGATAGTATGTTTATATTTGATTATTTTCATTTTTCATTACTACACTGCATACTATACATATACTACACTGCATAGGTCCCGTGCAGCTGCGCTACCACTCATCGGAGCAATAAAATTGTATTTGCTTGCTACTTTGTACTTACAAAAGTTCTCCTGCAGTGCAGAATTATGATATGCACATTACGCAGGGATGTAAATTAGTTTGTGAATATGTACTTGTTTCATTTACGGTTTTAAAAATAGTTTTCTGTGCATATAAATAAATATTTAGGTAAGTTGAAATTATATTAAGATAAAATTAATTCCTGTTGTTACAAGCAGTCAATTAATAATATATATAAAAAAGCATTAGATATGAAAGCAACTTTTCCAAATGTAGAAATTATTTTGAAAATTTTGTTAACCATGCCAATTTCAAATGCATTGGGGGAATGCTCATTTTCTTGTATAAAAAAGAGTAAAAAGTCATCTAAAAAATTTAATGTCAGAGGACAGACTAAATAATATGACTATTTTATAGAGAGAGAGAGATTTACTTAAAATAATTGGATGAGATTGTTAATAAGTTTACAAAACTAAAAGAAAAAAAATTTATTTAAATATTTCACAAATGTAATTTTAATTTCAAGTAAAATTCTATGATTTTTTGTGCAAATTTCTGATTGTTACTCCTATTATATGTATACTGTCATTAATTATAATTATAATTTTACATATGTTCAATATTAGTTCAATACTTTGTGATTATTATTATGCTATCATTAATTATATTATACATATATTATATTCAAATTTTATTGAAAATAAAACATTAATAGTACAAAATATTTTTATTTATTTTAAAAAATGATTAATATGTATTTTTAAGTATATTTTATTGATTATATTGTAACAATAGTTCCATTTTTTCCCCCTTTGTTCCCCCCCACCTGGTACCCCCTCCTCCCCCAGCAATCCCACTTCTAGTTCATGTCCATGGGCCATGCACACAAGTTCCTCGGCTTCACCCTTTCCCATACTATTCCCCCCTTTTTTTCTTTTAAATTAACTAATTACTTTAACAATAAAAAATAACAATCCCTCCCTCTCAGACTTAAGACCCTTTATAATCTTATAAAGGAAAATGGGCGAAGGTCTCATGCTCCTATAGCTGCTTCAAGCTGAACATGGTCATTGTCCTACCTACCCTTAGGTCCAGAAATCCCCAATAAGAGTTGGGGTGTGGAGGGGAGGGTGGCCTTCCCACATGGGGAAGGATCTTGCAGACTCCAGGTCAGTTGGCTGTCCTCGGACAATGGTGTGCTTGGTTTAACAGGCTGGCATTCTTGTTGTATTCTGGGGGCAACATATTTGGCAACAGGGTTAAAAGGTATCATTCAATCCATAACCACTAGATGAAAAAAGGCAGGGATTAATTTTTCAATATTCCACATTAGGGGAAAAAAAGGCTTCTTTGGAGGAAGGCATGCAAGGCATGTCACACCAATGAAAAAGCCTTTTGCCCACTATACTTAGTTTGTGCTGAGGGGAATATTTTAGGTTTCCCCCCCTCTCAGACCTCTGGACCCTTTCTGTCTCTCTCTTTTTTTTAAGTGGCCCAATATTTTCTTCTGCAACCAGGGCCTCAACCAACCTTAGTCCGCCTCTGCTTATATTGCCTCCAGAGGTCATTAGTGGGAAGTCCATCTATTTCTTCCCCTTTTATCTCAGCTCTTAGGAGTGCTTGAAACATGTCTTTATGGGGAACTCTGTCACTAGGTCTGGGTTCCAAATTATTATTGGAGTTATTAGTATCACTACCAGTACTTCAGTCCCCCATGTCTCATAATTGGACCATTTTGTCTAAAACAGTGTTGAGGGGGATACCAGTTTCCCCCAGCAGAAAAGTCATGAAAGTCATGATTAATTTCTTGTATGCAGGAGGGGCAGTTTTAACTATTATATTATGATGGGGAGCAGCAACTATGGTTTGATAATATACATCCGCATCCCCAATCATGATAGCTGTCTTCATCACTTCCTCTTTTAATTTCTGCATTCCATCCCTAAGACTATAGCAGGGCCAGTCTACACTTGGCCATGTGGTATCCGTAGGGTATTGCTTAGCAAATCATTGGGCAGCCAGTGCTAATAAAGAAGTGGTTCTGCCTTCTTCCTGACTATAGTCTCTAATAGCTGTTTGCATAATGGGTTAGAGCTTATGCCCATAAACTTGATGCACTCTGCGGGATCTAGAGTCACCCCTCCAGCTCCTGAAATCAGCAATCCTAATCATCCAATCAATCAAAGGCTCTCCTGTTCATTAAGTAACTTGACCAAAATATCAGTAATCTCTTGTTGAGTGAAATCCTCAACAGTTACTTTGCCAGTCATTTGATTTCCCTGACATTCCTCTTTCCTACGTGTAATAGGGTGTGCTCCTAACTGAGGAGGATATTTTGACTCCTCATACTTCCCGGCTTCCTCCTCCAGTTCTCCCCAGTCCACCCCACTGTCATCCTCATCTGTCTCATCTCAGATATCCCTGTCCCATTTATCTGGGTCCTAGTAATGAGGGGCAGAAGCAATCACAGTGTGCACTTCCCTTTGGTTCACCTTTGGGCTTCTTGTATTTATACTGAGCACACCGTACTGCAACCTTTTCAGCCACTGCCTAATAATTTCTGGCTTGATCTTTCAGAATAAAATTTTTACATTGTAACATGGAAAGTTTCCCTTGCAATTCTGTGAGCTCTCACTCAAGCTGAAGTTTTTCCTGCAGGATTTGCTCTTTACTTTCATGACACTTTCGATATGAAGTTAGAATGACCCAATCCCAGGGGCAGACATGGGCTGTTTCCTTTCCTTTCTCTATAAGCACTTCCAGGAGGCATTCTACCAACTGAAGTGGTTCCCCAGTCCTCACAGGGGCCAGTTCCCTTGGACCATACTTGTGTGACCTGGGAGAACCTCAAGTCCTCCCAGCCTGGCACTTCGCAGATTACACACGTCATGTCAGGCTCATGGGAAGAGGGCATATTGTCCTTGAATCCTATTCATGATGCCAATTTTGTACCACTAAAGGGCAGGTACGAGATCATGGACACTTAATTTGGAGATTCGGATTCGCAGACACTAAAAACCCCAAGTCAAATGTGTATAATTAAGCACTTTATTAAGCGACAGCAAAACAAAAGCAAGAATCAAGATCATACATCGTCGGCAGCCGTCCGTCTCGAGAGACGATGGTGTAGCTTCTTAAGTGTCTATCTGCACCGCCGAGAATGGCTGTGCAGTCCGACTCGGGAGTGACACGGCATCTGTCTCCTCCCGTGTTGAAGATCATACATCACCAGACAGGAATTCACCAACACCCGAGCACAGATGCTGGGGAACCCCAGAGACAGCAGTCAGGCATCCGACTGGGAAAGCTCTGAGCAAAGTGTCCCTCTCTTGGGTGGGAGTCCAAAGTCTTATTTTGGAGGTTATGCTTAAATATGTTTTAGACAAAAGTGGCTATGCATACAAGGGACTTGTGTGACTTAACTAACCAACAGGTCCCTCTGGAAAAAGGGCCAGTTCTCCTCAAAGGAACAGTTAAACATTAAAAGTACTAATGTCCCAGGACAAAGGACCCATTCTTCCTGGGAGAGAGCATGCCTATATTTCATTCTTACAATAAAGGTCATGGCTTGGGCATAAACAGGAAAGATTCTTAATGTCACTTTAATCCATCAGTTGCTTGCTTAATTTGTTTTTATTTTTTAGATTCAGTTGTTGAGGGTTGTGAGTTTGTTGTCATTTGAATTTTCAGTTTTAATCTTCTTTTTCTTAAATGTGTCCCTTTAACATTTCTTATAATAATGGTTTAGTGATGATGAACTCCTTTAGCTTTACCTTGTCTGGGAAGAACTTTATCTGCCCTCCCATTATAAATGATAGCTTTGCTGGATAGAGTAATCTTGGTTGTAGGTCCTTGTTTTCATCACTTTGAATAGTTTTTGATAGCCCTGTTTTGCCTTCAAAGTTTCTTTTGAGAAATCAGCTGACAGTCTTATGGAAATTTGTTTGTAGTTACCTCTCTTCTTTTCTCTAGCTGCTTTTAAGATTGTCTCTTTATCTTTAACATTTGTCATTTTAATTATGATGTGTCTTGATGTGGTCCTCTTTGAGTCCAACTTGTTAGGGACTCTCTGTGCTTCCTGAGCTTGTATGTCTATTTCCTTTGCCAAATTAGGGAGGTTTTCTTTCATTACTTTTTTCAAATAACTTTTCAATTTCTTGCTTTTCCTCTTCTCCTTTGGCACCCTTATGGTTTGGATTTTGGTATGTTTAAAGTTGCCTCAGAAGTTCCTAAACTTCTCATTTTTTGTTTTGTTTTTTCTTTCAATTCTTGTTTCTTCTCTCTGTTCCAGGTGAATGTTTATTTCTTCCTATTATTCCAAATCAGTGATTTGAATCCCAGCTTTCTTCCCATTACTGTTGGTTCCCTGTATATTTTTCTTTATTTCACTTTGTATAAGCTTCACTTCTTCCTTTATTTTGTGGCCATACTCAATCATTTCTGTAAGCATAATTATCACCAGGTTTTTGAACTCTGCATCTGATAGATTGCCTATCTCTGTTTCATTTAATTCTTTTTCCAAGGTTTTGTTCTGCTTTATCATCTGGGCCATATTTCTTTGCCTCCTCAATTTGGCAGCCTCCCTGTGTTTGTTTCTGTGGATTGGGTAGAGCTGTTTGACTCCATGTTTTGATAGTATGGCCTAATGTAGTAGATGTCCTATAGGGACCAGTGATACAGCCTCCCCTATCACCCAAGCTGGGTACTCCAGGTGCACACTTCATGTGGTCTTAGTACACCTTCCTCTTGTAGTTGCTGTTGGCAGATCAATGGGAAAAATTTACCCAGACCAACCAGCTGCATGGACTGGCTGTGACCACTGACCACCAACCTTCACCCTCTGTGGAGAATTAACTGTGCAGAGGCAGGGTGGTGGTGCTCTGACATGGTCTGTAGCTGTCCACTGAGTGTGCTGGCCCTGGGGTTTGCCAGGTGGCAGAAGCCAAGGTCACCCCCCACCTGTGTTTTGCCCTGGCACTCTGCCTGAGCTGTAAAACAATCTGAGATGGTTGCTGCTTGTGCTGGGCTTGGAGATTCCCAGGTGAAGCTGATCTGTGAATCTAAGCTGGCTGCTGATAGTTTGAGGCCTTGAGCTCACTGAGGCCAGCTGTTGCTTGTTTGATAGGATTTAGGAAGTTATGAAGCATTAGCCAAGGCCAGCCATTCACTGGGTGGGGTGGGGTCTCTGGAGATCTCCGAAGTGGGTCTAACAGTGTTAGCAAGGTCAATGGAGTCTCAGATACGGCACCAGCTTTCTGGCTCTGTTTAGGAGGATTTAGAAAAGGGGCAATAGCCTCTGCTTGCCTTTTTGTCAGTCACTTCAGTTTTTCCCTGTATACTACCGGTGCCTTTCAAGCTGCTACCCTAGTGCTGCAGCTCAGAGGGAGTGATTCTGAGTTGGTGAGTCTGTGTGTGGGTTCTTCAAGATGAATTGCTACCCGCCTTTTGTCATCTAGTAGTTATGGATTGAATAATGACTTTTAACCCTGTTGCCAAATATGTTGCCCCAAGAATACCAAGGATGCCAGACTGTTAAACCAAGCACACTATTGTCCAAGGATAGCCAACTGACCTGGAGTCTGCAAGATCCTTCCCCATGTGGGAAGGCCACCCTCCCCTCCACACTCCCACTCTTATTAGGGATTTCTGGACCCAAGGGTAGGTAGGACAATGACCATGCCCAGCTTGAAGCAGCTAGAGGAGCACAAGACCTTTGCCTATTGTCCTTTATAAGATAATATAGGGTCTTAAGTCTGAAAGGAGGAGATCATTATTTTTATTATTATAAAAAAATTAATTATTTTAAAAAAGAGAATAATATAGGAAATGGTGAAGCCAGAGAACTTGTATGCATGACCCATGGACATGGACTGGGGGGGGTTACTTGGGGAGGGAGGTACTGGACAGAGAGGAGCAAAGGGGAAAAAATTGGAACTATTGTAACAATATAATCAATAAAATATAGTTATACTCTTTTTTTAAAAAAAGAACTAGAAACTTTGCAGGCAAGAAGGGACTGGCAAGAAGTATTCAAAGCAATGAAAAGCAAGTACCTACAATCAAGATTACTCTATCCAACAAAGCTATCATTTAGACTGGAAGGGCAGATAAAGTGCTTTCCAGATGAGTTAAAGCTAAAGGAGTTCATCATTACCAAGACCTTATTAAATGAAATGTTAAAGGAACTTAGTAAAGAAAAAGAAGATCAAAACTATGAACAGTAAAATGACAACAAACTCACAACTATCCACAACTGAATCTAAAAAGCAAAAACAAACTAAGCAAACAACTAGAACAGGAGCAGAATCAAAGATACTCAGACAGTATGGAGGGTTATCAGAGGGAAGGAGAAAGGGGAAGAATGTTAGAAAAGATACAGGGATTAAGAAACATATTTGGGAGGAACAAAATAGACAGGTGGATGTTAAGAATAGTAAAGGAAATGGAGGAGCCAAAGAACTTATACACACAACCCATGGACATGAACTAAGTCTGTGTGGGAGGCATTACTGGAGGGAAGGGCTGTACTGGGCAGAGTTGGACAAAGAGGAAAAAATTGGGACATCTGTAATAGCATGATCAATAACATATACTTAAAAATAAAAAATAAATAAAAAGATGAATTGCTTGGTTCTCCAGCAGTTTCTTCCATCAACTAAATCTCTGCTGTTTTTTGTAGTTAGAAGTTATGCTGACTTAACTTCCTGACATTGGAATCCTGGGCTGGGGGGCCAAGTGTGGGGCTGGGACTCCTTGCTCCCAAGATATCCCTCGCAAAGTTTTATCCGCCACTTGTGGGTGAGAGACCAGTCCATTCCATATCTGCACCCCTCCTACCCATCTCGGTGGATCTGGTTTAATTCCATACTTGTCAGACTTCCATTTAACTCAATTTCTGATGGTTCTGGCTGATGGTTGTTCTATATTTTAGTTGTAATTTTGATGTGGTTGTGCAAGGAGTGAGCCACACCTGCCTATGCCACCATCTTGACCAGATTTTTAAAAGTATTTTTTAAATATGTCCAGTTGTCTGGTCCTTTAAAAAAAATTCCACTAAGTTTTTAAAGTTCAATTTAGGGACAAAAACAAAAAATAAAAAAGAATATTCTTTACAATTTATTACTGTAACCCAGAAAAATTTGTGACAGAGATAGGCAGACACTAATTTTTAAAAAGTGCATTACTGAGATTGGATGGCATAGTAATTGTATTAAAAGAATAAGGAGTTCATGTTAGTTATAAATAACATACTTTTCCTACACCAAAACAAATATATCTGAGGCTGATTTAGGGTAAGGAAAGAAAGTATGTAAGCCAAAATTGGTTGTGGTTACCTTCACATTGTTGTGCTTGTAATTTAAACATAAGGAGAAAATTCAAAGGAAAAAAAAGGGTTGTTTTGTTCCACAGATCTAACTTGTAATGTGTCAGTAGTATATCATTATTTTAAAGAGCTTCAGGAACTGATCTGGATAAATCATTGAGATGCTAAAACATAACTTTTAACTGTTCCATTCTGTTGCAAGAAATGCCCAGTAAATTATTGTCATGCATTAGTGCTTAAATGTTGTTAAAATGCATGAGTAACTGCTGAGTGAGTATAAAATACTCTGATAAGTAGTTTATTTACATAGTACATTTTTCATTACATGTTTTGATATTAAATGAATGTCACCTGTAAAGCTTGTGGAAACTTGAGGTTCCTATAGAAACAGATGATGGGGGAGACCTCAGCAAAGACCTCCCATAAATACAAGCTGTGATATTTTTTCCCCTTAATTTTCTCTTGCTTTATCCAGTTTTGGGAGGGTTTAGTCTGTCATTAATGTTCTATGAGTGAAATGTTCAAAGGTCTTTGCAGGGATTATTTTTTAATCACTACCCCAGTAATTTAAAATGGAGTAACCATCATCAGGCCCATTCACATATGCAAGGACTCATGATTCTAATTGCTGTTCCCTAAGTATTGTATATTGTTTGCACAAAATAGCAATGCTTTGCCTTCAGATAATCAGTTCAATGAAAACTGCAGTGAGTCTTTTTCCTACTATTCAGTGTCAGGTGCATCCTCACAGCTTTCCTTTCTCCCTGTTGTGAGAACTAATTATCTCAGTCTTCTGAGCTTAACATTTATGCTGAAGCATCTATATTCTGTAAGACTGTGTTGCAGGAAGGAACCTGAATTTCTTTTGTTACTTCTGGTTTCCCCCTGTGTTATCACCTTTTCATCCCCAGTATCATGTCTAAAGGAAGTAAGGCCACTTTCAATGTATATTTTAGAGCAATATTAGTGAGATAACAAATGAACTTCAGAATTTCATTGGCTTAACACAATGGGCATTTATTTCTCACAGGTGAATTTATGTGTTAATTTATTCATCCATTTATTCCTCATTCACTTAACCAAAACCATTGTTTACATTACTAGTATGTCATCTCCTGGTGAATGGTGCTGAGGGATTCAGTCAGGGGTGCTTCTTTCACACTAAAAGAAACCAGTACATACAGTATTTTTAAAAAACTCTTCACATATTTAGCAGAAACATCTATGATGTCCCAAATACAAAGCTATGTCATTCCAAACATTATCCCAGTAATTCAACTAGTGACAGTGACTTTATTCACATTCTCTTTTTTAAATGAAATTAGAGCAGAGATTCAAGATGGAGTCACAGTAAGTGGAAGCTACACTAATTTTCTATAAGGACCAATATGGAAATTACAAATAAATTATAGAGTAAACACTCTGAATAATCAACTGAACACTATCTGGAGAGAAGCCTTATAATCAAGGATGGACAGAAGAAGCCACTTCACCACAACATGACCAGTAGGGAGTGTGGAGGAGGCATGAGAGGGTTGGCAGGGCTCCCATGGGTGGCAGCTGAAGTACCAGAGGGACATTTCAGCAGCCAGGGAATTCCCCCTGGGAAGTGTAGTGTAAATACCCAGCTGGGTTCCTCAGCCTATATAACCAGAGCTGGAAAGAAACCCAGATAACATCCAGCTGTGAAAAGCAACAAGGTTTCTGACTGCCAGGGAGAGATGGTTGGAGACACAGAAAGACTCTTGAAGGGCCAATGCACAAAATTTTATTTGTAGCCACTTACCATTGCTTCCAGCAGAGGGAGAGCAGAGTGTACTAGAGACACTTGAAGAGTCTGGGATTGGTGACTCTGAGGACAGAACTGAAGGAACAACCACAAGGATCCCTGTGTTGAGGCATTCCCCATACTGCAGGAGCCATATTTCTCAGGCACAGCACTCCTCACCAAGTGTCATCAGCCTCAAGGGAAGCAGTAGCCCTACCATCAGTAATTACTCTGCCCCACCCTGTGGTTCTTAGACTGGGCTGCTGATTATGGTTAAGGCTATATCATTGAATAGTTTAACAACTAAGGCAGAAAATACAAAGAAGCCACCAAAGTCAGAAGACAAAGAAATAGATTCCAAATGAAAAACAGGAGAATTCCCCAGAAGAACTAGATAAAATGGAGGAAAGCAGTTTATCAGACGGAGAGTTTAGAGTAATGATTATGAGGATATCCAACAGCATGAAAAAGACATAGAAATGATAAAAAAGGATCACTCAGAAATAAAGAATGCAACATATGAAATAAATAATACACTAGAAGGAATAAACAGTATGATGTAAAAGATCTATACTTGAAAAATTATAAGACACTGAAGAAAGAAATTGGAGAAGATACAAGTACATGGAGGCACATATCATGTTCATGGATAGAAATAATTAATAACATTAAAATGTCCATGCTACCCAAAGCAATCATTAGATTCAATGCAATTCCTATCAAGATTCTAATGAAATTTTTCACAGAATTAGAACAAATATTTCAAAAAGTTATATGGAACCACAAAAGTTCCTGCATTGCAACAGTGAGCCCAAGAAAGAACAAAGTTGGAAAAATCATGCTACCTATTACCTATACTATAAGGCCATAGTAATCAAAACAGCATAGTACTGGCATAAAAACAGACACATACATCAATGGAACAGAGTAGAGAGTTCAGAAATAAACTCATAGCTTTATAGTCAATTAATATTTGACATAGGTAGCAAGTGCATACAATAGGCTAAAGGTAGTTTACTTGATAAGTGGTGTTGGGAAAATTAAAAAGTACATTCATAAAAATGAAACTAGATGATGTTCGTATACCACATGCAAGAATAAATCCAAAACAAATCAATGATTTATGTTAGGCCCCAAACCATAAAAACTGTTGAAAGAAATGTAGGGAGCAAAAATCTCAAACACTGCTTGTAGCAATTTTTTACTTGTTACATCTCCCTAGGCAAGGGAAACAAACAAAAAAATTAGACTACATCAAATTAAAATTTTTTGCACAGCAAATAAAATCAACAAAATAAGACAACCCATAGAATGGAAGAACACATTTGTCAATACATCTGCTAAGGGTGAATATCCAAACCTTATAAAGAACTTACAAAAGTCAACACCAAAAAACAACCCAATTAAAAAGATGGGCAAGGGACCTAAATAGACCCTTCTCCAAAGAGGACATAATGGTGGCCAATAGACATATGAAAAGATGTTAAACTTCACTAATCATCAGAGAAATTCAGATTTAAACCACAATGAGCTGGTGAGGATGTGGAGGAAGGGGAATTGTTTTGCACTGTTGGTGGGAATGCAAACTGGTGCAACCACTGTGAAAAGCAATATGGAGATACCTCAAAAAATTAAAAGTGGATCTGCCTTTTGACCCAGCAATCCCACTTCTAGGAATATACCCAAAGGAACCTAAAACACTAATTCAAAAGAACAATAACACTTCTATGTTCATTGCAGCGTTATCCACAATTGCCAAGATATGGAAGCAGCCCAAGCGTCTGTCATTAGATGAGTGATTAAAACTATGGGACATTACACAATGGAATACTACTTGGCCATTAAAGAGAAGAAAAATTTACACTTTGTGACAGTATGGAAGAACCAGAGCACATTATGCTAAGTGAAAAAAGCCAATCAGAAAAAGACAAAAACCATATGATTTGACTCATGTGGAATCTAATGAACAAACGGAACTAACAAGGAAAATAGGGACAGACTCATGGACAGAGAGCAGGATGACAGTTAGTGTGTAGAGCTTTGAGGGGGGAGGGACTGAGCAAAGAGTAAAAGGACTCATTGACATGGACAACAATATAGTGATTGCTGACAGAGGGTTGTATAAAGGGACTCAATTATAAAAAATACAATAAAGAAAGAAGAAAAAAATAAATGAAATCAGATATAGTAATTATGAGTTCTGAATGTTAGTTCTTTGTATTGCCACTTTCCTGTGAAAGCGGTTCTTTAACGAGACTAAAAGACCTCCTACACTTCGTCATGCTATTAATATTTGAAAAGAAAGAGACACTGTCCTCTAAGATCATATTTATGCTTCAAGGCAAGTATTTGCAGGTGTTTTTCTAAAAGATCATTAGTGAAAGTCATTGTCCATCAGGGCAGTGTGCCCAGTCTTGCAAATTAACCTCCTATAACCTTGCAGATACATTTTAGCATTTTGGCTTTTGAAGCCTTTGAACTTTATATGACACCACATCCATTTTCCAGATATTGGATCGTGTCCTTGGGATCCTTTACTTTCTTTGCTTATGCAATTAGTTCAACACATATAATTTTTTCATTGCTCTTTCCATATTATGTGAGAAAAAATTACATACACAGTATATGAAAGCTTGAAACTATAATATTCTATTTAAACCAATGACAGCTCAATATTTTAGAGTTTAGACAATATATGTTTAATTACTTATTGGGATAAACTTTGTACTATTTGGAATTATCATTATATCAGTAACTTTTATAATGCCTGAGGATTACCAGTTCTAAATCATTTCAATATGTATCTAACAATGTATTTATGTACTATCTTGGGATAGATGAAATGTTAAGATAAAATCAATTAACTTACTGTAAAAAGGGATATATGTTTCCCACACAGAGTAGAGGGGCATTGACAATAATTGGTAATGATAAATCCTTTCTATCTAAACTCAGTTGACTTAAAAACTTATCTAAAATTTGTTATTGAAAAACATTTACTAAAATGTTCACATGAAAATTAATGACTAGAGAGGAGACCGTTTGAGAGCAACCTCCCTGGTGAGGATAGCAGAGGAGAAAGGGACAAGACAGGATTTCTGACTGACTTGGCTCCCTGAACTGCAGCTGGCAGTGCACAAAGATGTTTTAGTGACCCTAAGTTTCCCCAGAGAGGATCCAGGAGGAGAACGAGGCTCTGCCCACTGGCAGAGCCAGGAATGGGCCAGGTGGCATCTGGCTCTGAGAGGCAACAAACAGCTATGGTTGTCTCTGTATGAATGTGTTTTTCCTTTTTCTTTTTCTCTTTTGTTTTTTGCAGAGAGGGGAGGAGAGGCTAGGGGTGGGACAAGATTCTTGAGGAATGCAGGTGCAGAAGCGCACTTGTCTACTCCCCAACCCTCCCCCTGGTTTGCACGAGTGTGCACATGGAAGTTCCCCAGTCTACCAGCCCAGGTGCACAACCAACCTGCCTGAGAGTGTGCTCAGACATCCCCAGCCCACCCCAACAGGCACACAACAAAACTGCCTGCCAGCAAGCAGAGGCCTCCCACTCTGCAGGAACAGGTGAGCAACCAGTCTGCCTTTGACCCACCCGCCCGAGAGCACAATGAGTCAACCCACTCCTGGCCTGTGCAAGGGAGTACACTCATCCCTGGCTGAGGCCAAAGGAGGGTGAAGTGAATGAGATGCACTTTGTAATAAGTTTGGGCACCGGCCCTTGAGAAAGAGCTGGGAGAGCAGCAGACTAGGTCCCAGTGCAGAATCATCCCCAGTGCTATGGGAGAAATCACTTAAGCAGATGACTCCTCTCAAAATGGTATAAGCTGGAGGCAGCAGCTCAACAACTGTATACAGAAAGTTCACACCACAAAGGCAGAAAATAAAAGCAGATCAATGTAAGCAGAAACAAGACCAGTGTCCAAAATGTGGAGGCAGAATAACACCCTACCAAACATAAACAACACCCCACCAAAAGAAAAGGAGGAATTCCCAGAAGGAGGGATAGATTAAATAGAAGCAAACAAACAATCAGACATGGAATTCAAAACAATAGTAATGAGGAAGCTCAATGAACTTGACAAAGTCAAAGAAAACTACAATGAATCCCAAGGGAACTACAAAAAACTCCAGGGAAACTACAAAGAACTTACTAAGGAAAACACCAGCATAAAAAAGGGCATAGAAATTATCAATAAGAACCAGGAAGAAATGAAGAGTATAATTTCTGAACTGAAGAACACAGTAGAATTAATCAAAAGCAGGCTAAACGAAGCAAAGGATCAGATTAGTGAGAGGACAACGTAGAAAAAAATTCCCAAACAATGCAACAAAATGAAAAAAGGCTAAAAAAGAATGAAGAGGGATTAAGGGAACTGCAGGACAACATGAACTGAAATAATATCTGTATCATAGGGATAAAAGAAGGAGAAGAAGAGGGGCAGGGAGAGAAAACCTGATTGAAAAACTAATGACAGAAAGCTTCCCAAACACGAGGAGAAAAAATGACTCACAAGTACAGGAAGCACAGAGGGTCCCAATGAAGATGAACCCAAGGAAGCCCACTCCAAAGCATGTCGTAATTAAAATGGCAACATTCAAAGACAAAGAGAGAATCCTAAACACAGCAAGAGAAAAACAGCAAATAACATACAAGAAAGCTCTGATAAGACTATCAACTGATTTCTCAATAGCAACACTACAAGCCAGAAGGGAATGGCAAAAAATACTTCAAACAATGAAAACCAAAGGCCTACAACCAAGACTACTCTACCCAGCAAGACTCTCTTTCAAAAAAAAGAAAAAATATGGAGTTCCCCAGATAAAGGAAGACTAAAAAATGTATCTCCACCAAACTAACTTTGCAAGAGATGCTAAGGGGAATGCTGTAAGAAAAAAGAGAGAGAGAGAGAGAGAGAGGGAGAGAAACACAGGTACAAAAGGAAATGAACAAAAACCTGTCAATAATAACCTTAAATGTAAATGGATTAAATGCTCCAATCAAAAGGCATAGGGTAGCAGAATGGATATGAAAACATGAACCACATATATGCTGTCTACAAGAGACAAACATCAAAGTAAAAGATTTACACAGACTAAAATTGAAGGGATGGAAAAAATTATTCCACGCAAATGGACATAAAAAAAAAAAACCTGGGGTAGCAATACTTATATCAGACAAAACAGTTGTCACAGCACAGGCTATAAAAAAGGACAAAGAAGGACATTTTATAATACTTAAGGGAACAATCCATCAAGAAGATATAACACTGGTAAACATATATGCACCCAATATAGGTGCACTCAAATATATAAGAAAAATATTGGAAGACTACAAGAAGGATATCAATAGCAACATACTCATAGTAGGGGGATTTAACATCCCATTGTCAACAATGGACAGATCTTCAAAGTGAAGAAACACAAAGGATATTGAGACATTTAACAACACTCTAGAACAAATGAAATTAATTGATATATATAAACTTTCTTCCCAAAGAAGCAAAATATACACTCTTTTCAAATGCACAGGGGGCATTTTCATAGATAGACCACATGGTAAAACACAAAACAAGCCCCAACAAATTCAAGAAAATTGAAATTATATCAAGCATCTTCTCAGATCACAATGCCTTGAAACTAGAAATAAACTTCAAGGAAAAAACTCAAAGACATTCAAACTCATGGAGAATGAGTAACATGCTATTAAATAATGAATGGGTTAACAATGACATCGAAGAAGAAATCAAAAAGTTCCTGGAAACTAATGATAATGTGCACACAATAACCCAAAACCTATGGGACACAGCAGAAGCAGTCCTGAGAGGAAAGTTCGTAGCAATACAGGCCTACCTAAAAAGGAAAGCAGAATTTCAAATAAAGAATCTAACCCTACAGCTACAAGAACTAGAACAACAACAAACAAAGCCCAGAGCAAGTAGAAGGAAGGAAATCATCAAGATCAGAGCAGAATTAAATGACATAGAGAATAAACAAACAATTCAAAAGATCAATGAAACTAGGAGCTGGTTCTTTGAAAAGATAAACAAAATCAACAAGCCTTTAGCTAGGCTCATTAAGAAAAAAAGAGAGAGGACTCAAATAAAAAAATCAGAAATGAAAAAGGAGAAATCACAACCAATATTACAGAAATACAAAGGATTGTAAGAAATTACTACAAACAACTATATGGCAAGAAACTTGACAACCTAGATGAAATGAACAAATTTCTAGAAACATATAATCTTCTAAAACTGAATCAAGAAGAAGCAGAAAGCCTGATCAGACTGATAATAAAAAGTGAAACTGGAAGAGTAATAAAAAAACTCCTGGCACTCAAAAGCCCTGGACTGGATGGCTTCACAGGCAAATTTTACAAATCATTTAGGGAAGAATTAATGCCTACCCTTCTCAAACTATTCCAAAAAATCCAGGGAGAGGGAAAAATCCCAAACTCTTTCTATGAAGCCAGTATTACCCTAATTCCAAAACCAGATCAAATCAAAACACAACAAAAAAAGAAAACTAGAGGCCAATATCATTGATGTACACAGATGCTAAAATCCACAACAAAATATTGGCAAACCAGATCCAGCAACACATTAAAAAGATCATACACCACGATCAAGTGGGATTCATCCCAGGGATGCAAGGATTGTTTAATATTCACAAATCAATAAATATAATACACCACATAAACAAAATGAAAGACAAAAATCACATGATCATATCAATAGATGCTGAAAAGGCATTTTATAAAGTACAACACCCATTTATGATAAAACTACTCAGCAAACTGGGAATAGAGGGAGCATACCTCAACGTAATAAAGGCCATATATGACAAACCCGAAGCCATCATACTGAATAGACATAAACTGAAAACATTCCCCATGATATCGGGAACAAGACAAGGATGTCCACTCTCTCCACTCCTATTCAACGTAGTATTGGAAGTTTTAGTCACAGCAATCAGACAAGGAAAAGAAATGAAAGGCATCCTAATTTGAAAAAGAAAAGTAAAACTGTCATTATTTGCAGATGACATGATAGTGTACATAAAAAATTCTATAGACTCCATGAAAACGCTACTCGACCTAATAAGTGAATTTGGCAAAATATAAGGGTACAAAGTCAATATTCAGAAATAAAAAGCATTTCTATACACCAACAATAAAATATCAGAGATAGAAACTAGAAAAAAAATCCCATTTTCTATAGCAATAAGGAAAATAATACACCTAGGAATAAATTTAACCAGAGATAAAAGATCTGTAATTGGAAAACTACATAACACTGAAGAAATAAATTAAAAAAATATAAATAAATGGAAGCAATACCATGTTCATGGATGGGAAGAATCAACATCATTAAAATGTCCATACTTCCCAAAGCAGTTTATTGATTCAATGCAATCCCCATTTAAATACCAGCAATGTATTTCACAGACCTAGAACAAATACTTAAAAAATTTATTTGGAACCAAAAAGGAGCCCGAATAACCACAGCAAACTTGAGACAGAAGAATGTAATAGGAGGACTCACAATACCTGATATCAAGCTATACTGCAAGGCCACTGTAATCAAAATAGCCTGGTACTGGCATAAGAACAGACATATAGATCAATGGAACAGAATAGAGAGCCCAGAAATAAACCCAGGCCTCTATGGTCAACTAATATTTGACAAAGGGGGAAGGGACATAAAATGGAGTGAGAAGAGCCTCTTCAACAAATGGTGCTGGGAGAACTGGACAGGGGAGTGCAAAAAATGAAACTAGACCACCAACTTATACCACACACCAGAATAGACTCAAGATGGATCAAAGACTTGAATGTAAGATGTGACACCATAAAAGTCCTAGAGGGAAACATAGGCAGGAAAATTTCAGATATCCCACGTAACAATATTTCCACTGAAATAAAGAAAAAAATAAACAAATGAGACTACATCAAACTAAAGAGTTTCTGCTCAGCAAAAAAGGAAACATCATCAAGATGAAAGGGAACCAACCATATTGGAAAACATATTTGCCAGTGATACCTCAGACAAGGGATTGATCCCCAAAATATATAAAGAACTTAGACATATCAACACAAAGAAGGCAGCCCAATTAAAAAATGGGCAAAGGACCTGAACAAACACTTCTCCAAGGAGGACATACAGAGGGTCCATAGGCATATGAAAGAATGCTCAACATCACTAGCCATCAGAGAGATGCAAATAAAAACCACAATGAGATTCCACCTTACAACAGTCAGAATAGCCATTATCAACAAATCAACAAATAACAATTGCTGACAAGGATGTGGAGAAACGGGAACCCTAGTGCACTGTGGTGGAAATGCAGACTGGTGCAGCCACTATGGAAAACAGTATGGAATTTTCTCAAAAAACTAAAAATGGAACTGCCTTTTGAACCTATGCACCACTATGTTAATAGCAGCACTGTTTACAACAGTCAAGTGCTTGAAACAGCCTAAGTGCCCATCTGTAGATGAGTGGATTAAAAAACTGGTACATTTACACAATGGAATACTATGCAGCAGAGAGAAAGAAGGAACTCCTGCCATTTGTGACAACATGGATGGAACTAGAAACTTATGCTTAGTGAAATAAACCAGGCAATGAAAGAAAAATACCATATGATATCACCTGATACAGGAGACTAATGAACAACAAGTAAACAAAATTGAACAAGGAACAGAGTAACAGTTATCAGCAGGGATGGGATGGGGGAGAGAAGGAGAGGAAAGTAGTGGAAGGGTTTAGTAAAGGAACTAGTATAAGTAACCCATGGACACGGACAACAGGTTGGGAATTGACTGCGGGAGAAGAGGTGGGCTGGGTGGAGGGTAGCAATGAGGGAAAATGTGGAACAATTGTAATAGAAAACCAATAAAAATAAAATTAAAAAAAAAGAAAATTAATGACTAATGTAACCTTTTATGGGGTTTTGTATGTTGTTTCATTTTTATATATTAGTTATTATATGAGTAAAATTATTTAAATTTTTTTTCTCAAGAGCTACCAAACTCTATTTTATATAATTGAAGTGTTATGTGAGCATCAGAGCTTACAGGTATATTGGTTAGTGTCCTCATGGAAATGGACTTCTTACCATAATGACTTGAGAACTATTGACAAGAATATGATTTTGAAGAAGAATCTTTGTCAGTCAGGGAGTCTTAGTTATGCTGTAGTGATCACTCAATATCTCAGTGTCTTAAAATAAGAGGTGTATTTCTAAATCACACTACATATATGCCATGTGTCCTTGGGGAATTCTGTTCCATGTTGTCTTCATTTGGGGGCTTTACATGATTGAAACTCCATCATCTGGGTCTGTTGGTTTTCACTGCTTCATGGAAAGATGGATAATTGCACACCCACTTTTAAAAACATCTGCCTGAAAGATGCCCTTATCTTTTGCACATTTTTTATTGGGCAACACAAGTCACATGGCCATTCTTAACTTCCAGGGACAGAGAATTAATTGTAGTTCTACCATGTGCCCAGAATAAAGAGAACCAAAAATATTAGTGAGAAGTATCAATATCATTTGCAAGATTATTAAAGAAGAAAAGAAAGGAAGAGAAAGAAGGAGATGGGGAACAGAGACAGAGAGGGAGGGAAAGAGGTAAGGAAGGGAGGAAGGAGGAAGGGAGGTGTGAGAAGGGAGAGTGACAGAGAGGGAAAGAGAGCATGGGAGAAAGAGAGAGATGAAGCAGAAGGGCAAGGAGGAAAGGAAGAAAGAAAAAGCCAGCTTTAAATCTGTAAAATGTGTACGTATCACCTCCGCTGTGAGTGTGTGTATATGCCTGTCTTTTAATAACAATGCATATAAATATACGTTTATACATAAAATTTATAAGGT
The DNA here is from genome assembly GCF_987537825.1 of Furipterus horrens. Classification (NCBI taxonomy): domain Eukaryota; kingdom Metazoa; phylum Chordata; class Mammalia; order Chiroptera; family Furipteridae; genus Furipterus; species Furipterus horrens. Next base: position 76,412,552 of record NW_028327172.1, on the reverse strand, counting down.
AGGTTAGAAAAGGTTTTGCAGATGATGTATTATTCAAGCATGATCTCGTAGAACATATGTAGGAATTTATCAGGCAGAAAGAGTCATTAAAGGGGTTCTAGACATGAGATTAGCATGACCGACAATATAGTCAACAAAGGAGAGAGTGCGTCAGAAACTAAAGATGGCTTTTGTTTGTTTATTTAGTTTTTAACTGAATGGATGTGATGCCTTGGATTTTCAGTCTTTAAATATTTACTCCCCTTTTCTTCAACTGTGGGATAAATATACATTTCTGCCTCATTGACATAAGTTTAGGCTTGACAATGTGACTTTTCTGGCCAATGGAATGTAGGTGGAATTGAAAAGATGTTAATTCTGAACTTTGCCATTAGTATGTGTCAGGTGCTTCTGTTCGGCCACTGGCAGTATCTGACCGCTACGTAAAAAGAATATGCCCAAACAGCTGGTATCCCCCAGCCTGGACTTGCCAATGAGACATGTGAAGCCAAGTTGCTCTAGCTAAACACCAGACACATAGCAAACTTCAGATCTGGTGGTTACTGTTATGTAGTTATGTCAGCAGGTGACTAATACAACACATCAATATTGTAAGTTTTGTAAGACTGAGTTGAGTGAATTACTTAATTTTTAAGTGAAATATATTAAGCAAGGAAATTGAATCTGGTTTTATTCTTTTGCATGTGGCTTCTAACTTTTTTTTAGCACCATTTATTGAAGAAGCTTTCTTTTCCCGTTTACATGTTTTTTGGCTTCTTTGTCAAAAATTAGTTGCTTGTATACACATGAGCTTATTTTCTGGGTTCTCAATCCTATTCCATTGGTCTGTATGTCTGTTTTTCTACCAATACTATACTGTTTTGATTGCTGTAACTAGGTAGCATAATTTAAATTCAGAAAGTATGGTGATCCTAGCTTTGTTTTTTTCAGGATTGCTTTGGCTATCTGGAGTGTTTTGTGGTTCTGTACACATTTGATGATTTTTTGTTCTTTTATTTTTTCAAATGCCATGAAGATTTTAATGGGGATTGTATTAAATTTGTGCATTGCTTTTGGTAGTGTGGCCATTTTAAAATGGGCAAAGGACCTAAGCACTTTTTCCAAAAAGACATACAAATGACCAACACATGTATAAAAAGATATTCAACCTCACTAGCTATAAGGAAAATGGAAATCAATACCATAATGAGATACCACCTCATAACTGTTAGAATGTCTATTATCATTATGATAAAAAATAGCAAGTGTTTGAGAAGGTGGGGAGAAAAAGGAGCCCTCATACATTGCTGGTAGGAATGTAAATTTTTTACATCCACTATGAAAAACAGTATGGAGGTTGCTCAAAAATTAAGAATAGAGCTAGCATATGACCCAGCAACCCCTTTTCTGAATATCTACTCAAAAATTTTGAAAATATTTATTAGTAAAGATAATTGTACCCCTATGCTCACTACAGAATTATTTATGATAGACAAGGCACGGAAATAACCTGTGGTTTTAAATGGATGATTGAATAAAGAAGATGTGGTACATACGATCGTATATACAATTAAATACACCTCAGCCATAAGAAAAAGTGAAATACTGCTGTTTGCAACAACATGCATGGATCTTGAGAGTATCATGAAAAGTGAAATAAGAAAGAAAAGGACAATAACCATATGATTTCACTCATATATGAGATATAAAAAAGAAAGCAAATACAAACAAACAAAAAACTAATAAACATATACAACAGTTAAGGTGGTTACCAAAGGTAAAGGGCTGAGGGGGGAGGTTGAAGAGGGTAAAGGCAGTCAAATATATGGTTACAGAAGACTAGAGTTTAGGTGGTGCGCACAGAATACAATATACAGATGATGTGTTCTAGAATTTTACACTTTTAAATCATATAACCTCATTAATGAATGCCAACCGATACACTTAATTAAAAAAAGAAAACTGGATCTATAATACTTTGTTTTTTTACATATATAATATATGTGCATCGGTGGGGAAGTAGGGGCACGTTTTTGGTCTCTTGAAGAACAAAATTCTGAGCATGGTAGCTTCTTGTTTGTTCTGCTCAGCTTCTGCTGAATGTAGTGACAAATAAATACAAGGAGGGACTGCCCTGTGATAACTCTGCTTTCTGTGGCCATCACCTTCACAGCCTTCTTAATCCCTCTGAGTATGGAGTATTAACAGGTTAGGAAAAGTTGGTAGTTCTTCATGCTTTAACTCAAAAGGTATCTGTCATATCCAGGAGAAATTTCTTATATGTAAATGCCAAATTCCTTGTTTTTAATACAGACTTGAAACTGTAGTGTGATAGTTAAAACTTGGCTGTGCTGGCTCTAGGTTTCTTGTATATGGCCTTTATTACATTGATGTATCTTCCCTCTATTTCCACTTTGCTGGTAGTTTTTATCATAAATGTGTGCTTGATTTTATTAACTGCTTTTTCTGCATCTATTGATATGATTGTGTGATTTTTGTCATTCATTTTGCTTATATGGTGTATCACATTTATTGATTTGCAAATGTTGTACTAACTTTGCAACCTCAGAATAAATTCCACTTGATCATGGTGTATGATCTTTTTAAATATACTGTGGAGAAAAAAATAGAATTGAGCTTGGAACTTGATTTACCACTTGTTAGCTATGTTGCTAATTATTGAACATATTTAAGCTGGTATTTTATCATATAAAAAAGAGAATGGTAGTGTTATCCACCACACATGGTTGTTTTAAGCTAATATATGCAAATGTATTTAGCATAAGGCCTGGCACAAAAGAAAGAGCTCAATATATGCTGATAATGACAACAGTGACCATTATGGTTTTCTGTTGGATATTTTGTGACCCATAAAACAGTGAACTTATGTGTTGCCAAATAAACCATTTGGTAAATTATACAAGAGATACATCACAGAACAAAATATACATAAATTATATAATTAGTTCTAGAAATGAAGACTATATTAGTGCAAATGGTCGCATCTTGCCAGATTTTTAAAGAAAATCTCTCCATCGGGGACCTATGTAAACAGGTTAAATATTCATAGAATTTTCCACTGCCATTTCTCTTTGAGTCCGTTTTTCTTCTGTTTTTCTTTGTGTCCTTTCCAGTTCATCTTTAAGCATAGCTGCTCTGGCCAATTTTTATAAATGCAGGTCTTCAGGGGAGTTGTATGTGTATATGTGTGTGTGTGTGTGTGTGTGTGTGTGTGTATTATGAGGTATATGTGTGGGGTGTGCAAGGTGTAAAGTGTGCAAGATATAAGGTGCTATGTGCAAGGTGCTGCTCTGGGTGGCATAATGAATCACATAAGACATGGGTTTCTAAAAGTTTTAAGTCAATTGCTAGAAGAAACATAACTTTTATTTGTCAAGGTTCTTGATTTCAAAGGTAACTTGCCTCTCACTAGCTTAAGTGAAAAGGGGGAATTAATAGACCCTGGAAATAAAAAGTCTCAAAAATAGCTGGCACAGCTGGTTAGAGGGTCAGCAATAGGTCTATCAGATACTGTTCTCTTTCCACCTCTCAGTTCTGCTCTTCTTTGTGTGGGCTGCATTCCTATGGATACCCACTGGGCATCATGACCCCTGGCAATGTCATAACCTGCCTTTCTGTCAGCAATCTCACATGATTTTATAATTGTGCAGGCTATTTATATTTTTATGTTCCTTTATGACTTCATATGCTACTCCTGATCTGTAATGTACCTTTTTTCTTTCTTCAACTAATCAATTATTGATATTTATTAAAATTAGTTTAGATTTTACTGCCTACAGGGAGCCTTTCCTGATCATCTAAGACATGTAGCTCTTACTTATATGCTAAGTGCACCATTTGTTTCAGCCTCTTCTTGTTTTTATTATATGATTGAAAATGTTTGGCTTTTATTTCTATATCTTCAACATGAAATATAATACCTGTAACAATATGTCTCTGATTTTCCTAGGCACTTCTCTCCTGGTTTAATATGAAATAAAATATTCATATTTTCATAATTAAAATGTTTATCTTGCCCTTCCTTTCTGTGCTCTCTACCCCATGAATATGTGTATTAATATATAAGTTTTGGCTCCCACCAAATAGTCTATGTGGGAACATAAATTCATGTAAGCAAATTACATCTGGAAAAAAATAGTGACACTCCTTTAAAATTGTATATCAGATGAGATTTTTAGAGGACCAATAGATTATATACTAATGAGAGACTATAATAAGAGTTAAATATTATTTATATTATTGTTATAAACTATAACTTATTCTGTACCTTTACCTCTCCTTTTTCTTCCTCTTCTTTTTATATTATCCTTCTCTACCTCCTTCACTTCCTTCTCTTTCTGATAATTCTTCTTCCATTATCAACTTCATTATTATCATCATCTACATATGGTTAACCTTGGGTTGCAAATTCAGGTGTCTAAACAGGCCAGGCTGGGAATGTAAGTGCATGAAGTCAAATTATACATGGTATAAAAGATGCTGAACTTCTTGGTAAGGTACTAAACATAATAGCTGTAGAGACACATTACATTATAAAGCTCTGGGCAGACTAAAACAAACCAATAAAAATAAAATCAAAAATAGCAATCAAATATGTAAAAGTGTGTTCTTCCCTGGTTGCTAGTGTGCTTTTTCTGCTTTGCAGTCTATCATGGCCTCCAATTATAGGTTAAATAAACTACATGGCAGGAAGTTGAAGACCTGACAGTTAGTCAGTCTTCCATTGACTACTGTCTCACCAGAAGCAATGTCTTATAATGTTTGGAAGTGTGCATAGCCATTGGGTGAGATATCATCTGTGTTGTCTCCTGCCCCCAGCTGTGTGGCTCTGAGCAAGTAATGTGACTCCTGTTTATTTTCTTAAAGGGTAATAGAATTACATGAGGCAACAAATATAAATTGTTAGAACTGTAACTATATATCAATATTAGGCTTTGATTCTTTAGCTGTACAATAAAGAAAAAAAAAAGGCCTAGATAATTACGAACATATATTTTAGCACTGATCCTTTATGCTCCAAATAATTTTCACTTATATTTTCTCCTAGCAAAATTACTGTAAGAAAGCCTGAAAGGTATTAATAGTATCAGTTTCAAAGAAGAAAGCTGAGTCTCATAATGATTAAAATTAGGTACCTGCAAAAGCTTGGCCAATATGTATGAAATTGAATTAATATATTACTATAATGGATGCTGTGGTTTGTAAGCATGATGTCTCACCTTCAATACTAAGGCATTCTTTCTTCCACTTTCTGGAAATGCCCACAAGTTTAAATTAATAAACTTCCTGCATACAAATTTCCATATTGGATATTTTTTCTCAGGGAATCCATTCTATAACATTTTGGAATCTTTGTAATTTTTTCTTTGAAAAGTATGAGAAGGCAGGTACATAAACAGAGCATAACAGAGATAAGCTTATATTTAAAATTTTTATATTCTCATTGAGAAGCAAAGTCCCATTTTAGGACCATATTTTTGAACTTATATTTATAATCATAAAAATAAGTAAAATTTATAAACTTAAAAATTAAAAACTAACTTTTATAAAAATAAGATAAAATGAAATTTATGGATTTTAAGATTTTATATTTAAAATTACTTCTCTAGGTGCTGCTTATAGTAAGAAATTGTCAATATAGATGTCAACCCCAATAGCAGGTGTATTTTGCTTCTGCTTAAATTAGTCTTGACATTTTGAGTGCTTGTAAAAATCCTCAGAACAGTAGTTATAGCCTTGGGAAGAAAAAAATATCTTTGTACATTTCTAATCTATGCAATGACTCTTTATTTCAGGTAGAAATTGGACCATCAGTCAAACAGTTTTACTCTGTCCAGTCTAGATTTTAAATAAGCTCAAGAAAGGAGTATTAAATTTTTGCTAAGTATTTGTGACAGATTAGGGGCATTTAAATTCAAAGGAATAGAAAAGACTGAATAACTTAAGTGTTACTTCTAAAAAAAAGTGAAATATAATATTAAGCTAAATTTAATAATGTGTATTGAAAGTACTGAATATATCTTTATTTTACTTTAGATGCTTATTTTCAAAGTCACATTTAGATGTAAGGTTTAGCTGTTTAGGGTAACTTATTCTTTAAAAATTAGGATGCATGCCCACCAAATGGGATGTCAACATGTTGTAATATTGATACTTAAATTATTTATGTTAACATTCGAGTTTTGTAGATCTTTGTAAGTAATATTATATATAAATGATTGTGAAAGGTATATTAGTGTGGTAGAGCTGCCATAACAAATGTCACAGTCTGGTTGGCATTAATAACCAAAATTTACATCTTCAGAGTTCTGGAAGCTATGAGTCTAAGATGAAGGTGTAGACAGGGTTGGTTTGATTTGCAAGCCTCTCTCTTTATCTTTCAATTGGTCCCCTTCCCACTATGTCCTTATGTGGTTGCCCCTCAGCCTTTATGTTGCCTGTGTCCTAAAGATGCCAGCCAGATTTAGTTTGGGCCCAATCATATGACCTAATTTTACTTTAATTACCTTTTTAAAGGCCCTATCTCCAAATACAGTCACATTCTGTAGGACTGGGGGTTAGGATTTTATTATATGAATTTTGGAGAGATACAGTTTAGCCCTTAATACAAACTAATATATACATTTCAGTACAAAAATGATCCGCTGAATATATTAAATAGATTGGTCTATGGAAAAATGAAAATAGAATGTTCTTGGTTTGAATCACAGCTCTGACATTCAGTAATAGATGCCCAAGAGAAGTGAGAGCTCTTCAACCTGTCTGCTCTAATGAATATAAAAGTAACATTTATATGGTAACACCCTGAATATATTATTAAAAGAAGAGAAATGTTAGTGAAATCTGACATGAGTATGGAAAGCTTTCTGGAAGAAATGGACCTCAGCTGAGGAACAAAAGATAAGTAAAGTGTAAATAGATTAAGAGAAAAAGAAAGAGTGTTTCAGAAAAGTGAAATGATGTAACCACTAACATACGTATAGACAAAGTACATGATATGATGAAGATACAGTGAATAATCAGTCTGGCCGCTGAAGATTTTCTGCAGTGGAAAACTATATTAAAAAGATTAAACTGGCAACAGAGTGCCAAATGAATTGCAGAGGAAGAGACCAGAGACCAATTAGAATGTTAATGACTTGTCTGACCAAATGATATTGAACTAAGAGAAAGATGTTACAACTTAGTGACAGTAAAAATGCAACAGTTACTGTGAATGAAGTGGTGAACCAGTGGTTGTTTTTTAGCATGAAAACTTCACAAGAACTCTCAGAATATTCTAAGATGACTGGTGAAGAGTTAAAACACTTGAATGAAAATTTTTTTTAAATAAAGTTTCTATTTTGGAGGAAGGTTGAGTTAAACTTGAGCTGTATGAAAGAACCACAGGTTATTTAGTGGAAATATTCAGTATGTACTTAGAGAAGGAAAACTCTGACTCCAAAAAACCTCCGCTGCCTTGCGGCATACCTCTTCAGGGGAGAGGCTAAGGGAGTAAACCCCGACAGAAAATCCGGAGCCGGAGTCCCTAAGGCGGTTTGACGTTGTAGTCAACACCGGCAACTCCTGCGGCGCACCTGAAGCCAAGCTGTATTGACTCCGTCTTTCCCTTGGATCCTTCAGCTGCGAGGAGAGGGGGGGTCTGCTGCATGGGCAACAGCAGACCCTCCATATCACCCTGCCCAGGCTCTGTAGCTTCAGCTTCACTGGAGAGGACACTCCAGCGTCATCACAAGATGTCGATTCCACACGAGAGGAGACAGATACCGTGTCACTCCCGAGTCGGACTGCACAACCATTCTCGGCGGTGCAGATAGACTCTTAAGAAGCTACACCATCGTCTCTCGAGACGGACGGCTGCCGATACGATACGATACTTAGAAAATGAAGCATAGGAAGAAATGTGCAAAGAATATATACTTGTGCAAGTGAAGCAGTTTGTATTTTAAGGGTTAAGTGTATAAGAGGTTATGGAAAAAAGTGGATATTGGGGGCATTGTGGTGTGAGAAACTGTCAACAAATTTGAGATCTTAGAAGTAGTATAATATAATTGGGTGATAAGGTACTGTATGTAATTGGGTGATAAAGTCCTATATCTATGATATAGGGCTTAAGACATATGGATGGTCAGCGGGGTATCATGGAAGTCAACAGGTGCAAAGTATCATTAACAAAAATATTAGTTATCAAGACAATGGTTAAAGGTAAGAATTAGAGCCAAACCCTGAATTTAATTTAGAAAATGGAGGTGGTTCCTGATAAGTGAAGCAATAACAACAATGTTTGTAAAAGGAAATCCTAATTAATATAGATATATATCAATGAGATACAAATGTGTCATAAATCAATGGCCATTTTGGCTTTGCATTGACACATGATTCTTAACAGTAGTAATACTAGAGCATACTGGTGACCGTATTGTTAGGACAGCATCCTTACAATTTAAATGTTTATTATAGGAGTACATGTATTTTGTCTTCTATCTAGATAGTAATTTTTGAGAAAGTTCCTCATGTTCCTCTTTAAAAATTAATACAATTTTTTTGCACAGTGTTCCTGAGCATGACTTGTTTAAATATTAAATACTTGAAAACTATAATTAAACCAATAATTAATTTAACCTGATGTGCAACATGAACACATGCAGACATATAAGCATGTATGTAGACAGATAAGTAAAATATATTAGGAATAATAGAATATTAGATTGAGGAGGCAAAAAGGTTATCTAGGAAGGACCCTTATTTTGTATATAATTTAACAAACTCATTGAAATTTTAAGTGAAATACACTTAAATGGATTAATATAATAAAGAAACTAGAAGAGTGTATTGCACAAAAGGAGTGTTCAATAAATATTGATTAGAGTTAATATTTTAATTACTGTTACATTTACATTCCCTTATCCACAAAGGTATATGGGGGAATATGTGTGGAAAGCCCTCAACTACCAAATACTCATAAAATATTTCTATAGAATTGTGTATCTCCAAGAGCAGTATTTGAAAAGCGATAAAAAAATGGAAACTTTCAAAAACTCAGATTTAGGAATATAACAGTCTCTATTTTCTAAGCTAGGATTTGCTTTATTTCACACAAAGAATGTGAGTATGTATGTATCACATGCTATAAAGTTAAATATATATCAAAAATATCATCATTATTATTATAGTCTTTGTGAATAATAGTATTTAGATGGCAGCTTGTGATTAATGCACTTTGAATAACTTCTGTTTTTATCTATTATGGCAAGTAGCAATTTCTCAATACTTTGCCCAGGCTCAAAAGAAAAAAAGAATAAATAAAAAACAATTTTCTTAATATCCTGCAGTATGTAAGTACCCAAATAAGATTCACAGGAAAGTGAGGGTTTATGAGGAAGTACACATCAGCTAAGAGATTCTTCTTAAATAAATAACTGATAATAATATGATTGGGAATGAGACCTGGAAAGTTCTCCTCAGCCTTGGCTGTGAAGGGTAGCTGACTGCAGGCAGCTACATGTGTTTCTCACCAGCCAGACAAGTAGCTGAAACATTTGAGGCTCCTGTTCTTCAGCTTTCATCAGTGCACTCAATGTCAGCCAAATCTTGTGGAAAAGTACTAAAAATGTTTCTTAATGTGGTAGTCATTTTACCCCCACCAGGTGGGCATGCCTCTTTACATAGTGACATTGATTTTATAGCCTCAGATAAGTAAATTCATATCTGAAAAATGTGGCAAATTGCTAAGTGATTGCATGAATAATGTTATAAGCAAAATTCACTTATACAAATAGGACTGCTTGGAAACTTGCCAGGTGCCCTGTCTGACCTGTTGTCAACCTCCAATGTAATAAGACAGGTGATATAAGAGATCTGGTTCTGTTCAGCCTCTTTTATGCCACACTGCTTAAGGACAGAACTCTTAGTGAAGGATAGCTTGACTATGCTTTCAAAAACCAGTTGATAAACATTAGGACATTTAAGAATTAATTTGTTGTGTGCTGCTGACCTTGATTCTGATGCATATGTGCAAGATGACATATTTGGCATAGCACCAGGTTGGGTACCAGCTGGCATCAAGGGAGATCTTTCAGTCAGACATAACTGCCAGTGGCTATGGCATTTGACTTTTCTGTTTAATGCGTCATAGAAAAAGAAACAGGAAGTAAACAAATGACATGAGCAGCTTTTTGTTGTTGTTTGTTTTGTTTTGTTTTTTATTGAATAGCACCTTGATACACATTATGGATGTCTACTTCAAGGTAATGTGTGCATGGAGATGGGACAGATGGCACCTGTATCCTACAGCTCAACATGTACCATGAAAAATATGCCCTACTAACCATTAGAGTTTAAGATCTTTGAATCACAGGAGAATGTGTAATTTGTGTGAGTGTATGTGTAGATATTACTGTACCCCTGAACAGAAATGTACTTTGGTTCCTTTTAGCAAAAATCATCTAGAAGGAAAAGATATTTTTGTAAGTAAGCAATGACACTTTCTAAAGTATTTTTATGTGAGACCCTTACCTACGTTTTATTAAGTGTCTTTCTTAAACTGATTTAATAATAACTGACTTTCAACATTAAGTCAAGATCACCAAAAAAGAGGTCCCAGACAGTGAGCACTATTTGATTGTCATTGACATGAAAGCTTTATGAATACCTCACCTGTCACTTTAATGAAATTTCAGAATGCACTTTCCAAGTACAATGTCTTTAGATTACATGATGACTCTATGAAGTGTTAGTACAGCAAACTGCACAAAGGACAACTGAGACTAAGAAAGGTGATTCACAGGTAGCAGGTGGCAAAGCCAAACCAGGAAATCAGCATCTACTGGATCATAGTAGCCTCTTACCCCTTTCCACATGTCTTCTCTGGATAGGATTTGAGCAGAGAAAGTATTGTAAAAAATAAAATTGGTTGCTGCAAGCTAAAATGGAATATTGTAAAGCTCGGGAAAAGAATGAATTGTATAAGAAGTACTGGAAGTGTATAAGAAGTGCTGGAAGTATATAAATAATTAATAATAAGAAAACTGAAGATCTGACTTTGTTTAAATGAAAGTATGAAATAATGCTAAATGTAAGGTCTGTGTAATTAAAAAATGATAATTACTTCAATGACATTAATCTGAGACTGATTTTATTATTTATTTACTTATTTATTTGATTGATTGAACTTGTGAGAAATTTCTCATGTCACATTCATGCAATCAAATGCTGTTTTCACTGTTAATTTGGTGTAATCATCTTATGAAAAATATTCTAAACAAAAGATATATTCAGAGGCAAATTAATATTTTTGTGAGTAGTGGTAAAATTATTTGCCCTGGATCTGAATCCTTGAGTTTTTAACTGTCTGTAAATGTTGCTTAAATGGAACAGGCAAAGGAAACCTTAACGTAGTAAGCAATCCCTTGTACTCTCCTATTGAATCATCTACAAAATGCAACTTGGTGAGATTTTTCATACTTAGTCACATAGATAGGTGAGAGTATTTTAGTTTCTAGTCAATCCTGGGACCACATACTTTGAAGCCTATGATTGGAAAAAAATTAAATATGATTAAACCAGATTATCTGCTTCAGAGTGATTCCATTTAACACACATTCATTTTTACTTAACAAACATTCCTATGTTTATCATTTGTGGTGACAACATGAGTTCCTTCTTTACTCGTAGAGTCCATTTAAACAATATTATCCTCAACTATTTGTGGTTGGAATACATGTACCAAGCAACTGAAGCCTTTCTCTCTGTGACTTTGAGAGTAGGGGTTGGATTTATGTGTGTTTGACTCTTGTTATGTATGGGCTCAACTGTGCACATCCCCAATTCATATGTTGAAGCCCTAAACCCGGAACTCGGAAGGTGACTGTATTGGAGACAGGGCATCGGAAGATGTGATTAAGTTAAAATCTGGCCAATGGAGTGGGCAGGATCCATTCTGATTGGTGTCTTTATAAGAAGAGGAAATTTGGTCATACAAAGATACATTCTGGTGTGAGTACAAAGAAGAGCAACCAGGTAAAGAGGCAGCAGAGAGCAGCCATCTGCAAGCCAAGGTGAACAGTTTGAAATAGACCCTCCCATTGTGGCTCTCAGAGGAAATAAACCTTGTTAACATCTTGATCTTGAACTTTCAGCCTCCACAACTGTAAGAAAATTAATTTCTGTTACTCAAGACACCAAGTTTGTGGAACTTTGTTGTGGAAGCCCTAGTGTATTAATACAATTCCTGAACACCCAGCATAGGACCTGGCACATTGTTGATTTTTCATGACTTGAAGAATAAAGTCTTTTTTTTTGGCCAGAGGAGGAAATTGTATCCTCTTCACTCAATCCAAAGCATCCCAACACCATCCTGTACAGCCTCCTTCTCCTCTCTCTCTTGCCCCAGGATCATGATTGAGTTTAAGAAGTATTTGGAAGTAAGTCATAGATCTTTGGATACTGATGCGAACACACACAATTCTTATACAGTTATTTGCTATTTACATTAAGGAATCCTCAGAAAAAAATTCCATCTTTAGATATCATTTCCCTCTTGAAGTGTTTTTGGTGTGATGTCTACTCCAGAAAAATACAGAAATTGTACAGACTAATGAAAACATGATAAGCATAATATAATTTTATTCTGTGGTTTTGTTTTTCTCTTGTGAGTCTAAAAACTTGGAAAGGACTTGGGGGAAAAAAGAGCTTGGCTCTCAAACACATCCCTCAGGAACAATAGTTTCAGTCTTCAACTTTAGGTTTTGAGTGCTGTGCCCTAGGGGAGAGCATTCTTGCATCCCACAAAGTAAGTTCTTGAGGTCGTTTCTGGAGAGTAAAAACATCCATCTGACATCCAGTAAAACTAATCATTCCACTCACCTGAGAAAACTGTCACCTTGACATTTAAAACAATGGCTTGAATTTATATTTTGCAGACAATATTGACCTTTAAAGATAAACTAATTAGAGTTTTTATAAATCTGCAAAACATAATTATCCAATTATATTTTATTGTATGACTATTTCTGTAAATTTTAGAAAAAACAAAGGCATGGCATAAATAAGCCATTGCATTCCTTTTTGAGTTCAGCTACAAATGTTACTTATACTTCATTTAAACCTTAAATCATTCCAAAAACGTTTATCCTAAATTAGAAGAAGTAGAATAACTATTTTATATTCAATAAAGACAAAGCTCAACTTCAGATCAAAAGGAAAGTAAGTGCTAAATTCCCACCAGAAAAGCCAGCTGGATTGTACCATTTGCATTTAACATGTAAAACCCAGGTTAAGAACACAAGCCCTCAACTCATATAGCACAGTCATAAAAATGCACACATTTATCATTCTCTCTTATATTGAAAAAGAATGATCATATCTAACATTGTCTAGCACAGATAGGATTATTGGGAGTATATAAAATAATTTGGAGTGATGGGGATCTATGTAATTCTAATATGTTATAATTATTATGGTAATTAGATTGTCTAATTATTCCCATTTTTCTTAACAAAAAAAACTGAATCTGAAGAGATTAAGTTTTAGTCCTGAGTCATGTGGTGCAGTTGGTCTGGCATCATCCTGCAAATCAAAATGTCATTGATTCAATTCCCGGTCAGGGTGGATGCCTGGGTTGTGGGCACATTCCCAGTTGAGGCATGTGCAAGAGGCAACCGATTGATGTTTCTCTCACACAACAATATTTCTATTATTCTCCCTCCTTTCTCCTCTCTCTAAAAATAAATAATAAATAAAATATTTTAAAAATAAAGAGATTAGGTTTTACTAAATGCACTCAATGAAGATTTTGGAAGGATACAAATTGAACTCATGAGCTAGAGATGGAACCTTTTTTTTTTCCTCTTAAAAAAACACTTCTACTTCAGTAGAAATAACTACAGTTGAAAGTCCTTGAACTCTTTCAATAATCATGCCTTGCAGTTTGCAGATTAAGCTTTGAGTATGCACTGTTAACATAATAACAATCATTAATTCTGTTTTTGCAGTGACTTCGTCATTTGTCCCTCTTTCCTGTTTAAATGCAACCACATTGATTTAGATATGTAACTTATTCTTGAACTAATTCAAAAACTTCATCATCCTGACTCTGTTCTATCTGAATGACATGTCCTTCCTGGAGTTGCCAGATTGATTTTACAAAAATATTACCATCATCAAAACATAAAAGTTCACTCCTCGGTAGTAAAAGTTTAACAACCAAACTGCATGGCAAATGGAATCATATCTTATTTATCACAGTCTATTCACTAATCTTTTACATTAAAAATTACTCTCACGATTGCTCTTTATGACTACATACTATAAAAATATTTAATTATTTTTAATATAACTTGACAGTAATTGAGAGAAAAGCATTCTTACTGGCAAACATATTGAATTCAAAACCATTCCTCAAGTTACTCCTAGCTGTGCAATTCTGCTAGATTTACCCAGATTGTTAGTTGAGTATATGCAACACCACCACACTCAGTTATACCATGTATATTACATGTGAACAAATATGTTCTCCTGAGATTAACCAGAGTATGACAAATGATTTTTAAAAATTTAAAAAACTCTACTAAAATTGTTTAAAAGCATAAACAAATTACATATGGAAATCAGAATATTTACCAAATTAAAATTAAGATAGAGGCATCATTAACTCAAAAACTCTTTTGGTTAACTATGTCTAATCTTTTTTAATTCTAGACCCAGGTCCTCAAATAGTATGGGATGTCTAGAGGCTGGCATCTTCCTGAGATCAGTGAGGCTGAAGATTCACAAATCCCAATGGCTGGACTTTTCTGCATATGTGGACTGCCCATAATCATGAGTTGTACCACCCTTCAATTTTCTGGTCCTGTTAGTCTTCCCAAATGTAGGGTCTCCTGACTAAGAAAGGGAATTTTTATTTCATGCCCTTGATATATATTCCTCATGGTAGATAGCAGAAGAATCTAATTTATAGTTTCTTCTAGTTTATCCTTTAATGGGTGATGTTGCAATTTCTGCCTCCAACTCTGATTCTGGGCTTATATCTGAGACCTGCTTTGCCTATTATTATTTTAGCAAACATGGTGCAAACATAAGACAGGAAACTACATGTGAAACTGAGCTTGCTTTCCCGTTCTCTCACATCCATTTTATCTCCACAGGAATTGTCTGGGTTATTCTGCTAAAGAATGAGACATCTGGAGCAGATCCCATTTATCTTACTTGTCCTGGCCAACCCTCAGACATTTGAGTGAACTCATTCAACATTAGTAGAGCTGCTTCTCTGACCAGCCTTGACATGTGCTATAAATACTAATGTTGCATGCTACTAAAGTTTTGTGAGCATTACACAGTATTACTATGGCAAGACAGAGAAGGAAAACTCTGACTCCAAAAAACCTCCGCTGCCTTGCGGCATACCTTTTCAGGGGAAAGGCTAAGGGAGTAAACCCCGACAGAAAATCCGGAGCCGAAGTCCCTAAGGCGGTTTGACGTTGTAGTCAACACCGGCAACTCCTGCGGCGCACCTGAAGCCAAGCTGTATTGACTCCGTCTTTCCCTTGGACCCTTCAGCTGCAAAGAGGGGGCGGGGGGTCTGCTGCATGGGCAACAGCAGACCCTCCATATCACCCTGCCCAGGCTCTGTAGCTTCAGCTTCACTGGAGAGGACACTCCAGCGTCATCACAAGATGTCGATTCAACACGGGAGGAGACAGATACCGTGTCACTCCCAAGTTGGACTGCACAGCCATTCTCGGCGGTGCAGATAGACTCTTAAGAAGCTACACCATCGTCTCTCGAGACGGACGGCTGCTGACGACGACGACTATGGCAAGAGATTAGCTCACATGGTTCCATTCAAATTTCTCTAAGCTTCAAATCAGCTAGGTCTTTACACTTAACATGTTAAGGATTATACAATAACAAAATGTCTTGACAGGTGTGGCTCAGTTGGTTGGGTGTTACTTCACAAAGAGAAGGGTTGTCGGTTCAATTCCCAGTCAAGCACATGCCTGGGTTGTGATTGTGGTCCCTGGCCAGGGTGAGAACAAGAGGCAACCTATTGATGTTTTTCTTTCACATTGGTGTTCCTCTCCCTGTTTTTCTCCTTTCTCCCTCCCTACCCTTCTCTCTAAAAATAAGTAAATCATATCTTTAAAAATAATAATGAAATATATAGATTCAGTAAGTGTGTGTTTTTTTTTTCATGGACTATATAATCCAGAATGTAACTCTTTATTTTTCTTTTCATGCATTCCCCAATTTCCCTCCCCTTTGACAATTATCAATTTGTTCTCTGTATCAATAGATCTGTTTTTGATATTTTTTAGATTCCACATGTAAGTGAAATTAGTGAAATTGGGTGGTATTTGTGTTTGTCTTATTTCATGTAGCATAATACCTTCTAGTTCCAACCATATTGTCACAAATGGTGCACACACACACACACACACACACACACATGCATCTTCTTTATTCATTCATTTCTCAATCACCTAGTTTGCAATATCTTGGCTATTGTATATAACACTGCAATGAACATAGTCATGCATATATCTTTTCAAATTAGTGTCTTTTTTTCCCTTCAGATAAATTACCCAGAAGTGGAATTGCTGGGTCATATGGCAGATCTATTTTTAATTTTTTGAGGAATCTCCATATTCTTTCCATAGTGGCCGTATCCATTTATCATACAACTAACAGTGAGTGTATGGGGGTTACCTTTTCTCCACCTCCTTACCAGTACTTGTTATTTATGCACTTTTTCAAATGATAGTCATTCTGAAGGGTGTGAGGTGATATCTTATTGTGGTTTTAATTGACATTTCCTGATACATGGTGATGTTGAGCAGATTTTAATATTCTATTTGTCATTTGCATGTCAGGATGTAATGCTTGTATCTGGAAGATACAAGAAACAAAGTAAAAACTGCTTTGTACAGAAGTTATCATTTTAATGAATGATTTTGCTCCAAGAATTGGGAGAAAGGAAAAGGATATTTCATCTAAAGTAAGAATTTTTGTAGTTGTCAGTATGCAAATCACCTGACCTATTGGTAGAAGAAGGCTGTAAGGCAAACTGGACTCAACCTTTACCCTCTGAAAACTAATAATCAGATAAGTAGTATCAAACGTACACAGAATTCTTCATTCTCAAGATTTTTAGTTCATTTTAGTTTTTAAATTCTCATTGCCATTGCTTTCATTCAAGACATCATCATCTCATATGTTGAAAATGCAAATGCCTCCTCTAATCTATTTTTCACTATGACAGAGTCATCTTTGTGAACCATAAATCTGACTAGGTAAGTCCTTGGCACTAACTGGAAGTGGACAGTTGGGGCACTACAGCCCCAATCAACCGTATTCCTAAATAACAGGGGTGAAATGAAACCCTCCCAGCAGAAGAACATCCAACATTATGTTTGCTTGTCTTTGTCTGGATTGTGAAGTGTGCAGGAACTAAAAGGGGCCAAAGACTGGTTTAAGCACAGTGGCTAATAGTTTGGTCAGATGGTCAGGAACTTGTAAAGCACAAAATTAGAGGATTGATAAGTATAGGAGGTCTAGGAGAAAGGCATTCAGATAAGCTCTTAGAATTCACACAAAGCATGAAAATATATTTTGACCCATATAAAGCCACTTCAAATTGAAATAACTGCAGACAAAGGAGATTCTCAGCAATTAGGTGGGCCAGATGACAGGTATACTTATATCAGTCTCTTTCATGGGCATCCTTGTAGCAGAACAAGAAAATTGTGCATGGTTTCAACAACACTGAATTTCCCTCATTAAGGCTGACTAGGGTACTGCTACTGCCAAGTGCTTGATCAAAACCAAAGGGATAACCCCCTAGATTGGGGCTCCTCATTAGGCAAACATCTAGTAGCAGGTGGATTATATTAGACCTCTTCCTTTGTGGGGGAGGTAGCAATTTTTCCTCAACAGAATAAACATGTATTCTGCATTTGGATTTTTTGTCCTGCCTAAAATGCTTCTGCCAGGCTGACATCTGTGCACTTACACAATGCCTTATGTGTCACACTACCACTCCTTAGATAGCTTCTAGTTAAGGAACACATGTTCAATAGTAAAAATAAGTGGAAAAACTACAACAATCAAAACAAAGACCACAAAGAATTGAAACTTCCCAGATGTACACATTTGAGTTACCAAACTCAGTGCAGAAGTTCTGACAAGCTGAGATGCTGGTTGAGGTCAAATAGTACATGTTATGGGTAATGGGAAGGGGTTACAAATTGAGGCCTATGACTATTCTACAGAAATCAGGACAATACTAATTCACTAGAGTTTTATTGCTTGTTAGGAATATATGTGTGTATATGTATATATATACACATATATATACACATACACGTACACACACACACACACACACACACACACACACATATATATATATATATATAATTATTTCATGTAAAGGTCACTGGTGGTAACTGTTTAAAGTAAATTAAACTTTAGATTAAATTGACCTTTTGGTTAGCAGTTATTCAGGATTGTGATCCTAAAGGAGAAATTAACATTATCCAGAGATGGATACCATTATTGTTGGGACTTCAGATCTTCATAAATAGCATTATATTAGGAGGCTGAGTGGGCTAAGCAGTGATCTGGGTCAATTATTAAGTTATGGTCTCTCAGCCCCAAGTCCATTCATCTATACTCAACTTCATGATAGAGAGGTTGGGATTCTGCAAACTGCATACCTTCTTTGCTAGAGCATCCCCTGTTATTCAATTCTGCTGATAGGGAGTGGTAGAGGAAGGCCGGAATATAAAAACTTGTTGCTAGTCTTGACAGGACTTCTCCAGCAAGAGTACTTTGCCCTGTTAGTAGTATGTCTGCTTTTTCCAGTCTCCAGCCTTTTCCCACATTTTAGTACTAGCTCATCATGCCCATTTAAAGATGCAGCAGCAATCCAGAACATTCCTACTTCCAGAGTTCTAAGCCCCAAATTCAAATGCCCTTCTTCAATTTGAATTTCTGCAGTCTAACTTCTTGTATTTATTCTGAAAGCCACAGAGATAGTAGCTTCTTTCTATAGCTATTATCCCTGGAATGCATTAGTTTTTTATCTTTGAATCACTTTAGTGTTCCCACTTCCTCATCAGCTCTGCAAAACTTGTGAAACCAATTCCCTATACTAAACTCTCCATGTTAAAGTACCTAGTGTGGGTTCTGCTTTTCTGACTGAACCCTGACCAATACAGTATCTTCTAGATTTAAAACTATACTAACTTCTTATTTCCTGAGGGTAAAATTTGAAGTCTCTCACTTGGCCTATGGGGCTCTTTATATTCTTCCTCTCTTTGACTCAACTTCTGCTGTTTCCTTACATTACCCATGTAATTCCAGTCAAATTAAACTACTTGAAATCCTCAAAATGCCTCTTCTGGAACCTTTGCACATGATATTTTCTCCACTTCTCAACTAGAATAATATTTTTTATATATCAGTCAACTTTATTTTATACATTTTTTGGTCTTTCGGGACTCATGCCTCATCATGTTATGACTCATCAAGCATCATATTTGGGGCACACACACATACATCCCAAATGCATAGACACATCCCACACATCACTGTCCACAAATCTGCATTAGATGCCTTGTGCTTGTTGATAATTTAGCACTTCACAAAGAAGTGAACTCAGTTTTCTTTTCCAATAGCGTAGTGATAATCCTCAGGAATCCAATAAATATTTGTTAATTAATATATTATATGAGGTAGGTAAGGAGAATACCGAAGATGAAAAGAGATGTTCTCCTAAATAGAAAAAAAAAAGAATATATAAAGAGCTTATATGACTCAACATCAAGAAAACAGACAACCCAATTAAAAAAAAAATGGGCAAAGGAACTGAACAAAAACTTCTCTGAAGAGGACATACAGAAGGTCCATAGACACATGAAAAAATGCTCAACATCACTAGCCATCAGAGAGATGCAGATAAAAACCACAATGAGATACCACTTTACACCAGTCAGAATGGCCATCATCAACAAATCAAAGAACAACAAGTGCTGGAGAGGATGTGGAGAAATGGAACCCTAGTGTACTGTTGGTGGGAATGCAGACTGGTGCAGCCACTATGGAAAACAGTATGGACTTACCTCAAAAAACTAAAAATGGAACTGCCTTTAGAGCCAGCTATTCCACTGCTAGGATTATACCCAAAAAATCCTAAAACCCTAATTCAAAAGAACTTATGCACCCCTATGTTCATAGCAGCACTGTTTACAATAGTTAAGTGCTGGAAACAGCTTAAGTGTCCATCTGAAGATGAGTGGATCAAAAACCGGTGGTACATTTATACAATGGAATACTATGCAGCAGAGAGAAAGAAGGAACTCCTGCCATTTGCGACAACATGGATGGAACTAGAGAGAATTATGCTTAGTGAAATAAGCCAGGCAAAGAAGAATACCATATGATATCACTTAATACAGGAAACTAAAGAACAACATAAACAAACTAAATAGGACAGGGAGCAGAATAACAGTCAATAGGGGAGGGAGAGAAGAAGAAGGGGGATAAGTAAGGGAAGGGTTTAGTCAAGAAACATGTATAAATGACTCATGGACATGGACAACAGGGAGGGATATGACTGTGGGAGAGGGGGTGGGCTGTGTGGGGGAGAGCAATGGGGAAAAATGGGACAACTGTACTAAAAAACCAAAAAATAAAAAATAAAAATAAACAAAATTTTATAGTTAATACAAGTCTGTTGTGAATATATTGGGACAACCTGGATAATCGAGGATGATCTCCTATCTTAAGTCTTTTGATTAGCAGCCCTAATTCCAACTGCATTCTTAATTCTCTTTGCCAGGCACTGTAACATATTCACAAGTTCTAAGAATGAGCACAAAAACATCTTTGAGGGACCATTGATATACATACTTAAATCACTACTGGCATGCTATGAAAATATTTTTGTGAATTAGGTTAGTATAAAATACCTCCCAGGTTCTATGCTAAGATTTTCCCCCCCACAATTTTCATCACTGTCTGATTGAGTAAAGGGAATTTTCTTTATTTACCACTAGCACAGCTTAATGTGAATGCATGTGCTACTGGATCCTCCTTTATGTTATAGCTTGTATTCATTTCTTATTTTATAGCTTATGTTCAATAATTAATAAAGATAGAGTTTAGAAGCAACTAGTGATCCGGTGAGTGTACAACATGATTGTCAGCCAATAGCCAATAAGTTACCTGTCCCCAGTTACCTCCCTCTGTCTTTCCTCTTCCTTAACTCCAAGATTGAAAGAGAAGAATGCTAATGATATGAGGAGACTGCAGTAATCAAGTTTAACTGCACACATTTATGTCCTCTTAAATTTCAAAAAATAAAGACTGGGCAAGGAATATTGATTTTATGGTGAATTCAAGGTTTGTCTTCACTTTTGTAAATGGCTATCTTAAGTACAGGAAAATATCTCAGATTGAACATATAAAGCTTAATATAAACTATCAAATTTAAGTAACATATACTAAAGCAAAGAGGTTTTATTCTAGGGTAGTATTAATAATTAGCTATGTCTCAGAGATATTTTCATTTGTGTTTGATTTAGTTCAATAGATATCATCGGCAGCCGTCCGTCTCGAGAGACGATGGTGTAGCTTCTTAAGAGTCTATCTGCACCGCCGAGAATGGCTGTGCAGTCCGACTCGGGAGTGACACGGTATCTGTCTCCTCCCGTGTTGAATCGACATCTTGCGATGACGCTGGAGTGTCCTCTCCAGTGAAGCTGAAGCTACAGAGCCTGGGCAGGGTGATATGGAGGGTCTGCTGTTGCCCATGCAGCAGACCCCCCGCCCCCTCTTTGCAGCTGAAGGGTCCAAGGGAAAGACGGAGTCAATACAGTTTGGTTTCAGGTGCGCCGCAGGAGTTGCCGGTGTTGACTACAACGTCAAACTGCCTTAGGGACTCCGGCTCCGGATTTTCTGTTGGGGTTTACTCCCTTAGCCTTTCCCCTGAAGAGGTATGCCGCAAGGCAGCGGAGGTTTTTTGGAGTCAGAGTTTTCCTTCTCTGATGTGCCCTGACTGGAAGATCGAACCAGTGACACTTAGCTCGCAGGCCAACGCTCAATCCACTGAGCCAAACCAGCCAGGAAATTCAATAGATATATGATTATAATTTTTGTAACTACTCAAGAGTGTAATTAGTTACTGAAACCTTTCATTATGGAATTTCATTCTAATCACCTATAAAATAGTAAGATGTCTATTTTATATTTATAAACCTCTGAAAAAGTCATATGTGAACTGTTACCTAACATGCATTCATAAAATGTGGTGCATTTTTTCTTTCTTAAGTCAGTGTTTCTTTTTTGAAAGTAGCTAATTTGTTGCTCTTCCACAGATTTTCTTTCTTTTCATGAAATAAAATATTAAAGACACATTAGTAAAGATTGAGGTAAAATTTTTCCAAATAAACAAAGCCTCTGGATATTTTAGTAACAGACTTTTATGATGGGGGACCCCAAAAATGGAATTATCTTCTGAAGGAAGGGCCCCTTGTAGTGCAGGTTTCCCTACATCCATCTGTATCAGTGTACCAACTGGCAATGTTGTGAGAGGCTGTATTCGGCTTTAGTGAATTATTTTTGAAGACTCTTTCAACGTGTTTGCCCATTTCATGTTGTGTGATTTATGAGCACACCTGCCCACACCACACTGAGTATTCAGAAGTGTTTTACCAAAAAGGACATGACCCCTGTGCCCCAACCTCCCTATTTACTTTGTATCACCCTGAGTGACTTTTTTGTTTGTTTCCCTGGATAAAAAATAAATTCCTCAAAGGAAAACATTTTTCCTATGTGAAAAAGGTGAAAAATGCAGAAGCACTAAAAAACCTAAAAAACCTAAAAATTGATGAGTTCAAAAACTGTATTGAGCAGTGGAAAAAATTCTCTATAGGTGTATTGCATAAAATAGAGAGTACTTTGAAGGTGATTGTAAAAATAAATACAGTTTTTAATAAATGAATTCTTTTTTTTGTTTCCCTCTCAAACATTTGAAAGAGCTAACATTTTTTATTCACTTGGAGACTAGTGCATCTTTAAGCAACCTTTCCCCATCCTTCACAGGCCAGTTCTTGATTGACCTCCAATTGACTCATGTAGATTACCTAAAGTGCTCCATTTTCTCTGGAAAACACAAACACAGATATACTGAGCCCAAATGTACTGAAAGCTCAGAGCTATTAGTTGACTCTCTAGTGTGCCTTCTTTCTGCTCACTTTACTCTGTTCAGTTAAGTTGTTTTTAAGCAGTTAAGACTAGATTATTTGTATTTGTAAGTCGTCGTCGTCGGCAGCCGTCCGTCTCGAGAGACGATGGTGTAGCTTCTTAAGAGTCTATCTGCACCGCCGAGAATGGCTGTGCAGTCCGACTCGGGAGTGACACGGTATCTGTCTCCTCCCGTGTTGAATCGACATCTTGTGATGACGCTGGAGTGTCCTCTCCAGTGAAGCTGAAGCTACAGAGCCTGGGCAGGGTGATATGGAGGGTCTGCTGTTGCCCATGCAGCAGACCCCCCCTCTCTTCGCAGCTGAAGGGTCCAAGGGAAAGACGGAATCAATACAGCTTGGCTTCACGTGCGCCGCAGGAGTTGCCGGTGTTGACTACAACGTCAAACCGCCTTAGGGACTCTGGCTCCGGATTTTCTGTCGGGGTTTACTCCCTTAGCCTTTCCCCTGAAGAGGTATGCCGCAAGGCAGCGGAGGTTTTTTGGAGTCAGAGTTTTCCTTCTCTGTATTTGTAAGTAAACAATAAAATATTAAGGCAAAAAGGAAGAGAGTTATCATTTATATGAATACTAAGGAGGCTGTTTTGTAAGTGTTCCATAAAGACATGACGCTAAAATAATTGCTGCTAAATTATACCTGGGTGTGAGACAATTAAAACTTGAGAAAGAGGAGAAACAAGATGGCGGAGGAGTAAGTGGAAGCTACACTAACTTCCTCCTAGAACTAGTCTGGATTTACAATGTAATTTTGGAGAAATCATCTGGAATAACGAACCGAACACCAGCTGGAGAGAAGTCTTATAACCACGGAGAGACAGAAAAGGCCGCTACATCACAACGTGACCGGTAGGGAGTGCGGAGACGTGGAAGGGCTGGCTGGGCTCCCACGGGTGGCAGCTGAAGGGGCTGAGAATCAGCTCAGCAGCCGGGGATTCCCCCTGAGAAGGGCAGGGTCTAAACCCCCAGCTGGGCTTCCCAGCCTACAGCGACAGAGTGGAAAGTAAAATAGTATCAGCTGTGAAAAGCGAAAAGCCACAGGCTTTCTTGCTAGCCGGAGAGAAACAGCAGGAGAAAAAGAGCTCTTAAGTGGATCACATACGAAAATATTTTGGCCACCACTTACCCTGGGCTCAAGCAGAGGGAAGGCAGAGAGGACTGGAGACACTTGGGGAGAATTTGGCACGGTGGCTTTGAGGGGAGAACTGGAGGAGCAGCTGACTGGGTCCCAGTGCTGACTCATCCCCAGTACTGCGGGTAGACCATTCCCCTCCAAGTGGCGTCAGCCTGAGGGGAAGCAAAAGCCCTGCCTACAGGAATTAAGCTGCCACACCCACAGTCCTTAAGCCTGACAGCTAATCACAGATTGAATAGATTAACAATCAAAGAAGACAGACAACAGCAGTAGATCCCTGGAAGTCTCCAACAGGCTGCCTAGGGCCAGACTGGTACATGATCTGACGCCACCAGAGGCAGATCCAGGAAGTGCAGATCATTCCAAGAAGCACCAACAAACAATAGGAGTCAAAAAAATGGGGAGACAGAGAAACAACCTCCCATCAAAAGGAAAGGTAGAATCCCCAGAAAGAGTGCTAAATGAAATAGAGGGGAGCGAACTATCAGATATGGAATTCAAAACATGGATTATGGAGAAGCTGAATGAGCTCAGCGGAAACTTCAAAGAACTCCAGAAAAACTATAAGGAACTCACAGAAAATTACGTGAGCATGAAAAAGGACATAGAAGCTATCAATAAGAGCCAGGAGGAAATGAAAAATACGATCTCTGAATTGAAGAACACAGTAGAAGGAATTAAAAGCAGGCTAGAGGAAGCAGAAGATCGGATCAGCGAGCTGGAGGACAACCTACACAAAAACTCCCAGACAATGCAACAAAATGAAAAAAGACTGAACAAGACTGAAGAGGTTCTAAGACAGCTGCAGGACAACATGAAACGTAATAATATCCGTATCATAGGAATTCCAGAAGGAGAAGAAGAAGAGCAAGGGATAGAAAACCTCTTTGAAAAACTAATGACAGAAAACTTTCCTAACATGACGAGAGAAAGAGTCACGCAAGTCCAGGAAGCACAGAGGGTCCCAATGAAGATGAACCCCAACAGGCCCACTTCAAGACACATCATAATTAAAATGCCAACATTCAAAGACAAAGAGAGAATCCTAAAAGCAGCAAGAGAGAAACAACTAATAACATACAAGGGAGCTCCAATAAGGCTATCATCAGATTTCTCAGCAGAAACACTACAAGCCAGAAGGGAATGGCAAAAAATATTCCAAGCAATGAAAAACAAAGGCCTACAACCAAGAATACTCTACCCAGCAAGGCTTTCATTCAAAATGGAAGGTGAAATAAGGAGTTTCCAAGACAAAAGAAGGCTAAAAGAATACATCTCCACCAAACCAGCATTGCAAGAGATGCTAAAGGGTCTCCTTTAAGAAGATGAAGAAACAGAGAGACAGAGAGGAACACGAGTACAAAGGGGGAAAATGACAATGAATAAGTACTGAAAGAAAGAAGGAACTTCTACCATTTGCAACAACATGATTGGAACTAGAGAGAATTATGCTTAGCGAAATAAGCCAGGCAACAAAAGAAAATTACCTTATGCTGTCACCTGTTACAGGAAACTAATGAACAACACAAACAAATGAGCAAAATTGAACCAGAGGTATGTAAACAAGGAATAAACTAACAGTAACAAAGGGGGAGATGGGAGGGAGAGAAGGGGTAAGAAGGGGAAGGGTCTAGTCAAAGAACATGTATGAATGACCCATGGACATGGACAACTGGGTGGGGACTGACTGTGGGGGGGGGGCAGGGTGCAGGGAAGCAAGAGGGGGAAAAAAGTGAGACAACTGTAGTGGAAAAACAAACAAACAGAAAATTTTTTAGTGGGGGGAAATAAAAATATAAAGAATAGAAATGCAAGTTCAGTGAATATTAGAAGGACAAGGATTTTCCTTCCGATAAGACAGTCCTACAGATTTAGAGACTTGTATGTGGGTTATGTTACATAAATTAACATGTGTTTTCTGTTTTCAAAGGGCATAAGCCTACAATCTCATTACCTGAGTGATTATCTGTATGCATAGGCCTCACTTAATCCTGTCTGCATTGCTGCCTCCTGAGACTCAATGGTTTGGCTGAACTAAGTGGCTGGGTTGGTGAAGAACGGGGTGGTCTGTGGGCTTCACTTTAAAACTGGTTTCTCTTTTCTATCCTAATGGCTTGGACAGAAAAAGCCCAGAGGCCTGAGATGGGGGAAACCTAAAATATTTCCCTCAGTCCAAAATAAGTATAATGGGCAAAAGGGTTTTGGACAGGTGAGATGTACCTGGCACACCTTCCTCCAAAGAAGCCCTTCTTTTCCCTAATGTGGGACATTGAAAAATTAATACCTGTCTTTTGTCATCTAGTGGTTACGGATTAAATGATGTCCTTTAACCCTGTTGCCCCCAGAATACAACAAGGATGCCAGCCTGTCAAACCAAGCATGCCGTTGTCCAGAGACAGCCAACCAACCTGGAGTCTGCACGATCCTTCCCTTTGTGGGAAGGCCACCCTCCCCTCCACATCCCCACTCTTATTAGGGATTTCTTGACCCACGGGTAGGTAGGACGACGACCATGTCCAGCTTGAAGCAGCTAGAGGAGCTCGAGACCTTCATCCATTGTCCTTTATAAGATTGTAAAGGGTCTTAAGTCTGAGAGGGAGGAATTGTTATTTTTTATTGTTAAAATATTTAACTAATTAATTAATTAATTTTAAAAAAAGAAGAAGAAGAATATATGAAAGGGTGAGGCGGGAGAGCTTGTATGTACGACCCATGGGCATGGACTTGGAGAGGGGATTGTTGGGGAAGGGGGGTGCTGGGCGGAGGGGAGCAAAGGGGAAACAAAAATTGGAACTATTGTAACAATATAATCAATAAAATATACTTAAAAAAAAAAAAAAAAAAAAGACAGAATAATCTCACATGCTCCCAGGCTTGTCGGTCCCCTGAAGTCTTTCTGTGCACCCCAGATTGAGAACTCCTTAATAATAGAAATATATATATATATTTATTTTCCAGAAAAGACTCAAATTTTCATTTGAAATTCATGAGTTTCAAGTGGTTATGAACCTTATAATTACCCTTTACCATTGCTAATACCACGAAAGGAAAACTTTGAATGGATTTGATTTCACAGACCATGTGTGAATATTGATTTCAGCCTTGCCACATAGTTTTTCTGCATGCTGAGTGAAGAGATTATTCAAGGCAAGACTCATCTACTCCAGTGATAAATACTGTACTAAAAACAAGGCACATGGAATCCAGCTATCTCAAACCACATTCTAGACTGCGCCTATATGTGTCTAAAAGATTAGTTACATAATATTGATACTTCTGCATGCATCGATGATTCCCTTGTTGCCATAGACTTGAAACTAAAAGTTATTTGAAGTTTCCAAATCTATGTCAAAAAGCAGATGCTTCTGAAAGCCCCATGAATTTGACTCTTTACAGGTAATAATTCTTAACTCTTAGATCTAAGACTGTGTTTGTTTATTTCACATAAGTGTAAAATATATTAAAAATCTACTCTAATAAAGTAAAAATGTATTTTTTCTGTTTATGTAATGCATCAGCCATATTGTCAGATTTTTATCTCCTTAGTATATTTATGGATTGTCTTTCTAGAATCGGTTCATGTTCAAATTGCTTATGACAGACTGTTCCCACTAGATATAATATTTAATTGCTTTCAATTATATATTTAGAAGATATTCCTTTATTGCAGACATAATTACCTGATCCAGGATGAATATGCTTTACATGTCTAAAGAATTCATTAAAAATATAATGAAATCAGAAAAAAAATAAAAATAAAAAATAAAAAAAATAAAAATAAAAATAAAAAAAACTTGAGAAAGATAAGTAAAATTTGTGGTATTCTTCTCTAACATTACAGAGGTGTGGGCATTATAGAATATGTATGATAATTGAGGTTAACATAGACAAGCCTAATTTCTAATCAAATAATATATAACTTATGAAAAAGCCACATCTCTACCTAAATTACTAGTAACTTTATTTTTTAAATTTTTATTCAATTTATTTAAACTAAAAAGAATTACAGCTACCAATTAGCAAATTTATATGCATATAAATATTTTTAAACAATTAGCTTTCATTTATATATGATATTTTATTGTCTTCTCTTTAACAACTTCCTGGATCAGCATGCTATTTCTGGCTGCACTTGTTCCCAATAAAAAAACATTTTTGCTGTAATAAGAATTCCATTATCCTGAAGATTGTGCTTATTCTTGAGTTTGGGTTTGTGCAGGTCATTGAGTCTCTTTTGCAAATAAATCAAGAAGTAGATTGTCCTTCATGCTTGCAATGGGCATTTTAAAATCGTACTTTCTAGAGTTAAAATAGACCTTTTAGACCTTCATTACAAAGGAAGATGCTAAATTTATTAAGGCTGCATATTGTCATTATTAAAAGCATGAATTTGATGCTTGGTTGCCTCCCTTTGGGTTCTCATATAACCTGGCTCTGTAAACTTGGGAAGTTACTTAACTTATAATTGGTCTCAGTTTCCACTGTGAAATGAATATTTAAAAAATAGAACTTATGACTGTTGTAAGGTTTAACAAATCAATATACATAGACTAAATAGAATGATGGTTTAAACAAACACATTTATGCTATCATTTATTAACAGTAAGATGCTTTTTCTAATGTCTTCCACATTATTAGTAGTTCAGTAAAAAAAATAGAACACATATCTTAGCTATAAAATATTAATAAAATAAGTGACTATGTGCAACATCAGCTCATAATTGATATTGAATAAATATAACTATTACCATAAACTGTTTTACATTTCTAAATTTTTATAGAATAATATGTGTTAGTATTATATAACATCTAATAATATGATTAATATTTAAGAAATATTTAGGTAATAGAAATTAATATTTAAGAAATACAGATTGGAGAATGGAGATAGAAGCAGGGAGTGGTAAGAAGCATATGAAATATTCACAGGTGAAGAAAGACCCAAAACCTTAAGGTTTTCTACTTTTGTGCAATAATTCAGGAAGCCTTGTTTTACAAATGCATAGTGCCAACCTCAATAACCTTAAAAATCAAAGATAGGTTGTGTTTTTAATGAGCTTACAGGTGGTAAAAATGAAAGCAAATGAATTTATATAGACATACATATCCATACACATACGCAAATAGGGAGGATATAATTGAAAATTCCAAAGGGGACTGTCACTTCTTTTAGATCAAATATTTGTAAAAGGTCTTTCTGTTTATGATTTTTTTAAATAGAGAACTTTAAAACTAAGAGGAGAAGTTTCAGAAATGTGAAGTTTCAACCTGACTCGAACTGGTCAAGTGTGGTAGTGAATATTGTTACATAAAAGGCCACAAAAATTACTTTATCACTCAGCAATCCATCCATGACAGAAAATAGACTGTGATTGTGTAATCAAATAATCAATGTTTCAAGGATCATGATACTCACAATTAAAAATCTGTGTTGTATTATTGTTCCCTAACTATTTTAAACTCATATTCTGTCCTACAGCTCTAAAGTGTCTGTAACACGTGATTTACTTTTCTTTTATGAATAACCTATCACCATTCCAGTGTAAATTTTATAGAATATTAGTAATATGTGATCAATAGAGAGCTGTGGTCAATCCCTAGTTCTCCTAAAAAAGTGAAATGTTAACTTTTATTCAATTAGAGTATGTCAGAAAATTCCAATTTAGAGATTAGTTTAGTGTTATTTTCAGGATCTTGTGTCATTATGAACCAGACATTCTTATTTTATGTAACACAGACATCTATAAAATTTTCTCATTTTGTGATGAAAAGAATGGCAAATACAAACCATCTAAGGAGATTTCCTGAATATCCTGGGCCAGGTCTGCTGGGGCAGGCACAATAACTGAACCTTTAGCTTGTGGGAATCATAGGAATATGGGTTATATCAGATTGGTTCACATTGGTTTAGACTTTGTTTGAACCCTTTCCATAGGGTCAGAGTGATAAATTCAATCACTGGGAATTATCACACTAACTTCCCTTAACTAACATCCTAAACTTTCCAATTTTGTCTACAATTTTCCCATCAAAGAATAAATTATTTTTAGTAAATAAATTAAATTTATCGACATGTAAATAAATCTTCTCTTCAAAAATTTTATTCTGAGGGACACATTTAAAAAATGTATAATTGTCAAAATATGCAATTTCATTGGAGTTGTTGATTTCACAATAATGCTGCCTGCCAGCCACATGGATTAACTAACACATTTTGTGCTGCCTCTGGATAAGTTATTATAGCAAAGCCCTGTCAAAAATATTGTAAGAAGGCTTTGTTGGTAAATGAAAGAGAATAATAATAAAACATTACTACAATCTGTGAGAATCAGTTTCTGTTCTAGGCAATTAATCATCATCATCATTTTTAATTTTTACTACAATCCTCCATGTTGCCACTTTTAATTTTTTTCCCCAAAAGTTACAAACTGCATTTCAGGAAAATAACATGTAAACTTACATATGTACATTCAACTAATAGAGATCTGTAATCTATTTTATGATTTTCACATATTCAGTGTTTCTCCTTGAGGTGTTCCTCTGTACTGGAGAACTATACATCCCATGTGTAAAACGCAGGCACAATCATGTAAGTATTTTTTGTCCAATGAAGTGTGAGTAGAAGAAATGCATGTCACTTCTGAGTAGAAGTTTTAAGAGCCAGCATACGGTTCACTATTTTTCTCTGTCATGAAAACCAGTTTACTAATTCAAGATAGAGCTTACTCTATCAGTCATGAATTAATAGTAAAATCATATGGAACAGAGTTGCAGCCAATTCAATATAGGTATGTAATATATGCTAGAAATAAATCTTCATATTCAGTCACTGACATTGGGGTCATTTGTCACTATAACATAACCTTTTCTGACTGACACAGGACATGCACTCAAGTTAATCTCAAGGCCCAAGCATGTACTGTTATTTTTTTTAAGAGAAATAAACCTCAGCATTAGACATTCATCAATGTTTTCTCCTTGATCATATAGTTTTTTGGTTGAGACTATAGGGTTTTCTATGTACACTATCATGTCATATCTGCAAACAATAACAGTTTTACTTCCTCCTTTCCAATTTGGATGGCTTTTATGTCTTTTTCTTGCCTGATCACTGTAGCTAGAACTTCCAGTAATAAGAGTGGCAAATACAGACACCTTTGTCTTGTTCCTGATCTTAAAGATTTTAGGTTTTGCCCATTGAATATAATGTTGGCTATAGGTTTCTCGTATAAGGCCTTTGTTATGTTGAGGTATGCTCCCTCTATTCTGACTTTGCTGAGTATTTCTATCATAAATCAGTGCTGAATTTTATCAGCATCTATTGATATTATCATGTGATTTTTGTGCTTCATTTTATGTGGTGTAATATGTTTATTGTTTTGTGAATATTGTATGATCCTGGCATCTCTGGAATGAACTCCTACTTGTCCATGGTGTATAATCATTATAATGTGTTGTTGAGAATATCTTCTAAGAATCCTGAATCACCAATTCAAAAGAACTTATGTACTCCCACATTCATAGCAACACTATTTACAATAGTCAAGTGCTGGAAACTGCCTGAGTGCCCATCAGTAGGTGAGTGGATCACAAAACCGTGGTACATTTACACAGTGGAATACTATGCAGCAGAAAGAAAGAAGGAACACCTACCTTTTGCCAACAGCATGGATGAAACTGGAGAATATTATGCTACATGAAATAAGCCAGTAGGTAAAAGACAAATATCATATGATTTCATCTATAAGAAGAATTTAATGAACAAAATAAAATAATGAACAAAAGAGAATCATAGGCATCGAAACATGGAACAGGAGGACAGTGCCCAGAGAAGAGAGGGAGGGGGATAATGGTGGAATGAAAGGGAAGAAACAAGTTAAAGAACACGTATGAATGATTCATGGGCATGAACAATGGTGTGGAAATTGATTGTGGGAGTGGGGGGGTGAGGTGGGCAGAGGACGGAAAGGGGGGAAAATTGGGACAACTATAAAAGAATAACAATAAAAAAAACAGTAAATATATAGATAAATATAAAAGGTTAGCTTCCTTTATAATGCATATGCTCTCCAAAGAAAAATCTTATACCATTATAACCTTTTACTTTGGATTTTATTAAGACAGCTGTAGATATAATATATAACAACTATAAAAGAATAGTAGGGTGATAAGTAGATCTATATGGTTTCCAGTTTCTATATTTTACTTGAAATATTCCATTATTTTTTTTTAATTTTATTTTTTGGTTTTTCAATTATAGTTGTCCCATTTTTCCCCCATTGCTCCCTCCCACCCAGCCCACCCCTTCTCCCACAATCATATCCCTCCCTGTTGTCCATGTCCATGAGTCATTTATACATGTTCCTTGACGAAACCCTTCCCTTACTTATCCACCTTCTCTCCCTCCCCTCTCCCCCCTATTGACTGCTATTCTGCTCTTTGTTCTATTTAGTTCTTTTGTTTGTGTTGTTCTTTAGTTTCCTGTATTAGGTGATATCATATGGTATTTTTCTTTCTTTGCCTGGCTTATTTCACTAAGCATAATTCTCTCTAGTTCCATCCATGTTGTCGCAAATGGCAGGAGTTCCTTCTTTCTCTCTGCTGCATAGTATTCCATTGTGTAAATGTACCACAGTTTTTTGATCCACTCATCTACAGATGGGCACTTAGGCTGTTTCCGGCACTTAGCTATTGTAAACAGTGCTGCTATGAACATAAGGATATTCCATTATTGCCTCTAACTAACTATATATTTTAGCAACCATTAATATATTATGCAAAGAAATATAGGTAAAAGGCCAATACATAAATAAAATAAATTATCTCTATCTTTCCCACAAACAAAACAACATAGAAACAGTTAATCTGAATAAGGTAAGAAAGGAAGAAAAAGGGAAAAACAGATAGAAACATAAAGCAAATTTAAAAAATCCAAACATAATAATTGTATGATATATTACTAGAACTTAATGGACTAATAACTATAACTTAGAGGTTGAAATTATAAAAATTGAACAAAAAAGCCATCTCTGATTATATGGCATTAGTAAGACAGGCACATTAAATATAAATGCACAGATGAAGTAAATCAGTGAAAAAGGACATGTGCAAATATTAAGCATAAGAAGTCTGCAAAGAGTGGAATAACAAGCCCTGGCTGCTGTGGCTCAGTGGATTGAGCGTCGACCTGTGAGCCAAGTGTTGCTGGTTCGATTGCCAGTCAGGGCACATTACTAGGTTGCATGTCAGGTCCCCAGTTGGGGGCGCAAGTGAGAGGCAACCACACAGTGATGTTTCTCTCTCTCTCTTTCTCCTTTCCCCTCTCTCTAAAAATAAATAAATAAATAAACAAAACTAACAAATAAATTAATTAATTATATTAAAAAAAAGAGTGTAATAACATCAGATAGATTCTCAGCAAAAGTATTATTGAGGATAAAAATGACACTCCTTCATAAAAATAGGTTCAGTGTCCATGGAAAACATATCACTCTATCCTAACATCCACATGCATATATTCTGATGTTTTGTTTTCCAGTGGTAAGAAATATTTTACAATATAAATTCATATAGTCATGCTGATATGCAAAGCTCCATAGCATTCATGCTCTTGTATTCTACAAGAGAAGCTTCTCAAAGTAAACTTGAGGCTCTGTGCCTTCTTCAAATATATCTCAGTGCAATGGTGGGCAGACATTCTTTCTGTGATTAGTCTTCATCATCTCACCAGCTCAGAGATACAAAATACCTGTGTGATTTTATGGCAAAATTTTAATAAGACATGTTATTTTAATAAACAATCTTTGTACAGTTCATGCCAAAGGAACCTTACGAAATTAAAATGGACCTCCTGAAATTGGTGTAATTGCCCACACAGATATATTTACATGCTGATATTATGCATCTGAGAAAAGCTTGGTATTTTCAGCTAATGAAATTATTTGTGATTGCAACTTTTCCATTCTGTACTTAGATTCGAATATTGCAGAAAATAATGTGAAATCTATTTGCTTTTGTTGGACTAGGCAGTTGGTTAGGTATTAAAATAGAAAGATACCAAAAGAACCCTATTAAGTCTGATTAACTTCTCAGTTACTCTAGGGAGTAAGAGGCATCTTTTAATGCAGGAGTGGGGAGATGGAAAATTCCTTTCACTGAATGCATGCACAGTAGAAGCCAAAATGGCTACCTTACAATGGTGAGGAGACTACCCTGGGAAAGTCTGGGGAAAAGGATCGGATTGGGGAAGGGCACAAGTCCCAGAAAAATCCAGGAAAAAGTCTGGGTGAGGGAGAGCACCAACACAAGCCCAAGGGAAAAAAAAAAAAAAAAAAACAGGAAAAAGACTGGCAGTCTAAAAGAAACCTGATCTTTCCCCAACCCAATGAATATATGGAAGCTAGACAAAACTCAGGGGGCACCCTCCTTGGAACACACCATTCCCTTTATTCTCAAGGCACTTAATTTTTGCCTTCTTTTTTCTTAAACTCTAAGGGTCTCATGAGACTTGGAAGGAAGGCAGCAGCAAGCAGTGGCAGAGGACTCTCCTGTTGCCTCTAGCTTCCCTGAGTCCGCTCAGCTGCTACTGTATAGCCTATCTACTCTCTGTCTCTTCTAGAGTGTAGTACAGCTTTTCTCTCTAATAAATCTTGCCACTGTCACTTAAAACTCCTCTTATGTGAGTGACCCTGAAATTCTTTTTCTGCTACACAGATGAAGGACCCATTTCCTCTTTTAACACTGTTTTTCAAGGAAGAGTATTCAGATACATAAATAAATAATTATTATGGTGGAAGATCAAAATTATACAAAATTTCACATGCAGTTCTTAGGGGTTTATTTTCAGAGCAGAGCAAGAAGAGGGAAAATAAAACAGACTGACAATTGAGGATATTCAGGTGCACTGAATTTTCTCTATGGTCTAGAAGTTCATTCAGTCTACACAATGCCCACTTAAGCCAAAGTCAAAGCTCTTTTCCATAGGAAGCTTTTAAAATTTATTGCTACTGGGACCTTTCTCCCAGATAACCCATTTCAGAATTACTGGGAGAAGGGCATGGGTCACTGATAGTTTAGATAAATATTCCAAGTTATTTTAACTTGGTGCCATAGTTTAAGATCATTGCTCTAGGAATTCTATGAAATTCTACCCAATTTTATTTAGTTACAGGTATGTGAGTTTAAGCAACCTTGATTCCATTTTGTACTCTTTCTGCAATATTAACATGACTGCTTTTTATAACCATCATAAGCAGCAGGCACTCCTACATTTTTGGTGGGATTTCAAGTAACATTAGTGAGCACTGTGCATAAAGTGGGTGAAGGTTGGGGAGGGAACTGGCATCATTGCTTAACTTCTCTGCGTTCTTTCCTGCAAGGAAGCCCTAGCAAGAATTCACAGCTATCCTTTCTTCAAAAGAAATGCCAAAGGCTAAGCCAAGAAGACTTCAATACTGTTTCCTCACAATCTTACCCATATTAAAGATGTAGATTAATCAATGAGGAGTGTGGGGCTCTCAGGTTAAGTTTCCTTCCATCTACTTACTCTAGCCAAATGCTCCTTTAACATTTAAGTTGGCCCTTTTTCAACAGTCCAGACAAAGGAAAACTCTTGATTAGCATATTGTTCAATTTTATTATTCCCCAAAATAAATAAATGTAAATTCTGCAAACCTCTAAGTGAATGAATATTTACAACCTTAAACAAAATACTTTCAGACAACCTTTAAGTCTCCAGTTTCCCTTTTTCCTGCTGCTAGGCAACTTGGCTCTATAGATCTTTGTAATCTGCAGTCTGTTGCTAAAACTGTTGAAATGAAGTTCCTAATGCTGTAGAATAAACTCTTAGATGGTGTGGTATGTTCTAGATTGTGTGGAAATAGCTGTTAAATCTAAAACCTATCTACTAAACCTTTTTAATTCACTCACATAAATGTGAGACTCTTTAGCTATTGCATTTCTCTTCTATTCAATGGGAGAGTTGAGAGGTGTTAACAACTGACTTCTTCCTGGATTTGTTGTGATTTGTGAGACATAGAACAGAAAATGCTGACTAAAATTTAGCTGCATGACAGTTACCCATTAGACAGTTTGACTTTTTAATAACCTGTACAGATGTACACTAAGGCTGAATGAGATCTCAAAAACATCATTTTGATAAAAATCCATTTATTTCCATGCATCTCTGAGTACAGCTTCCCACAGTGATCTATTACCCTGTTTAAATGTTTAGGCTTTTGTAGAACATAAGAAAATGTTTTGCTTTCAAAACAAGGTGCATCTCTTTTGTGTATGCTGTGGAAACTGAACATATTTCTGGATTATTTATAAACCATTTATAAATTGGGATTTTCAAATTTCAAAGAAAAGCCTTTGGAAATATAATTGTATTGATTCATGTGATTTTGGTGTCTCCACAAGAATAACATTATCATCCAAGGCATGTTAATTTTCTATTTACGATACTCTTCAATACTGTGGAAGAAGATGTAAACTCACCAAAAAGAAGTAGCAGCAACTTCATTTTTATTCATTGTGAGTACGCTAGATTCTTTTAACATCAATGGTCATCCTGCATAATTAACAATAATTCTACTTGAGAGAGTGTTCCATTGACAAAGGCATATGATGCTTTAAATGCTATTGCTCAATATTTCCTGAGTTAAAAAATATGTGTCTATGCTGCGTCTCCCTCCACAACTAAGAAGGAATACAACTACCTCAAAATTAGAAACAACCAGAAGTTCCAGAAAATCAAACTGCATTGAAGTCCAGCAAACAAAGATAAAAAGAAGAAATACTCATCCAGACAGGCAGGAGGGGCGGAGAGGATGCGGTGTGATGGTGGCAGCAGCAGCGGCAGCAGAGGCAGCAGTGGCAGGCTGGCAGGAAGCACAGCCAGACATTTTAAAACGTCAGGAGAAACACCTGGGGAGTGTTCCCTGCTCCTCACTGGACCTCGCAGCCCACGGTCCCAGCACCAGGGAAAATCAAGCCTCATTGCTTCTGACTGTGCAGACCAGTGGGGGTTGGGGTAGAGGCAGAAACTGCCAGTCTCTCAGCAGAATCCATTTGTTTAAAGGACCCCCATGATCCTAGAATGTCCGCAGACCCACCCACTCTGGGAACGATGGCCAGGGCAACAGCTAGAGGGACACCAGTCTGGTCCAGAAGTGGGAGAGGTGCCTGGAAAAGGGGTGAGTGCTGGGCAGGTGGCATTGTTCCCTCTCACACCCCTCCCCAACATACAGCTCCACAAAGTGGTGAAACAGGTTGTCCTGTACTAACAAATCCCTAAGGCTCCACCCCTTACAACGTGACAGGAGTGACAGATCTACCTAGGATGCAGAGACAAACGCAGGAGCCTGCCAGAATGAGGAGACAGAGAAGTATGGCCCAAAAGGGGAAATGGATCAAGATTCCAGTGGGAGAACTAAGCGACGAGGAAATAACCAACCTAACAGATGAGGAGATAGACAACCTAACAGATGCAAAATTCAAAACACTGGTAATAAAGATGCTCACAGGCTTGACAGATATGTTTGAGTATGGCAAACGCGTAATAGAAGAAGTGAAAGCTATGCTAAGTGAAACGAAGGAAAATCCACACAAAACCAGTGGTGAAGGGAAGAAAACTGGGGTTCAAATCAATGATTTGGAACGTAAGGAAGAAAAAATGTCAACCACTGCAGAATGAGGAAGCAAGAATTGAAGAAAATGAGGAAAACTTCCCAAATTTTGTGAAAGAGATGGACATATAGGTCCAGGAAGCATAGAGGGTCCAGGGCAAGCTGGACCCAGATGGAACCACAGCAGGACACATCATGACTGAGATGCCAAAGGTGAAAGAAAAAGACAGAGTCCTAGGGGAAGCTAGAGAGAGGTGGAGAGTTGCCTACATGGGGGTGCCTATAAGACTATCAGCTGATTTCTCAGAGGACACTTTGCAGGCAGGAAGGGACTGGCAAGCAGTATTCAATATGATGAAAAGCAACCTACAACCAAGATTACTCTATCCAGCAAAGCTATCATTTGGAATGGAAGGGCAGATGAAGTGCTTTCCAGACAAGATGAAGCTAAAGGAGTTCACCATCACCAAGCTATTATTATATGAAATGTCAAAGGGACTTACTTAAGAAAAAAAAATCAGGATTATGAACATTAAAAAGACAACAAACTCACAACTATTAACAACTGAATCTAAAGAATTAGAATAAAATCCAACTAAGCAAACCAGAATAGGAACAGAATCCTAGGTATGGGGATCATCTGGAGGGTTATCAGCTGGGAGGGGGGAAGGGGAGAAATGGGGAAATGGTGCAGGGATTAAGAAGCATAATTGGTTGGTACAAAATAGATAAGGGGGTGTTAAGAATAATATAGGAAAGGGTGAAGCCAAAGAACTTATATGTAAGACCCATGGGCATGAACTAAGAAAGGGTGGGATTTGCTGGAAGGAAGGGGGTACTGGGCAAAGAGGAGCAAAGGGGAAAAAATTGGAACTACCGTAACAACATAATCAATAAAATATACTTAAAAAATTTTTAAATGTGTGTCTAATTTAGTAAATACCAAAATAATTCTGCTTTTTTTAGTTATTATTTCCATTTCAAATGTTGTGACATCTATGACATTATTTTTTCCTAGTTCATAAAAGTGAAACCTGGGATGATTTATTTTTATGCTTTCTGTGGCTTGAACAATTTATAAATCTACAAATAGACAATTTTAGTCAGTTGCATTCATTAAAAACAGTGGCCTTGGACTCCTTTGGGATTCTGATATTCTTTTATTTACAGAGAGAAAGCCTATTTATAGACATAACCACCTACACTTAATGAAAATAATCAAAAGCCATTTTGTATGAGACTTAATACTTTCTATGGGAAGGAAAGTGATTATTAAACACCTAAACAGTGTGAATGGGTGATAACTAGATTGCATTTTTTTCAGTTAATTTTCCACTTCTATTAAATTTCCATTGAAACGAGGGTACATAGTGGTAAATAGAGACATCTTTACACAGCCTACACTTTCTAAAGAAAAATATACAGAAAAAGAAAAAAAAACTGCATATCTTGGCTGAATTGTATCTTTTCCCTACTTTGAAGATACATTTCTTCCTTAATCACAAACTATCAAGTTCCTGGCTCAATGCTAAGTTTTTATGCGGAGACATGATAAAAGTAAGGTCTTAGGAATTAACTCTAGGGTGTGTGGTCTTGAGTCATTAGAACTGTGACCGTTTTTTTTTTTGTTTGTGTTTTTTCTATTGGTATAGAACCATATAAATAACTTATGTACCAGCAGGTAGATTTTGGAGTAGGTATCCTACTGGTATTTTTTATTCACTGGAAACAACTTGTTCAACTCAGTGCTTTACCCAGTCCTTAGTAGAAATGGAAAGGGCAGTCTACTGAGATCCTTTCAAGGAATATTTTTATGCATTATATCACAAATGTAAAATTATGCAAATTTTATGTTATATTTGCATATAAATAGACCAACATGAATACACCAGTGGTAAGTGAGGCATTTATATATATATGAATAATATATTACACGGATAATAATAAAATGAACAACTTTCTTCCAAACTTCAAGCTTAATAGTAGGAGCAGGAGTTTAAATATTACAATTGTAACACAACTATTACAATGTACAACACTACTGAATGAACAAGCTGTGTTCATTTGTTCAAGTATCATTCCATCTCACTTCCTGAAAATAATTTTCCACACTTATTATAAATTCATATTACCAAGTCTAAAAATTACATAGCTGTTTGGAAAGGCAGACAGAGAACTTGAAGATATGTGTCTGAACTAAGAAGGGCATTGTAGTCATAAAAGACAACTACATTAGATGTATAAACCCTTATTCTTCCCAGTGGTCATCTGCCTATAGACTGATGAGTCATCAGTTCACTTTCTTTTTACCTTCTCCAACACTGTTCACCCGTATAGCTCATCTTTCTTTTATTACTTCCTTAGTTTAATTTTATACTAATATTCTCATGTTTCTGACTCTGGTTTAGCAACCTGATCCTGATTCCTGATAATAATCTTGTTAGGTGGCTCAGTTTTTATGTTTTTCATTTTTAGCTGATTTCTGACTATATCTTATGTATAAGAAAAAATAAAAAATACTAATAATGATGATGGTGATGCTGCTGCTGCTGCTGCTGATGATGATGGAGGAGACACTTTATTACCCAGAGACTGTAATGAGTTTTATACAATATTTCATTTTATAATAACTTTGTGAGGCTGGCCCTATTAGTATCATTTTACAGAAGATAAAACATACATTAGATAAATTAAATAAATTACCCAAAGATATATAATTAATTAATGTTGAAGCTGAGATTTGACTGTAGTCTGACTCACATTCCTCTGTTTTTATTTGCTATGAAATCATCCTTCATAAGTAGAATTTATTGTGTGACAGCTGAATGTCAGGCATGTGTAATGTTTCACATGTTATAGTTGTATATAAACAGACTATCATGAATCGTCGGCAGCCGTCCGTCTCGAGAGACGATGGTGTAGCTTCTTAAGAGTCTATCTGCACCGCCGAGAATGGCTGTGCAGTCCGATTCGGGAGTGACACGGTATCTGTCTCCTCCCGTGTTAAATCGACGCTGGGGTGTCCTCTCCAGTGAAGCTGAAGCTACAGAGCCTGGGCAGGGTGATATGGAGGGTCTGCTGTTGCCCATGCAGCAGACCCCCCCTCTCTTCGCAGCTGAAGGGTCCAAGGGAAAGACGGAGTCAATACAGCTTGGCTTCACGTGCGCCGCAGGAGTTGCCGGTGTTGACTACAACGTCAAACCGCCTTAGGGACTCCGGCTCCGGATTTTCTGTCGGGGTTTACTCCCTTAGTCTTTCCCCTGAAGAGGTATGCCGCAAGGCAGCAGAGGTTTTTTGGAGTCAGAGTTTTCCTTCTCTGATGTGCCCTGACTGGAAGATCGAACCAGCAACACTTAGCTCGCAGGCCGACGCTCAATCCACTGAGCCAAACCAGCCAGGGCTATCATGAATATAGCAGTGATAAGTGGACCGTTTTCATTTTTTTTCCTTTTATCAAACTTCTTGTGCCTCTTTGGATAGAATTTTCCATATACAACATTGCCAATCTAAGACAAAGGTTTGAAGGGTGGACTTTTTCAGATATTGCTGGAATTGCAGTCCGTTGGCATTCAATGCCATCCACCTGCTGACTGCTAAGTTGAATTACTTAATACTTACTTGCTTATTTATATTTCACTGATGCTGATATTTTAGAATTAGAAGCACAATAATACATAATTGATTTAGTAAGTCAAAGATATATAGCAGATAGTTATAATTTAAAGGCTTTAGATTAATACACACACTTATCTATATGCATATGAATATGTATATGTATGTGTGTGTGTATATGTATGAACACACACTCTCATCCAGTTATTACATAAGTCACTGAATATTAAGTGTTACTTATTGTTTAGATTTTCTTTCACTTAAAAATTTCTTGCTTGTCTGACATGTATTATATATAAATGGTTTTTGATAGGTTATTCATCATGGCAGTTAGTAACACATATAAACCAGCTGCAATACACATTTTTTTAAAAAAGCGCAAATGAGAATTGATTGAAATTTTTAAAATAAAAATTTAATCAACATCTGATTCAAATGACAGTATCGTCGGCAGCCGTCCGTCTCGAGAGACGATGGTGTAGCTTCTTAAGAATCTATCTGCACCGCCGAGAATGGCTGTGCAGTTCGACTCGGGAGTGACATGGTAGTATCTGTCTCCTCCCGTGTTGAATCGACATCCTATGATGACGCTGAAGCTACAGAGCCTGGGCAGGGTAATATGGAGGGTCTGCTGTTGCCCATGCAGCAGACCCCCCCCTCTCTTCGCAGCTGAAGGGTCCAAGGGAAAGACGGAGTCGATACAGCTTGGGTTCAGGTGCGCCGCAGGAGTTGCCGGTGTTGACTACAACGTCAAACCGCCTTAGGGACTCCGGCTCCGGATTTTCTGTCGGGGTTTACTCCCTTAGCCTTTCCCCTGAAGAGGTATGCCGCAAGGCAGCGGAGGTTTTTTGGAGTCAGAGTTTTCCTTCTCTGATGTGCCCTGACTGGAAGATCGAACCAGCGACACTTAGCTCGCAGGCCGATGCTCAATCCAGTGAGCTAAACCAGCCAGGGCTCAAATGACAGTATACTTTAATAAAAAGATAATGTCAAAATTTTGATGGGTAAGAGGAAATAATACAAGAAATTCTCTCACCACTTTCCCCAAGAATAAAATGTGAAAACCTCTGGCTAAGGTTACAAACAGACTCCACTGTAACAACCTACCCAACTTCCTGAAACAATTTCCCTCTATAAATAAGAGTTCACTCCACTGACCCTATTATGAGGAAAGGAAAAGAAAATAGTCAAGTATATTTATTCCAGGCAGCTAGGATGTAGACTTCCAACAAACATGCGAAACAGATGTCTTTCCCCAGAGACTGCAGCCCTAGTGTCTGTAGCTCTCTACATTTCATTCTTCTCTCTCTCTTCCTCTCTTCTTCTCTTCCTCTGTCTCCTTTTGTCCTCACTCCCCACCATGAATGTGTGTATGCACAAAAACATTTCCCGTATTGCATTTATCTGGCAATAATTCTTTATCAATGACCGCTATAAAGAAACTCTTAGGATGTATAGTCTCAACAGTCATCAGATGCAGATTCCCATGTTTCCATGTATGCCCATTTATAAACTGACAAACTGGAGAATGTAAGAAAGAAGAGAGAGAAAGAAAGTGAGGGGAGGGAAAGGGAGAAAAAAGAAGGGAGGCAGGAAAGGGGTAGAATGGGAAGAGAGAGAGGAGAGAGAGAAAAATGAGAGAAAATTGAGAACAAATTCAAATAATGATCAATATGTATGTGATGTATGTATTATATGGTTTATGTATCTGGTATATATTTTTCAAACTCACTTAAGATCTAAACTCATGGTTTGGAAATTAAATCACGTGCTATTGAAATCCTAAATAACAAGTGGCATTTCAACAAAAATTCCTGTTTAATAAAACCCATTAAAAGTTCCAGTTAGAGGCTAACTTGTTTCAGTAAATATTTTCTACAACAGAGGCTCAGGGGAATGAGAGAATTTAACCATTTTCTTGAATATATTACCATACTTCTAAAATCTTAAAATGGTAGCCTGGCTCAGAGAAGGAAAACTCTGACTCCAAAAAACCTCCGCTGCCTTGCGGCATACCTCTTCAGGGGAAAGGCTAAGGGAGTAAACCCCGACAGAAAATCCGGAGCCGGAGTCCCTAAGGCGGTTTGACGTTGTAGTCAACACCGGCAACTCCTGCGGCGCACGTGAAGCCAAGCTGTATTGACTCCGTCTTTCCCTTGGACCTTTCAGCTGCGAAGAGAGGGGGGGTCTGCTGCATGGGCAACAGCAGACCCTCCATATCACCCTGCCCAGGCTCTGTAGCTTCAGCTTCACTGGAGAGGACACTCCAGCGTCATCACAAGATGTCGATTTAACACGGGAGGAGACAGATACCGTGTCACTCCCGAGTTGGACTGCACAGCCATTCTCGGTGGTGCAGATAGACTCTTAAGAAGCTACACCATCGTCTCTCGAGACGGACGGCTGCCGACGATTACCATACTTCTCTGCTTAGAAAACTCAGATCCTTTTCAACACACCAGA
The DNA here is from genome assembly GCF_987537825.1 of Furipterus horrens. Taxonomy (NCBI): domain Eukaryota; kingdom Metazoa; phylum Chordata; class Mammalia; order Chiroptera; family Furipteridae; genus Furipterus; species Furipterus horrens. Next base: position 76,368,454 of record NW_028327172.1, on the reverse strand, counting down.
ATGTTAGTAGAACCTAAGGTTTTTGTTGTTGCAGAAGATATTTTTCCTGATTTTAAAATTATTTTCCAAATGGCTATGTATTGGTGAGGTTAAGGATGTTGACTTTGGGGTCAGAATTATCTGTGGTTATTATTTGTCATGTTACCTTCAGCGAATTTCTTACTATCACTGCACTTCACATTTCTCATTTGTAAAACTAGGATAGTAATTGTATGATACATAGCACATTGGGTTGTTATAAGGATTTCGATTACTTAAGATAGCATAATTTAACTGAGCAATTATGATAGGTTGGCAAGATTTTATTAGTTAGGTTGTTTTTTAGCATCCTTATGTTTCAACTTAACAATTAAAACAAGATGATTTTTAACTAAAACGAAACTGAAAAATTAGTTCCATGGGTACTGTGGAAAGTAAAATGGAAATTAATCACCCAGAGGAAACTGTGGCTTCAATAACTGACATTTTTGTTTCCATGTTCCCATTCTTCACTATCATATAGTTTCACCCTCTCTTACAGCTGGTATCATAGGCAGTGAGGGGTGGAGCTTGAGTAGGGAACTGGTTTAGTGGGTGCTTGTCTGCTCAGGCAGTGCCTGAGTGTTAAGGTGGAGGTCAAGTATGAGAGCAGTTGGGCAGATGTTTGCGAGGTCAGATCAGGGAAGGATGGCATTACCATAGAGCACAGACCGAAAGAAACAAAACAGAAAGTAAAACATTGGGAAATTCATAGAAACTGAAAGAGCAGGAAACAGCAAGATGGTCAAGAATCCAGATGTGCCACCGGGGTGTATGCTGGCTGGCAACTCAGGTCACAGTAACCAGGGATTGGCATGGAGAAGTTTTTTTTTTCCTGAAAATCAAAACTGCCAACTGCCCAAGCCTGCAAGTTGCTTATCTGCTCTCTGCTTGGGAGAAAATCCAGTTTACAGAGCAGCAATGTCCCTGCTAAAACCTGATGTAGGGCTGTCGTAGCATAATGTTGTCTTATGCTTAATAAATCCTTACACTACTGCTCAGAGCTTCAATGGTCACTGGTAGATAAAACGAGAAGAAATGGATGAATAGAGTGTTTAGTGATATTATTCCTTCCCTACATTTGAAAAAAAAAGTCGTGCTTTGAAAATTCCTTTCCTATTTATCTTCCTGTTCTAGCAATTCAACAGCATGGGACTGAAGTCAGATATCAAATGTTCCTCTCTACACAGGTCTGCCAAACTGAGCTAGAGAAAAGAGAATATGAGCACATCAGAGAGAAGACTAAACTAGGTATCTCCTGTAAGAGTTCAAGGATACATATTTAATGCAGCTTTTACATCTGCTCTTCAGACTCACACATGATGACAACCTCACATGAGCTAAGCATTTTATATATAAAATACATAACTCATCATTTTCTCTCTTATGATTTTTCTTGCTCCCCACTTTATCTCTCCCGTATTCCCTCTCTTAATTATTAGAACTACCAACCATTCCATTTGAGACAAACCTAGACATTATCTTAGATTATTTTTTCAGCCTCATGCTAAATCCTGTCAATTTTAATATTGAAGGAGCTTTCGTATTATCTTCACCAGTCAATTCCTGGCACCAGGGCTCTGGTTCGGTCTTTTTTTTTTTTCTTCTTCTTATTTTGGAATATTGCACTTGATTCCTCAGAGTTCTACCTTCTAGTTTCTTTCATCTCCTAATCTTTTGTTAATGGACTTTTTTGAATAGCAAATCAACTATGCAATCCCCTACTAAAACTATTCAATTCTCAGCACCTCACAATATCTTAAGGTTAAAGTCCAAATGCATTAATATGTTTCTTGTCGATTACATATTTTTAAAGCACATTGTACTTCACTCTGTACAAGCTGCATCTTCCACATTGAATACTCATCCACTTTTGCCTGGTGACCCACTACTTATCCTTCAAGACCTTTAAGTATAATCTTGATTCTCCCATCTTAAATAAAGTTGGTTACAGCCTTCATTGGGTTGTAACTGTATTTTGTGTTATAGTTTGTAATTTGCAATCACTATACTCCATGATAATCACTTGTTTACATATGTCTTCCCTACTAGACTACATGTAAATGATTTGACAGTAGACACCATAACTTTAAATGATAAACATTTTAAAACATTTTTAGTACAGAGCTTGCCATATAGTTTGTTCTTGATGATTATATAAAAAATGTTAAAAGGTATAATTCTAGATTTCTTTGATTTTATCATTAAAGACACTTGTATCATCCAACGTATATTATCTTTTTGACTCTGTGATCTACCAACTGTACTATGTATAAATTTATTTGTTTCAAATTAATAAAGATATTTCTTCTCATTTATCTAAATTAACTTTAACAGTTCAGAGTACTTACTTCATGGCATATACATAAGTTTGTGTGTGTGTGTCCGTATTCTGAAATAAAATATTTTCAATTCCTGTAAAAAAAATAGTATTTCTTGGAACTTTCACAGTCATCAGAAACAAGAAAAATCTTAAAAACTATCACAGCCAAGTGAAGCCTTAGTAGGCATGACAACTAAATTCCAGGTGGGGTCCTGAAATGTATCCTGGAACAGAAAGGGAATTAGATAAAAACTAAAAAAATATTCATAAACTATGGATTTTATCTAATAATGTTATATTGGCACTGATTCATTAATTATAACAAATATACTACACTAATGTAAGATGTTAATAAGGAGAAACTGGGTGTGGGAAATATAAAATCTCTTAGTATCTTTGCAATTTTTCTTTAAATATAAAAGTATTCTAAAAGAAAGTCTATCAATTATTTTTAAGTGAAGATAAAATAAATACTTTTCAGAAAAAAAATTGATAGGATTAATTGCCAGCAGACTTGCATAAAGGACATGAAAATTTGATTAAGCAGAAGTAATATGATACTGGATAGACATTTGGATCTACACAAGGATAAAGGTTTCCCAAAATGGTTAAAATTAAGGTAAATATAGAAGACATTTTCCCTACTCCTAATTACTCCAAATGACATTTAATTGTTTAAATGTAATAATAACAAAATAATGAGATTTTTTGTTCATTAAACTGTTTGTTTTATCCTCACCCAAGGACATGCTTATTGAGTTTAGAGAGAGGGGAATGGAGAGAGAGAAAGAGGGAGGGAAACACCCATGTGCAAGAGAAACGTCATCATCCATTGGTCGCCTCTCATATGCACTCCGACCAGGAACTGAACCAATAACCTAGGTATGTACTCTGACAGGTAATCTAACCTATGCCCTTCCAATTTACAAGATGGCACTCCAAGCAACTGAGCCACATCAGCCAGGGAAAGATGTTTTGAATGTATGTAAAAGTAAATGGTGTGACAGCAAAACTTAAACAATAGAAGACAAAAACAGGAAATATAAGTTTCCTATATTGTGAATAAGGTAGCAAACATTTTTTAAAGGTGGGTAGTAGAAAACTAAAGATGCATATTATAAAACTTATGGCAACAAGTAAAATGTATGCGTGTGTGTGTGTACATATATGTATATATATATATATATATATATATGCATAAATGTTATAACTAATAAGCCAATAGTGGAGACAAATGGAACCATTAAATAAAATTACTTGATTAAAAGTGAAGCAAAATTTTTAAAAATTGAAAAGTACAAAGAACACATGGAACAAGTAGAAATGACTAGAAAAATGGTAAGTGTATATCCAAACATATCAACAAAGGTTAAAACATCTCAATTAAGAGGCAAAGATTGTTAAATTCGGGTAAAAACTATGAAACTACTTTCTACCTTCTGCAATAAACCAGTTTTAAATATACAAACATAAAGAAGTGGAAAACTGAAGGATGGACATAAACCATGCAAAAGCCAATTCAAAAAAATGCTGAGGTGGCTATATTAATGTTAACTGGAAGAGATTTAAAAACAAGAATAGAATTTCTACTTGCAAAGTGGACTAATAAGAACCAGAGTTATCTTCCTCCCTGAAACTACCAAACACAAACACACAGTAGGCAAAACTATAGCTTCAAGATAGAACATTTGACAATGAAGGAGAGTGATCTCTGAGTGACTGGAAAACAGTGAGGTAAGTCCATTGATTTTCCCATCCTTGAGAGTTTTCAGGTAGTGTTGCAAGGAGTAGGATATCAGAAGTGTCTTGGCTCAGCAGTGGACAGTGATTCTCCCTGGACTAAAGACAGCACTGGTGGCCATATTCCCTCCTTGACCAAACTCTGGCCAAGACCCTTGGAGCCCACTTTTTGACTAAGACTGAAACTTTGCCTATAAAGACTTGAATAGTCTCATAGCCTCATTCCTAGGATGACAGTAGCCCCTCTCAAAGCGACTGAGTAAGAAAACTTAAGGTTACTAAAATAATTTACTGCTTGTTTCAACCAACTCCTAAAAAGTGTGTTCTGACCTCCCAGGCTTTGTGGGAGGATGAGTCTGACATCCATAATTGCCACTTAGCAAACCCAATAGTGTTTCATGTGCACCAACCCCTTTCCTGTTTTTTGTAATTTTTTGCTTCCTTGATTCTTTTGAGGCCCTGTTCACTACTACCCCATACATTACCCCATTCTCCCTCTAAAACACAGTCTCTTCTATACAAATTAGGGTTCAGTTCACACAACACCTTTCTCTATTACAAGTGTACATTACTGATTGAAATGTGTCCTTGCCATTTTAACTAGTGTCTGGCTCATTCACCTTTGACACTGGTCCATCCTGATGTGGGGCAGAGATTTGAAGGAGGTAAGAAGAGCATGTTGATATCTGGTGGACAACATTCCAAGCAGAAGGGAGAAAGTCAATGAATGCATGGGCACAGTGGTGGAAGTGAGCCTATTGTGAGTTTAAAGAAGAGTAAAGCTGAGGGAGAGGGGGAGGAGTTGAGATCATTGCATAGACTTCGGCTTTAATTTCATGAACCATGGAGCCATTTGAGGCTTTTAGGTAAATCAGCGTCACCTGGCTATATTTTAAAATAATAAATAGTAACTCTTGTAATTGATTTGAAAATAGAATACAGTAGGGAATGAAAATGGAAGTAGAATAAAATAAATTTCAAAAATCCTGGAGAGATAGGTTTCTAGTTTGGACATGATATCTAGAAGTAAAGAAGTTAAAAAGGATTTGTATTTTGGATATACTTTATTTTTAAGGGCAAATATTGCTCATAGATTAGATGTGAAAGTTTGAGAGAAATTTTGAGGTCAAAAATGTTTCCATGTGATTCAGCCAAGCAGAAAGAAAAATCAAGTTGTCATTTACAGAGGTGAGAGCCAACTGGAGAACTTCTTTGACTGAAATGGTAGCAGGAAAAACAACAAGATGTTATGATGAACATTGTAAGTTTCAGACTTCATTAGACATAAAAGTGGAAATGTCAAATATACAATTGATGTACAAGTTGGGAATTCAGGAGTGGAGATAAATTTGAAAGTCATCAACATCTATATGTATGTGTATGTAAACTATAATAGTAAATGAAGCAACTGATGGAGTGAATATAGAAAGAGAAGCAGAGAACATATGAGAAATGACACTTGATCCTCTTAAAGTTTAGTAGTCAGGAAGATAGGGAGAGTCAGCCAGAAGACTGCATAAAAGTCAGGAGAATATGAAAGTCTTGAATCTAACTAAGTGAAGTGAAGAAAGTATTTCAAGGAGGAGGATGTGATCAACTGTCACATATGCTGATGCTACGTCAAGGAAGATGAGGCTTGACAATTGAACAGTAGATTTGGTGAGCTGGATATCATTGTTAAAACAGACAAGATGATTTTGGAAGAGTGGTAATAAACAAAACCTGATCTAAGGGGGTTTATTAAAAATAGAAGTGTTATGTCTAATAAATATAATTTATTATTTCATCTATAAGAAGAAGAGAAGGAAAGCACTTAGCATAGAGCTTGTGTATCATAGGTGATCAAATCATTATAGTGATTACATAATTTTCAATGAAAGTAAAATATATTTTACTTTAATATGAGCTTATCAAGTTTATGGACTACTGATATGTTTTACTACCCAATGCCATATATGGGACCTTGTATTGAATAGATGACCAATTGGAATTTAATAAATGAATAATTTAAAAAATATTTGAAGGCATAAAATAAATCATTGTGTAAGTGGGACAGGTACAGCTAGAAGTTTTACAAGTAAATGGAAGACTTGTAGAGAATGAGCTTCTCTTTATGTTCACATACATAACATGAATTGAAGGGAATTAAAGCACTTAATGGGATAATTTAGGCATTCTCTGCTAGTATGTTAAGTTTAATTCACATTGGCTTTTCAATATAGTTATATTTTAATCTAAAAAAATGTTAGGTTTTATACAAAATTATGCTAGAAATAAGATAATGAAGTTGATCCATTGCATTTTTATTGTGTCAGTTATGATTTGTCATGATTAAAATTAGCTGCACTGGGCATTTTCTGCATGTTTATGATTAATGTATAAATGGAGTAATTTTAAAGTGTTTTTGACAGCAGCTCCAAATTCCCCTGCATTGTCTCATGTTTTTCAAATTAATGATTTATAAAAGTTTTGCAAACTCATTGGCGATAATTAAATTCTATTTGCATGGATACCAAAACAAGGTGTCCTTGACTTTTTTTTGACAAGCAGCTGACACTGATCAACAGGAAGAAGTAGCAAATTAATAAATACAATGTCATTTTTCTTAGGAAGCAAAATGTATAGTATGCAAAATAAAACATGTAATATGGAAAATAATGCTTAAGTTTTTAAATGTTGGCTGTTAATTTTAAATTCAGCTGAAGTTTAAATCCTTTAGAGTACATTAATATCAAACACTATAAATCACTATATTTATTGGTGTCTGGGAAAGTGAAAGCCTTTTTGATAAAGTGTTGGTGACAATATGTGCTCTTGGTTCAGCAATCTTGGTTCTTGAGTTTGGCAAAAGAAAGAATTCAGAGCCAAGAACTCTAACACAAGAGGAAGTTTATTTAGCACAGAGGCAGAAGGATTAAGTCAGCTGGGTTGCATGGACACTGGAAACAAGTGACAGAAATAAAAGTAAAGTCTTTGAAAACAGGTTCAGGGGTGTAGCCCAGGACTAGCTGCACCACTGGTCGTAAGCCTTCTGGGAACCTTTAGAGCTTTTGAGAAGTAAAAACAAATATATATGCCTGAGGAAAGAAAGGGGAAAGGAATAAGTGTGCTGCAGGGAAAGCACATGCTGAGTACTTTGCTGTAGGATTTTAATCTGTTTTCTAAAGACAGAAATTTTAGGGGAGTTCTCAGAGTAGGAGCTCAACAAAATAATTAGTCTTCAGGTGTGTCTCTTCAGGGTTATAGTTTCCACTGATTGGTTGGCACTAGGGTAGGGGGCCCTAGTCATTGCCTCTGGTCCTGATGTCAGCCATGGCATCATTTTGTCTGGTTTTGCTGCTTTTGGGGGAGTCTGGAGCTGAAACACAACTGAGACCTAGTTGTTATCTCTAGTTTGACCAAAACTCTGTTTCTGTCGTCAACCTTTCTGTTAATTATACTCATCAGTTCCTATTCTACTACCACCACTGGTTTGTAAAAGACTCTTTCTTGTTTTATCCAGTTACTTATATCCTTTACCCCCCTCCCTGTTGCTCACTGTTCCTATGCAGCCTTTCAAAAGCAACCATTTTAAGGGGTTTCATATGTATCCTTTTATTTGCTTATGTTCTGGTCAAGCCATCATTATATAAATGGCATTGTTTTATGGAAGAGGACCTATCTTTTCATTTTTTTTCTGAACCTTGTACATAATAGATGGTAAATAATTATTGCAGGAATACATAGAAATAGCAAAGAATGGAACCATTGATTATATGGCTTTATATTTACACTGAGGAGATACTTGTTATTATGCTAAATCTTGGAATGTAGTGGTTAACAAAATAGTTATTATTACCATTCTTTTCACTACATTTTCTTTAAAATTTTACCAGATTCAAATTATTTTCTTTGCTCTCATTAGGTCAGAGCTACATTTTGAAGGTGTTGCCAAGAGATTCTGACTTGGAAAGTTCCTGTTAAAATGTGTAGAAAACTAAGTTTCAAAGATCAGCTGAACAGACAAATGTTCAACTTGTGCTCATTTTAAGAAAGGAAAAAGACTAATGGCCTATCTACTTAAAAGAGGATGAATGGATTCAAGTTTCTAAGGATATTTCCTTTACTTTAGGAAAACTATAATAATAAACTGTCAATCTCCCCAACTTGGTTTCTGCCTGAGAAGGTTTTATCAATAGGCCTGTCACAATTCTGAAATTGGGAGCTCTTCCTATGTTTTCTCATAAATCTAATTATCATGAATGCTCAGGGTAGCAAAAAAAAGGCTCTTAAAGGAGGCCCAAAATAGATTTTTTTTCTTATTTAATTAATATAAATATCAATGAGATTGCCATGTCTTCACCAAGTGGTATATTTGTATTACTTACTGAATCTAGGACTTGAGAATCAGAAGTATTTTATCCTGTTATCTTCAGAAAGTTAAATTACTTAGAAAGTAGCACAGTTCTAACTTTCAGCGATGCTTATAGGCAAATAAATATAAAATATAACCCCTGTTATGTATGACTGAGGGAGGGGGCATAATAATCTCTAGTCCAATTAGTCTATCTCAGTATCTGATGTCCCACTATCTAAGACTTACTCTTTTGGCTTAAGGTATTATGTTTAAAGCGTTTTCCTATTTACAAAGCTCTATCCAACTTTCAGACTTTACCTATTCATCAATTATTTTATTTTTACACTACAGTTATAATATAGCCAGATAAGTTATTAATATCCAATACTAGAAAAGAAAACTGAAACTAAACAAAGTTAAATTATTTTGCTAAAAACTCATTACAAACACACAGACCTTCTGACTGGAGTATTTTACCAATATCACAATGTGCTAATGATTATTTATTATAAGTGTTTTTATTGGAACAATTATGAGTCAATTTCCTTCATTCACCTTCTTTTTTCTTTCCTACAATCTTTCATTGGACCACTTATTGCTTATCTTGTTTCAAAGTGTTCATCCCAGCAGGATCTGGCTTTGTACACCAACATTTTTTTAAAGATTTCATTTATTTATTTATTAGAAAGAGGGTCAGGGAAAAAGAAAAGGAGAGAAACACTGATCAGTTGTTTCTCATAATCACCTTGAATGGGGACTGATCCCACAATATAGGCATGTGCCTGGACAGTGAATTAAACCACTGATCTTTTTTTCTTTTTAACATTAAATACAGGAGTAGTTTCTTAGCAATCATTTTTCCTTATATTAAGAGCCCATTTTTTAAATCAGAATAGTTTGTATTACTTATAACTTTTCTTACTAAGATATATTTTTATAAAAATTTTAAGTATATTTTATCGATTATGTTGTTAACAGTAGTTCCAATTTTTTTCCCTTTTTGCTCCCCTCCACCCAGTATCCCCCTTCCATCCAGCAATCTCACCCCTCTTAGTTCATGTCCATGGGTCATGCATACAAGTTCTTTGGCTTCACCCTTTCCTATATTATTCTTAACTTCCCCCTGTCTATTTTGTATCAACTGATTAGTCTTCTTAACCCCTGCATCATATCCCCGTTTCTCCTCCTAACCCTTCCCAGCTGATAGCCCTCCAAATGATCCCCATACCTAGGATTCTGTTCCTATTCTGGTTTGCTTACTTGGATTTTGTTTTTATTTTTTAGATTCCGTTGTCGATAGTTGTGAGTTTGCTGTCATTTTAGTGTTCATAGTTTTGATCTTTCTTTTCTTAAGTCCCTTTGACATTTCTTATAATAATGGCTTGGTGATGATGAGCTCCTTTAGCTTTACCTTGTCTGGGAAGCATTTTATCTTCCCTTTCATTCTAAATGATAACTTTGATGGATAGAGTAATCCTGGTTGCAGGTTGCCTTTAATCACATTGAATACTGCTTGCCAGTCCCTTCCTGCCTGCAAAGTGTCCTCTGAGAAATCAGCTCATAGTCCTATAGGCACCCCCCTGTAGGCAATTCTCTGCCTCTCTCTTGCTGTCCCCAGGACTTTCTCGTTCTCTTTCACATTTGGCATCTCAATCATGATTCTTCCTGGTGTGGTTCCCTCTGGGTCCAGCTCACCCAGGACCCTCTGTGCTTCCCGGACCTGTATGTTCATCTATTTTGCAAAATTTGGGAAGTTTTCCTCATTTTCTTCAATTCTTGTTTCCTCATTCTGCAGTGGTTGACTTTTTTTTTCTTATGTTCCAAATCATTCATTTGAATCCTGGTTTCCTTCACTTCACCAATGGTTTTGTGTGGATTTTCCTTCATTTCACGTAGCATAGCCTTCATTTCTTCACTTATGCATCTGCCATACTCAAGCATATTTGTCAAGGTTGTGAGCATCTTTATCACCAGTGCTTTGAATTCTGCATCTGTTAGGTTGTCTATCTCCTCATCTGTGAGGCTGGCTATCTCCTCATCGCTTAGTTCTCCCACTGGAACCTTGATCCATTTCCTCTTTTGAGCCATACTTCTGTCTCCTCATTCTGATAGGCTCCTGTGTTTGTCTGCATCCCAGGTAGATCTGTCACTCCTGTTACATTGTAAGGGCCAGAGACTTAGGGTTTCGTCAGTACAGGGTGACCCATTCACAACGCTGTGAAGCTCTATGTGGAGAGGGGTCTGAAAGGGAACAATGCCACCTGCCCAGCACTCGCCCCTTTTCCAGGCACTTCTCCCACTTCCATGTGGGACTGGTCCCTCTCTAGCTGCTGCCTTGGCTGTTGTCCCTAAAGTGGGTGGGTCTGCAGATATTCTAGGACCATGTGGGCCCTTTAAACAAGCAGACTCTGCTGAGAGACTAGCAGTTTCTGCCTCCACCCCAACCCTGATTGGTCTGCACAGTCAGAAGCAATGAGGCTTGATTTTCGCCAGTGCTGGGACGGTGAGCTGCGTGGTCTGGTCAGCAGCTGGGAACACTCCCCAGGTGTCCCTGATGACTTGTTAAAATGTGTGACTGCGCTTTCCGCCATCCTGCTGCTGTTGCTGCCACTGCTGCTGCCATCACACCAAGTCATCTCCGCCCCGGCTCTGCCCCTCCTACCTGTCTGGATGAGTATTTCTTCTTTGTATCTTTGTTTGCTGGACTTCCCTGCAGTTTAATTTTCAGGAATTTATGGTTATTTCTAGTTTTGAGGTAGTTGTATTCCTTCTTAATTCTGGAGGGAGACGCAGCGTGTCTGTCTACACCTCCATCTTGGCCAGAAGTCTAAACCAATGACCTTTTGCTCTAAGGAATGACACCCAACCAACTGAAGCACTGTAGTCCGAGCTCCACCAAGATTTATTTCTATCAGGCATCTTCATGATCTCTCAGTGCTCTTGGAAATTCCTATTTTTGAATTCTAAAGCTCTTGACATTCTACCTGTAGGGATTCAGAATAACAAACAAGTCAAGTCTTATATAAGACAGAAATAAAATTAAGAAAGGAAAAGAGTCACTATGCTGGACCTCTGACTCTAACCCCAGTGGTTTCAAAGAGTAGTGTGGGGATAAAATTATAGTTATAGATATGAAGCAGGTCTTCAAATAGGTGGTAGAAAGGACTTAAGCCACAGAGAGAACCTGCAGTTTACATTAGTCTAATTTCTTTCATCACAAGTGATAGTACCTTAATACAGTTGTTTAAGCTAAAACAGGAAATTCATTGCATCATTTCACAAAATGGAAATGCAGAGAATGGTAGGATAGGTGTAAGCTAGTATAAGAGACAGCTGTAGCCAGGGACTTGAGCTCTCAGGATTGTATACACATCTCATTTTTACTTTTCTTGATGTAATTTCTTCTTACTCTGCTACTGTATGAGAGTAATGTGGAGGGTAGGGTTTTTAAAAGTGAACCTCAGTTCCATTGTCAACTATGTTAGCTATGTTTTTAGTGTATTGTGAACACTCTATAATGTTTTCTATCATTATTGTACCAATCTGCCTTCCTGCTAACAGTATAAAAAGGTTCCCATTTCTCTAAATCCTCAACAATGATAATTAAATACTGTATTTTTTATGACAGTCATTCTAACAGGTCTGAGACATTATCTCATAGTGGTTTTTATTAGCATGAAATAGATATTTTAAATACAAGAGATAGGTATCTTAGGAGACTATTTTAAAAGTCTAGCTAAGATGCATTGTTGGACAGAGGAGGGCAGTAGCAATGAGTATGTAGAGATGAGGACAGGCTTGGGGAGTGGTAGAAAAATAGAATGTATAATTGACAGGGATTGAAATGGAAAGGAGGATAATATGAGAAGGTAATTCCTATATTTCTAGTTTCTGTGATTCATAAATAGTGTTATAATTCACATGTATGAAAAACATAAAGAAAAACAGATTTTGCAGTAATTTTTTATAAATTCTTTGTAAGATCTGCCTGATTTGATTATTGTATTTACTTCCTTTTGTCTTTGATGATACCAATGTAATTGAGTTTGTTCAAAAGGTGATGTGTGGTCAAAGAATAGGTAAAGACCTTTAAAAACTGTCTGTGATTGGAAAATCAACAAAGAGAATGTTTTCACTAATGGCATTTTCTATTCCCACTCACTGAACTTCAAATCTGAATCCTCTGTGGTGCCTTTGTGCATTGAGGTGCTAGTTCTTTAAACAGTACATTTTATTCTTTTTAATTATATGTATATGTATGTGTAGGTGTGTATGCATTACTAATGACTTCAATTTCAAATCTTCTTCTACCAATGTTGGAGAAAGAAAAAGTAAAGGTAAACTTGGGTTATATATCTGTAAGGACCTCAGTGAAGAGCTTAGAGATTGTCCATGTTCACACGCTTGAGATTCTGAAGTGGTCTCAAATCCAATTAACACATTTCTATGTGAATATGTTTTCTTATGAAGATCTCCTGATCATGTTGTCATAGAATCTTTAATAATTGGTCAGGCTCACCAGCTGTGTGATGAGATTGTTTTGACTTCATTAAAAACTTTTTACTTTAATTGGCTCTCACTGCCTTAAGCTATAGAATATATTTTTCTGTGTTTATACCATAAATAATGTGAAGTATGTTAGCACATACTTTCTTAGAAATTATTTTGACAAGTTATCCAGTATGATCTTTTAAGATTTCATCATTAAGTTGTCTTTCTCCCTCTCTTTTTATTTTCTTTTTTACAAATTGAATAACTTTATTCTTACACAGATGAATATTGCTTATCCTACTCATAAACTTCAGGTGAAGTAATTTTTTTACAATATATCAGGAACTTTGACTTCAGGTTAAGGATGCTTAAGTGTCTTCCATTTTTTTGTTTTGGATGCAGGTGTTCAACATAGAAGTAATTGCCATATTTATGAAAGTTATGTGAAATTAATTTTAGTTAATTTAAATATATAAAAAGTTATGATCACTATGGTTGCAATTACAATCCCATGTTACCTTGCAATTTAATGTACAGCATTAGGCAAAAATTAGCCTATGCTTTTGTTATGCAATAAATATCCACATGCCATCTGTTCGAAGACAATACAAATTAATAAATATTAACTTTATTCTTTTACTTTTCCTTCTAATGTATTTAATCTCCAATATAGTGAAAGAAAAGTTAAGAAAAGCTTCTAAGTTGTCTTTAGAGCTTATTCATACAAAATTAACTATGTAATGAATAGTTTTTTTTTTTTTGTAACTACATCTCTCACAGTCTTTTAATACTCAGGAGGATTTGCATTCCTCAATCTTTATTCTCTAGACTAGGAATTGTCAAACTATGGTCTGCACGCTGGTTGCCAATTTTGTTTTTAATACAGTTTAATGAAACACAGCCATTCCAATTTGTTTATGTATGCCTATGACTGCTTCTGTGCTGCAATGGCAAAATTCAATAATTGTAACAGAGACCAACTAGCATACAAAACTTAAAATATTTACACTCTCATTCATTATAGAAAGGTTTGCAAACCTCTGTTTAAACTATGACCTCTTGATAACGGGAGATCCTGACTATAGCTACCATTCTCATTAAAAGCACACAAGAATGGAATGGTAAAGTATTCTTTAAAAACTCTCCCTCCTTTCCTCTATCACCTTTTTAAAATGTAATTCATACTTTTCTATTATGTAAACATAATAGTCAATAGAATAATATTCAACATAACTTGTTATAATTTACTGCATTATCTCCAGAAATAGTGGTATAAATCAACCAGCACCACCAGAGTACATGTGTTTTAGAGGTTGATTTCCTGAGTAAAATTGGAAAAAGTAATTAACAGATTTAATTTATGCTAATTTCCTCCTATACTATTTACATTGGAGAATTTTTTCAAAATATTTTAAAGAAAACTGTGAGGACAATAGAATCTATCAGACTCCATCACCCTGGTAGCCCAGGCATGATTGCTCAGAGATAATAATTAGATTCACATGCACAGAGCACTCGCAGTTATATAAACATTGATGTCATATTTTGGCTAATAGGCAGCTTTGTCTATGTATAATATATAAGGGGCAGGAACCCCCACAGAGGTGCGGCAGTGAGTGGCAAGGGTTGCGCAGGGAATGGCAGAGGGCACGCGTGAATATTGTAATGCTGGCAATAAAGGAAATGTCAGGGATTCCAACCTTGCCTCACATATTCTTTTGGTTGCCATACAAGAACAACTTGCCTGGGTTTCCATGATAAAAACTAACAATATTCAAGCATTATGCCTAAGAGATAATTCCTTATTAACTAGTTCCTCCCCAATTCATTCCATTATCTCTCTGGTCACTGTCAGTCTGTTCCATGTTTCCAGATCTCTGGTTCCATTTTGCTAATTAGTTTGTTTTGTTCATTAGACTCCTGTTATAAGTGAGATCATATAGTATTTGTCTATCACCAACTGACTTATTTCACTTAGCATAATAGTCTCCAGTTCCATTCATGTTGTCGCAAATGTACTCCCATACAGTTGGTTCTTTTTCCAGTTTGATGATGGTTTCTTTAGCTGTGTAGAAGCTTTTTAATTTGATGCAGTCCCATTTATTTATTTGTTCCTTTATTTCCCCCGTCCTAGGAGATATATTGGCAAAAATATTACTACATGGGATGTCTGAAATTTTACTGCTTATAATTTCTACTAGGACTTATAGGATATCACTACTTATATTTAATTCTTTTATCCATTTTGAGTTTATTCTGGTGTATGGTGTATGTTTGTGGTCTATTTTCATATTTTTGCATGTACCAGTCCAGTTCTGCCCACACCATTACTTCATTGTATGCTCATGTGCCCTTTATCAAATATTTATTGAACACAGAGACATGGGTTTATTTCTGGGATCTCTTTTTTTTTTTTTTTTTTTAATTGATCTGTGTGTCTGTTTGTGTGCCAGGCTGTTTTGGTTACAGTGACCTTGCAGTATAGTTTTATATCCAGTATTGTGATCCCTCCAACTTTACTCTTCTCTCTCAAGAGTGGTTGCTTAGACTGAGACAAGACTGATAAACCTTTAACCAGACTCAAGGAAAAAAAAGGGGACTTCTGGCCAAGATGGAGGCCTAGACTGACATGCTCCATCTCCTTCCACAACTAAGAAGGACTACAACTACCACAGAACCAGAAATAACCAGAAGTTTCAGAAAATAAAGCCACTTGGAAGTCCAACATATGAAGTTATAAACAAGTGGTGCTTGTCTGGATGGGTAGGAGGGGTGAAGCTGGGGTGGGAGGTCAAGCAGTGCTGGCAGTGGCAGCAGCGGCAGCAGCAGCAGGACAGCAGTAAGCACAGATACCTGTATTAAAATAAAGGTGAGAAGAGCCAGGAGAGCACCCCTGGCTGCAGTCCAGACCCATAAGCTCGCAATTCCAATGCCAGAGAAGGCAGACCCCCCATTGCCTTGGACTGTGAGGCTCAGAGGACATGGGAATGGAGGAGGAGGCTCCCGGTCTCTCAGTGGAGAGTAACAGCAGAATCCATCTTGGACTCCCACCCCCACACAAAGTGCCACAGTGTGGTAAGAATGGTCGCCCAATAGTGATGAGTGCACAGGCCTCTGCCTCCGATAGCATAGGAAGTGTGACAGCCTTGCCCAAGAAGGAAAGATAAATGAAAACAGTCAGAATGGCAGGAATCATGATTGAAATACCAATCACGCAGCTGACCAAAAAGCAAATACGTGAATTGACTGATGAACAAATAGACATTCTTTCTCAGGTTCAGTTCAGAGCTATAGTCATAAGGCAGCTTACAGAAATAACAAAAGTTATTGAACAAGACAGGGAAGGAATGAAGGCTAGTTATGCTGAAATGAACAAAAACACATATGAGACAAGTGGTGAGGGAAGGAACACCAGGGATAAAATTAACAAATTGGAACATAGTGAAGGAACAAAAAGTGAGGAAACTGAGGAGAGGCTCAGAAACCTATAGGACAGCTATAAGCAGGCCAGCATCCAAATCATAGGGTTGCCAGAAGGTGAAGAAGAAGAACTAGAAATTTAAAAATTATGTGAAAAAATGAAGCAGAACTTCCTGAACTTGGGGAAGGAAGTAGACTTACAGGTCCAGGAAGCACAGGGAGTTCCAGATAAACTGGACCCAGGGAAAACCACACCAAGACACATTATAATCAAAATGTCAAAAATTAAGGATAAAGAGAGAATATTAAAAGCAGCAAGAGAGAAGAAAAGAATTATGTACAAAGGGGTCCCAATTAAACTATCTGCTGATTTCTCTAAGGAGACTCTGCAGGCAAGAAGGGATTGTCAAGAAATATTCAAAGTAATGAAAATAAAAAACCTACAGCCACGATTACTCTATCCAGCAAAACTGTCATTCAGAATAGAACAGCAGAGAAAGTGTTTCCAGGACAAAGTAAAACTAAAGGAATTCATTAGATCTAAACCACTGTCATATGCGATGTTAAAGGGACTTGTTTAGAAGAAGGAGGATCAAAACTATGAACATTAAAATGAAAACTGTATCACAACATCCAACAACAGAAGCTAGAAAATTGAAACAAAGGCAAACTAAGTGGGCAACGAGAGTGGGAAAAGAATTATAAGTATAGGGAACATATTGGGGGGAGGTCAGCAGAGAGGGGGAAGGGGGAAAAAGGGAGGGAGATGATGCAGGAATTAAGAAGCATAGTAGGAGGGAATGGAGTAGACAGGGAGAAGTTAAGAAGAACTATATGTACAACCAATGGGCCTGGACTAACGGGGGGGACAACTGGAGGGAAGGGGGGGTCACTGGGTGGAGGGGATCAGAGGGAAAAGAAATTGGGGCAATTGTAACAGCATAATCAATAAAACATATTTTAAAAAGAAAGAAAAAAGATAAAAAGAGAGAGCATCCAAGTAAATAAAATCTGAAATTAAAGAGAAGTAACAATTGACACTATAGAAATAAGAATATATTATGAAGCCCTGGCTGCTGTGGCTCAGTGGATTGAGCATTGGCCTGCAAACCAAGTGTCACTGGTTCAGTTCCCAGTCAGGGAACATGACTAGGTTGCACATCAGGTCCCCAGTTGGGGTGTGAGTGAGAGGCAACCACATAATGATCTTTCTCTCCCTCTTTTTCTCCTTTCCCCTCTCTCTAAAAATAAATAAATAAATAATATATTATGAATAACTATATGCCAAAATTTTTGACAATCTGGAAGAATAGGAAAAATTTATAGAAAGATACCATCTCCAAAAATTGAATCAAGAAGAAAAAAAAATCTGAACAGACGAAGTATAATTAATGAAATTGAAGCAATAATTAAATAACTTCCAGCAAACAAAAATTTTGGTGGGTGGCTTCAGAGGTGAATTATACCAAACATTCAAAGAAAAGTTAACACATATCCATCTCAAACTAGTCAAAAAAGTTCAAATGAAGGAAAACTCCCAAGCTCATTTTACAAGGCCAACATTATCCTAATTCTAAAACCAAGCAAACACAGTACAAAGAAAGAATATTACAAGACAATGACCCTGAAGAACATGGATAAAAAACTTCTCAGCAAAATATTAGCAAAATTAATCCAGCAATACATTGAAAAGATAAGACACCATGCTCAAATGGAATTTATTCTGGGGATGCAAAATGATAAATGTGATACACCACATAAACATAATGAAGGATAAAAACTATATACTCATATCAATAGATGATAAAAAATTTAATAAAATCCTGCACACATTTATGATCAAAACTCCCAGCAATGTGGGAATAGAGAGAAAATACCACAATGTAATAAAGGCCATATATGAAAAACCCACAGCTAACATAATCCTCAGTAGGGAAAAAACAAAAGCATTTCCCTTAAGATCAAGAACAAGACAGGGATGCCTGCTTTCACCATTGTTATTCAACATAGTACTTGAACTAGTAGCCATAACAATCAGAAAAGAAGAAATATAAGGCATTCAAATTGGAAAGAAAGAAAGAAACTTGTCATTACTTGGAGATGGCATGATACTGCATATAGAGAACCATAAAGATTCCACCAAGAATCTACTGTAACTGATAAATAAATTCAATGATGTAACATGATACAAAATAAATGTCCAAAAATTAGTTGCATTTTATTTTATTTTTGTCACTTAGTAACTATTCTTTTTAGTTTTTACTTTTTATTGTTGTTCTGCTACAGTTGTCCCCCATTTTTCCCCTTACTCTTCCCTGCCCTGCCCACCCTCACCCCTCTCCCACAGTCAATCCCCACCCTGTTGATGATGTCCATGGGTCATTTATACTACCCTAGATTTCCTTAACTGGACCCTTCCCCTTCTTTCCTTCCTCTTCCCCTTCCCCCCTTCCCTCTGGTCACTGTCAGTCTTTTCCTTGTTTACATGCCTCTGGTTCTATTTTGCTAATTTGTTTTGTTCATTAGTTTCCTGTATTAGGTGAGATCATATGGTATTTACAAAAGCCAAGTGCTGGAAATAGCTTAAGTGCCCACCAGTGGATGAGTGGATAAAAAAGCTGTGGTACATTTACACAATGGAATGGCTTATTTCACTAAGCATAATACTCTATAGTTCCATCCATACTGTTGCAAAAGGTAGGAGTTCCTTCTTTCTTTTGGCTGCATAATATTCCATTATGTAAGTCCTTAAAAGCAATTGATAAATGAGGTTTTAGTTGATTTGGATATGATGTTTTCAGCAAACTGTAGAATTTTTCTTGAAAAAAAAAGGGAAGCAAAATGTAAATGGAGTTGAATGTGTAGCACACAAAAGTGTATTTCTTTTACTTTTAAGAGAAAATCTGCTCATCTGGGAAATTTATGATTATTTTTAGTATCCTTATTAAAATTTAATATCAAAATAAAGCCAATGTGCTTTATAAATGTCACAGCAAACAGCAATTACACAACCAACTATAGGAAAGCATGCCTGTTTAAATCAAGAAATTGTATTTATATTGGATATCAAGCACTTATAACTTAAGTCACTGAAATCATGAATCACTTAGTGTCTGTATATATAAAGTTTACAGGCCATACCTAGATACTTGTGGAGGCTATAATCTAATCATAAACTTTATGATTTGTCAAACTGTGGTCACTTAGCAGGAACCTGGAAATGTCAAGTGCTGTCATGTCTAGTGCTTTATTAATGAGTCATGCATAATAAGATAAAATTATCCCCCCCCCACTGGCATAGATGTGGACTGATATAGAATCAATAAATGGGATTTCTTGAGTCCTATTCCTAACCTCAACATATCCCTGTTGTGAATCTGGAAAGTAAGGAAAGAAAAAATTAAAGATGAAAAAATATAGTTAACATTATCATATTATAGACAAATATTTTGGTTCTGAGAGGCTAAATAATTGTTTTACACCAGAAGTTAGTGGCACAAACAGGAGCAGAGACCAAATTTATTGATTCCTGTTTTAAGAGTATAGCTTGTACTTTCACTTAAAACATACACTAAAAATGGTAAACTAATATTTACAAGATGTGCTGAAATGGAAGGATTATACACAAAATTATGCACGTAAAGATTTTTTGGATAAATTCCTTCAGTATTTTATTCAATTTCTACCTTTGCCAGCAATAATTTGAAAAATTTTATTAAGTTATTTTGGCATATTTACAATGTGCCAGCTTTAGAAGCTGAAAATATAATAAACCATAAGAAAATGCAGCTCTTTTCAAACTTCTGTTTTGTATTTCTTGTGAAAGTTACAATTAAATAATTTTAAAGTAATCGGTTGGAACTGTAATTAAGGGAAGAACAATATGTCATCTCAATGTGTGATAAAGGGAACTTAGTGGAGAGAGGCCAGAGAAGTCTGCTCTAAGAACTTGGAATTCAACTTGATCCTAAATGATGTGTAGAAGCTAGCTAGATAAACAAAGAGTGGGAGGGAGGGTAAAGCAAGTGTAGCACATGTTATGCCCCTCATTTTTAATTTCATTTTTTATTTTGAATATTTTTAAAAATAGCAGTAGCTATCTTTGTCTCCTACCAAATAAAAATAATCTTTTCTAAGCTTTACAATTTTTAATAAAATGAATATCAATATAATTTGATAAGTGAAGAAATTATAGAATGTTTTCATTGACATTCATTGGACAATTTTTCCATTCAACATTTTAATTATATAAATAAACCTTTAATGACAATACTTAACCAAAAATATTTCCATAATATAGATTCAGAAATCTATAATAACTAGACTAAAATTTGTGATAATATTAATGATTCAGTATATATTAGTCAAATTATATTAGGAAATATATTGACCATGCTAGCAGATTTATAGTAGAGTTTATATCTCACTGTACTTATTGTATATTTTTTATGTTCAACAATAGTAACAATTTTAAATTTTTTAATATTTAAAATTTTCATTTTTATATATTTTTTCTGGTTATGATTATTTGCCATCATGATAAATTGATATATGTTCTTGCTCTATATTAGTATCATTTTTTTGTTACTGTATTTATTTTTAGTATTTGTCAAAGATGTCTTATGTATTAATCCATTGAATGTTTGGTAAATATTTTCTTTTATTTAGTTTTAATATTTGAAAATTGTATATAAAGCATATATAGTCTTATTGAGGACTTTCCAGTATATTGATTATATATTCTTTATAGAGAGATAGTGGAAGAACAAGAACCTATACCCTGCCACAGTTGTTCATAGCTAACCTTGGTCAGCTATTTTATGTGTATTTTTGCTAATGTAATTCTATTCAATTACAAACCTATTTACACACTTGTGAGCTTTTCTTTTATACAAAAATTCTTATTATTCTATAAGAATTGATCTTCAAGATATTATGTCTTAGAAATTATTTTGTTTGGGTAAAAATTCCTCTGCTTCCTTCTTGTACTTGTTTATGTACTATTTCTTAATAAGAACTTAACAATAAAAGTAGTAACGTACTGTTGTTTAACCACAAGCTCAGTGAGAAAACTTTTTAAGCCCTAATTTTTATCCTCACATTTACATAAGAGGTTGAACTAGTCCACCTTGCTGGTTTTAAGCTACCAACAGTTTAACAACAGCTCAAAAAACTTCTCAAAATCTAACAACTGGCTCTTTTGCCAGTTGCACAAAGCTGGTCTTTTGCAGGCCAGCTTTCTAGGTAGAGTTGACTTCTTGCAGACTATTGATATTATCTACACCTGAGTACTTAAAGGAAATAAAACCATTAAAAGGCTGAGGTGGCAATAAAGGCTAGAAGCCACTTGTTTGCCCTGTCACCTAGCTACAATCCCAAGGCTTAGACCATGGCACCTGATCATGTGAGGGAAACAACTACCAATCATGAATGTGAAATAGTAGAACAGAGCTGAAAGTCAGGTTTTTTGGTATGTCATAATCCCATAACAGGCAGCCTCTGATTCAGCCAAGGATGATCAGGTACTTCTAGTTTTACAGGTTACCAAAATATTGCATTTCTCTCTAGGGATCTGACATCTGGTCTTGAACCTGTCCCAAGATTCTGGGTGCATTTTCTCCCAAAACACTATTCTAGTATGGGACCACTCTTTTTAATTAATCATCTATTAGTGAATATTAGATTGTTTCCAGTTTTTCATATCAAAAACAATATCACATAGATGTAATGTCACATGCAAATATGTAACTATTAGAAGGATAGAAAATTATCCTTTTATACTTTTGTACTTTAGTTGGACTTCTAACCACACCTAATAAGCATTTTCCAGCTCCCCTGCCTCCCAACTTGTTCCACAATGATCTCACTAGATTTTGTTTTATTTTAGCTTTATCTCTTTCTTTATCTGCTTCTATAACCTAGACCTGGTGTATTCCTAAGGCCTAATTTTATTTTTGGTCAAAATTCTCTTCTTAAAAAGTAACTTTCTTATTTGGGAATGAGTACAACCTTCTTTAATTAAACTTTGGATCTCACAAGCAAACATGGATAAAGGGGAAAGAAGTTGTGGTCTGCAGTTATAATATTTTTGTGTCTTTCATAACATGGAAGTGATGTTATTGATTCTGAAATGAATCTTAATACTCTAAGAAATAATGGCAGTACATTATCGTATAGTCATTTATTAACATTTTGTTAAATTTTTTCAAGAAAATGAATATCTTCTGTTGATTGGATATTAGTAGGCAGTGACCTTGATTAAACAAATATTGGGACATATTCTCTGCATTTGAGCAGTTCTCAGTATGTTAAAAGAGAAGAATATTAAACAAAGTAGGACAAAAATATGTTAATAAATATAATGACACAATTGTTCACTGTTGCCTAAATTATATTACATTTTAGAATGTTAAAACTAACCCTGGAGTTTGTTTTGTACTGAAGAAAAAATTAAACAATAAGTACTTACTATGTAAGACTATTTTCATTAAATCCTTACCTAAAATGGATTCTATATCCAACTTGCAGGTGAGAAAATGTATTCAGTGTCCCACTCATTAATTAATCCATTCATTTATCTTTTAGCAAATAATTACAGCCAGCTCTCACACTCCACACATTAAGGAAAATCAGAAGTAAAAGTCATTGTCCCTGATTCCATGGAGCTTAGTCTGGTGGTAGTAAAATATCCAGTAAAATAATTTTAAAAAATGAAGAAAATGTGTTACATGTTTAGGAGGTAGGTTACATGCTGTTGTCAACAGATGTAATACTAGGATTTGGTCTTCTCATTCACTCAAGAACTATTTTAGAGGTTAGTTAACTGCCAGGCATTGTTCTAGCTGCTAGAAATATCACACAAACAAATCAGACACAGTTCTTACCCTCATGGAAATTACCAACCAGCAGATGTTCTGAAAGGATAGGAAATCTGTTTGTGGTTGTATTTTTATTAAGTAGGAAAGCCAAAATTCACATTTAGCTCAACCTGATGCCAAAGTTCATCATCCACTGTATCATTCCAGCTTCACTAATTTTATCTATGTGTAGTTTAGTGAACATTTGTCTCTTTTTTGTTTGTTTATCTGCCCCACAAATGAGCATCCTCATCATGTTGGAAGAATTCCCGCACACTACATGAGTCTTATTGGTAGCCAAAGGCTGCCTGTCACTGTAGACAGTGAAAAGTCAGGTATATTTTCTGAGTCACTCATGCAGAAATTGGATGAGCACCAATCTAGTATGCTTACCCTGCATTTTAATTAGATTTAGGTACCTCCAAAAAGGAGGGAACATCTATCAAACAAGTGACAAAGAAAAGACATGATGTTCAGGGCCCACAGCCATGGAAATGCAAACTGTGGCTTCAATATTTACTAGTGGGAACAGTGATAGTCTAAGTATACTGTGATTTTGACTCCATTTCTTCCTTTTTTTTAAACTATTTTCTGAATCAGGTTCTCCCACTTTCCTGGTGGTTGATTAAATCTACGTATATATTTTCCAGTTGTTTACACCTAAACATGCTAATTCAGTTTGCATTATTTTATCACAAGCACTAAACTTGCCTGAGCAATAGTGGATTGGATGATAATGGAATGAAATGATTGTGTGCATATGCAGAATTCTATAAACTTCCTCCTTTATCTTCTATACTATAGGGAAAATAAATTAACAAGAATTAGATATTGATCATGTTTTCACAACCATTGACTAGTGTGATGGCAAAGACAATTCACTTAAGTTATTAAAACTTATCAATTGAATCAGCTAAAAGAGATATCTATAAACATCCAGGCTCTAATTAATAGCATCTTCAAACCCACTGAAAACAGAAAGAAAATTAAGATATTTTATTATTGTTTTAGTCTACTCCTAATAGTTGTCAATCCTTTATCCTTAGATTTCTTTTTTAGATTTTTATGTGAAAACAAAAACAATTAAGCACTACTATGTAAGAATATTTTCAGATATTTTCATTAAATCCTCACCTGAAATTGATGCTATATCCAACTTGCAGATGAGAAAATGTATTCAGTGTCCCACTCATTCATTCATTCATTCTTTCATTCACTCATTCTAAAAATATAAACTGAAAAATTCTATCAAAACCTTAACCTCATGATCACCAAATAACCAAGTATTTGTAATTTGTAATTTTTCCACTTTTTATCTGGTTACTCTGATATCATGTATACAAACACTAAAGAAAAAGTTTATCAAGAGATTTGTTAATTCCCAGAGTTATGGTTTTAACAAAAGAGGTTCCCTTCCCGCCACTCTGTTATGGTGACAGGTTTGTTTGTCAATGCATGTTTTCTTTGTAATTCATTAACAATTTCTATGTCTTAGTTTTTACTAGCATTAATATACACAGACTTTTTCTTGGAGTTTATAAGAGCATTATGTTTGCTCGAAGTTTGTTAAATGGATGAACTTCTAGATGAATAGAAGTTTCCTGTAATATTTATGTGAGAGAAATTATGCATCTGTTGATTCGGTGTCTTTAATTATAGGAATACATTAGCACTTCTAAAAAGGAAAATTCTTAGGCTGTCCACATTTTTTCATTCTGCCAAAATTTCAAAATTTTCAAGGTTATTAGAGAGTTTGGCCACTGAGTATGTAGCTATATCAATTAAAATTAATACATGATAAGCATTACATATTAATTACTATATATTTCATAATACCTGAAAGTTTGAAGATTGGCAAGTGAATAAGCATTTGTAAAAATTCAAAACAAATGGTTATCTTTATTATTATGAACTGATGCCTTTAATAAGTATTCAAATTTAATTAAGAATCAGTAAAGCATTTTATATCTATATTAAATAAAATGAAAACAAAGTGTAAAAAAATAAAAAGATAGACCAAAGTTCCTAAGCAAAGGATATATTTAAATATCTATATAAAAGCAGGTGACAAAATTCTGTAAGATGAAATATCAAATAGATGCTATATATCAATTCACATTTTTGCCCTATTTATTTTGATATTGTCATCGCTGTATTTTTAATTAGTTCAATGTCAGATTTTGTTTTTTTTTAATTATTTTCTTCAGAAATACAGTTTTTAAGACTTAGTTTAATTTTAGCTATATTATTTATGTATTCTTTAATTCTAGTTAGTATAATAACTAGATTGTTAATCCTGAGTGCTTTCTGTGTTACAGTTAATGTATTATATGAAAAAGGTATTTACAGTAAATTTGTTTTAATGTTACACAAAAGAAAATGAAATCACTATAGTCCAAATAAGAAGGTGGGATAAAAGAATTTCAGATAATTTGAAGAGGATGTCAATATAGATCACTAGTGTTTTCACTGATGACCTTTATTTAATCATTTCCCTCATGTTTTTCTTGTAAGGGCTGCAAGTGAATGAAAAGTCTTTTGTTTTCATATGTCATTGGGAGAGGTTTAGGTTCATTCTTTTCCAGAATGAGAGGATCTAGTGACACTCTGCAATCTCACCAATTCTTGCCTTGCCTTCCTTTTCTATTACAGACACTAATATTGATGTAATTTTATATTTACCTGTGTTGTTATAGATTGCAAATACTTACACATATTTTTTCACTTTATATTTTCTATTCATCTAACAAAGTATCAGTTTTTACCTTCATTTTATAGATAAGGACACTAAGGACCACAGAATAAAGTAATGCTACAGTTTGTTACATGGGTCTACAGTTGGAAAGAGCTAGTTTTGCAATCTCTAACTATAAGTTGAGTCACCTTTCTAGTTCTCCACCACATCACACTATCAGTTATTTTATTTATAATAAATATTTATTGAGCAAAAGTCATATCTTTTAAGCCCACGATGAAACTCTTTGTCATTTTTATGATGGCATAAGCCATCAGGTAATATAAATTTATGTTTGATAGTAAAGTATCAAAAATGTTGCGTTCTAGTTATTTGGAGTTTAGTAATTGCATGATAGACATATTTTTGGAAGAAGGCAGTGTTGGGAAATGTGGTATTTAGAACCTCCTACAACAACATCAAAATTACAACTAAAGTACAAAGCAACCATCATTCAGAACCACCTGAAATCTAGATAACTATGTTTGTCCCACACCCATGTGTGGTAGTTAAAAATTGGGAGGAATATCTTGGCTGCAGAGGTTCCCTCTGAGGAGCCAGGGGTCACAGTTCAACACCAGAACCACCAGCCCAGGGTTCTAGTGCTATAAATAGAAGTCCCCATAACTTTTGGCTGTAAAAACCAGAAGGGATTGTGGCTGAGTGAGGTGGAGGGCTACTAGAGTCCCATGAGGTTTCTTTTAGGGGGCTCACACACACACTTACTTGAACTCACTCCCTCTGAACTCTAGTGCTGAGGCAGAAGCTCAAAAGACACCAGGAAGGAACTGAATTTTTTCAGAGATGGCTGGAAGGATAGCTTTCTCCCAGACAAAAGTGCTGGCAGAGGCTATTATTTCTTTTTAGAGCCCATCCCTACCCACAGAGTGAGGAGATGGGTGCCATATCTGAGTCTCCATCAATCTGGCTAATGCTGTTAACCTTGCCCTGATGATTCCATGAAAACCCATCCACCCAAGTTTTTTCCATTGGCTGTTCCATCCAAAAGCCTGTTCTGGTTCATGCTTAGGACTTTTCAAAAACTTCTCAAGCAAGGAACATATGGCCTCTGCATACCTTCTACCATTTGTTAAGTGGCCTGAAGACCAGCACTAGGGGCACTTCATCTTGGTTAACAGCTTGGCCTCTCTGGGAACCTACAATCTAAGCACAAATAGCAGCCTCCTGTATATTGCTTTTTAACTCATACCAGGTTGCCCCAGGCAGGGCAAAGGTGTCAGCTGACCTTGAACTGCACTTTCAGGTGGACCAGAGCCAGTGCACCAGGTGGACAGCTTCAGACCATGCCAAATTAGCATCCAATGATCTTCAAAATGTACACACACAACTGGATGGACTTGGCGGGTACCAGAGCCCTACCAGAGTGATTTCTGTTCCATGGATTGGCCCCTACACAGCAGATTCTCCACAGTGGCCATAGCCAGTCCTCAAAGTCTATCAGCCTGGATGTAAATAAATCCCATTGACCTTACAAGAATAATCAAGACTCAACTACAACAAGAGGGTGCACACAGCCCACTAAGTGGGCACACCTGGAGTACCCATCTAGGGCCTATGCTACTGGGTCCTACAGGACACCTACTATAAGACCCCACTCTATCAAGCTCAGAACACATAGTAGCTCTAACTGATACATAGAGACAAACACAGGGAGGCAGCGAAAATGAAGAGATGAAGAAACATGTTCTAACTGAAAGAACAGAATAAAACTCAATAAAATAAAATTAGATAAAATGGAGATAAGCAATCAACTAGATGCAGAGTTCAAAACACTGGTTATAAGGATGCTCAATGAACTTAGGGAAAGAATAAATAAACTTAGTTAGAACTTCAATAAAGGAATAGGAAACATAAACATAGAGATAGAAAACATAAAAATAACAAGTAAGAAATAAATGAAAAATATATTACAGGGCATCAACAGAAAGTAGAGGAAGCAGAGAATCAAACCAGCAATTTGGAAGATAAGCAAGTAAAAAACAATCAGAACAGCAAAAAGAAAAAAATTACAAATGATGGTAGTTCAAGGTGTCTCTAGGACAATCAAGCTTATCAACATTTGCATCATAGGGGTACCAGTCCCAAACAAGATGAACCCAAGGAGGCCTACACCAAGACACATTATAATTAAAATGCCAAAGGTTAAAGACAAAGGGAGAATCTTAAAAGCAGCAAGAGAAAAGGAATTGGTTACCTGTAGAATAACTCCTATAAGAGTATCAGCTGATTTCTCAAAAAACTTTGAAGGCAAGAAGAGAGTGGCAAGAAAAATTCAAAGTGATGAAAAGCAAGGACATACAACCAAGATTATTCTACCCAGCAAAGCGATTATTTACTATTAATGACAGATAAAGATCTTTCTATTCAAGAGAAAGCTAACAAAATTCCTCACCACCAACCCAATATTATAAGTAATGTTAAAATAACTTTTTAAAAGAAGAATAAAGATAAAATATGACTAATAAAATAGCAATATAAATACATATCTATAAACAATTATATAATTTAAAGGCAACTAGATTAAATAATCCAATCAAAAGACACATAGTGCTTTAATGCATAAGAAAAAAAAGGCTCTCTGTGGGAAACTCATTTTAGATCAAAAGACACACAGACTGAAATTAAAGGGCTGTAAAAGATATTTCATGGAAATGGAAACAGAAGGAAAAAGTTGTATAGTAATATTTATATCAGATAAAATATACCTTAAAACAAAGGCTTAACAAGGGACAAAAAAAATAACCAAAATTTTACTTCTGGGTATTTATCCAAAGAAACCCAAAATACTAAGTCAAAAAGACATATACACCCATATGTTCATTGCAGAATTATTTACACCTAACCGTTCATCGACAGATGAATGGATAAAGAAGAAGTGGGGAATATACACAATAGAATGACTCAGATACAAAAGAGAATGAAATCTTGCTATATGAAACAACATGGGTAGACCTAGAGAGTGTTATGTTAAATGAAGTAATGCAGACAAAGAAAGACAAATGCCAGATGATTTCACTTTTATGTGGCATCTAATAAAATAAACAAGCAGAACAGAAAACCATTCATAGAGAACATTTTGACAGTTGCAAGATGGGAGGGGGCTTGGGGTGATGGGTGAAAAAGGTGAAGAGATTTAGAAATACAAGTTGTTTTTACAGAATAGTCATGAGGATATAATGTACAGTATATATATAGCAATATAGTCAATAATATTATAATAACTATATATGGTTTCACTGGGTACTAGATGTAACTTTGTAAGTTATATAAATGTCTAAATGGTGTTGTACACTTTAAACTATTATAATATTGTAGGTCAATTGTAATTAAAAAATAAAATAAAGTATTAGTGTTAGTCATTTTGATAAGCATGAGGTGATATTTCATTGTGACTTAAATTTTCATCTCTCTGATGGCTAATGATGTTGAGCATTTTTTCATATGCCTATGGGCCACCTGTATGTCCTCCTTGGAAAGGTGTCTATTCAGGTCCTTTGCCTATTTTTTAAATTGGATTGCTTATCTTCCTGTTCTTGAGTTTCATGAGCTTTTTATATATTTTGGAGATTAAACCCTGTCCAATGTATCATTGGCAAATATGTTCTTCCATATAGTCAATACCCTTTTCATTTTACTGATGGTTTCTTTGGCTATGCAGAGCTTTTTAATCTGATGTTCTTCTATTTGTTTAATTTCTCTTTGTTTCCTTTGATCTAGGAGATATATTGGCAAAAATATTTCTACACCAGATAGTTGAAATTTTACTGCCTTTGTTTTTCTTGAGATTTTTTGATAGTATCATGACTTATATTTGTCTTTCATCCATTTTTGAGTGTATTTTAGTGTATGGAGTAAGTTGATGGTCTAGCTTCTCTTTTCCATTTTTTGGCAAGTACTAGTTCAGTTCTCCTGACACCATTTATTGAAGTGACAGTATTTATTCCATGGTATGCTCTTTCCTCCTTTGTCAAATATTACTTCACCATAAAAACACTGAATTATTTATGGACTCTCTATTTTATTCCATTGATCTATGTCCCTTTTCTTTTGCCATTATCAAAATGTTTTGATTACAGTGGCCTTATAGTATAGTTTGATATTAGGTATTGTGCTTCTTCCAACTCTGCTCATTTTTCTCAAGATTGCTGAGGCTGCTTGGGGTATTTTTTGATTCCATATATAATGTTTTAGAATATTTGTTCTCCGTTGTCGTTGGCAGCCGTCCGTCTCGAGAGATGATGGTGTAGCTTCTTAAGAGTCTATCTGCACCGCCGAGAATGGCTGTGCAGTCCGACTCGGGAGTGACATGGTATCTGTCTCCTCCCGTGTTGAATCGACATCTTGTGATGACGCTGAAGCTACAGAGCCTGGGCAGGGTAATATGGAGGGTCTGCTGTTGCCCATGCAGCAGACCCCCCCCTCTCTTCGCAGCTGAAGGGTCCAAGGGAAAGACGGAGTCAATACAGCTTGGCTTCAGGTGCGCCGCAGGAGTTGCCGGTGTTGACTACAATGTCAAACCGCCTTAGGGACTCCGGCTCCGGATTTTCTGTCAGGGTTTACTCCCTTAGCCTTTCCCCTGAAGAGGTATGCCGCAAGGCAGCGGAGGTTTTTTGGAGTCAGAGTTTTCCTTCTCTGATGTACCCTGACTGGAAGATCGAACCAGCGTCACTTAGCTCGCAGGCCGACGCTCAATCCACTGAGCTAAACCAGCCAGGGAATATTTGTTCTAGATCTATGAAATATGCCATGGGTATTTTAATAGGATCATTAATGAATCAACAAACAACAAGTTCTAGCAAGGATGAAGAGAAAAGGGAAATCTAGTGTGCTGTTGGTGGGAATGCAGACTGGTGCAATCACTCTGGAAAACAGCATGGAGTTTCCACAAAAAATGAAACTGCCTTTTGACGCAGTGATTCTACTGCTGGGAATATATCCAAAGAATCCTGAGACACCAAACCAAAAAACTATATGCACCCCTATGTTCCTGGCAGTGTTATTTACAAGTATCAAGATTTTGAAATAGCCTAAGTGCTCATCAATAAATGAGTGGATCAAAAAGCTGTGGTACAGTTACACAATGGAATACTATGCAGCAGTAAAAAAGAACAAAGTCTTACTTTTTGCGACAGCATGGGTGGAATTGGAGACTATTGTGGAAAGTGAAAGAAGCCAGTAATTGAAAGAAAAATATCATCTGATCTCATAACTAGAATCTAATGAACAACAACAAAAACCTGGCAAAATAGAACAAGAGGCACAGAAATATGGAACAGAGTGACAGCTATAAGAGGGGAGGAAGGTGGCGAGGACTGGTTGAAAGGTCAAGGGATGAGACAAAGAACATATATGCATGATCCATGAACATGAACAATGGCATGGGGATTGACTATGAGAATTGGAGGTAAACTGAGGGGAGAGGGGCAAAGAGAAAAAATTGGGACAACTGTAATAACATAAACAAAAGTGTTTAACTTTCAAAAAAATAAAAATAAAGGTAAAAAATATCTTAAAAATTAAGTAGCCATATTACCCAAAAGAAGAACCAAAAACTTGGGGTGGGGGTTGGGGGGACAGGATATTCTTTGAAACATACATATACACACAAGAAGCTTCAAACAAGTTTGGTGAGTGCATTTATTAAAAGTACAATTTTTTTAAGAAATATTTTTGTATAATAAGCCAAGAATCCAATTCACTTCTATGTTAGATAATTAAATGTCTGAGGTGCGTTAGCCTGAATGAATGGCAAACAGACTCTTCGGTATTATTTTCTTACAGCTTTCCTCTGTGTTATATATGGAGGACAATTTCAGCCTTTTTCAATCATCTTAGGAGAAAATATGGGAATGTGGAATTACAATGCTATTCAGTTGACCTGCATTTTACACAACTTGGCCTGATAAGGATCTTGATCTGATAAGTTGATGTGTCATATTTTATAGCCTTCCTTTTAGAGATGAAAAATTCAATATAAGGGACTGAAGGGACTAACCCAAGTACACAAAGATCCTAAGCAATGAATTTAAGGCTACAACTCAGTTTTCTTGAAAACCAGTTCTGTGTTTTTTCTACTCTACTATCCTACTCTGCCCCAACTATGCCAGTATTTAGGAGCTGTCACAATGCTCCAGAAAGATTACATTTGGTAATAGTAAAGTGGGATGAACAGTGTTTTAAAATTTCTGATCAATTGAGTGTACATTTTCTGTACACTTTCAGAAGGCTTCCCTCAATTCTTTACCAGGCATTGTCTAATTAAGCAATCAAAATTCTTTACAATAAAAACTCAAATCCTAATTTCAAGGTAATATGCAGAAAATGCTTTATGAAAGATACATGTTCAGAAGAATAAAAGAACATTTGTATTTCACGGCACTGAGTGTTGCATTGTACCACTACTGGATTTAACCATTGCCTTGAATTAAATCAATCATTGCATATTACTAATAGTACAGTAAAAAGTGTCATCATCACAGTCATTGCAATTTAAAACAGGAACTGGAACATAGCAAAAATATGCAAGCAGGGGGGAAATGCTGACACTTGCTGTATCTGCACTCAAAAATAGTTTGTTCATGAGTGAATTGCTTGCATGAGTTGACAGAAAAGAACTCAAGAGTCACTTTTCATGAGGCAGATGTGGGAGACAGAAAAATCTTGTACGCATATAGGAAGAAAGATGCATAAGAACAAAATGGTAAGCTATGAAGGGGATCTCAAATTATTACACAATGTGCTAATGAGAACAAATAGATACTGTGTGGCAAAATAATTTTCAAAGACAACATCTTCAAATTAAATTTGGATGTCAAAAAGAAGGATTATTGTTGAATTGCATGTTATAGAAATGTCAGTTGTATGTTCGGTCATAGGCAAAATATTGTTTAAAACAAGACAGTATTTGATAAATCTAAAAGATAAACCAATATTGCACATAGGATGGTCAACCAAGCACTTTGTAATCATGGACAACCTTTGACTTTATTAGTTCTCTTTTATATAAAATATATACATATGCATGAACATATCTCAATATTTTTACATATGTATTGAAGAAACATGCTATGAAGCAGTATTGGGAATCTGAATTTTGAGAAGAAATTGTAATCTAAGAAAAGATAACATAAAGCCAAGGAAATCAGTATATTCATCACTAAAAAATATCATAATTGAGTTCAGTTATAGGAATTAAAATTTCATTTATGGCCATTTCATATGTCATATTTCAATGTCACTTCACTACTTTATTAGCTGTGTTTATGCTTTTTAGCTGGACTGTATTTGCCCTCCATAATTTTACTACAATCTTCTTATTTAATTTTTTATCAATTTTCACTTTATACTCCCTGTTTTCTGTTTATAGTGAGACTTTTTTTCCCCCCAAGTCTTTATTTATGCTCTTTGCACTGCTTAATGCCTTGTTTATACTCTGGATCCCTGCACTTTATTCTTCCTTGAAGCCCCACTCAATAAAGCCCCTTCCTTAAAGTATTTTCTACTTCCAAATAAGCATGGGTCCTCCATTTAATCCTCATTACAGACATCTGCAAGAGGTTGCAGCTAACAAATCTTTTGTGAGTACAGTAATTTCTCTTTATTTCCTGTGTCTTACTGTGAACCAGAATAGGCATGACTCTAGGTATTGGTGACTACAGAGGCAGTTATGTTATAAGGCTGAGAACAATGAAATTGATAGTACTTTCTTCATGTTTACATAGTAATTTTTGAGAGCAAGTAGCTTTGAACTAAAGATTGAAAAAGGCAGCAGTTCATTTCAGAAAAATACAGTTAACAATCCATTTTTATTAGCAATCTATTTATTATTTTAATGATGACTAAATCACTGGCTCTTTTCTGTAAAATGTTAAGGCTCTAATGGTTACCATGGGTTGTCATGTCAAAGAGATTTGTCAGATTACAATGTCTCCCAAGCCTGATGTTCCACAGAACATATTGTTTATCTCTCACAAACTATCAATTCTAATTGTTTTTACTCTTTTGAATTCCAGAGGTTATAAATAAATCTTAAAATGTAACTTGATTAAAGTTACAGGAGATATTTGGATATTTTATTGGTTTGAGATGCTAGAACACTATTTGTTAAGTATATTAATGTCGATGAGCACTCATTTCCCCCCTTACTTCATTACATATTTGGGAAGATCAAGGAAGGACTACTTTACCTGGAGAATTTCTATTTAAAATTATTTACTTTTTTATGCTTTTATTGAGAAAATTATGTATTTTAAAATAAAACTCTGACATTACTTTTATGTAATTTATAATTTTGCTAAGAAATACAAAACTTTCAAAGTCTTGTGTTAATATTTGCCTCTAAACAGTTTACTTTATCTTCTATTTACTGGAAACTTTTAAATCTATAACAAGTAAAAGGCATTATTGCAGCTATTATTGCTTTTTCAACAAGATTTAATGAGCACTTAACTTATATGTTTCAAAATTGCTAGCCCCTGAGAAACAAAGGAAAGTAATATGAGCTGCTACCCTCTAGAATCTCACAGTCTAGTGGGGGTGGTGGTGGTGGAGATAATAATATCTAACATCTAAAAAGTGATTTATTGATTATGTAGCTACCTATTTCTTTTATGTATTTATTTATGTATTGTTTTTCTAGTACAGTTGTCCCACGTTTTCCCTCATTACTACCCCCCACTCAGCCCACCCCTTCTCCCACAGTCAATCCCCAACCCGTTGTTCATGTCCATGTCCATGGGTCATTTATACTAGTTCCTTTACTAGACCCTTCACCTATTTAGCCTCTTCTCTCTCAACGACACCTCCCCTCCCCCCAGTAATTGTTACTCTGCTCCTTGTTACATGCTTCTGGTTCAATTATGCTAATTTGTTTGAGTTGTTCATTAGTTTCCTGTATTAGATGATATCATACGGTATTTGTTTTTCATTGCCTAGCTTATTTTGCTAAGCATAATTCTCTCTAGTTCCAGCCATGTTGTTGCAAATGGTAGGAATTCCTTCTTTCTTTCTGCTGCATAGTACTCCATAGTGGAAATGTACCACAGTTTTTTAATCCACTCATCTACAGATGGGCACTTGGGCAATTTCCAGCACTTGGCTATTATAAATAGCATTGCTATGAACATAGGGGTTCACAGGTTGTTTTGAATTGCTGTTTCAAGATTCTTCAGGTATAATCCTAGCAATGGAATTGCTGGACCAAAAGGGAGTTCCATTTTTAGTTTTTTGATGAAACGCCATGCTGTTTTCCATAGTGGCTGCACCAGTCTGCATTCCCACCAATAGTGCACTAGGACTCCCTTTTCTCTGCATCCTCAACAGCACTTGTTGTTTGTTGATTTCTTGATGATCTCCATTCTGACTGGTGTAAAGTTGTATCTCATTGTGGTTTTTATTTGCATTTCTCTGATGGCTAGTGATGTTGAGCATTTTTTTCATATGCCTATGGACCCTCTGTATGTCCTCTCTGGAGAGGGGTTTGTTCAGGTCCTTTGCCCATTTTTTAATTGGGTTGTCTGTTTTTTTGGTGTTGAGACATGTATTTTGGAGATGAACCCCTTGTCTGAGGTATCATTGGCAAATATATATTCCCATATGGTTGATTCCCTTTTCATCTTGCTGATGTTTTCTTTTGCTGAGCAGAAACTCTTTAGTTTGATGTAGTCGAATTTGTTTATTCCTTCCTTTATTTCCCTTGCCTGAGGAGATATAATGACAAAAATATTGCTACATGGGATAATTGAAATTTTCCTGCCTATGTTTTCCTCTAGGACTTTTATGGTGTCGTGGATTAAATTTAAGTCTATGATCCATCTTGAGTTTATTCTGATCTGTGGTGTAAGTTGGTGGTCTAGTTTCATTTTTTTGCACATCCCTGTCCAGTTCTCGAAGCACCATTTGTTGAAGAGCCTCTTTTTATTCCATCTGATGTTCCTTCCCTCTTTGTCAAATATTAATTAAACATGTAGACCTGGGTTTCTTTCTGGGCTCTCTATTCTGTTGTATTGATCAATATGTCTGTTCTTTTTTTTTTTTTTTTTTGGTTATTCAATTACAGTTGTCCCATTTTTCCCCCAATGCTCCCCCCTCCCAGCCCATCCCTTCTCCCACAATTATATCCCTCCCCGTTGTCCATGTCCATGAGTCATTCATATACGTTCCTTGACTAGACCCTTCCCTTACTTATCCCCCTTCTCTCCCTCCCTCCTCCCCCCTACTGACTACTATTCTAGTCTTTGCCTATTTAGTTCGTTTGTTTGTGTTGCTCTTTAGTTTCCTGTATTGGGTGATATAATATGGTATTTTTCTTTCTTTGCCTGGCTTATTTCACTAAGCATAATTCTCTCTAGTTCCATCCATGTTGTCGCAAATGGCAGGAGTTCCTTCTTTCTTTCTGCTACATAGTATTCCACTGTGTAGATGTACCACAGTTTTTTGATCCGCTCATCTACAGATGGGCACTTAGGCTGTTTCCAGCACTTAGCTATTGTAAACAGTGCTGCTATGAACATAGGGGTGCATAAGTTTTTTTGAATTAGGGTTTCAGGATTTTTCGTGTATAATCCTAGCAGTGGAATCACTGGTTCAAATGGCAGTTCCATTTTTAGTTTCTTGAGGTAATTCCATACTGTTTTCCATAGTGGCTGCACCCATCTGCATTCCCACCAACAGTGCAGTAGGGTTTCTGTTCCTCCACATCCTCGCCAGCACTTGTTATTTGTTGATTTGTTGATGATGGCCATTCTGACAGGTGTAAGGTGGTATCTCATTGTGGTTTTTACTTGCATCTCTCTGATGGCCAATGATGTTGAGCATTTTTTCATGTGCCTATGGACTTTCTGTCCTCTTTGGAGAAGTGTTTGTTCAGGTTCTTTGCCCATTTTTTAATTGGGTTGTTTGTTTTCTTGATGTTGAGTTGTATAAGCTCTTTATATATTTTGGAGATCAGTCCCCTGTCTGTGATATCATTGGCAAATATGTTTTCCCATATGGTTGGTTTCCTTTTCATCTTGCTGATGTTTTCTTTTGACGAGCAGAAACTTTTTAGTTTGATGTAGTCCCATTTGTTTATTTTTTCCTTTATTTCTCTTGCCTTGGGAGATGTATCCATGAAGATATTGTTACGTGTGATATCTGAAATTTTCCTGCCTATGTTTTCCTCTAGGACTTTTATGGTATCACGGCTTACATTTAAGTCTTTAATCCATCTTGAGTTTATTCTCGTGTGTGGTGTAAGTTGGTGGTTTAGTTTCATTTTTTTGCACGTCCCTGTCCAGTTCTCCCAGCACCATTTGTTAAAGAGGCTCTTCTCACTCTATTTTATGTTCCTTCCTCCTTTATCAAAGATTAGTTGACCATAGAGGCCTGGGTTTATTTCTGGGCTTTCAATTCTGTTCCACTGATCTATATGTCTGTTCTTATGCCAGTACCAGACTGTTTTGATCACAGTGGCTTTGTAGTATTGTTTGATGTCTGGTATCGTGATTCCTCCTGCTGTGTTCTTCTGTTTCAAGATTGCTTTTGCTATTCGGGGTCTTTTTTGGTTCCATATGAATTTTTGGAGGATTTGTTCTAGGTCAGTGAAATATGTCATTGGTATTTTAATAGGGATTGCATTGAATTTGTAAATTGCTTTGGGTAGTATGGCCATTTTGATGATGTTGATTCTTCCCATCCAAGAACATGGTATTTGCCTCCATTTATTTGTATCTTCCTTAATTTCTTTCTTCAATGTTGCATAATTTTCAGTGTACAGGTCTTTTATCTCTTTGGTTAAGTTTATTCCTAGGTACTTTATTTTTCTTGTTGCTATAGTAAATGGTATTTTCTTTTTTGCTTCTGTCTCTGATATTTTATTGTTGGTGTACAGAAATGCCTTAGATTTCTGTATATTTATTTTGTACCCTGCTATTTTGCCAAATTCACTTATTATATCGAGTAGTCTTTTAGTGGAGTTTATAGGGTTTTCTAGGTATACTATCATGTCGTCTGCAAATAGTGATAGTTTTACTTCTTCTTTCCCAATTTGGATGCCTTTTATTTCTTTGTCTTGTGTGATTGCTGTGGCTAGGACTTCCAACACTATGTTGAATAGAAGTGGGGAGAGTGGACAGCCTTGTCTAGTTCCTGATTTCAGGGGGAATGCTTTCAGTTTTTGTCCATTGAGTATGATGTTGGCTTCAGGCTTCTCATATATAGCCTTAATGATGTTAAGGTATGCTCCCTCTATTCCCATTTTGCTGAGTGTTTTCAACATAAATGGGTGTTGTACTTTATCAAGTGCTTTTTCTGCATCTATAGATATAATCATGTGATTTTTGTTTTTCATTTTGTTTATGTGATGTATTACATTTCTTGATTTGCAAATATTAAACCATTCTTTCATCCCTGAAATGAATCCTATTTGATTGTGGTATATGATCTTTTTAATGTGTTGCTGGATCCGGTTTGCCAGTATTTTGTTGAGGATTTTAGCATCTATGTTCATCAGTGATATTAGCTTGTAGTTTTCTTTCTTAGTTGTGTCTTGACCTGGTTTTGGAATCAGGCTGATACTTTCTTCATAGAATGAGTTTGGCAGTCTTCCCTCTGCTTGGATTTTTTGAAATAGTTTAAGGATAGGAGTTAATTCTTCCCTAAATGTTTTGTAAAATTCACCTGTGAAGCCATCTGGCCCACGGCTTTTGTGTATGGGAGTTTTTGATACTGCTTCCACTTCATTCGTTTTTTATCAATCTATTCGGGCTTTCTGCTTCTTCTTAATATAGTTTTGGAAGAGTATATGTCTCTAGAAATTTGTCCATTTTATCTAGGTTGTCAAATTTCTTGCTGTACAGTTATTTGTAGTAATTTCTTACAATCCTTTGTATTTCTGTGGTATTGGTTGTGATTTCTCCTCTTTTGTTTCTGATTTTAATTATTTGGGTCCTCTCTTATTTTCTTGATGAGCTTGGCTAGAGGCTTTTCAATTTTGTTTATTATTTCAAAGAACCAACTTCTTGTTTTAGTGATCTTTTGAATTGTCCTTTAATTTCCCTGTCATTTAATTCTGCTCTGATCTTGGTGATTTCCTTCCTTCTACTCGCTCTGGGCTTTGTTTATTGTTGTTCTGCTAGTTTTTGTAGCTGTAGGGTTAGTTTTTTTTAAATTTGAGATTCTTCTATCTTTTTTAGGTAGGCCTGTATTGCTATGAACTTT
Source organism: Furipterus horrens (assembly GCF_987537825.1). Lineage (NCBI taxonomy): Eukaryota > Metazoa > Chordata > Mammalia > Chiroptera > Furipteridae > Furipterus > Furipterus horrens. The sequence goes on along the minus strand of NW_028327172.1, from coordinate 76,329,317 downwards.
CATATCAGGCCTGCTTTTGCTGTGTCCCATAGGTTTGGGCTGTTGTGTGTTCATTGTCATTTGTTTCCAGAAACTTTTCAATTTTTCCCTTGATGTGATTGTTAACCCATTCATTATTTAATAGCTTGGTATTCATTCTCAATAAGTTTGAATCTCTTTAAGTTTATTTTTTTTTTTTTGAGGTTGATTTCAGTTTCAAGGCATTGTGATCTGAGAAGATGCTTGATATAATTTCAATTTTCTTGAATTTGTTAAGACTTATTTTGTATTCTACCATGTGGTCTACCTTTGAAAATATTCCATGTGCACTTGAAAAGAATGTGTAATTTGCATCTTTGGGGTTTAAAGTTCTATGTATATCATCAAATTCCATTTGATTAAGAGTCTTTTTCAATTCCTCAATATCCTTTGTGCTTCTTTGCTTTGAAAATCTGTCCATTGTTGACAATGGAGTGTTAAAGTCCCCTATTATGAGTGTGTTGCTGTCAATATCCTTCCTGTAGTCTTCCAAGATTTTCCTTATATATTTGGGTGCTCCTATGTTGGGTGCTCCTATGTTGGGTGCATTTATGTTTACCAGGATGATATCCTCTTGATGGATTGTTCCCTTAAGTATTATGAAATGTCCCTCTTTGTCTCTTTTTATGGTCTTTGCTGTGAAATCCATTTTGTCTGATATAAGTACTGCTAATTCAGCTTTTTTTTTTCATGTCCATTTGCTTGAAATACTTTTTTCCATTTCTTCAGTTTCAGTCCATGTAGACCTTTTATTTTGAGGTGTGTCTCTTGTAGACAGCATATTTGTGGGTCATGTTTTCATATTCATTCTGCTACCCTATGTCTTATGATTAGAGCATTTAATTCACTTACATTTAAGGTTATTATTGACAGGTATTTATTTATTTCCCTTTGTACCTGTGTTCCTCTCCCTCTCTTTTTCTTCTTCTTCTTCTTAAAGCATTCCCTTTAACATCTCTTGCAATGTTGGTGTGGTGGAGATGTATTCTTTTAGTCTTCCTTTGTCTGGGAAACTCCTTATTTCTCCTTCCTTTTTGAAGGTGAGTCTTGCTGAGTAGACTAGTCTTGGTTGTAGACCTTTGTTTTTCATCGCTTGACATGTTTTTTTGTCATTCTCTTCTAGCTTCTAGTGTTTCTGTTGAAAAATCAGCTGATAGCCTTATCAGAGCTCCCTTGTATGTTATTTGCTGTTTTACTCTTGCTGCCTCCAAGATTCTCTCTTTGTCTTTGAATGTTGCCATTTTGATTATGACGTTCCTTGGAGTGGGCCTCCTGGGGTTCATCTTCATTGGGACCCCCTGTGCTTCCTGGCTTCCTGTACTTGTGAGACATTTTTTTCTACTCGTGTTTGGTAGTTTTTTGTCGTTAGTTTTTCAGTCAGGTTTTCTATCCCTTGCTCCTCTTCCTTTCCTTCTTGTACCCCTATGATAATGATATTGTTGCATTCCATGTTGTCCTGAAGCTCTCTTAAACCCTCTTTATTCTTTTTCAGTCTTTTTGTTGTTGTTATTGTTGCACTGTCTGGGAGTTTTTTCTATGTTGTCCTCTAGCCCACTGATCCAATCCTCTGCTTCACTTATCCTGCTTTTGATTGCTTCTACTGTGTTCTTCAGTTCAGAAATTGTATTCTTCATTTCTTCCTGGCTCTTATTGATTGTTTCAGTGTCCTTTTTTATGCTACTGTAGTTTTCAGTAAGTTTCTTGTAGCTTCCCTGGAGTTCTTTGTCGTTCCCCTGGAATTCGTTGTAGTTTTCTCTATTGAGTTCATTGAGGTTTCTCATTACCGTTGTTCTGAATTTCATGTCTGATAGTTTTCTTGCCTTTATTTAATCTATCTCTACTTCTGGAAGTTCCTCCTTTCCTTTTGATGGGGTGCTGTTTCTACTTCTCCCCATTTTATGTGACTTCTTGTTTGTTTCTCTTCTTAGATTGACCTGTTTTTATTTATTTTTTATATATTATGAGATCTGTGATTTACTCTATTTTATTTTATTTATCTGTTTTTAGAGAGAGAGGAAAGGACAAAGAGAATGAGAGAAACATCAATGTGTGGTTGCCTCTCACGTGTCCCCTACTGGGGACCTGGCGTGCAACCTAGTCATATGCCCTGACTGAGAATCAAACCAGTGACACTTGGTTTGCAGGCTGATGCTCAATCCACTGAGCCACAGGAGCTAGGGCATGACCTTCTTGTATACAGCTGTTGAGCTGCTGTCTCTGGCTGATGCCAATTGGAGGGAAGTAGTCTGCTTAAGAGATTTCTTCAGTAGTGCTGGGGATAATTCTTCACTGGCAGCTAGTCTGCTGCTCCTGTAGCTGTTTCTCCAGAGCCAGAGCCCAAATCTTTTACAAAACCCCTCTAGCTCACTTTACCCACCTTTGACCTCAGCCAGGGGTGAGTACACTCTTTTGCACAGACTGGGGGCCAGCGGGCCTCAGTCTGGCTGTTTTCATGCTGGGTTGGGCAGACCAGAGGTGCTTCTGTACACTGGCTCAGGGTGGGCTGAGGGCAGGCTGTTTGCTCACTGTGGCGGGCGGTCCAGTTGCACACCATGATGGGTAGGTCATCGGCTCTTCTGTGCACCAGCTCAGGGCCTGCCATGGGTGGGCGGGTTGCATGCTAGGGCAGCCATGCTGGCTGCGCTCCTGCACATGTGTGCCACCTAGGGCTGGGGCACTACCCAGTGCGCTCCTGCATGTGTGTTCCTCAGGAATCTTGCCCCACCCCTAGCCTTTCCTCACTGGTCCTCAAAAACAATCAAAAGAAAGAAAGAAAGGAAAATCACACACACACACACACACACACACACACACACACACACATCTAAAAAATAAAAACAAAACCCAAATAAGCAAACCAGAATAGGAACAGAATCATAGGTATAGGGATCATTTGGATGGTTATCAGCTGGTAGGGGGAAGGGAGAGAAATAGGGAAATGGGGCAGGGTTTAAGTAGCATAATCAGTTGGTACAAAATAGACAGGGGGAAGTTAAGAATAATATAGGAAAGGCTGAAGCCAAAGAATTTATATGCACGACCCATGGACATGAACTAAGGGGGGTGGGATTGCTGGGGAAGGGTGGTACTGGGCAGAGGGGAGTAAAGGGGAAAAAATTGGGATTACTGTAACAACATAATAAAATATACTTAAAAAAAGAAAACTTAGAAAATGTAGAGTCACATTAGAAGCTATAAGAAAATTAAACAATCAGAAAATGATTAAGAAAGAAAATCATAAATTTTGAATAGTAATATAAATAGAACACTGTATGAAACAACTGAATAATACTGTTTTCAAGCATGCATAAAACAGTTTTTCAAATAGACCCTATCTTGGGTCAGAAAGAAAATTCTAACATATTTAATAGGATTGAAACTCTTCAGAGAATGTTTGTGTCTTATAGTGAAGTCATACAAAAGCAAAGACAATGCAAAAAAAAAAGATTACTTGAAAAAATTCATATGTGCATAATTAAGCAATTAAGTTCTAAATAACCCATTAGTAGAAGAAGATGTCAAGTTATAAATCTATTGGATGCTGTTAAATCTGTTCTTAGTAGGAATTTCTAGGTCTAAATGTTTCTAATAGACAAAAAGAGAAGCATTTATATTAGTGACAATTTTTTTTTCATTTACTAAAGCTAGAAAAAGAACAGCAAATTAACTCTAAGTGAATCAACAGAGAAGAAACAAAATAAGAGCAGAAGTTAGTGAAATCGATAATACAGAAAATTAACAAAGACAAAAGTTGATCTTTTGAAAACACTTATGTAATAGACATAGAAACGTATGGTGGGAATTCTCCTTCAAAGGATGTTCTGTCTAACTGTATGGACTGTGGTAAGCAGAAAGCATTCAAAGCTTATCTCCTTTTGGGTGAAACATACAGTGGTATCTGCTCTGAATAATGATTTTCAAGGGGCAGCCCTTATCTGATCAGGGTAGACATATAAAATCTCTACAATTTCAACCTGATATGGGATAACTTGAGAAATTCTTGTTTAGTCCTCCCTGTCATGTTGGTCAAGACTTTGGCAGACAAACATCAAAATTTCAAACCCTAATAGAGTGTGACTATTGGTGCTGGGAGTGGTTCAAGAAAGCAAGTGAGAAAATAAATCATTTTTGAAATTATGTTTTGAAGTTGGATCATTCTCTGACAAGTATCCCAATGCTGTACGTAGGTGGAGCACAGGTAAACCTATGGTCCAGTTGTTAAACCTTTCAATATAGCGAATTAGGAGGGTTACTGGAGAAAGGTAATGCACTAGTTAATCCTATGCATTAGGTCTTTGACATGTATAGAGGAAATAGTAGCTATTAAAGATAAATTCTTGCCTGGATGTTGCCAAATCCCACTGATATTCCACAGAACAGCAATAAAGAGCTGAGAGGTATACTGGGCAATTGAAAGCCAAGTGTAAAAACCTTTCCTGCAGTGAAAAGTATAAAAAGCCAGACTGGTCGGTCCTCAGTTAGACTGGCCAGAAGTAACATCACCATGTCTGTCCAAAGGGAACCCCAAGTTCAGTTTAAACTTGTATTGGTGATGGTGTAACTGGAAAATCCACATTCATGAAATGTCATCTGACTGAAGAATTTGAGAAGTATGTAGCTACTTGGGTGCTGTGGTCCATCCCCTCATGTTCCACACCAACAGAGGTCCTGTTAATTTTGTGTGTAGAATACCACAGGCCAGGAGTTTGAAGGACTGAGAGGCAGCTATTACATCCAAGACTGGTGTGCCATTATAATGTTTGATGTAATTTCTAGAGTTACTTACAATAATGTGCCTAACTGGCATAGAGATCTGGAACGAGTTGTGAAAGCATCCCCATCATCTTGTGTGTCAATAAAGTGGATATTTGGATATTAAGGAAGAAACATTGAGGCAAAATAAATTGTCTTTCACTGAAAGAAGAATCATCAATACTATGATATGTCTGCCAAAAGTAGTTATAACATTGAAAAGCCCTTCCTCTGGCTTGCTGGAAAATTAATTGGAGACCATAACTGGGAAATTGTCACCATGCCTACTCCTACCCCACTAGAGGATGTCATGGACCAGTTTTGGCATCACAGTATGAACAGGATTTAGAGGTTGCCCAGACCACCTCTCTCCCAGATGTGAGAAAGGGAAGCTGGAGCCCAGAGTCAGAGGTCTAGTTTTATAGGCAATGGCCCTGTAATGTCAGTGCTGCAACATGTTTGCCATTTTATTATATAGCTAAGTGGAACCTGTGTTTGATCTTGGGGATGCTGAAATAAATGGATTGGCTCTGGAATGAATTTAGCATATTTAGCTGTTTGGAATACAGCTGTTTCTTTATTCCATTTCAAGCATAAGACTGCCACAGTCACATCCGAGTATTCAATGATGAAACCTTGCTTGTTACTTTTATTCTCATTCTTTTTCATTTAGAATTAGAATAAAGTTGTATTTTAAAAAGAAAGAAAGAAAAAAGAAAAAGCTGAGGACCAAGTGGAAAAAAAAAAACAGCCAGAGTCCAGATTCAAAGAGGGTTGAATGCTAACCAAGAAAGACTATTCTATTATGCCAACAAAATTTTCCCTGGTAGGAAATCTTGGGGTGTTGACCCTTTGGATGGAGACACCAGGGTGCATACCATAAAACTTTCTGTCTTATCAGAATTCTTCAGAGCCTGTAATAGTAGCACCCCCATCGAGAGCCAGCATGGCCCATTCCCCACTTCTTGTTTGGAATATAACTCTGAGGCTCTTTCCTGACAGTTATAAGGTGTGCTCCTTGAGATCTGCTCCCACATGCCATCATGGCTTTTACTTCTTTAACTAGGGTTAAGTTGTAGTTCCATAATCCAAAAGAGTTGCAAGAAATAGATTTTTTTATACCAATAGGTACTGGGAAAGTATGAGTGGGACTGTATTCTGATGGTGCCTAATCAAGGCTCAAAAACATAAAATAGAAGAAGAAATAATTTATTGATTTGGAAATTCTCTCCTGTAATGTAGTATTTATCACTGAGGAAAAGATCCCAGGAGATGAGGCAATCTTGTTGCTAATATGTTTCCTAGAAAAACCAATTGCCTGTATTGAGTGAAGTTAAAAGGCCAGAATTGCTATAGCAGAAATGGGAAAAATAAACTAAAATGCTCATAGAATTGGGCATCCAGGAATAGACATAGCATATATGGCCAGATGGTCTACCAGATGATTATGTTCCAAGGGACGATCCAGACAACATACCTTTACAAGGGTTATGAGGAGTAGTCTGTGGAGAGGGGCATCGACAACACTAAAATTTTCAGTGGTGGCATTACTCTGTAAGCCATGACTATTAGTAAGATAAACTATTATAAAGTGTGGCTTACTGACAATAATAAGAATGATAGAATTCGCCCCAAACTAGAGGACATGTGTAGACTTCGATATAGTATTTTCTATCAACTCAAAGTGGAAGTCAAAAGATCTGGCTTACGAAGAGTTTTGAACATGGCATCCCTATGAGCAAAACAGATAGGCAGTGAACAAGGTTACTACTCAGCTTGCACCAGCAAAAGAAATCATGGTTAGATGACCAGGAAACTGAGAGCAGTTTCCTCAATAAACAGTCATGATCTCTTGCACAGTTCCTCATCTTGACCTGTTTTCAGATCTAAAATCCATTGATTGAAGAGGAGACCAAGTCCTCAAGACAAAGGGCTCTCTAAGAACAGATAGTATATTCTGTAAGTCCCTCAGTTCTTCCTTTAAGGGATCTACAGCCAGTTATTTAAGCAATAGATTGAAAAAATGGTATTACTAAACATTTTAAAGATGGACACCCATATAAATTGATATGAATCCTTGGAGAACCAAAATATCATTAAGGTAACCCTGATAAGAATTGGGTCATATGGGGGCCAGGTAATGTATATATATGGTCTTGGCAAAGTTCTAGCTTATATTGGATCACTTAGTTCTGTAAATTAATGCAGTGGTAATTTTTATGTTTCCTAATGTGTAATTAAAAATACTCAGCAGTCAGTGCAACCTTCACTATGATTCCTTACCCTTTGTGGTAAGATCTATCTTTCTGGGGAAGACCGAGAAGCCTCTGAAACTACTTCTATCCCTTAGAATATGAACTACAAAACAATGTTATACTACAAGGTGGTAGTGGAGATAGTGTCTGCCTTATGGGAAATTCATTCTCTTTTTAAAATATTATACCTATATTCCCCTCCTTCCTTTGTTCCAGGATCTCAAAGTAACTCATTTGGTCTATTTTAACATATCCCTTAAATAAAAATTTTAAGTCAGTCTTAACTCTTTTTATACTACAATTAGAATGATCATTCTAACACAAATATAATCATGAAATTTCTTTTTCAAAATCTACAAATGGTATACAGATTAGGTCTAAAACTTGGGTGAGAGTCATAGTAAAAGAGGTCACATATATGATGACAAGATTTGACTTTTGGCAGTGGGCACACAATGCAATATATAGGTGATGTATCATGGAATTGTACACTTGAAAACTATATAATTTTACTAACAAATGTCACCCCTGTTAGTTTAGTTTCATAACAGTGAGAGAAGAAATGACAGGAGAATAAGCCATGAGTTTAAAAGATTGATTTGGCCAGCTGCAAACAAGTGGGCTGAGACCAGGAAGGTGTCAACCCTGAACACAAAGTAGGTTTTTTTAAAGGGATAATGGGGAGAGAAAGTTGAAGGACCTTTCTGCAGTTGGCTCTGGGGAAGCTTGTTCTGAGAACAGAGAAGTTACTAAAACAGAGAGGTTACTAACTTCTTGCTAGCAGACTAAGATATCTTTGAAGGACACAGGCAGTCACTAGCATCAGTAGTTACTGTGGGGGCAGCAGATTTATTGGAGCTTGCTAAAATTAGACCAGAATTCCTGGAACCGTGGTCTTATGCCTAAAAACCCCAACAAATTTAATTTTAAAAATTGTATAACTTGACATACTCCAGTGCATGTATTTATGAGGCCTCTCAAAAAACTTCTGGTACTATCATGGTTCCCTCTTTCATATCTTTATAAACTGTGTTACCTTGTCTATTGCCTTCAGCTGTCTTCTGCACACTAAATTATGCTCAGAAGGAAGGGTTTATGTGTTATTTATCTTTCTTCCCAATGCCTTATTTAGTGACTAATACATATGAGGAGTTCAATACATGTAAGACTGAATCAATATTTGTAAAAGTACCCAGCCCACATTATCAATAAGAATCCACAATGGCCATTTAATCTGTTAGTTGAGTGTTGCCAGGAGGCAAAGTGGAGGGAGCTACCAGAGTAATATTTGCTTTAGAACTGCAGGATGGGCTTATTGTCTTTTGCAGAATTTATTGGCTTTTATAATTAATTTTTAGCCTAGGCTAACACTAAAATTAGTTGTTATTCCCAAAGGCATAAAGAATGCCAGCAAATGATGTCAGAGATAATTTGAGCAAAAAATACAATAATACTGCCATTAATTATTCACATCCATATACTGTAGAGCTGGCTATCATAGTGATGCTGATCAATAAAAAAAAGACATCTTGAATTCCTCTTCTCTTCAGTGCAAATGACAGCTACCCATAAATTCTTGCCAAGTCAGTATTCAGAGAACATGTATGTATTTCTAGTCCAATTTCTAAGCACAGAGATTGGAAAGATAAGCAGTTACCCCTGTGCATGTAATAAAATATTCAGGTCAGGTAGAATTACAACAACCATTGAGGTTTAGTCACAAAGTTATAGAAGAGTAATATGTTAGAAATAGAAGGATTTTTTAATATTCTCATTTGACCCTGTCATTTTAGAATTCAGTAAAATTAACCTATAGATGTCTTGTAACTCTACCCAAAAGCCCACAATCAGGTGACATCCAGAGCCCTCCAGAATTTTCTTCTCACTGAATGAGCCTGCTCTAAGTGGTGTTGCCTCGTAAGGTCTCCATAGGGTCTGAGAGGTAGTCACAATGTTGCAAAAGTTGATCATAGTGATAAGCTCCACAAAGTAGCCCAGTTCAGGTATGTTGGTGTTCCTCATCCAGCCAGACTTGGTGTAAAGTTGGACATTATAAATTGTTCTTTGGATCACTATCCTCTTTAATTCTGACAGTTTTTTCTTTTCCTCCTGAATGTAGAATCAGATGCTCATTTAAAAGGCTTTTGTTAAAAATTGCAAACTATAGAGTTTCAGGGAAAGATAATTAATTCATTTTTAAAATATGTTTCTTTGGCTACATTTTAAGGAGCAATGACAATTCCATTCTCAAAGTATACTGACAAATTTATTCAACAACATGTTTTAATCTAGGGAAAGCAAAATAAGTTCAAATAGTTTCCCTAAGAAATCACCCAACCAACTAGAGTTCACAAAATTTCTTGTTAAAAAGAATACATAAAAACAACTTCTCAAATCTTTATGTGAAATAACTACACCCTCAAGACTTTTGGCTTTATACCCCTTTCCATCCTTACAAAAGATAGCAGGTTTACTGCCCAGAGACTCTGAAGACACCAAAGGCAGCTGAGTGCAGGAAAGAAGTAACTAGAAGATTATAGGTAAGAATGGAAGAGAGAAAAATTTTTTTAAAAAATTAAGATCAATTGCAATATTAATGAGCCACTGCACCAGCTTTGGAATTCCTAGTTTGAGATTTCTTGTATATTCAAAATCATTAAATATCTTTAATGCTTAAGATACTATTTTCTTTCACTTCTGAACTTCCAGAACCACTGTCTACTAGTTTTATAGTATCCTATTTAGGTACATAAAGGATTGCTGTCTTGGGAGATTACAATACAAAAATCCTCTGTGCTCTGCCTAATCTGCCCCTCACCCCCAAATCCTGGCAATGACTGATTTTTTACCTTTTCCAGAATGTCATGTGCAATAGCTGGAATTATACAGTATAGATAGTCTCTTCATCTTGTCTTCTCTCACTTAGTAATATGCATTTAAGCTTATGGTGTAGTAGCTCATTTTCGGAGGCTTCACCTCTGATGGAAGGAACCACAAAGTGACATTGCAAAATATGTGCATACAAGAAAATAATCCCTCTTTTCTACACAACCCATCATACACAACAATTTCCAGGTAACCACTGACTCACTTGCTATCTCTGTGGATTAGTTTGTATTTTATAGAATTTTATGTAAATGTAATTACACATGTGTATTCATGTTTCTCTTTCTTATTTCACTCAGGATTGTTATTTTGGGATTCATCTATGTTATTTTGTGTATCATTGGTTCTCTATTTTTAGGCCGAGCAGTAGTTCATTTTGCTACCATTTGTTCATTCAGTCATTCACATCTTGATGAAAATTTGGATTGTTTTCAGGGTTTGTATGTCACATATAACATCGCTCTGAACAACATTTTCTATGGATATATTCTTTCATCTATCTGTGCAAACACTTGAATGGTGGATGGCTCCACATCCTTCACAACATGGAGTTAAATCAGTCGTTTTAAGTGAAAACATACTAATTGCTGTATAGCAATATTGCACTACAATCTGTATTTCCCTAATGATCAATAACTTCAGCATCTTTTCCAATCTTTATATAGCATTTACATATTTTTTTCCCACTACTAATTTATTTCTCACAGTTCTGGAGGCTGGGAAGTCCAAGATTAAGGTACTGGCAAAGTAGATTTTATTCTCAAGCCTCTTCTCTTGACTTGTAGGCAGTTGCCATGGGAGATGTGTGCTCACATGAACTCTGCTTTGTGCTAATTGGATGAAGAGAGTGCATCCATTCATGTTTTGTGAAGAGCCTGTTCAAAATTTCTGGCCAAGATTTAGTGTACTTTCTGCTTCTTATTCTAAAAATTATATATTCCAGACATACATTTTTTGTCAACTATATAAATCGCAGACATTTTCTCAGTCTGTTACTTTTATTTTGCTGTCTTAACAGTGTCTTTTCATCAGCAAATGTACTTAATTTTGATCACATAAGATTTATTATTTTTTTCTTGTGTATATTTGTGCTTTTAGTTTAGTTTTGTTTTTTAATGTAAGAAATTTTTCCTAACACAAGATAACAATGATTGTCTCCTGTTTTCTTCCAGGAATATTAATAGTTTTAAGTTTACACTTAGGCCTTTGGTCCATTTTGAGTTAATTTTTGTATATGGTATGCAGTATGAATTAAATTTAATTATTATTATTTTTTGTTTGCAGATATCCAATTGTTCTAGAATCTTTCTTTTTTTTAAGGCTATTCTTTTCTACTGAATTGTCTTTGCACTTTTGTTGAAAATCAATTTCTGGATTATTTAATCTGTTCCATTGATCTATTTTTCTATCTTGATGCCAATATTACATTGTCTTGATTACTGTAGCCTTTATAATCTATTGCAGTCAGGTTGTATAATCACTCAACTATGCTCTTTTCCAAATTTATTTTAACTTTTACAGAATCTTTCAATTTCCATATGAAAACTTAGAATTGTATTTCCAAGTTCCATAGAACAGCCTGCTAAGTTTTGACTTAAATTTGGTTGACTATGAATTAATTTGTGAAGAGTTAACATCCTAACATTATTGAGTTTTCTGAGCTTTGAACATGGATTGACTCTCTCACCATTTACTTTTGTCTTCATTAATTTCTCTCATGAATGCTTTACAGTTATCAGCATCAGGGTCTACACATCTTTTATCATTTATCCATAAACACGTTATTGCTAATATATGGAAATGCAATTTATTATATTATTGTTACAGAACCCCTGGGCTGCTCCAACTGAGCAGAATCCATGGGCTCTTTAGTTAGGGGCCCAATTGTCCACCGCCAAAATTATAACTCTCAATACCAGAGTTTAGTGAAAAGAAAAAGAATTGTTTATTTAACAGTTATATAGATCTAAGTATTTGCGAATTTCTGCTGTTAAGTCTTATGTTCTTTAAAACACCCATAAATACATATCCTTGCCTCCCCTTACCAAACCAGGCTAATTTTAGAAAAGTTAGAGATACTGTTTCCCTACTTTCTAAACACAGTTCAACTTTACCGGTAGCTGCCAATCATTCAGTTCTGACTGGGGAAACTTTGTCTGTGTTATGGTGTCCACCAGTTTTTAATCCAGGACCTCGCAGATTCTCAGCCTCCTTGTAAACTGCACGGTTAGTCCTTTGTAATCCACATGGAGAGCCTTCCTTTTCAAAGCAGCAAGGTACGGCCCTTCCTTAAAACTGCATCGTCAGTTCCCAAAACCACATGGTCAGCCTGGTTAAAATGTCTGCCGCTCATTTTTAAATCCCTGACTGCGTCCTGAGATACAGTGGGCATGGCACTCAGTTCCAACCATTCACAGAACCTCACACAGGCTCTGTGTGCTTTTTCCATACTATCCTGTGGTCCAAGACCCCTCCCATCTACCTGAGGTCTTGGATACATTAAAGCCATTTTGCATAACAAAGACACCAGCCCCTAGCCTCAGGCATGTGAAGGCATCCTGAAAGCTGCTTCCTTCTCCCCAACCCCCAGCCGCAAACTCTGGGGTTTTTTGGACACCCCCGTTTCTGTAACATTATAAGCTTGCATCTGCAAATTTTCTAAACTCACTTATTAGTTCTAATAGCTATTTTTTTGTAGATGCCATCTATATAGATTATGTTGCCTACAAAGAGAATTTGACTTCTTCCTTTCCAATTTGAATGTGGTTTATTTATTTATTTTTTTTACCATCATACATTGACTAGAACCTCCAGTACAATGTTGAATAGAAGTAATGAGATTTTCTTGTTTCTGATCTTAGGGTAAAGGCAATCAATTTTTAATACCAACTAGGTTTTTATAGATGCTTTTAAGAATTAAGTTCTTATCTTTTTCTCATATACTGAGACTTTTTTTAAACAGTAATGGCTATTGTACTTCATCAAGCTTTTTCTGTGTTTATGGAAATTAGCATATGGTTTCTCTTCTTTTTTATTTTTTAATATGGTACGTTATTAATAAATTTTCAAGTGTTAAATCATCCTTGCTTTTTCTAGGATAATCTCTGCTTGATAATCACATATTGTTCTTTTTATATTGTTGTATTCCTGTTACTTGTTGTATTTGTGTTCATGAGAAATGCTGGTCTCTAGTTTTCTTGTAAAGCTTTTCCTGGTTTTGTTGAGAATAATGCTGTCCTCACTGAGTGATTAGGAAAGTACTTATTCCTTTTTAATTTTTGAAAGTTTATGTAGAACTGGCATTATTTCTATCAATTATTGAGAGCAGTGTATTAAAATCTCCAACTATAATTGTGGATTTATCCATTGATCCTTGCAGTTCTATCTATTCTTGCTTCATGTATTTAGAAGTTTTGTTGCTATATACAAATATAAGTATAGATAGAATTGTTATATGCTCTTGATGAATTGACTCTTCTGGCTGGGGGTAAAGGCAATATTGCATGCAGGCTCTGTATGAAGTAGAGTAGTTTTTCTTCCTAATCCTTCCAGTGTTTTTTTCTTTTTCCCTCCCTCAGTTTCAAGAAGATTTTTCACACAATTCTACACATCAGTAATCTACTGAAAATTCAAGCCATATCTTCTGCACAGAGATTTATTTCCTTGACACTTTTACCATTTGGTAATTGCTCTGTGACCCCTACCTGCGTTGGCCTCTGACCTCCTCAATTTAGCCAGAACATTACACTCTGGCTGTATTTCTTCTGGCTCACTTAGATTAGAAACTATCATCGATTGTATGGTTTTCTACTTAAAACAAGCCATGCTAATTTGTACTAAGACCTGAAATCTCATTTGGAATTATATTTGAACTCTTTATTTAAGAAAATATGTTACAATTCTGTAACAATCTAAAACAATAGAAAAATACAATGATAAATGATAAATATACAGGAAATATGAATAACAGTATTGAACTAATTCACTTTTTTGGTGTCAAGGAAATTAAGTTTCAACAGGCATTTTAAAACTTAACTACTCATCATGTGGTATAGAGAAGCAAGTATAAATAATCATTTTGTGAAAATTGGTATAGATATATGTACTCTATAAATGGAACAGAGCTTAAGAACATTTTGTTTTCATTATTGATTTCAAAATTTTGGTGGGTCAGTTTAGTTCAGATAAACCCTCCAAATATCTGGCTCCTTGTGCAAGCTCATACCAAAGATCTCAAATGCTCTGACACCTCTTATTTTTATCTCTTTTCTCATCACTTCTTGTCTTCTCATTTTCCATCTAAATGTCCTCCCACCTCACACTTATTTTCCAACTTCTATTAGGCCTTCAGTTAGGACCAAACATGTGAAGGCCAGATTTCTGGGCTGAAGTTTTCTCTTTGTACACTCTTCAGTTAGAATTACATAATATTCTTGTTTTACTTAGCCAGTAAAATTCCCTATTGTTTCCATTTTTAATATAATTCTGTTCATATTCCCCACCTTTTTTGTAACTTTTGATATCCTCTTGATATTTAAAAAATGTGGAAACCACATCGTTTCTCATGTCTGCCTAAGATGACCTCAATATAAGACATTTCTGTAAATATTTGGATGGACAAATACAGACATTTATTCCAAATTAATTGAATGATATCTTTCAGGTTTTATTTCAAATTGTGAACTTCAAAGGATAAATTCTGTTTGACTAATTGTAAAGAGAATAAAATTTGTTCATGAAAACAATTAAGTTGTTATGAACACAAACTTTTATATCCTAAAAAAATTTTAAAAATTCTGAATTCAACATTTCTTTTTTAAAATTGTTGTTCTATTACAGTTGTCCCAATTTTCCCCTGAAAATATTTTATTTATTTATTTATTTAGAGGGGAAAGGAGGGAGAAAGAGAAGGAAAGGAACATCGATGTAGGAGAAAAGATCTGTTTCCTGTCCCACACTTTGGGGACCTGGTCTACAATTCAGAAGTGTGCCCTGACTAGGAATTGAACCAGTGGCCTTTTGGGTCATAGGCCAGCACTCAAACCACTGACTTCAACATTTCTTGACCATAAATTCTGTAAACCGTCATCATAGAAACTTTTTTTTCTTTAGATCTTGACACAGGATATGGACAGGTAACTGACTGGCATAGATGCCTTGCTGCTGTTTGAATTGCTCTTGTATGATATATGTTAATTCTGCATTAAGATAATAATGTTACTCAATTTTTCTTATCAAAAACAAATATCTATTTGAAGTATTTAAACTCAACTTTTTTCTTAGAATGAGTGAACTAAGTACAATGAAGAACAACAGAGAAACAACTGTTATCACTTTAACTCAGCTATTTTAATGAGATTAAAGCAATAATTGTGTTCATCATAATTTGATTAAGTCTGAAATGTGTTACATTATCCCACAGAAGGTGCAGGCAGGGTTGATGTGGTAAAAGAAAATACTAACAGAGTTTCTGGGAAAAGAATTGCTTGGCTCTGAACAAAGAGCATGTTATCAAAAATACATTGAAGATCCTATTCTCCTAATATTAGAGCTGTTTAGGACATTTTATGGTATTTGGTATAAGTACAGGACTGTGGCTATTTAGGTAGGTTTATTATTCCTTTCTTGGCACCATGTAGTATAACAAGCACATCTCATAGGACACTAGGAAAAGACAATATAGACAACACAAAAACAGAACATCGTTCCTCAAACTGATTTATGTGGAACAAAGATGCTCTTTTAGAATTGTCATATCTTAGGAGAGAATGTCAAAATAAGGACACAAAGAGGAACAGATGATTTCAAGGATGTTCTGTGTACAAACAACATAGTGTATTGTTGCATTGTTATATAAATACTAAGAATGTTAAGTATACTAATCCTTTGATGGGGCAGGTAGTATTCTAAATCCATTTACCACTTACACCACCACAGTCCAGGAGAAATAGCCCATTGCATTGACATCCTGGAGATGGTGTTCTGAAGGGAAAGCAGTACATTTCTTGGTAGGTCAGTAGATGGCACTATGTCTGAATCTAGTCTTGTAGTAGGGGAAAGCCTTTTATCATTAGTCAAGAAAATGAAGGTTTTGAAAGCTGTGAGGCAGCATGGGGCCTGGTAAATGGGACAGGAGACTTGATCTTTATTTCTGGCTCTACTTCTGAATAAATTTATTTGAATGAATGGAGACCAACGACTTAACTTTGTGTTTCTGACTTTTCCTGAATCTGAAATTAGTGGGAATAGTCTATCTCTCTCACAAGGACCCTGTGAGTTTAATCAAACTTCAGAATCATTTTCACTCTTGGAAAAAATACTTTTCTATGAATTTACTATGCTATGTCTAATGTGGGTGTCAAAGCTGATCTGGGTTTTTCGTCTGGTATATGAAGTAAATAAACATGGGAGCAATTGACAAGGAGGCTCTTTTTTATTTCAGTTTTATAAATGTTAGTGTATTTTGGTTTAAGTAGAAGCCTTGCATATCAGGATGCAAAATAGCTCCTGTTACTTGGAATTAAAATAATTTCCTCAATGTCACAATACTTGACAATTATGGAATGAAGCCAAAGGCCCCTGGCAACTTCCCAATTTAAATGTCAACACTTCCCTGCAAGAACAGATTTAGTCAGATATAATAATTTTCACTTGTACCTGTTACTGAACATGAGAATTTTTACTTTGGCATTTTACTCCAAAGCTGGCATTATGATAAATATGAAATGGAAATATACATTTGAAATAGCATGGAATGACTGAACAAGTCTCTTTTTTCCCACCGTGACCTGGCTATGTGCATAGGGTACCATTTTTACTTAAAGTCAGAATCTTCAACCATAGCATTCGGGTAGATACACAACACTAAAATGGTGATGACAAGAGTATGTTGGAGCAAAACAGACCATGACATCGGACTTGCCAACCTGGCTCTGGCTATTCACAGGCAAACATTTTTACAGGACCCCTGCTAATTTGAAGCTGACAACATGAATCAAAAAGGAATAACATCAGGAATACTTTTTTAAGACAGTTGAGTTCTAATGGTAGAGGTGGGTAGAGTCTGTAATCAAGTACTGACTTCTATCTTATCCAGTTTTTCTGGAAACAAGAAATTGTATTGTGTGGAATAACCAGAAAACTACCTGTGATACAAAAACTAAAAGTATAAAACTCTATGGATGCCATGACTTGAATCATACCATCATTTTTAGCTAGCAGCCATTTAGTATACAAATATTTTAAAAGCATTCTTGCTGTACAATCAGTCAGAAAATCTATGCTAATATCAAAATTTACTGTCAAAATGCTAGCAAACAGCTAGGTTTTTTGGAAACTTTTGTGCCATAAGCATAGATTTAAAACAAGTGATTTTTGCTCTGTGCCATCTTATTTGTCAGACATGCCTCTCTAGTTGGATGGTGAATGACCTGCTGGTTTGAATGTCAGGAGGTTAAAATTTTAATTTAAATATTCATAAACCTTAAAATATGCTCAAGAAATGTCACAGCAACTTCATTCTCAATGTACCAATTATGTTGTTTGGATTTCACATTTGACACTGTTCTGACTCAGCTGATATCTCCAGTTCAGAATTTCTAAAAATGCTCAGATCTCAGTTTCATAATACATTCTATTTAAAGTAGAAACATTAAGAAGAACTGTATTATAGAAACATTATTTCATAGTTTCAAGGACATGAATTTTAAACTATACTGTTTGCAAATAATGAACAATTATAAAGAGATACAAGCCAGCATTTTATCTATTAACATTAAGATAGAAGAAATATACTTCGACAATTCTGTACCCATTCAACAGGATGGAGTCAAAACAAAGAAATTTTTGAGGTTGGAATTTAATTAGAAAGACTAATTTGTAAATTGGATGAGAACCTGTAACTTTTTAATCCAGACCCAGTAAACTGAATTTTTTCTGAAGCTACTTATTGAAGAAAATAATGCAGAAAAAAATGGGAATAAATATTAATTAACATTTTATGTATGTTTATAAAGGGAACTTAAGTGAGAAAAACCAGATTGTTGTATAATCAATTTAAATAGATAAAACTTTACTTACCTGTTAAGCAGTCAGCCAGAATTCTCTTTTAATATCCCATAAATTAACAGCAAAATGCTAATTGATGTTCATTGAAGACCCTGAATTACTTTCCAATTCAGAAAAAAAATGTTAAAATATACAGAATATGTTTTTAATGTTATGTATACTTTATTATATTTTATACTTTTGAGTATTGATTATTCATACCCAATTTGCAGCAATCCTATGAATACTATCAATGGTAAGTCATAGTACGCCTTTCCAGATCACTATTTTTTAATAATTTCTATATTAAAGTAATTTTAAATTTTGGTACAATGATAGAGATGATTGTTCTCACAAGCTATGAATAATTTTAGTCATTACATAAAAACACAGATTATAAGAATGTGCTTCTTCATGTTAGCTTAACACATCCATAAAATAAATCCAAAATAAAAATGGTAAAAGTAAGATAAATAGGAAACTGAGAGATAAAAAGGTCATCAGGAGACCCATGGGAATGGAAGTTAACTTTCTGAACCAGAGAGGAAAATTAATAAAATAAAGTAAGGAAAATCAAGGTCGCAATAGGCATCAGATACATTGCTATTAAATTCTTTCAATTATGTGGTGATGATGCCTGGATTGTCCTGATTTGATGAAACGGGTGGAGAGTTGATAAAAATAGACTGACTCTGTACAGACTGAAAAGATCTCAAAATGTGGGAAGTGTATAGGCATACACTAATGAAGAATTGCAACTAGTTGACAAAAATGATAATGGTATCTACCAGTTAGAATTCTTTATGCTCTAAGTGATCAATGATTCAACTTTAACTGGAATTATAAACATGGAGTATTATTGGCTAATGCAAACAAATAGTTCAGTTTAATTATAAATTAGAATCCTCATGATAAGAATTTCTGAAACCACGTGTAGAGCAGGACTTGAAGCCATGTTTAGAGCGTGTGCAGTACAGCAACGACTGAAGGGGATGATGCAGCCCCTCAGCATACAATATGTGCTTATCTGCAGGGTAACATCACCCTCTCAGAGCATACAGAGTGGAGAAACACAAACATGTGCCTATTGGGACTAAGAAAAATAACATGTGTTTATACAAATTAAGAAAAAACATATTTACAAGAAATTTTGCAAAATGAACATGACTTTGCAACCAAAAGAAGCATAAAAGCAGAGGACTTCAGACCATATATGATGTATCCAGAGAGTGAGTCATTTGCAACTCCACCTCAGGAAAGAGATCTACTGCGCTTCTGCTTCTATCCCTCTGACTCTGCTTTGCAAGACAAGACCCTCCCCTGTTGCTTTCAGGACTCAAACCTGATTTGGACACTTGGTGTTACAGAACAGCAAATGGGGTCCAGCTGCCTGCTGCCACCCTCTAGACCAGCGGTTCTCAACCTGTGGGTCACGACCCCTTTGGGGGTCAAACGACCCTTTCACAGGGGTCGCCTAAACCATCAGAAAACACATATATAATTACATACTGTTTTTGTGATTAATCACTATGCTTTAATTATGTTCAATTTGTAACAATGGAAATACATCCCGCATAACAGGTACTTACATTACAATTCATAACAACAAAATTACAGTTATGAAGTAGCAACAAAAATAATTTTATTGTTGAGGGTCACCACAACATGAGGAACTGTATTAAAGGGTAGCGGCATTAGGAAGGTTGAGAACCACTGCTCTACACAAAATTCCAGAGGCAAAGGTTTGGTGATAAAGGAAAGGAGCCTTTGTTCAAAAGCAGTCATTTAAGCCTATTTAGTAACAGCTTTAATTACTTAAGCCTATCAATTAAGGCTAAACTGGTGTTAACCTGGGTTCTCCTAGCACTTCCCCTGTTAGTTTCTATAGGGTTAGTTTACAAACTAAAACACCATAACACAGAAAAGCTACACAATTCCATAAGAGTGAGAGCCTTCTGCCTCAGAGCCTATTCCCTCTAGAACACCCAAAGAATAAACCTGCCACCCTCTGCCAGGCAAGTCCAGTCCCAGGCTGTGCCTGCGTTCCCTCCCATACAAAATACCATCCCTTGGGAAATGGAGGCAGCTGCACCACAATTATCCAGGCATCCACGAGGAAGAACCTGAGAGCAACCTTGGGAGCAAGAGCCAGCCAGTCCAGGAGCCAAAGATTCAGAGCCAGAGCCAGATCCTGAGAGAGCCAGCTCAGGAGCCAGAAAAACTTGTGAGCCAAAAAGTCAGCTCTCTTTTTATTTCCATTGGCTCTGGAGGCATTCAGCTTCTCACTCAATCCAGTCCTAGACTGCTTTCCATTCCCTCATCAAAATACTCCTACAACCCCTCCTACTTCTCCTCAGTGATCTTAATCAGATCTCTTTGTATCATTGGTTAATCCCCCAATTCTCTTGTGTAATGTTATTATGTATTGTTCCTGATTGATTATTATTGTTATTAGGTCAGTATGGGTTTAGATTGATTCTGCATTAATAAAAGCTGAGTGAATAGCATAGTCACCTATGTTGACTCGTTATCTCTTAGTGCTGGTGTCACCTATAGGGCTGGTGGCTGTATAGGTGGCTCTATACTTTTGGGTCTTAATGCCTGGGTTGGATGACCTGAGCAGGGACCGAAGGCTGAATTATAGGAAAGACTATATGTATTGTGAAACTTAGCTAGCAACAAGCCATCTTCAAAATTCCCATAAAACCTTGATTTTTATTATGCTTCATGAGGTTTTGATTAGCACTATGTGTGTAGCCAGAGTCCATGGCAGGGATGAAGGAAAGAAAGCTTTCCATATGAAAACTTGTCTGAAAACCTCTGCAAATTGTTCCCCCCAAAATGTTTGTCATAAAAGTAAATTTAGCTATCACTAAGCAGTACAGAAATAGAATTGGTCAGCTTATCATTGTCTTATTTTTTCATATCAATGATAATCTTTGAATAAATTATAAAACATAAAAAAAAAACCTTCTCTTTTACACTGCCTCCTGCTCCCTGGGGTTTCAGAATGGTGCCTCCCATGGATATAAATGGAAGCAGCACTAACAGTGTGTTACCACTCATTGCAGAGAGAGTATTGTATAGCATGCTTAGCAATTGTTCTGAGGAACACACTTACGAGATTGGATTAAATAACTGGCCAATGCCTGAAGAGATCCTGATGGCCAGGAAAATATAATGTGCCTATTGGCTTAAGTATTTTCATCCATTAATTTATGAACTCATCCAATAAATAAATCAAAATGTTGAAACCCTTCATTGACCTTAATCACTATAGCCAATAAAATCACTTGTGCCAGTAAAAAAACCTCGGGAATGCCACCAACACTGCATAACCAGTAATGAGTAAGTGGTAGTTTTCCAAAAGCAGATAACATATTATTTGAAGAAAGAAAAATGGATGCTGAGGAGCAAGCAACTGAGGGGAATTGATAGCTGTTTTTATGATTCAATGTATATATACTAGGAGAGATTCACCAAGAACTGGAATTATCTTCTGGATGGTGGACCCATTGTAGTTCAGACTTCCCCTGCTAGGTGAGTGTTCTAGGTATTCATATGTATCAGCATACCAGCTGGCTTTATTGTGAGAGGCTGTGTCTGGCTTCAGTAAATTTTTTTTTTTTTTGAAGACTCTTTCAACACGTTTGCCCATTTCATGATGGGTGAGTTATGAGCACACCTGCCCACACCATAATGAGTGTTCAGTGATTTTTGACCAAAAATGGCATGAATTCCATGCCCCACCCTCCCTATTCACCTGATCTTGCCCTGAGTGACTTCTTTTATTTGTTTTCCCAGATGAAAAAAAATCTTCAAAAGGAAATGTTTTGCCAATGTGGAAGAGGTGAAACAAAAAGTCACAGAAGTACTAAAAGGCATCAAAATCAATGAGTTCAAAAACTGTTTTGAATAGTGGAGAATAGTCTCTATAGGCATACTTTATCCAATGGAGAGTACTTTGAAGATGACTGAGCTTAAGCATGTAATAATAAATACATAATTTTTTATAAATAGATTCTGGTTTTGGGGCCCTTCCTTGTATAAAATATATACATATATACATATATATTCAATATATACAAGCTGAAAGAGGCTGAATAGAGAAAGAGAAAAGAGAGTGTATGTCAACATTTGCAATTCTGGCTCAGGAATAGCAGGTATTTAAGTGATTGCAAATAAGCTGAACTAGTTTTATAAATCAAGTTCACACCAATATTTTTAAATTGAATTTATTGCAGTGACATTGATTCACAAAACCATACAGGTGTCAAGTGTACAACTCAATAAAACATCATCTTCACACTGCATCCTGTGCCTCTTGCCCCAGGCAAAATCTCTTTCGGTCCCTCTTCCCCTTTTTGCCCACTTCCACCTGTTCCCCAATCCCTTTCTCTCAGACTATCACCACACTGTTATCTGTGTCTATGTGTTATGTATATATTTTTTGACTAATCCCTTCCCCTTCTTTCATTCAATTTCCTCAACCCCCTTCCCCTCTGACAGCTCTCAATCTGTTGACTATATCTGTGAGTCTGTTTCTATTTTGTTACTTGGTTAATTTTGTTCATTAGATTCCACAAAGGAGTGAGATCATATGGTATTTATATTTCTCTCACTGGCTTATTTTGCTTAGCATAATAATCTCTAGGTCAATCCATGCTGTCACAAAAAGTAATATTCCCTTGTTTGTTTGTTTTTTATAGCCAAGTATTATTTTATTGTGCAAATTACTACAGTTTTTTTTTTTAATTTGTTTTTTATGCATTCATCTATTGATGGGCACTTTGGCTGTTTCCAGATTGTGACTGTTTTAAATAATGCTGCACTGAACATAGGGGTGCATATATTCTTTCAAATTAGTGTTTTGGAATTCTTAGGATCTAGTCCCAGAACTGGGATAACTGAATCAAAAGACATTTTCATTTTTAACTTTTTGAGGAAAGCTCATACTGTTTTCCAAAATGGCTGTACCAGTCTGCATTCCCACCAACAGGGCATAAAAATTTCCTTTTCTCCACATCCTCACCAGCACTTGTTTGTTGCTTTACTGATGATGGCCATTCTGGCAGGTGGGAAGTAATATTTCATAGTAGTTTTAATTTGCATTTCTCTAATTATTAGTTATGTTGAACAGTTCTTCATATGTCAATTTCCCATCAATATGTCCTCTTTGGAGAGGTGTCTATTTGGATCCTTTACCAATATTTTCAGTGTGTTTACTGTCAATGTCATTTATAAACTTTTTATCACTTATGGTTCATTTAACTTCCATATATAACTGTGAGACAGTCCTTGTTTCAAATATATTCATGTATGTTTACTTACATTGAAAACTTCTACCTATCCTATAAGAGCTAGACAGGTTTCACTTTTTCTGTGATGACTGAGCTGAATTACCTTCATGTCAGTCACAAGTATACATTATACATACATTTATTTGTGTACAACAAAGTCTGTTAAAATTATGTTTCAATTTATGTCTTCTCTACTTAGATTTGAGCTATTGCATGATATGGTTATTCATTTTAGCTCCAGGGTTTGGAACATTAGAATATAATGTTTACCCAATGTTTGGTTTAAAAAAAAGAAGGATAATTTAACTTCCACAATTATAATTTACTCAAATATCAAAAATCTATGTAGGAAAACCTATCAAGACATGGAGCCTAATGCATATAACCTGTGTCAATAACATGCATTGATTTGATTCTGACTAGATATCTTTTATATGCTTTACATATAACAATTTGCCCTCCCATTGTGCTTGCTTGGTAGATGTTGCTATCTTCTTTGCATAGACATGAGCCTGAGGTCAAATAAATTACACAACAGACCACAATTTAGTAATCAGTGAAAGATGAATTTAACTCATACCCTATCTGATTTAAATGCCCACATATTTTCTATAGCTCCTAAAATTTCCTGCTTTGAAACTTTCCAAAGAGGGGAAAAATTCCATAGCAAAACAAACAAACTTTTACACTGGTACAAGTAAAAAAAGTGACAAACTTATGCAAATGGAAAATCAGATGTGAATGTAGAAACTCATCACATATAAAGGGAGCTTAAAAAACTCCACTCACACTAAAAGTGTGTTTAGCTTTTTATTATAGTTTTTTTTTCTTTGTAATTTTGCCTACATGAGCTGTTAACTGCTCATGTTCATATTGATTGTAGCATTGCTCAGGAGAGCTGGCCTATTGTTCTGATTATGAAAAACTGGAAAGGGGTCAAATAAAATTTTCTAGATAATAAGCAGTAAGGAAAATTGTAAAACATTTTTTATTTTCTGAGTTACTTTGCACAGTACCCCCACAGTACATTTATATGGATAGATACACATATGGAGATATATATATATATATATATATATATATATATATATATATATATTCCTTCTCTGAATATATATATATTCAGAGAAGGAAAACTCTGACTCCAAAAAACCTCCGCTGCCTTGCGGCATACCTCTTCAGGGGAAAGGCTAAGGGAGTAAACCCCGACAGAAAATCCGGAGCCGGAGTCCCTAAGGCGGTTTGACGTTGTAGTCAACACCGGCAACTCCTGCGGCGCACCTGAAGCCAAGCTGTATTGACTCCGTCTTTCCCTTGGACCCTTCAGCTGCGAAGAGAGGGGGGGTCTGCTGCATGGGCAACAGCAGACCCTCCATATCACCCTGCCCAGGCTCTGTAGCTTCAGCTTCACTGGAGAGGACACTCCAGCGTCATCACAAGATGTCGATTCAACACGGGAGGAGACAGATACCGTGTCACTCCCGAGTCGGACTGCACAGCCATTCTCGGCGGTGCAGATAGACTCTTAAGAAGCTACACCATCGTCTCTCGAGACGGACGGCTGCCGACGACGACGACGATATATATATATATGAAGAGTGTGTAAAATGTAGTGTTTTGTGGAAACAAAACCCATCAATAAGTGTGAAAACTGAAGCTGCTTAATTCCTTTTTCTTTTCTAGAAATCATATTGATTTATTAAGATACACTTCAAAAGTGACCTTTTGAGAAGAAAGCAAAATGTTTTGTATGTTTTGAAGGGATTATATTTATGCAATACCTGCAGTCAGAAAGATTATATCTGAACTGAGTAAAAGTGACAGCTTTGTGAGGCAATTGTAACCATATTTGTTCCTTTAAGGCCTTTGGTCATCTCTACAGTGTTTCACATGTCATTTGGGGTCCACAAAGTGAGCTCTCACTAACTGATCTTGGTGTCTTTGTTCTTATGTATGACATTTTCATCTGCTTTTCAGCAAATCTTTTCTTCCAGTGTAAATTAACCCAGCTCTCAATTTGATAGAATCTCAAAATGTCAGATCATGTATTTAGCCCCTGACTAACAATTAACTTTATAAGATCCAATCTTTGTGATTGCCTCTTTGTTCTTCCTTTAAAAATTTGTAAAATTATGAAAACTGCTCACTAGTTGCTGATGGCTTTTTCTCTTTATTATTTCAATAAAGTAGCTTTTTAAAAAATTTCATGTGACTCTAATTTTGCACAATAGAAATGGAAGAGAGACCCAATTCATTGGGAACTCTTAATAAGGTTATCCTTGGAATAGATTTAGAAACTTCTACCTCATCTTGTTATTTGGATAGGAGAGTTGACATAAGAGGATGACAGGCAACTGGATTGGTCCCCTTGCTGTGACTGATTCTATTTGTGTGGCCTGAGTGGGTTTACTGATGGGGATAGAACACCTTCAAATGTTTGTCAATAACATTAGGATAAGCTTCCTCCTCCAGTGTGTTGACTGCTCCTCTGTTGTATATTACTCACAGTATGGAATCATGTGTTATTGCCCCAGGTTAGTGTGCTTTAGGCAATGCTACAATTGCTAATTGGTTCTGGGGGCCATGGAGAAGGAAGAAAGAAATTAAGTAGTAGTGATAATGAAGGCAAATGAAAGGTTAAAGGGAAGCATGGGCTACATTTAAGAAAATATGGAATGATATGGCCAAAAGGAAAACCTTGATCTTCTTTATTTTTGCATGCCCTTATATCCTTTCCTAGGGCTATTCACTGGATTAACCACCAATTAGTCATACACAAGCCAATTTTGCAAACTCTCGATTCATGCCAGGGCTGCCAGCTCACAGGCTCACATCTTTATGACCATAATATTTCATGACATTGAAAACTAGCTAAAGGATGAAGAAATTTATAAGGCACATCCACCAGGAAACTAAAAACTATGCATTCTAGAAGGACAGGGTAAGGACTAGGTCCTCTTTAGCAGGAAAGTGCAAAATAGAGCAGGAGATGGAACATGAGAAGGGGGTAGAAATCAACAAAGAGCAAGGTCAGCCACCAGACAGGGAAGGCAGGAAGGGAATTCACTGAAATCTTAAGAATTAGCTTGAATAAGAGTGAGGGGGGTGTGCCACTGGAATTACAGAGCAACCAGAGGGAACATCACTTTTTCACTGAGATGAGGGGCTATAGGTGGGCCTTGGGATGAACCGGATGTCTGATATTATAGAAGTTTGATGGAAATGGGTCATTTAAAATATACTCTTGCTACAGCCAGTTAGAAGTTGGAAGGGAAGTATATTTATATTTGTATGTTTGTATTTCTAGAGAATTCTGTTAGGGACATTAAAATAGTATACCAAACTCTTATAAACTTATATATCTCATACATTTGGTTTGGAGAAGGTAAGGGGTAGAAAGGCTCTTTTTTTTTTTTTTTTTTAACTTTGTGTGCAAGTGAATGACTGGAGGGAGAACTGGTGCAACTAAATATATTTATACTTCCTCAAATTATAAACCTTTCCCAGAAAGGGGAGAAAGGTTTCCACTTAGCACAAGGATATTGCTGAAGCTCACACACTTGGTCTCACCAAATGGAGTCTCTCCTATTGCATGCCTACCAGTAGATAAAGCCTTCATAAGAAGTACATTTCAGGATGCCACCAGGGGCAGACCCAGGAAGTGCAGATCATTCTAAGAAGCACCAACAAACAATAGGAGTCACAAAAATGGGGAGACAGAGAAACAACCCCCTATTGAAAGGAAAGGTAGAGTCCCCAGAAAGAGGGCTAAATGAAATAGAGGGGAGCCAACTATCAGATATGGAATTGAAAGCATGTATTATGGAGAAGCTCAATGAGCTCAGCGGAAACTACAAAGAACTCCAGAAAAACTACAGTGAACTCCAGAAGAACTATAAGGAACTTACTGAGAATTATACCAGCATCAAAAAGGACATGGAAGCTATCAATAAGAGCCAGGAGGACATGAAGAATACGATCTCTGAATTGAAGAACACAGTAGAAGGAATTAAAAACAGGCTAGAGGAAGCAGAAAATCGGATCAGTGAGCTGGAGGACAATGTAGACAAAAACTCACAGACAGTGCAACAAAATGAAAAAAGGCTGAACAAGACTGAAGAGGCTCTAAGACAGCTGCAGGACAACATGAAACGTAATAATATCCGTATCATAGGAATTCCAGAAGGAGAAGAAGAAGAGCAAGGGATAGAAAACCTCTTTGAAAAACTAATGACAGAAAACTTCCCTAACATGAAGAGAGAAAGAATCATGTAAGTCCAGGAAGCACAGAGGGTCCCAATGAAGATGAACCCCAACAGGCCCACTTCAAGACACATCATAATTAAAATGGCAACATTCAAAGACAAAGAGAGAATCCTAAAAGCAGCAAGAGAGAAACAACTAATAACATACAAGGGAGCTCCAATAAGGCTATCATCAGATTTCTCAGCAGAAACACTACAAGCCAGAAGGGAATGGCAAAAGATATTCCAAGTAATGAAAAACAAAGGCCTACAACCAAGAACACTCTACCCAGCAAGGCTCTCATTCAAAATGGAAGGTGAAATAAGGAGTTTCCAAGACAAAAGAAGGTTAAAAGAATACATCTCCACCAAACCAGTATTGCAAGAGATGCTAAAGGGTCTGCTTTAAGAAGATGAAGAAACAGAGAGAGACAGAGAGGAACACGAGTACAAAGGGGGAAAATGACAATGAATAAGTACTGAAAGAAAGAAGGAACTTCTACCATTTGCAACAACATGATTGGAACTAGAGAGAATTATGCTTAGCGAAATAAGCCAGGCAACAAAAGAAAATTACCTTATGCTATCACCTGTTACAGGAAACTAATGAACAACACAAACAAATGAGCAAAATTGAACCAGAGGTATGTAAACGAGGAATAAACTAACAGTAACAAAGGGGGAGATGGGAGGGAGAGAAGTGGTAAGAAGGGGAAGGGTCTAGTCAAAGAACATGTATAAATGACCCATGGACATGGACAACTGGGTGGGGACTGAATGTGGGAGAAGGGAGGGACAGGGTGCAGAGAAGCAAGAGGGGGAAAAAAGTGAGACAACTGTAATGGAAAAACAAACAAACAGAAAAATTTTTAGTGGGGGGAAAAATAAAAATATAAAGAATAGAAATGCAAGTTCAGTGAATATTAGAAGGACAAGGATTTTCCTTCACACTGTATATATTTTCTCCCTATCTGATCCCTCCAGAATTTGGCATTCTAAAGAAGTAAGTAATGACCTAAGTT
The DNA here is from genome assembly GCF_987537825.1 of Furipterus horrens. Classification (NCBI taxonomy): domain Eukaryota; kingdom Metazoa; phylum Chordata; class Mammalia; order Chiroptera; family Furipteridae; genus Furipterus; species Furipterus horrens. The sequence continues at coordinate 76,300,794 of NW_028327172.1, read as the reverse complement.
TCTTTGCATAAAACTAATGAGACCAGTTGTTAATAACGATTTTTTGACTAAGACTTTGACTGGAATGTCATGCCTAAAGGAGACATGCTTGGGCTTTGGTTGTTACCAAAAAGCCCTGAGCAACTGCGACTGACTTTCAAAGGTAATAAAAGTCCACAAGATAAAAGGCCTGGTACCTTGGATGGATGAGCGGTCCATAGCAATCTTTCCAGGGTAGGAACGAAGGTTGTTTTCCTGAAAGATGGCTAGAAGGGACCTTAAGGCACAATGGAAAACCAGGATGACTTAAAAAAGACAGGTTTGTACAGGCAAGGCTGAATGCCAGGTATGTGGCTCAGCTTCTGTGCCCTGAAGGGTGAACTGAAGGTCACCCTAAATGTTCCTTGCATAAGTTCCAGCAAATCAGAACTAAAGATCATAAGTGATCATTTGCTGCTCTTGTTGTGTTTATGCAAATGAACAGGATAAATTAAAAATGAACTTAATGCAGTCCCTTTAATGACAAGGAGGGTAATCTTAGGGAGAAAAATCAAGATTCAAGGAAGATCACAATGCCCATTGGTAGACTATAAAGTAGTGCAGCTAACCGTCTTTAAAGTTTCTTTTCATTTAAAATTTGTTTTCATTTGAAAGTTAAACTATGTCTATGGCATTATCAAAGATGTTTAATTTACAGGCGAGAAGAATGTCAAATGCCTTGCAACTGAATGTCTTTCCGATAAGACAGTCCTACAGATTTAGAGACTTGTATGTGGGTTATGTTACATAAATTAACATGTGTTTTCTGTTTTCAAAGGGCATAAGCCTACAATCTCATTACCTGAGTGATTGTCTGTACGTATAGGCCTCACTTAATCCTGTCTGCATTGCTGCCTCCTGAGACTCAATGGTTTGGCTGAACTAAGTGGCTGGGTTGGTGAAGAACGGGGTGGTCTGTGGGCTTCACTTTAAAACTGGTTTCTCTTTTCTATCCTAATGGCTTGGACAGAAAGAGCCCAGAGGTCTGAGAGGGAGGAAACCTAAAATATTTCCCTCAGTCCAAACTAAGTATAATGGGCAAAAGGGTTTTGGACAGGTGAGATTTACCTGGCATACCTTCCTCCAAAGAAACCCTTCTTTTATCTAATGTGGGACATTGAAAAATTAATACCTGTCTTTTGTCATCTAGTGGTTACGGATTGAATGATGTCCTTTAACCCTGTTGCCCCCAGAATACAACAAGGATGCCAGCCTGTTAAACCAAGCATGCCATTGTCCAGAGACAGCCAACCAACCTGGAGTCTGCACGATCCTTCCCCTTGTGGGAAGGCCACCCTCCCCTCCACACCCCCACTCTTATTAGGGATTTCTTGACCCAAGGGTAGGTAGGACGACGACCATGTCCAGCTTGAAGCAGCTAGAGGAACTCGAGACCTTCGTCCATTGTCCTTTATAAGATTGTAAAGGGTCTTAAGTCTGAGAGGGAGGGATTGTTATTTTTTATTGTTAAAATATTTAACTAATTAATTATTTAAAAAAAAGAAGAATATATGAAAGGGTGAGCTATGGGCATGGACTTGGGGAGGGGACTGTCGGGGAAGGGGGGTGCTGGGTGGAGGGGAGCTAAGGGGAAAAAATTGGAACTATTGTAACAATATAATCAATAAAATATACTTAAAAAATAAAATTACAATAAAAAAAAAAAGAAGTACATTTCATACAAGTACTCTGTTTCTGACCTGCTCATGTGCCCCAGAACTTCTCTTTGTGCTGAGGCAAAGAGGAGAGGCTGGGAGTCCAAACCCTATTACACACCTCAATATCCCTCAATCCCAGCATAGGAAACAAACAAGAGTGAGACAGGGAGGATGAGTGTTTAAAGAAGGAAGGGGATAGAGAAATATTTCAACATCTGGTACAGCACTAAGACACTGAAACAGAGTTAGAAACAATCTTTGTTGAGAATGGTTCAAATGCAGAAAATAGAATAAATTCTGGCTCTCAAACTGAGCTTCCTCATTTACACCGGATGTTTGTGAACCTCTCAAAGACACTATTCATATCCTCTTGGCAGCAGCCATGAAAAGAGGGGAAAGAAAATTTCCAAAGGCTTTTTTGTATGGCAATCATAAAAGTTATTTTCATACATTTTAAATAAGTTCCTTTGTCAAATATCCCTTCTATTACTTTCAGGGACTTGTAATTCAAGAAAAAATATGTCAATTTTATAGTTGCAAAAGACACATTATAAATGCATTTTAAAATCATAAAAATCTTAACATTGTTAGCTTTATAAACTACCAGTTTGCCCTAGTGTCATTGAATTACTTTACAGAACTAAAATGTTTTGTTACTATTATTTGTAGAGAACCAATATGACACCTGTCATTTCACTTTGGATTTGTGGCTTTGCTGCTTTCTAAGACGGTCTCTTTTTAATGAGGAATATCTTCAATTAGTATGGTCTTTTATTAGTCTGTAATATTCTCTATGGCACTTCTCTTTCAAATAATGCAAATGCATGGATCAGAAGGCATATCAGGGTTAAAGGCTAGATTAAGTCTATGAATAATGTTATCCCAAAATGATTTTTGCCCATAGGCAGGCTAAGGTATCAAACACTAAAAATTTAGCATGGAATTATTGGGTGAGTTGCTTGAGTGAGTGGTATTAGTTAAATGAATCAACAGAATTAACCAGCCAGATTTTTCTCATCAAGACTAACGGTCAGGACTTCCGTCCAAGATGGAGAATTAGATAGACACACTGCATTTCCCTCCACAATGAAGGAGTACAACTACCTCAAAACTAGAGACAACCAGAAGTTCCAGAAAACTGAGCTGCATGGATGTCCAACAAACAAAGATATAAAGAAGAAATATTCATCCAGACAAGTAGGAGGGATGGAGTCAGGGTGAAGAGGACATGGTGTGGTGGTAGCAGGAGTAGCACATGTTTTAAAAAGTAGGAAGGGACACCTGGGGTGCACTCCCAGCACCAGACCAGACCATGCAACTCATGGTCCCAGCGCCAGGGAAAATAAAGCCTCATTGCTTTTGATTGTGCAAACCAGTGAGCGTTGGGGTGGAGGAAGAAACTGCTAGTCTCTCAGCAGAGTCCGCTTCTTTAAAGGGCCACCACAGTCCTAGAATGTCCACAGATCCACCCACCCTGGAAACGATGGCCAGGGCAACAGCTAGAGATGTGTCAGTCCCATACAAAGTTGGAGAAGTGCCTGAAAAGGAGGCCAGTGCTGAGCAAGCAGCATTGTTCCCTCTCAGGCCCCTCACCCCCACACAGCACCACAACGTGGTGAAACAGGTCACCCTGTACTGACAGATACCTAATGCTCCATCCCTTACAGTGTAACAGAAACAACAGCTCTACCTAAGACACAGAGGCAAACAAACACAGGAGCCTGTAAAGATGAGGAGACAGAGAAGTATGGCCCAAAAGAGGGGATGGATCAAGGTTCCAGTGGTAGAACTAAGTGATTAGGAGATAGCCAACCTAAGAGATGAGGAGATAGCCAGCCTAACAGATGCAGAGTTCAAAACACTGGTGATAAAGATAGCCACAGGCTTGACAGATATGCTTGAGTACAGCAAATGCATAAGGGAAGAAGTGAAGGTTATGCTAAGTGAAACAAAGAAAAATCCACATAAAACCAATGGTGAAGGGAAGAAAACCAGGGTTCAAATCAATGATTTTGAACATAAGGAATAAAAATAAGTCAACCAGTACAGAATGAGAAAACAATAATTGAAAAAAATGTGGAAAAGCTTAGGGACCTCTAGGACAACTTTAAAACGTGCCAACATCCAAACCATAGGGGTTCCAGAAGGAGAAGAGGAAGATCAAGAAATTTAAACCTTATTGAAAAAATAATGAAGGAAAATTCCACAAATTTGGCAAAGGAAATAGACATACAATTCCAGGAAGCACAGAGAATCCCAAACCAGCTAGACCCAAGAAGGACCACACCAAGACACATCATAATTGAAATGTCAAAGGTGAAAGATAAAGAGAGAATCTTAAAAACAGCAAGAGAAAATCAGAGAGTTACCTACAAAGGGGTGCCTATAAGACTATCAGCTGATTTCTCAAAAGAAACTTTGCAGGCAAGAAGGGACTGGCAAGAAGTTTTCAAACTGATGAAAAGCAAGGACTTGCAACCAGGATTACTCTATCCAGCAAAGCTATCATTTAGAATGGAAGACAGATGAAGTGCTTCCCAGACAAGGTAAAACTAAAGGAGCTCATTATCACCAAGCCATTATTATATGAAATATCAAAGGGACTTACTTAAGAAAAAGAAGATCAAAATATGAACATTAAAATGACCACAAATTTGCAACTATCAACAACTGAATATAAAAAATGAAAACAAAATCTAACTAAGCAAACCAGAATAGTAACAGAATCATAGATATGGGGATAATTTGGAGGGTTATCAGCTGGAAATTGAAGGGGGATGAATGGGGAAATGATGCAGTGACTAAGAAGCGTAATTAGTTGGTACAAAATAGACAGGGGGTAGTTAAGAATACTATAGGAATGGTGAAGCCAAAGAACTTATATGCATAGCCCATGGACATGAACTAAGGGGGTGGGATTGCTGGAGAGAAGCGTGGTGGTGAGCAGAGGGGAGCAAAGGGAAAAAAACTGGGACTACTGTAACAACACAATTAATAAAATATACTTAATAAAAAAGACTAATGGTCAAATGATTTTCATATTGTAAGATAAATTTTTGCCTTTTCACAGAACAATGCAGTTGAACTAAGACAAAGATTTGCGGCAGTGTCCAGATTGAATGGTATTAGTTATATAAATTAACAGAGTTAGCCCCCAGATTTTTCTCATGCAACCAAGAGATTTTCATGGAAGGTTCTCAACTAAGAGGAAAGCTCTCTGGAAGAACTTGAAGCAACATTTTTCAACCTAGTACTAAAATATCCACAATGATTCAAACAACCAGAATAGTCACAATACTGAGGGTCAAAGCGAATGGTCAAATGATTGTCATATTTTAAAAGACATTTTTCCTATTCTCAGAACTATGCAGTTGAACTAACACAAATATTTTTGGCCCAGTCTTGTTTTACTCTAAGAAATGCAGTACCAAACACTAGCCACATAGAAGAAGGTGGGATGGTAGTTCTTATCTCTCTGTGTGGCCATTTATCTGTCTCCTAGCTTGTCAGTAACATAATGAGCACTGTATTATGAGCATAAATGGGCAGTCTAGTATGTCAGTGTAACATGTGGCAAAACAACCACACCTTGTGCCCAACTTAAATTCTCACTAACTCTATAGCCTTGGGCCTCTGTGGCTTAGTCACTATATCTAAAATAAAAATAATAAGAGTAATAGTACCACCTCATGGAGCAGTTGAAAACTAACTTAATTTTATTATCAAGACAAGTTTTAGCTCAAAGATTTTTTAGCCAGAGGGGAATACTTTTTTTTTTTGTAGTGTTTTGAAGGATAATTATCTAAGACTAGCTTAAACTTAAAGTACTTTCTTTCACTTCACCCTATATAAAAGGTCAGAGTAATTTAAATAACCCCAATTCTGCTATTTCAGTGGAAAAGGATAAACCAATTCCATACAGAGGTGACAGGGATTTGGGCAGAGGACATGCTGAAGGAGATATAGTATTGTTAAGTCCTTCTATCCCAGATATCTATGTGGGGTGGAATAAAATTAAAATAAATAGCTAGAAAAATAGAAATATAGCCCATGAAATGTGCTTTAAGTCTGAAAATGAGCTACTGAGACCAAAAATGCTTCTTTGTGTACTCACTCCAATATGGGAAGTCACCAGGTCATAGAGGGATGTGAGCATGGGACTCCTGTGAGGTTCAGAACCAGGAATTAATCTGCACAGTGGCACCAGCAAGGGCAGGACTAGAGTACTTTAGTATACTATGAAGTGATATTGGGTTACTGAGATAAGAACATAACTTTTAGAAAAATATGTTTTGTGTCAGTTATGAGTGAATTGCCAAAGGAAATTTGCCCTTCCAAATTATTTATCTTGACTTCTGTTCAAGATGGAGGCATTAGTAACACACTTCACCTCCTCACACAACCACAGAAAGAATTACACTAGGCCTCAGAACAAACAACACCCAGAACCATTAGAAAATTTAGCTGTATGGAGGTCTGAAAACCAAGGATTTATATAAGCCACATTTGTCCAGATGGGTAGGAGGGTCAGAGACATGGAGACATATAGAGAGGTGCAGAGATGCTGCATGGTGCAGAGAAGCAGTAACAGTGGAATGGTTGGTATCACATTCATGTGTGGTAGATAAATATCAGAAGAGATACCTTGGGAGTGAGCAATCCCAGCCTGAGGCCAGAACACACAGTCCAGGTCTCCAGTGTCAGGAAGATAAGTCCCCATAACTTCTGCTGTAAAAACCAGTGGGGTTTGGAGCAGTGGAAGAAACTGTTGGATTTTCAGGAGACTCCACTTACATGGTCTACATGGACTAAGAATGTAGGCACACCCACCCCCACTGGGAATCACCACCAGGGGAACAGCTGGAAGGACACCAGTCACATAGGAGGAGTAAGAAAAGTGACTAGAAATGGGGGAAGTGCTGGGCAAACCTTCAGAAGCCAGGCAGTGCTATTGTCCCCTCTCTGAGACTTCCCACCACACAGAGCCATAAAGTGGTGAAGTGGATTGCCTCACCTTGCCAATTACCTAAGACTCAGCCCCACACAAATTAGAAGTGCCTTCTCTACAATAGGCCATGCTACTAAGGGAATCAAAGGAGTTCTACCCAATACATAGAAACAAACACAGGGGTGTTGCAAAATTGAGGAGACAAAGAAATATAGCCCAAATAAAAGAACAGAACAAAACCCCAGAAAAAGAGTTAAATGAAATGGGGATAACTGATCTATCAGATGCAGAGTTCAAAACACTGGCAATCAGGATGCTTAAAGAACTCATTGAGTATTGCAATAGCATAAGAAACACCCTTGGAGAAATGACGGTTACACTAAGTGAAATGAAGAAAAATCTATGGGGAACCAGCAGTGGAGGGGATGAAGCTGGTATTCAAATCAAAGACTTGGAACATAAGGAAGAAATAAGCATTCAACCAGAACAGCAAGAATAAAAAAATAATTAAAAAAAAAAAAAGACAGCATAAGGAGTCTCTGGGACATCTCTAAACATACAAACATCTGAATAATAGGGATGCCAGAAGGAGAAGAGGAACAGCAAGAAACTGAAAACTTATTTTAAAAAATAATGAAAGAAAACTTCCCTAATTTGGTGAAGGAAATAGACATACAAGTCCCGGAAGCAGAGAGAATTCCAAACACAGTGGAGCCAAAGAGGACCAAACCAACACATATCATAATTAAAATACCAAATGTTAAAGATAAAGAGAGAATCTTAAAAGCAGCAAGAGAAAAGTAGAGAGTTACCTACAAAGGAATTCCCATAAGATTATCAGCTGACTTCTCAAAAAGACTTTGCAGGCTAGAAGGGACTGGCAAAACATATTCAAAATGATGAAAAGCAAGGACTTACATCCTAGGTTACTCTATCCAGCAAGGCTATTATTTAGAATGGAAGAGAAGATAAAGTGCTTCCTAGACAAGGTGAAGCTAAAGGAGTTCATCATCAAGCCATTATTACATGAAATGCTAAATGTTTAAGAAAAAGGAAAAAAATCACTATGAACATTTAAATGGCAACAAATTCACAAGTATTAACAACTGAATCTAAAATAAACAAACAAACAAACAACCAGAACAAGAATAGAATTATATATATTGAGTTAATTTGGAGGGTATCAGCTGGAAGAGGGAAGGGGGAAAATGGCAAAAAAGGTACAGGGATTAAGAAGCATAGCTGGTAGGTACAAAATAGACAGGGAGATATTACAAGTAGTACAGAAAATGGAGAAGCCAAAGAACTCACATGCACAACCCATGGACATGAACTAAGGAGGGGGCATTACTGGAGGAAATAGGGGGGCTTGGCGGAGGGGGGAAAGGAGGAAATTGGGACAACTGTAGTAGCATAATCAATAACATATATTAAAAACTAAGAAATAAATTATTTACCTTGTCTGGAGACAGACACTCATTTAGAAAAAGGAACTAGTTCTCACAATACTCTTACATATTAAGTTTAAAGCATGAACAGCCTCTCCTATATATGTTTTTCTGACTTTCTGGCTCTCTGATTTAACACTGAAAATAACATTTAAAATACAGGTAACCCTCGTATAACATGGTTTTAGGATCCTAACAAATGCCATGTTATGTGAATCCATGTTATATGAAACAAAGAACTAGTACAATAAGGAAGGTTATGTTCCAAAATTTTTTAAAAAGACACCTATTATATTTTAATAATTAAGAAAAATATCTTTATTAAAGCAATTTTCATCAAAAGTATTACATATTAATATGAATTAAATAATGTTTTCTTCATCATAACTACTAAGCTCCATTAATTGAATGCATTTTCTTTTTGACAAAGTATCCTCATCCTCTGAACTTTCTTCAGCATTATTTTGATTTCTATGCTCTACTTCTTACAAAAAAATATGTTATTTTAGATTGCTTGCTTTTAGCTGAGAGATCTTTATAAATTTTGTTATATGGTGCTAAGCATTTTTTAAGTTCTCTCTTAAACTTTGTGCTCCTTTCAGTGCAAGGATCTTCATTTAAGATACATGACTCTAACTGTTTGGCTAAGTCTGGGCCTTTCTTTACAATTTTTAGAGTAAACTGGTTAACTTCTTCATTTTCATCATTGCTATCATCCCCTAAGTTATCTTGGCACATTCCAGATGTCATTTCCACCAAAATTGCTTCATCAGTTTCTTCTTCTTCCAGCAATTCTTGGATATATTCTAAAGTCATGTTGTGTTAGAGTGAAACCATGTTATAGAAGTACCATGTTATATAGGAGGGTTCCCCAATTCTCTAATCGTATTAGAGCAAAACTGTGTTATAAGAGTACCATGTTATATGAGGGATACCTGTACTTTAAAATATCATTAGATATTTATAAATCTAGTGTAGCTCATACTTAATTAAAAAAATTTAAACTTGTTATTAATTATGATCATTTATAAGATTTACATTGCCAGGGAAAAATAAATTACAAAATAAGAATGTAGTTGTGCCATCAAGCTAAATAATTTAATTATGATTTTAAAGTTAATGGTTAATAAATTTTTTCTCAAAAATGCCACAATTATTATAGATATGTTTATAAGTATGTATTTGTTACCCCTTTCTTCTTTGCTCTTTTTTCCTTGTCTTACCAAGTTTTTTAACTGCTCAATGTAGATGGGTCTTTAAAGTGTAGAGTATTATTTTACATGTCCCTCTTTCTGCATTCTCCAATAGTTATACACTTTTACTTCTTAGCTTATGCTAATGTCTTCATTTTCAGTATCACCTAACGTTTTATTTTCCACAGAAACAAAATCTAATGCATACCAACTCTCTCAATGTCTTCTTCCCCCTCAAAGCCTATATCTTTATTCATTCTTAAGTATACTAGAGAAATATTGAGTGGAATTTTTCTGTTTTAAAATTGGTGAAAGGGCCCACAAATTAAGAACATAAATCCCTTAAAACCACACATTCTAACCTCTGGAGATCCACCAACTGTTGACCTGATCTTCTTCAATAGGGCTTACTAAAAGGTGCCACCAGAAAATCCATCCTACTTTTCCTCAAAAAAGCTAGGTAATAAAATAAGAAAACTGAGAAGTGCAATTGTTTTTAAAAGAAGCTACTGCCTCCACTCTATTGCCTATGGAGAGGTGAAGAGTCTGCTTCCCATTCACAAACAAAAAAAGAAAGGCTACAAGGGAGCCACTTGCATAATAGGGAGCCCTGCAAAAATAGGACAATAGCGTTTTTTTCCAAGTAGAAAATTCATTTCACCTGCAGACATATTGGTATGCCTTTTGATGCTGGAAGAGAGAAAAATCCTGCAGAGAGAGGGCATGAAGAAGAGTGAGGAGAGCAAGGCAATTCCCTTGATACCTAGTTTTCAAGAGATCTAAAGATAAATGCCAAATGTGCATTTTGGTCCTGAAGTTGGATGTGACAGAAGCAAGATAAAATTGTTGACTTGATAATAAATAACATGCATTGGAGCAGGTTCTGGAAAAACTAGGAGAGAAATGATCCTTGACCACAGGACTACAAGCAAGAGGTTAGCAGTCTTTGTTTCCTCAACACCTTTTCTAATTAAACACCAGAGATAGAGCTCAGAAGAGAGAGGGAAGGTAGTCAGAGTAAACCACCCCCCCCACTTCCAAACTGATAGAGCTACCAGGGATCCTTCTGTTGGAGAGAGAATATAAAAATGTAAAAAAGAAAAAAAAATAGAGCTTTAATTAAGAAATTAAATTAATTATTTGAATGATCAGTTATCAAAATTAAAACATTAGTAACAAATTAACTAGAGAAGACTTAGAATTGGCTAAATTTTTAAAGAGAACCACTACCAAACAAAAAAGAAATAGCTGAAAGCAGAGATTTAAAAAATAAAATAAAACAGTCCCATGTTTATGTGAGTTAAAGTATAAAAAAATTCTACTTTCTTTAATAAAGAATTTTCTCTATTCCTTATATCTAGGCTAATTCTGACATTTGTGATCTTCACTCTAAAATGTTCTTTCCAGACTTTACATCCTTTTGGTGAGTTTCCTTTAATTAGCCAAACATCTTCATGTTTCGCTCCTAAAATCCATTCAATGCAATGCAATACAATACAATATAATACAATACACTGCAGCCACATCCCAACACCACCTGGTACTCTAACAGCTATTGTATTCTACTATGAGCTTCTTGGTAAAGAAATCAACAAATAGTGAAAGTATCTATTTTCAAGACATTCTGACCGTAAGTGGATGGATTTCATGATCACATTTGTTGTATTAAGGAAATCTACCTTAAAGCCTGCTTCTATTTTATTTCTTTTCTGGTTTCATTAAGGTCTGGGTCTGTAGGCATTTTTAAAAGATTTCATTTATTTATTTTTTTAAAGAGGATAAGGGAGAGAGAGAGCAAGAGAAACATTGATGTGAGAAAAAACACATCGATCGTGTCCCTTTTGTATGGATCGCCCCAACAAGTCACATTCCCTGATTGAGAGTGGACCTTTCTCTTTCTGGCATGATACCCAACCAACTGAACCACACTGGCCAGGACTCAATAGGCATTTTGGATTGGTTTAATATTCCCTAGGTTATCTAATCTATACTCATAATTTCTGTAACTCTGTTATGCTGCCATTTTCCAAATCTACATCTACATTTCAAGCCCTACATATATCTATTTGTGTGTTCATCTTCTCTACTTGAATCTTGCAGAAACAATTCACATTCAATATGTCCTAAATTGAACTTATTCTCAGAACCTTTAAACCATGTCTTTCTCAGGTCTGTGTATCAGTAAGTGGAAATAGCACCTATTTATTTATTTTTCTAGCTTGTTTCTTGGCATTTAATAGAGGCTTAGTAAATTTTGATTAACAGATTAGTGAATATTTAATTTAAAAGGAAACCAAATAGCACAATGGCCTGCAGCTCTATTTTTGTTAACATATTTTCTTAAACGTCAATTTTCATTCTTTTTAACAAAGATTTGAATCATGTTTTCCTAAAAAACAGATAAAGCAATTAAGTATACTATGCATCACTATTTAGCATTTTACATTTCAAGTATGTAATAGACTTTATTTTTTCTCCTTATATCAATTCATGTTATTACTACCTATGCCCAACATGCTCTCCACATTTTCTTCTGTTCCCAAAGTTTGTACATCTTGTAGGATCATATTAAAATTATTTTAAAAATTTAATTTATTGGGTGACATTGGTTCCACAAAATCATACAGGTTTCAAGTGCATACCTCAAAAAAAAAAAAAATCTACACACTGTCAGACACCAATCACCTCAAGCAAGGTCTCCTTCTGTTCCCATATCCCCCTTCTTTGCCCACCTCTATCTATCCCCACGCCCCTTTCTCTCTATCAGCACACTGTTGTCTATGTTTATGTGTTTATGTACATATGATTTTTAGCTTAATCCTTTCACCTTCTTTCATCCAGCCCCTGAACCAACCCCCTTTCTCCTCTGACAACTGTCAAGTCAGTCTGTTCCCTGTATCTATACCTCTGTTTCTATTTTGCTCATCAGTTTATTTTGTTCATTGGATTCTACATGTAAGCAAGATCATACAATATGACATTTGTCTCTCTTTGACTGGCTTATTTCACTTAGCATAAGAATCTATAGGTTCATCCAAGCTGTTGAAATGTTAATTTTTCTTTTTCTTTTTTTTTTTCTTTTTTTACAACTGATGAGTATTCCATTGTGTAAATGTACCACAACTTTTTTATCCACTCACCTACTCATGGGCACCTGAGCTCTTTCCATATCTTGGCCAATGTAAATAACACTGCAATGAACATAGGGGTACATATCTTCTTTCAAATTAATGTTTTGGGTTTATTTGAATATATTCCCAGAAGTGGGATCACTGGGTCATAAGGCAGTTCCATTTTAAATTTTTTGAGGAAACTCCATACTGTTATTCACAGTGGCTGCACCAGTCTTCATTCCCACCAACAATGCAAATCTTTTAAACTCTTAAAAATTTTCAAACCTTCTCTCTTTGATAACTGGCCTCTAAAATTTATACTTATTATATTCATTATTTTAATGTTAAATTCAATGCTTGCATATTGTTCGCCACTACATTATGTGGGTTTGTCATATTTTTCATTCAATTTTCAACTAGGGTGTGATAAATATAATTTTCATATCCCTTAGGACAAATCTGGATATGCAAATAGATACTTAAAAAATGCATGATTAAATCATGCAAATAGGATCTATCTCTTTTTTTTCTGGAATCATTTAGTGTTATTGCATCATACACTCTTTCTTAAAGATTAAGGGTTACTAGTTATAGACCAAAAAATCCATGAGGTATGTTTAGAAATGTACCTGTCACAAGATAATTGGCATTTATCTGACTGACCCACTGACTCATTATTCAAGCTGAAGGAAAGCAGTTAACATTCTTTATTGAAACATTATCTTATGTGCCAGAAAGCCAACATGAGACAGAGTGAGATAGATATATACGCAGAACTCATCCAACCTCCATCTAAAGGATGCTTACTGAAAAGTAGCTTCCTTATTCAATTGTACAATTATCTGTTTAATTAAAATAGTAATAAGCAGTATTAAAATATTTTCCTGGGGAGAAAATGCCAGTTTGATGAACATTATTTTTTAGGGATTTGCACATGTAAAGTGAAAAACTTGTGTCAAGGGGTACAATAATTTAGCATGTGTTAAATTTAAGTATCTAAAATATCTGCAGGGCCTGAAAAGGTATATGGAAATAAGCTGTTTTCCAAGTTAATGTCACAGGAAGTAATAGCTAAGCAATCTCTTTGTCACACATTAGTAATGATGTATTTCTCTTAGGGTTTGAAAAAACTTAAGATCTAGCTGCTTTCAACTCTAAAGTATAGAAGACTGAAAGAGAATTAGTCTTGTATTCTTACATGTTAATTTGGAAGAACTGTTAGTTTCATTTATTGGTGCTCAAATTCCATAATTGATGTACAGGCAAGTAGGCAGATTAATTAAATGAGCAATATTTTCTCTCACCCATCCAGCCTTTTGCTGCAACTTTTATATTTTTACCTTCTTTCTAAAGATTCTCTCTGATCCTTCATCGTTCCTATTCTATTCACACCAAATGTTTCTTTTTCCAAGAAATCTTTTCTTTTGGGGGATCATTACAATTCATGCTTTAGGAGGCAGAAAAGGAAGTCCACTCAACTGCTTTTCACTGGATTTGGTCATAAGAGCAACACTAGACACCTCAGCAAATCATGAAAAGCAAAGGCACATCCTCACTGAATCCTACCCAGACTGCAGAATAATGATAAAATCATTTTTTGATATTTTAAAACACTAAGTTTTAAGGTATTTTGTTACACAATAATAAATCACTGTTATGCAGGAGATAATGTAGTTGTCAAGAAATTGGTGCAAGGTGAATATTGTCAGAAAAAATGGGAATGTTATATGTATCAGGACTGAAAAATATGTATTATCAGAAGTCATAAAAATGTGATTTTATATCTGAAATTAAATTTAGAGATATTCTAAACCATAACTTATCTATGAGAAAATTGATTACAAATGAGGTGAAGGGACTAGCTATATGTCAGCAGGTTAAATTTTATAATAATTGTTGCTTGCTGATACTGCAAATGTTCACTATAGAGGAGAATAAGACAAATAATATAAGCTTAACAAAGATTTAAAAGGTATAGGGGGTTCAAATGTAAATTTGTCTTATATCCATTATTGGGATATATTAATAAGCCCTTGTTTTTTTAAAAAATAGACCAGTAAAATATCTTTATGCATGTGTATATATAGTGACACTCACAATGTATTTTGAAGCACATCCTCATGATACCTGAATTATATACTCATATAGTAATGACAGAGGGAAAAAGGAAAAGCTGGGCTTTATAGTCACTTCTTTTATGTATCTAGGAGGTCTGTCCAGAAAAAGTCCAGCCATTGTTAATATAAGAACAGTTTTTGTGACATTAATGTAACCTGTCAGCCAAGGAGAGTGGACTGGAATGCACATGTGTGAATAATAACAACTTCATTCTCCTAGTCAGTAGGGGTGTTAGATACTGTTGAGTGAATGTGTGTACTGTGTGGCCATTGCACTCAAAATGACTGAGTGAGTAGAGCAACACATCTGCATCAGATTTTGTGTAAAGCTTGAACATTTCTCCACAGAAACTATTCAGATGATTCGGAAGGCTGCAGCTATGGGCAACTCGTAACTGGCAGCTTCATCACGACAATGCACCCACTCATGTATCACATTTCATGTAGAGTTTTGGGACATAACATCAAATCACCCAGGTGACCCAGCCCACCAACAGCCCAGATTTGGTGCCCTGTGACTTCTAGCTTGTCCCAAAACAAAAATCACCTTTGAAAGGGAAGAGATTTCAGACTACCAATGAGATTCTAGAAGATAGAATAAGGCAGCTGATGGTGATTGTGAGAACTTTGTGAAGTCCCAAGTTGCCTACTTTGAAGGATACTAAGATGTCATTGTCCTATATACAATGTTTCTTATATATTGTATCTTCTTTGATAAATGTTTCTATTTTTTATATTACATGGCTGGATACATTCTGGACAGCTATACATGTGAAGACAGACATGCATTCCTATTTAATATTGAATTTAACGTTACACAATCTCTGACATTGTACAAGAAAAAAACTATTTACTGAAGTCAATATGTAGATGTAACCAGGAATATGAAATCCCTGTGAAAGTCTCATCACATTACTTATATCTGATTAAATGTTAAATTGTAGGATGAGAGTTTTCATTCTTAATATCATGATAAGTAAACAGTATATAAAACGCCATTTATTTCACATAATTTTAGAAGTTATAATCTCATTAATAAAAATTAATTACAAAGAAAAATATCTCTTTTGGATTTAGAAATATAAGAAAAAAGTTAGCTGAGAAAAACTTTTAGTGTGATAGCCAACAAAGTATTGTGCATAATATACATAGGTGGTATCATATTGGAGCACAATTTTACACACCCTCATTCAGAAACCTGTGCTGCTGAAGCTGACCTATGTAAAATTCTCTCTTCTTGTTAATTACTCTAAACTATTCCTGTCTGCAGTACATGGCATCACTTCTCTATTGTAAATTCCAAACCTTGGCACAACACAGATCCCAAGTTGAGGTGAAGGTACAATAACCAGGGAGCCATGCTAATTAGAGCATGTGGGCTTTTCTACCTTAAGCTTATATTCAGGTGATTCAGCTGCTCTGGGGGTATGTCCAGAAAAGAAGGTTATGATACCAGAGAAAGTTACTTCTTTTAATGACTCTTGGAGCTCTGTAGTCAATACTGTTATCTCCAGTGTGCTAGAGAGATAGAGGTAGTATAACACAGCCAAGCGCATTCCAGTCACAGCTTAATGATTAATCACAGCTTAATAATTTAATAGTTTTGTTTTTGCAAGTACTTTTAAGAAAATTAACCCCAATTTAACATAATTTATAAAATAATTAAATGACTAAATAATATAAAAACTTAAAGTTTCAGAAAATAAATTCTGAATAATGGCAAAAAAATATTACCTACTTTTCATAACTTGTCCTCATGCACAAGTACATATTTAATAAGGTTAATAAAGTTAATGTCAATTTGATTAATATATGATGGGTACAATTTCAGTTCACTGTCAAATAATTTAGTATAAAATATACCAACCATGTGGAAAATATAGAAACATGTAAAAACAGTAGTGTACAAACTACTCAACTTGAAAAATAATCATATTTCTTTAGGGGAGTTTGAGTCAAGATGGCAGTGTAGGTAAATGCAGTACTTGGAACATCCCATAACCACATCAAAATTACAACTAAATTACAGGAAAAAAATCCCTCTTAACCACCTGAAATCTAGCTATACAGAAATCCTATAATAAAAGATATAAAAAATGAGCCACATCAAGTCTTATAGGAGCAAGCCAATGCAGAAGGGGCTGGTCCCACACTGATGTGTGATAGATAAAAATCAGGAGGATATTTAGGCTCTGCAGGTGCCCACTGAGGAGCGAGTAGTCTCAGTACCACAATAGGCTCTCCCAACCTGGATTCCAGTTCTAAGGAGACAAGTCTCAAGAAATTCTGGCTGCAAAAACAAAGTGCAACTGGAGTCCCAGGCTTACCTCTTTAAAAAAATCCCACATGATCTCACTCACACTGAGCTCCAGCACTGAGGCAGCAGCTCAAAGGCACCAAAGACATATGGAGAAGAACTGAATTGTCATGACTTCAGAAAAATAGCTGGAGGTACAGCTTTCTCCCAGATGGAAGTGATGGCAGAGGCCGTAGTTTCTTTAATGAGCCCTCCACAGAGTTGGCAGGTGGGTACCATATCTGAGTCTCCATAAACCTGGCTCACATTGTTCACCTTGCCCTGGTGACATCCCAAAATCCTGCTCCACAAACTTGTGGGCCCATCCAAACTATTTTCTGGTGGCTTTTCCATATAAATGGCCTCTCTAGACTCATGATTCAGACTTTCCTAAAATCTCTCACACATGAAATACCTGGCCTCTGTGCTCCCTGTACCTCTTGATAAATAACCCGAAGACTGGCACTAGCATCAGCCAGCCTCAGTGTGCAGCTTGGCCTCTCCCAGAACCTCCAAACCAGCATAAGTACTAGTCTTCTGCAAAATGTTCAATGGCTTATGCTGAGTGTCCCTGAACAGGGCACAACTGTGGCTGATCTTGTATCTCCTGGGAGGTCCCAGAGCCAGTGCACCTGTTGGAGAGATCCAGACAATGTCCAAATACAATTGAACCACCTCTGTGAGTGACAGCTCAAGGGGTGGACCCAGTAGGCATCTAAGCCCCCATTGCTCCATAGGGTAGGTGCCTGCACAGCATCTCTTCTACTGTAGTTGAGCCTGGTCCTCACAGTTGATCAGCCTGAGGATCAATTCCTCCCAGTGATGTGCCAACAGCAATTAAGGCTCAACTACAACAGGACAATGCACATAGCACACACAGGGAGTACACCTAGAACATTCAGCAAAGGCAACCAGGGAGGCTGTACCACTGAACTCTATATGAAACCTACTACATAAGAGCACTCTACCAAACTGGAAGAAATACCAGCTCTACCTAATACATAGAAACAAACCCAGGTTAACAGCCAAAATAAGAAGACAAAGTAACATGTTTCAAATGAAAGAACAAAATAAATCTCCAGAAAAATAACTAAGTAAAATGGAGGCAAGCAAACTACCAGATACAGTGTTCAAAACAATAATTTTAAGTGTGCTCAGGGAACATAATGAGGACTTCAATGGCATAAAAAGGACATGGAGACCATAAAAAAGTCAGTCAGAATTTAAAGATACACTAAAATAAAAAATATATATTATAGGGATCAACATATAAAGCAGAGGATCACTAGGAGATTTGGAATAAGAAAAGCAAAAAAAAAAAAAAAAAAAAAAGAGAGAGAGAGAGAGAGAGTAGTATAAGGAGCCAGACAACTTCAAATGTACTAACATTCACATCATGGAGGTGTTAGAAGCAGAAGAGAGAGAGCAAAATATTGAAAATGTATTTGAAAAATAAAATAATGATAGAAAAATTCCCTAATATGGTGAAAGAAATAGACATACAAGTCTAGGAAGCACAGAGAGTCCCAGACAAGATGAATTCAAAGAGGCCCACACCAGGGCACATCATAAGTAAAATGCCAGAGCTTTAAGACAAAGAGAGAATTTTAAAAGCAGCAAGAGAATACAAGTTAGTTACCTACAAGGAAGTTCCCATAAGACTGTCAGCTGATTTCTAAACAGAAACTTTGTAGGCCAGATGGGACTGGCAAGACTTATTCAATGTGATGATAAGCAAGGACCTAAAACCAAGATTACTCTACTCAGAAAGCTGTCATTTAGAATGTAAGGACAAAAAGAAGAAGAAGAAGGAGGAGGAGGAGGAGGAGGAGGAGGAGAAAAAAGAGGGAGAGGAATAAATACATGTCAATAATAACCTTAAATGGAAATGGACTAAATGCTCCAATTAAAAGACATAAGGTAGCAGAATGGATATGAAAGCAAGACCTGCATATATGCTGTCTACAAGAAATGCACCTCAAAACAAAAGATTTAAACAGACTGAAAGTGAAAAGATGGAAAAAAGTGTTACAAACAAATGGGCATGAAAAAAAAAGCTGGAGTAGCAATACTCATCAGAAAAAATGGATTTCAAAGCAAGGGCCATAAAAAAGAGACAAAGAAGGACATTTTATAATACTTAAGGGAATAATCCATCAAGAAGATATAACTCTGGTAAACATATACGCACCCAACATAGGAGCACCCAAATACAGAAGGAAAATACTAGAAGACCACAAGAATGATATTAACAGCAACACACTCATAGTAGGGGACTTTAACACCCCATGATCAACAATAGACAGATCTTCAAAGCAAAGAAACACCAAGGATATATAGGCATTGAACAACACACTAAATCGCATGGACTTAACTGATATATATATAGAAATTTTCAACCCAAAGAAACAAAATATACAGAAATCTAACGCATTTCTGTACACCAACAATAAAATATCGGGACAGAGACAAAAAGAAAATCCATTTACCATAGCAACAAGAAAAATAAAGTACCTAGGAATAAACTTAACCAAGAAGGTAAAAGACCTGTACTCAGAAAAGTATGTAACACTGAAGAAAGAAATTAAGGATGATACAAATAAATGGAAGCAAATACCATGTTCATGGATGGGAAGAATCAACATCATCAAAATGGCCATACTACCCAAAGCAATTTACAGATTCAATGCAATCCCTATTAAAATACCAATGACATATTTCACAGACCTAGAACAAGTAATCCAAAAATTGATATGGAACCAAAAAAGACCCCGGATAGCAAAAGCAATCTTGAGGAAGAAGAACACAGCAGGAGGAATCACAATACCAGACATCAAACTATACTACAAAGCCACTGTGATCAAAACAGTTTGCTACTGGCATAAGAACAGACATATAGATCAATGGAACAGAATAGAGAGTCCAGAAATAAATCCAGGAATATGCGGTCAACTAATATTTGATAAAGAAGGAAGGAACATAAAATCGCTCGAGAAAAGCTTCTTCAACAAATGGTGCTGTGAGAACTGGACAGAGACGTGCAAAAAAAATGAAACAAGACCACCAACTTACACCACACATGAGAATAAACTCAAGATGGATCAAAGACTTACGTGTAAGCCGTGACACCATAAAAGTCCTAGAGGAAAACATAGGCAGGAAAATCTCAGATATCCCACATAACAATATTTTCACAAATACATCTCCTAAGGCAAGAGAAATAAAGGAAAAAATAAACAAATGGGACTATATCAAACTAAAGAGTTTCTGCTCAGCTAAAGAAAACATTATCAAAATGTTAACACATTCATTATTTAATAGCATGTTATTCATTCTCAATGCATTTGGATGTCTTTTATTTTTTTCTTTGGGGTTGAATTTTAATTTCAGGGCATTGTGGTCTGAAAAGATTCTTGATATGATTTCAATTTTCTTGAATTTGTTGAGGCTTGTTTTGTGTTCTATCATGTGGTCTATCTTTGAAAATGTCCCATGTGCATTTGAAAAGAATGTATAATTTGCTTCTTTGGGGTGAAAAGTTCTATATATATCAGTTAAGTCCATGTGGTTTAGTGTGTCGTTCAATGCCTGTATATCCTTGGTGTTTCTTTGCCTTGATGACCTGTCTATTGTTGATAATGGAGTGTTAAAGTCCCCTACTATGAGTGTGTTGCTGTTAATATCCTTCTTATGGTCTTTTAGTATTTTCTTCATGTATTTGAGTGCTCCTATGTTGGGTCCATATATTTTTATCAGTGTTATAACTTCATCATGGATTGTTCCCTTAAATATTATGAAATGTCCTTTTTTATCTCCTTTTATTACCCTTGCTTTGAAATCCGTTTTGTCTGATATGAGTACTGCTACCCCAGCTTCTTTTTCATGTTCATTTGCTTGGAACACTTTTCTATATCCCTTACTTTCAGTCTGTGTGAATCTTTTGTCCAAAGGTGTGTTTCTTGTAGACAGCAGATATGTAGGTCCTGTTTTCTTATCCATTCTGTTACCTTATGTCTTTTAATTGGAGCATTTAATCCATGTTACATTTAAAGTTATTATTGACATGTATTTATTCATTTCTTTTTGTACCTCTGTTCCTCTCCTCTTTTTTTTCTCTTCTTTTTTCTTAGAGCATTCCCTTTAGCATCTCTTGCAATGCTGGTTTGGTGGAGATGTATTCTTTTAGTCTTCCTTTGTCTGGGAAACTCCTTATCTCACCTTCCATTTTGAATAAGAGCTTTGCTGGGTAGAGTATTCTTGGTTGCAGGCCTTTGTTTTTCATTGCTTGAAATATTTTTGACCATTCCCTTCTGGCTTGTAGTGTTTCTGTTGAGAAATCGGTCGATAGCCTTTTTGGAGCTCCCTTGTATGTTATTTGCTGTTTTTCTCTTGCTGCTTTTAGGATGCTCTCTTTGTCTTTGAATGTTGCCATTTTAATTATGATGTGTCTTGGAGTGGGTTTTGGGGGTTCCTCTTCATTGGGACTCTCTGTGCTTTTTGAACTTGCATAACTTTTTCTCTCATCAGTTTGGGAAAATTTTCTGTCATTACTTCTCCTATCAGCTTTTCTATTCCTAATTCTTCTTCTTCTCCCTCTTTTATTCCAATGATCCTGATATTATTTTTTCTCATGCTATCCTGTAATTCCCTTACATCCTGTTCATATTTTTTCAGTCTTTTTTCATTTTGTTGTATCTTCTGGGAATTTTTTTCTACATTGTCCTTTAACTCACCGACCCGATCCTCTGCTTCACTTAGCCTGCTTTTGATTGATTCTATTGTGTTTTTTAGTTCAGAGATTGAATTCTTCATTTCTTCCTGGTTCTTGTTAATAGTTTCTATGTCCTTTATTATGCTGGCATAGTTCTCCATAAGTTACCTGTAATTTTCTTGGAGCTGCTGGTAACTTCCTTGGAGGTTGTCGTAGTTGTTTTTGAGGTTGTCAAGTATATTGAGCTTCTTCACCACCATTGTCTTGAATTCCATGTCTGACATTTGGGCTGTGTCTATTCTATCTACCTCACTTTCTGGGGATTCCTCTTTTCTTTTCATTGAGAGGTTGTTTCTGCATCTTACCATGTTGGATTCTTCCCGTTTGTTTTTGGTTTTTGGATTTGTCTGCTTTGACTTCCCACCTTTGTGGTATGAGATTCTTTATGGGAGATCTGGGGGTTTCAGTGGTGCAGTCTCTTTCATCTCCTGAGCCTGATGTTCTTGGGATACCCTTTATGTCATTTGTTTTCGCTGTCTGATTATATTTCTATTTCTCTTTGGTGGGATCTTCCCTCTGGCTAGTTGACTGAGAGTCACTCTGTCCACTTTGTCTTGAGTTCTGTTGTGGAGATGCTGTTAAAAACATAAACCCACACCCTCAAAAATATCCCCCACCCTCTATCCCGCTATCGTCAGCCAATGAACCAATTTAATATAAATGTAGAGAGGTTAGGGCTTTTATACTATAGGAAGAATAGATAAGAATTGTTTTTAAAGAGGAAAAATATAATTTTTGAGAGTGGGGATGATAGATTAATAATAGTAGCAAGTAGTGTCGAGACTATGCAAGACAGTAGGTAATATTTACATTGTATGTTAATAATAATGAAAGAAAAAGAGGGAAGGATGCAGAATATAGTAAGAAAGTGGAATTGTATAGTAGTAGATTCATATAGTAGTTATATTCTATTTATTTAGTGTGAAAGGGAGGCTAAACAATACAGACAAACAAATAAACCAAACTTAAAAAGGATGAGAAGGAGAGATGGTATGAAACAAATTAAAGAGATAGTTTAAATTTTTTTTAAATTAAAATAAAAAATAAAAGTAAAAATTAAAAGTAAAATTAAAAATGAGAAAATAAAAAAATAAAATAAAATAAAGTACAAATAAAAAAACTAAAATAGAAATAAAAATGAAAATGAAATACAAAAGGAAAGTTTTTACTCAATTCAGCCTTTGTGTGTTGTCTTCTTTTTCTAGATCCACAGTTGGTCTAATGAGGTGGGCCAGAGGTTCCTGATCCTTGCAGCAGCGGTGTGCGCCCGCAGTGTTTGGTCCGTTCATTTGTTTGGCATCTTTTGGTGCTAGCCGGGGTGCCTGTGTGTTCGCATGTGCACGCACAGGGTGGCCTGCGCATTAGCCTCAGGCCTGCTGAGCTGGGCCTGGGAGTTGGTCTCTCGCCCCTTGAGGTGGGGCCCTGGATTCTTGTGCATGGTGGAAGTGAGCATCTATGAGTCTCCGCTGCCTGCCTGTTGTTCCTGTGCCACAGTCACCCGCCGTTCCCGCACCTGCCTGGGCGGGCAAAAGCAGAGCTCACGCAAGTGGTCTTCAGTCTGGCCTGGCGCCCACTGGCGCTGGCCAGGGTTGATTGCACACAGTCTTCTGTGTTCCCAGAGGGCCCTCCCTGTGCCCATGGGTGCACTGATCTTATGTCTGTTCTAAGATTCTCTCTTTATACTTAACCTTTGGCATTTTGATTATGATGTGTCTTGGTGTGGTCCTCCCTGGGTCTAGTTTGTTTGGGACCCTCTGTGCTTCCTGGACCCATATGTCCATTTCCTTCCCCAAATTAGGGAAGTTTTCCTTCATTATTTTTTCACATAATTTTTCAATTTCTTGCTCTCCCTCTTCACGTTCTGGCAACCCTATAAATTCGGATGTTGTCACGTTTATAGCCATTCCAGAGGTTTCTAAGCCTCTCCTCATTTTTAAAATTCTCATTTCCTCCTTCTGTACTGGTTGATTGTTTGTTTCTTCATTATGTTCCAATTTGTTGATTTGAACCCTGGTTTCCTTTCCTTCACCATTTGTTTCATATGGATTTTCCTTCATTTCAGCCAGGATAGCCTTCATTCTTTCCCCATCCTGTTTAATCTTTGTTGTCAGAGTTGTGAGCATCCTAATCACCAATGCCTTAAATTGTACTTCTGTTAAGTTGTCTATCTCCTCATCCATTAGCGTGCTATCTGCTCATTGCTTAGTTGTGCCACTGGGACCTTGATCTGCCCTACTTCTGGGTCATACTTCTCTGTCTTCTCAACTTTCTGTGTTTGCCTCTGTGATTTGGGCAAGGGCTGTTGCACCTCTTACATTATAGGGGGCAGAGCCTTAGGCATTCATCAGTACAAGGCAACCCGTTTTACCACGTTGTGGCACTGTCTGTGGGAGAGGGGTCAGAGAGGGAAAAATGCCACTTGCTCAGCACTTGCCCCTTTTCCAGAGACTTCTCCCACTTTTGTATGGGACTGGCGCCTCTCTAGCTGTTATCCTGCCTGTCGTTCCCAGAGTGGATGGGTCTGCAGATGTTCTAGGACTGTGGGGGCCCTTGAAACAAGCAGACTGCTGAGAGACTGGCAGTTTCTTCCTCTGTCCCAACCCCCACTGGTTTGCACAGTCAGAAGTAATGAGGCTTGATTTTCCCTGGCACTGGGACCATGATCTGTGGGGTCTGGTCAGTAGCTGGGAACACTCCCCAGGTGTCCCTCCCAACTTTTTAAAATGTGTAACTCTGCTTTCCACTGGCTTGCCGCTGCCGCTGCCACTGCTGCCACCACACCGCATCCTCTCCACCTTAGCTCAGCCCCTCTTACCTGTTTGGATGGGTATTTCTACTTTATATCTTTATTTGTTGTACTTCCATGCAGCTTGATTTTCTGGAACTTCTGGTTGTCTCTAATTTTGAGATAGTTGTATTTCTTCTTAGTTGTGAAGGGAAACCCAGTGTGTCTGTCTAGGCCTCCATCTTAGCTAGAAGTCCCCATTCTCCTCATTTCTAAAATTGGAAATATTAATAATACCTTTCTCTGAGTATTTCTGTGGAGAATACAATAGTTAATAAATATAAGACTTGTGCTCAGTGCAAAGTAAGTACTACTATATATGCATCTGCTATAGTTATAAATTATGTTGCAAGGATTTTTTTGCACCCATCATTTTGATTCCAATTGTGAGATGTAGAAATGACATCCATAAGTGGAAATATATGGTTTTGAGTGTGTACATTTTTAACTTTTAAAATAATTTTCCAATGTACTCTCCATAGTAATTGTACTATTTCATGTTGTCAGGATTATATGAAGTCTGGAGCCATACTACATGAGAAATAGCTTTATGACCTTGACAAGATACTTCTCTGTGACTCTGTGTTGTCCCCTGTCAAATGAATATAACAATATCTATCATATTGTGTTTCAGTATAAATTAAATAGTTTATTTGTATAAATCATATGAAACAGTGTAACATGTGAAGTATAAAATATTGTAAACATTATTTATCAAAAACCATCACCTGCAGCATAGGAAATTTCTGATATCTTGACTGAATTTCTCTGACTGTTTTTTCAAGTTCTTCACTATGAAATAATACTTCATGTTTTCTTTAATTTTCTTTCTTGTTTACTAGACAGATTAAGTCATTTTGGAGGAGCCCAACTTCACCTTCTGTTTTCCACTTAACATGCAATAATTTTAATCCTTGAAACTACTCTGAAACCAATTGCTGGCCAAACCACCTGCTCTCCAGACCAGAGGCTTCATCCTTATTCAACTCATTCTACTCTTTGCAGATAGCTATCTTCTTTTTGAATCAGGATATATTTTGTTAATGTTTCCTTTTTTTGTATTATATTTTCATCTGATTTAAGGTCATAGTCATCTTATTGCTTTATGTTAGAACCACAGGGGTTTGATCACAATCATGGACGTACAGACCATCATGACTAGAAAAAAATTTCCTGGAAAAATAATTTTGTGTTTATTATAATCAACATGGAAATAGATGACAGACATCTATAATATTAGTAAAGGCTTTTCATGGCTATACTCATCAAGAAGCATTTTTAGCACTTTCATTTGTCCATAAAATAAACTCTAAATAAAATTATGTGAGTATTAATTTATACTGCATGTCAAGCTATGTGAATTGTGGAAAGCATGCTGTCAGAAAAAAGTTTCTCTTCTTAGACAATTTAATTATATAATAATTGTAATAATATAATTAAAACAAATTAAATCAGAAATCAAATCTGTTTGAAAAATTGCCACAAAACTAATATAAGAAAAACGACTTCAATGACTGAACAATTAAAATATATGTCTTAGTAGAAAACAAAAGGTACTGTTACATATAGCCATGAGTCAGTTCCTTATAAACAATAAAACATATAAATCAATTGTTAGTGTTAGCAAAAAAAAAAAGAGAGTAATTGTAAAAAAATTAGCATAAACAAAGATATAAAGATACTTTTATTTTACGATGTTAATAAAATTGAATCTGGTTGAGATAATTCTCTAGGAAATATAAATGATCAAAGTCATCTTAAAATTAAGCAGTAAGTTGAATAGACAAAAAGCCTTAGAAAATTTTTGAAATTATTTTAAAAACTACTAAAAAAATGCTCACAAAAGATTACATAGTCGCATATACTGTAAACTTCAAACAAGTGCTACTTGACCCTTCCAAAACTGAAAGAATAAGGAAATTTTTTCCAGTAATTTAAAAGTACACACTATATCCTTGAGAAGAAAATATAAATTCCATATAAAATTTGAAAAAAGTTTTCCTAATAAATAAAGATATAAAATCTTGAGTAACATGTTAGCTAATCATTTACAGTAGATTATCAATTGAATAATAAGCCATTACAAGTAGAGAATAAAATAATAGTTGAATATTTTAAAAATCTAACATTTCAAGAGAAAAACCCTATGTTCATCTCAATAGAGGACACCTGTTCATAATTTTTTTGAAAAGTCAAAGGATATAAAAATACTTCTTTAATATAATAAAAGTAATTCTCCTTCACTCTCTTTATATACACCTATATACAGATGTATAAGGTCTTTCCAGAAGATATCCAGCCATGTAATATGAAAATAGAGACATTTATTGAAGAGTATACAATAAACATTGTACATAGAATAATGATGCCTCCGTCTCCTTCCATGTAGGCACTTTGGAACCTCACACAGTTCTCTCAATCACCATCAGCTGCCCTGTCATATTTTCCTCAATCTCATCAATGCTCTGAAATCTCTTCTCTTTCAAAGGTGATTTTTGTGTTGAGAAAAGCCAGAAGTAGCAGGGCACCAAATCTGGGCTGTCAGTAGGCTGAGTCCCCTGGGTGATCTGACATTTTGCCAAAAACTTTGCATGAGACACGATGCATGAGCAGGTGTATTGTTGCGATGACATTGCCAATCACCAGTTGCTTATAGCTGCCGCCTTCTGAATCATCTGAATAGTTTCAGTAGAGGAATGTTCAAGCTTCATACAAAATTTGATGCAGATTTGTTGCTCTTACTCAGTCATTTTGAATGCCATGGACACACAGTGCACATGCTCACTCAAGGACATCTACCACCCCCACTGACTAGTGTAGTGAAGTTGTTATTGTTCATGCATGGGCATTCCAGTCCACTCTCCTTGGCTGCCAGGTTACATCAATGTTACACAAACTGTCCTTATTACATGAACAAAGGCTGGACATTTTCCAGATGGACCTTGTACATATACTTTTATTGAAATTGAAATAAAACACCACTCTACCCCCAAAAATTCTTTATATCTTGAGTAGAACTGCATTAGATAATCTATTTTTGGACCCTGGCTATGTGGCTCAGTTGATTAGAGCATCATACAATACACCAAAATGTTGCAGGTTCAATTTCCAGTCAGTGCACATTCCTAGGCCGTGAGTTCAATCCACTGTCAGGTGCATATGGGAGGCAATGGACTGCGGTTTCTCTCTCACGCTGATGTTTCTCTCTGTCTCTCTTTCCCTTTCTCTCTCTCTAAAATCAATAAAAATATCTTTGTGTAAGAATTTAAAAAATAGATACTTTTGGGGGAATAGCTGTAATTATGCAGTACTATAACATATCCTAAAACTGTGATACTTAGCATGCTGGTTCTACCTGATATTAATAGATGGCCCTTGAGTAAACGATTCTATGGCCAAATAAGTTTGAGGTACACAGGATGTACAGTTATACCTTTCTTATTCTTAAATTGTATTTGAGAGAGAGATAAATTGTATATGATTTCTAAAACATATTTGGCCATTAAATAACCCATACTCATGTGTAAACAGACTTTCATATTTCTTCAGTGCCCAACGTTGGAATGTACAGTAAATATTTTAGCTGAGAAGAACCTAATTCTGATCTACTCTATTGGTTTTAAGATATTTGCTAATGAAGTTGAGTTTTATTGTATACTAAAGAATGTTACTCCAAAATTGCTTGTATTATTTTCTTGAGCTGTATTTATAATTGTGTCTATTTAATAGTTATTAACCTTCAAGGATTTTTAAAAATTTCTATTCAAAATAAAGTGGGAATAATATTGCTTTCACAGATGTATAACCTTTCTTGTTGAATGGAGTTTCATTGAATGTTTAATAAGTGCCAGACACTATCTAGAATAGGAGTATTCAAAATAAGATACTTAGAAAAAGGCTTAATTATAATCACTGTAGATTATATATTCAAATATAGTAATTTTATAATTCATCAGAATGCTTCTCTCATCAGAAACTAGAATACACATTTTCAAAATACATACATTGCCTTATATTTAAAGTAATATGCATTTACTGTTGTGCAAATATATTAAATAAATTATAAAACTTAAAATAAAAAAATCTTGAAGATGTACAACATTGGAAATCATTTTGACACAAGGTCCAACACCTAAAGCATTTTTTATTTTAAATTTTATTTTTATTGTTTTTCTATTATGGTTGTCCCACTTTTTCCCTCATTGCTCCACCCCCCACCCAGCCCAGCCCTTCTCCCACAGTCAATTCCAACCCTGTTGTCCATGTCAATGGGTTTTTTATACTAGTTCCTTTACTAGACCTTTCCCCTACTTACCCCCTTCTCTCCATCCCCCCTCCCCCCTGATAACTGTTACTCTGTTCCTTGTTCAGTTTTGTTTCTTTGCTTGTGTTGTTCATTAGTCCCCTGTATTAGATGATATCATATGGTATTTTCTTTCACTAAACATAATTCTCTCTAATTCCATCCATGTTGTCGCATATGGCAAGAGATTCTTCTTTCTTTCTGCTGCATAGTATTGCATTGTATAAATGTACCACAGTTTTTTAATCCACGCATCTACAGATGGGCACTTAGGCAGCTTCCAGCACTTGGCTATTGTAAACAGCACTGCTATAAACATAGGGGTGCATAGGTTCTTTTGAATTGGTGTCTCAGGGTTCTCTGAGTATAATCGTAGTAGTGGAATTGCTGGTTCAAAAGGCAGTTCCATTTTCAGTTTTTTGAAGAAACTCTTTACTGTTTTCCATAGTGGCTGCACCAGTCTGCATTCCCACCAGCAGTCCCCTAGGGTTTTCATTGCTCCACATCTTCGCCAGCTCATGTTGTTTATTGATTTGTTGATGATGGCCATTCTAACTGGTGTAAAGTGGTATCTCATCGTGGTTTTTATTTGCATTTCTCTGACGGCTAGTGATGTAGAGCATTCTTTCATATGCCTATGGACCCTCTGTATGTCCTCCTTGGAGAAGTGTTTGTTCAGGTCCTTTGTACATTTTTTAAGTGGGCTGTCTGTCTTCTTTGTGTTGAGATGTGTAAGTTCTTTATACATTTTGGAGATCAATCCCTTGTCTGAGGTATCATTGGCAAATATATTTTCCCATATAGTTGGTTCTTTTTTCATTTTGGTGATTTTTTTTTGCTGAGCAGAAACTCTTTAGTTTGATGTAGTCCCATTTTTTCCCTTTATTTCCTTGCCTTAAGAAATATATTGGCAACAATATTGCTATGTGGGATATCTGAAATTTTCCTGCTTATGCTTTTCTCTAGGACTTTATAGTGCCATGGCTTACATTTACGTCTTTGATCCATCTTGAGTTTATTCTGGTGTATGGTGTAAGTTGGTAGTCTAGTTTCATTTTTTGCACATCCCTTTTCAGTTCTCCCAGCAACATTTATTAAAAAGACTCTTCTCACTCCATTTTATGTTCCTTCCCCCTTTATCAAATATTAGTTGACCATATAGTCTGAGGTTTATTTCTGGGCTCTCTGTTCTGTTCCATTCATCGATATGTCTGTTCTTATGCCAGTAACAGGCTGTTTTTATTACAGTGGCCTTGTAGTATAGTTTAATGTCAGGTATTGTGATTTCTCCTCCTGCGTTCTTCTGTCTCAAGATTGTTGTGGCTATTTGGGGTCTTTTGGGGGTTCCATATAAAATTTTTAAGTATATTTTATTGATTATATTGTTACAGTGGTTCCAATTTTTTCCCTTTGCTCCCCTCCACCCATCATCTCCCCTCCACCAGCAATATCCCCCCCAAGTCCATGCCCATAGGTCATACATACAAGTTCTTCCGCTTCACCCTTTCATATATTCTTCTTCTTTTTTTTAAATAAATAAATGATTAATTATTTTAACAATAAAAAATAACAATCCCTCCTTCTCAGACTTAAGACCCTTTATAATCTTATAAAGGACAATGGACGAAGGTCTCAAGCTCCTCTAGCTGCTTTGAGATGGACATTGTCATCGTCCTACCTATCCTTGGGTCCAGAAACCCCTAATTAGAGTGGGGTGCGGAGGGGAGGGTGGCCTTCCCACATGGGGAAGGATCGTGCAGACTCCAGGTCAGTTGGCTGTCCACGGACAATGACGTGCTTGGTTTAACAAGCTGGCATCCTTGTTGTATTCTGGGGGCAACAGATTTGGCAACAGGTTTAAAAGACATCACTCAATCCACAACCACTAGATAATAGAAGGCAGGGATTAATTTTTTAATGTCTCACATTAGGGAGAAAAAAAAGAGCTTCTTTGGAGGAAGGTGTGCCAGGCACATCTCACCTTTCCAAAACATTTTGCCCATTATACTTAGTTTGGGGTGAGGGAAATATTTTAGGTTTCCTCCCTCTCAGAACTCTGGGCCCTTCCTGTCTAAGCCATTAGGAAAAAAACGAGACACTGGTTTTGTAAAGTGAAGCCCACAGACCAACCCATACTTTACCAACCAAGCCACTTAGTTCAGCCAAACTGTTGAGTCTCAGGAGGCAATGCAGCAGAAAGGATTAAGTGAGGCTTATATGTACAATAACTCAGGTAATGAGATCAAAGGCTTATGCCCCTTGAAAACAGAAAACACATGTTAATTTCTGTAACATAACTCCCATACAAGTCTCTAAATCTGTAGGACTGTCTTATCGGAAAGACATCCAGTTGCAAGGCATTTGACATTCTTCTTGCCTGTAAATTAAACATCTTGGATGATACCACAGACATGGTTTAACTTTCAAATGAAAACATATTTTAAATGAAAAGAAACTTTAAAGACGGTCAGCTGCATTACTTGATAGTCTGCCACTGATCATTGTGATTTTCCTTGAACCATGATTTTTCTCCCTAAGATTACCCTCCTTGTCATTAAAGGGACTGCATTAAGTCCAGTTTTAATTTATCCTGTTCATTTGCATAAACACAACAAGAGCAGCAAATGATCACTTATGATCTTTAGTTCTGCTTTGTTGGAACTTATGCAAGGAACATTTAGGGTGACCTTCAGTCTGCCCTTCAGGGCACAGAAGCTGAGCCACATACCTGGCATTCAGCCTTGCCTGTACACACCTGTCTTTTCCAAGTCCTTATGGTTTTCCACTCTGCCTTAAGGTTCCTTCTAGCCATCTTTATGGAACCTTCATTTCTTCCCTGCAAAGACTGATGTGGACCGCACAACCAACCATGGTACCAGGCCTTATTTCTCGAGGGCTTTTATTACCTTCGAAAGTCAATCCCAGTTTCTCAGGGCTTTTTGGTAACAACCAACCACAAGCATGTCTCTTTTAGGCATGACATTCCAGTCAACATCTTGGTCAAAAAAAAAAAAAAAAAAAAAACACTCTATTAACAACTGGTCTTATTAGTTTTATGCGAAGAAACTTATGTCATTACTTACTTCTTTAGAATGCCAAACTTTGGATGGATCAGATAGGCATGAAAATATAGTGTGAAGAAAAATCCTTGTCCTTCTAATATTTACTGAACTGTCATTTCCATTCTTCATATTTTCATTTTTTCCCCACTAAAATTTTTTTGTTTGTTTTTCCATTACAGTTGTCCCACTTTTTTCCCCCTCTTGCTTCCCTGTACCCTGTCCTTCCCTTCTCCCACATTTAGTCCCCACTCAGTTGTCCATGTCCATGGGTCATTTATGCATGTTCTTTGACTAGACCCTTCCCCTTCTTACCCCCTTCTCTTCCTCCTGCCTCTCCCCTCGTTACTGTTAGTTTACTCCGTGTTTACATACCTCTGGTTCAATTTGGCTCATTTGTTTGTGTTGTTCATTAATTTCCTGTAATAGATGACAGCATAAGGTATTTTTCTTTAGTTGCCTGGCTAAGTATAATTCTCTCTAGTTCCATCCATGTTGTTGCAAATGGTAGAAGTTCCTTCTTTCTTTCTGCTACATAGTACTACATTGTGTAAATGTACCACAGTTTTTTGATCCATTTATCTACAGATGGGCACTTAGGTTGTTTCCAGCACTTGGCTATTGTAAATAGTGCTGCTATGAACATAGTGGTGCATAGGTTTTTTTGAATTGGTGTTTCAGATTTTTCAGATATAATCCTAGCAATGGAATTGCTGGTTATGAAGGTAGTTCCATTTTTAGTTTTTTGAGGAAATTCCAAACTGTTTTCCATAGTGGCTGCACCAGTCTGCATTCCCACCAGCAATGCATCAGGGTTCTCATTTCTCCACATCCTCTCCAGCACAAGTTGTTTGTTGATTTGTTGATAATGGCCATTCTGACTGGTATTAAGTGGTATGTTATTGTGGTTTTTACTTCCATCTCTCTGATGACTAGTGATGTTGAGCATTCTTTCATATGTCTATGAATCCTCTGCATGTCCTCTCTAGAAAAGTGTTTATTCAGGTACTTTGCTAATTTTTTAATTGGGTTGTCTGTCTTCTTGGTGTTGAGTCATATGAGTTTTTTATATATTTTGGAGATCAGTCCCTTGTCTGAGATATCATTGGCAAGTATATTTTACCATATGGTTGGTTTCCTTTTTATTTTGGTGATGTTTTCTTTAGCTGAGGAGAAACTTTTTAGTTTGATGTAGTCCCATTTGCTTATTCTTTCCTTCATTTCCCTTGCCTTAGGAGATATATCAGTTAAAATGTAGCTATGTAGGATATCTGAAATTTTCCTGCATATTTTTTCATCTAGGACTTTTATGGTGTCACAGCTTACATTTAAGTCTTTGATCCATTTTGAGTTTTTTCTGGTGTATGGTGTATGGTGTAATTTGGTGGTCTAGTTTCATTTTTTTGGCTGTCCCTGTCCAGTTCTCCCAACACCAATTGTTGAAGAGGCTCTTTTCACTCCATTTGATGTTCCTTCCCCCTTTGTCAAATATTAGTTGACCATATAGACCTGGGTTTATTTCTGGGCTCTCAATTCTGTTCCATTGTTCTATATGTCTGTTCTTATGCCAGTACCAGACTGTTCTGATAACCATGGCCTTGTAGTATAGTTTGATATCAGGTATTGTGATTCCTCCTACTGTTTTCTTCTTCCTCAAAATTGTTGTGGCTATTCGGGCTCTTTTTTGGTTCCATATAATTTTTGAAGTATTTGTCCTAGGTCTGTGAAAAAGTCATTGGTATTTTAATAGGAATGGCATTGAAACTATAAATTGCTTTGGGTAGTATAAACATTTTAATGATGTTGACTCTTCTGATCCATGAGCATGATATAAGCTTCCATTTATTTGTATCTTCCTTAATTTCTTTCTTCAATGATATGTAGTTTTCTGAGTACAGGTCTTTTACCTCCTTGGTTAAGTTTATTCCTATGTACTTTATTTTTCTTGTTGCTATGGTAAATGGGATTTTTCTTTGAGTTTCTATCTCTGAGATTTTATTGTTGGTGTATAGAAACTTCTTCAACTTCT
Organism: Furipterus horrens; assembly: GCF_987537825.1. Lineage (NCBI taxonomy): Eukaryota > Metazoa > Chordata > Mammalia > Chiroptera > Furipteridae > Furipterus > Furipterus horrens. Next base: position 76,267,056 of record NW_028327172.1, on the reverse strand, counting down.
GAATATTGACTTTGTACCCTGCTATTTTGCCAAATTCACTTATTAGGTCAAGTAGTTTTTTTGTGGAGTCTATAGGGTTTTCTATGTACACTGTCATATCATCTGCAACTAATGACAGTTTTATTTCCTCTTTTCCAATTTGGATGCCTTTTATTTCTCGTTCTTGTCTGATTGCTCTGGCTAGAACTTCCAACACTATGTTAAATAGGAGTGAAGAGAGTGTACATCCTTGTCTTGTTTCTAACCTCAGGGGGAATGCTCTCAGTTTTTTCCCATTGAGTATGATGTTGGCTTCAGGTTTCTCATATATGGCCTTTATTATGTTGAGGTATGCCACCTCTAGTCCCATTTTCCTGAGAGTTTTAATCATCAATGGGTGTTGTACTTTATCAAATGTTTTTTCTGCATCTATTGATATGATCATGTGGTTTTGTCTTTCATTTTGTTTATGTGGTGTATTACATTTATTGATTTGCGAATATAAACCATTCTTGCATCCCTGGGATGAATCCCACTTGGCCATGGTGTATGATGTTTCTAATGTGTTGCTGGATCCTGTTTCCCAATATTTTGTTGAGAATTTTAGCATCTATGTTCATTAGCGATATTGGCCTGTAGTTTTCTTTCTTTGTTGTGTCTTGACCTAGTTTTGGAATTAGGGTAATACTGGCTTCATAGAACGAGTTTGGGAGTCTTCGCTTTTTGTAAATCTTTTTGAATAGTCTCAGGAGGATAGGAGTTAGTTCTTTCCTAAATATTTTGTAGAATTCACCTGTGAAGCCATCCGGTCCAGGGCTTTTGTGTGCCAGGAGTTTTTTGATTACTGCTTCAATTTCACTAGTTGTTATTAGTCTATTCAGGCTTTCTGCTTCTTCTTGATTTAGTTTTTGAAGACTATATGTTTCCAGAAATTTGTCCATTTTCTCTAGATTGTCAAATTTCTTGCCATACAGTTGTTCGTAATAATTTTTTACAATCGTTTGTATTTCTGTGGTATCAGTTGTGATTTCTCCTCTTTCATTTCTGATTTTATTTATTTGGGTCCTCTCTCTTTTTTTTCTTGATAAGCCTGGTTAAAGGCTTGCCAATTTTGTTTATCTTTTCAAAGAACCAGCTCCTACTTATATTGATCTTTTGAATTCTTAGTTTATGTTCTATGTCATTTAATTCTGCTTGATCTTGATGATTTCGTTCCTTCTACTTTATCTGGGCTTTACTTGTTGTTCTTTTTCTAGTTCTTGTAGTTGTAGGGTTAAATTTTTTAGTAGAGATGTTTCTACCTTTTTTAGATAGGCCTATATTGCTATTAACTTTCCTCTCAGGACTGCTTTCACTGTATCCCAAAGGTTTTGGGTTGTTGTGTGTTCATTATCAGTCGTTTCCAGAAACTTTTTGATTTCTTCCTTGATGTCATTGTTAACCCATTCATTAGTTAATAGCATGTTATTCATTCTCCATGAGTTTGTATGTTTTTGAGATTTTTTCCTTGAGGTTGATTTCCAATTTTAAGCCATTGTGATCTGAGAAGATGCTTGATATAATTTCAATTTTCTTGAATTTATTGAGGCTTGTTTTGTGTCCTACCATATGGTCTATCTTTGAAAATGTTCAATGTGCACTTGAGAAAAATGTATATTTTGCTTCTTTGGGGTGAAAAGTTTTATATATATTGACTAAGTGCATTTGATCTAGAGTGTTGTTTAATGCCTCAATATCTTTTGTGTTTCTTTGCTTCGAAGATCTGTCCATTGTTGACAATGGGGTCTTAAAGTCCCTACTATAAGTGTCTTGCTGTCTGTATTTTTCTTGGAGTCTTTCAAAAATTTCCTTACATATTTGTGTGCTCCTAAGTTGGGTGCGTATATATTTATAAGGGTTATATCTTCTTGAAAGATTTTTCCCTTAAGTATTATGAAATGTCCTTCTTTGTCTCTTTTTGTGGCCTTTGCTGTGAAATCTGTTTTTTCTGAAATAAGTATTGCTACTCCTGTTTTTTTTTTATGTCGATTTGCTTGAAATACTTTTTTCCATCCCTTCACTTTCAGTCTGTGTAGATCTTTTGTTCTAAGGTGGGTCTCTTGTAGACAGCATATATGTGGGTAATGCTTTCTAATCCATTCAGCTACCCTATGTCTTTTGATTGGAGAATTTAATCCATTTACATTTAAGATTATTACTGATAAGTACTTATTCATTGTCATTTTCCCCCTTTGTACTCGTGTTCCTTCCTCTCTGTCTCTCTCTGTTTCTTCATCTTCTTAAAGCAGACCCTTTAACATCTCCTGCAATGCTGGTTTGGTGGAGATGTATTCTTTTAGTCTTCTTTTGTCTTGGAAACTCCTTATTTCATCTTTCATTTTGAATGAGAGCCTTGCTGGGTAGAGTATTCTTGGTTGTAGGCCTTTGTTTTTCATTGCTTGGAATATTCTTGCCATTCCCTTCTGGCTTGCAGTGTTTCTGCTGAGAAATCTGATGATAGCCTTATTGGAGCTCCCTTGTATGTTATTAGCTGTTTCTCTCTTGATGCTTTTAGGATGCTCTCTTTGTCTTTGAATGTTGCTACTTTATGACGTGTCTTGAAGTGGGCCTGTTGGGGTTCATCTTCATTGGGACCTTCTGTGCTTCATGGACTTGCATGACTCTCTCCTCATGTTAGGAAAGTTTTCTATCATTAGTTTTTCAAACAGGTTTTCTATCTCTTGCTCTTCTTCTCCTTCTGGAATTCCTATAATGTGGATATTATTACAATTCATGTTGTCCTGTAGCTGTCTTAGAACTTCTTCAGTGTTGTTCAGTCTTTTTTCATTTTCTTGCACTGTCTGGGAGTTTTCGTGTACATTGTCCTCCAGCTCGCTAATCCAAACTTCTGCTTCCTCTAGCCTGCTTTTAATTCCTTCTGCTGTGTTCTTCAATTCAGAGATCACATTCTTCATTTCCTCCTGGCTCTTATTGATAGCTTCTATGTCCTTTTTCATGCTGATGTAATTCTCAGTAAGTTCCTTGTAGTTTTTCTGGAGTTCCTTGTAGTTTCCGCTGAGATCATTGAGCTTCTCCGTAATCTATGTTTTAAATTCCACAACTCATAGTTTGCTCCCTTCTATTTGATTTAGCACTCTTTCTGGGGATTCTACCTTTCCTTTCGATGGGGGGTTGTTTCTCTGTCTTGCCATTTTTTTGACTCCTATTGTTTGTTGGTGCTTCTTAGAATGATCTGCACTTCCTGGATCTGCCCCTGGTGGCATCAGATCATGTACCAGTCTGGCCCTAGGCAGCCTGTTGGAGACTCCCAGGAATCTACTGCCTTTGTCTGTCTCTTTTAGTTGTTAATCTATTCAATCTGTGATTAGTTTTCAGGCTTAAGGATCGTGGATGTTGAAGCTTAATTCCTGTAGGCAGGGCTTCGCTTCCCCTCTGGCTGAGGCCACTTGGAGGGAAATGGTCTGCCTGCAGTACTGAGGATGAGTCAGCACTGGGACCTGGTTGGTTGCTCCCCCAGTTCTCCCCTCATAGCCATAGCGCCAAACTCTCCCCCAGTGTCTCTAGTCCTCTCTGCCTTCCCTCTGCTTGAGCCCAGGGTATGTGGGTGCCAAAATATTTTTGTATGTGATCCACTTAAGAGCTCTTTTTCTCCCACTGTTTCTCTCCAGCTAGCAAGAAACCCTGTGGCTTTTCGCTTTTCACAGCTGGATACTATTTTACTTTCTGCTCTGTTGCTGTAGGCTAGGAAGCCCGGCTGGGGTTTAGACCTTACCCTTCTCAGAATGAACCCCCAGCTGCTGAGCTGTTTTTCAGTCCCTTCAGCTACCACCCGTGGGAGCCCAGTCAGCCCTTCTGCATCTCCTCACTCCCTACCGGTCACGTTGTGATGTAGCAGCCTTTTCTGTCTCTCCGTGGTTATAAGACTTCTCTCCAGCTAGTGTTTGGTTGGTTATTCCATATAATTTCTCCAAAATTAAGTTGTAAATCCAGACTGGTTCTGGGAGGAGGTTGGTTTAGCTTCCACTTACTCCTCCACCATCTTTGATCGGGTTCCATATAAATTTTTAAATTATTTGTTCTAGGTCTATAAAATACCTCTCTGATATTTTAATAGGGGTTGTGTTGAATCTGTAAATTGCTTCGGGTAGTATGGACATTTTAATGATGTTGATTCTTCCAATCCATGAACATGGTATATTCTTTCAATTATTTGTATCTCTCTTAATTTCTTTCTTCAGTGTTATGTACTTTTTTGAGTACAGGTCTTTTACCTTCTTGGTTAAGTTTATTCCTAGGTACTTTATTTTTCTTGGTGCTATGATAAATGAGATTTTTCTTTTAGTTTCTATCTCTGAGATTTTATTGTTGGTTTACAGAAATGCCTTCAATTTCTGAATATTGACTTTGTACCCTGCTCTTTGCCAAATCCACTTATTATGTCAAGTAGTTTTAAATGGAGTCTATAGGGTTTTCTATGTACACTGTCATCTCCTTTGCAAATAATGACAGTTTTACTTCTTCTCAAATTTGGATGTCTTTTATTTCTTTTTCTTTTCTAATTGCTGAAGCTAGAATTTCAAAGACTATGTTGAATAGGGGAAATGCTTTCAGTTTTTGTCCATTGAGTATGATGTTGGCTTCAGGTTTCTCATATATGGCCTTTATTATGTTGAGTTATGCTCCCTCTATTCCAATTTTATTGAGTGTTTTTATCATAAATGGGTGTTGTATTTTATCAAATGTTTTTTCAGCATTTATTGATATTATCATGTGATTTTTATCTTTCATTTTGTTAATATAATGTATTATATTTATTGATTTCTGAATATTAAACCATCCTTACTTCCCTTGGATGAATCCCACATGATCATGGTGTGTGATCTTTTTAATGTGTTGCTAGATCCGGTTTGGCAATATTTCGTTGAGGATTTTAGCATCTATGTTCATCAGTGATATTGGCCTGTAATTTTCTTTCTTTCTTGTGTCTTGACCTGGTTTTGGAATTAGAGTAATACTGGCTTCATAGAACGAGTTTGGGCACCTCCCCTCTTCTTGGAATTTTTGGAATAGTTTGAGGAGGGTAGGAGTTAGTTCTTTTCTAAATGTTTTGTAAAATTTGCTTGTGAAGCCATCCGGTCCAGGGCTTTTGTGTGCTGGGAGTTTTTTGACTATTGCTTCAATTTCATTCTTTGTTATCAGTCTGTTCAGGCTTTCTGCTTCTTCTTGATTCAGTTTTGGGAGATATATATTTATAGAAATTTGTTTATTTTATCTAGGTTTTCAAGTTTCTTGATGTACACTTGTTTGTAGTAATTTCTTATAATCCTTTGTATTTTTGTGATATCGGTTGTAATTTCTCCTCTTTCATTTCTGACTTTATTTGGGTCCTGTCTCTTTTTTTCTTAATGAGCTTTGCTAAAGGCTTGTCAATTTTGTTTATCTTTTTGAAGAACCAGTGCCTACATTTCTTGATCTCTTGGATTGTTTATTTAGTCTCTATGTCATTTCATTCTGCTCCGATCTTGATGATGTCCTTCCTTCTACTTGCCCTAGGCTTTGTTTATTGTTTTTCTCCTAGTTCCTTGGAGCTGAAGAGTTAGTTTTTTTTTATTTGAGATTCTTATATCCTTTTTAGGTATGCCTGTATTGCTATAAACTTTCCTCTCAGGACTGCTTTTGCTGTGTCCCATAAGTTTTGGATTGTTGTGTGTTCCTTATCACTTGTTTCCAGAAATTTCTTGATTTCTTACTTTATGCCATTGTTAACTCATTCATTATTTAATATCATGTTATTCATTCTTCATGGGTTTAAATATCTTTGACTTTTTTCCTTGAGGCTTGTTTGTGGTTTCAAGTCATTGTAATCTGAGAAAAAGTTTGATATAAATTCAATTTTATTTGATTTGTTGAGACTTGTCTTGTGTCCTACCATGTCATCTTTTTAAAAAATGTTCCATGTGCACTTGAGAAAAATGTATAATTTGCTTCTTTGGGGTAAAAATTTCTATATATATCAATTAAGTCCATTTGATCTAGAGTATTTTTTAATGCCTCAATATCTTTGGTGTTTCTTTCCTTTGAAGATCTGTTCGTTGTTGACAATGGGGTGTTAAAGTCCCCTACTATGAGTGTGTTGCTTTCAATATCCTTCTTGTAGTCTTCCAAGGTTTTTCTCGCATATTTGGGTGCTCCTATGTTGGGTGCATATATTTTTACCAGGATTATATCTTCTTGATGGATTTCCCCCTTAAGTATTATAAAGTGTCCTTATTTGTCTCGTTTTATGGCCTTTGCTGTGAAATCTGTTTTGTCTGATATAAATATTGCTACTCCTGCTTTTTTATCATATCCAGTTGCTTGGAATACTTTTTTTCATCTCTTCACTTTCAGTCTGTGTAAACCTTTTGTTTTAAGGTGTGTCTCTTGTAGACTGCCTATATGTGGGTCATGTTTTTGTATCCATTCCACTATTATATGTCTTTTTATTAGAGTTTTAATTCATTTCCATTTAAGGTTATTGACAGGTATTTATTAATTTCCTTTAGTACTTGTATTCCTCTCCCTCTCTCTTTTCTTGTTTTTCTTACAGCATACTCTTTAATGTCTCTTGCAATGCTGGTTTGGTGGAGATGTATTCTTTTAGTCTTCCTTTGTCTGGGAAACTCCTTATTTCTCCTTCCATTTTGAATGAGAACCTTGCTGGGTAGAGTAGTCTTGGTTGTATGTCTTTGTTTTTCATTGCATGAAATATTATTTGCCAATCCTTTCTGGCTTGTAGTGTTTCTGTTAAGAAATCAGTTGATAGTCTTATCAGAGTTCCCTTGTATGTTATTTGTTGTTTTCCTCTTTTTGCTTTTTGGATTACCTCTTTGTATTTAAATGTTACCATTTTAATTATGATGTACCTTGGAGTGGGCCTTTTTGGGTTCATCTTTATTGGGACCCTCTGTGCTTCCTGGAATTGCATGACTTTCTCTCATCAAGTTACGAAAATTTTCTGTCATTGTTTTCAATCAGGTTTTCTAGCCCATGCTCCTATTCTTCTTCTTCTTGTATTTCTATGATACAAATATTGTTTCATTGCATGCTGTCCTGTAGCTCTCTTAAACTCTCTTCATTCTTTTTCAGTCTTTTTTCATTTTGTTGTATTGTCTGCGAATTTTTTTCTACATGGTCCTCTAACTCATTGATCCAATCCTCTGCTTTGTTTAGTCTGCTTCTGATTGCTTCTACTGTGCTCTTCAGTTCAGAAATTGTATTCTTCATTTCTTCCTGGTTCTTATTGATATTTTCAATACCCTTTTTTATGCTGATGTAATTCTCAATAAGTTTCTTGTAGCTTCCCTGGAGTTCTTTGTAGTTTTCCTGGAGTTCTTTGTAGTTCTCACGGAGTTTGTTATAGTTTTCTTTGAGTTTGTTGAGTTCACTGAGTTTCTCATTATTATGGTTTTGAATTCCATGTCTGATAGTTTGCTTGCCTCTATTTCATCTATACCTCCTTCTGGGAATTCCTCCTTTTTTTTTGGTGGGGTGTTGTTCCTCCCCATTTTGGGTGCTGGTCTTGTTTGTTTCTGCTTCTTAGCTTGATCTGCTTTTATTTTCTGCCTTTGTGGTGTGACCTTCTGTACTAGAAATCTGTGTTATTCAGTGATGAAGACTCCTTGATCTCCTTAAATGATGGTATTGTGATGCCATTTATAAATTTTATTTGGACTCTCTAGTGGCATTTTGGTTTTGCTTGTTGTGTTGCTCTTTGATGGGTCCTTCGTTTAAATTAGCTGACTGAGAGTCACTCTGCCTACTTCTGAAAGTTGTTGAGCTGCCTCTTGGAGGGGAGTAGTCTGCTTATGAGATTTCTTCCATAGTGCTGAAATTGAGTCTGCCCTGGGATCTGGTCTTCTGCTCCTTCAGTTTTTTCTCCAGAACCAGTGTCCAAAATTTTCCAAAGCTCCTCTAACTCATTTCACCTTCTTTCAGCTTCAGCCCATGTTGAGCATAAGAAGTGAGATTTTTATGCCAGTCAGTAGGAGGGCTGGGGCAGCAGTCAGGCACTAGGGTGCATTCCATGAGCATTCTCCCATGCTGGCTGGCGGGGTCGTTCCGTCACGCTGGCTGGCTTGTGCATGGGTTGATAGCTATTCCCTGTTCTGGTGGGTGGATAGACAGGGGCAGCTCACAGCACTGAATGGTGTGTACACAAGCAGCAGTGGTCCCCCACTTCAGCGTGTGGGCAGGTTGGTATCACTCTGCCGCGCTGGCAGATCCCCGCTCTGGCGTGGGGGCCTGGTTTGAAATTTTCTTTGTAAAGTTTCTAGAATACTTTTTCAGCTTCCGTTCTTATTTTTAGATCCTGGTTGTATCTTTCAGCACCCAGTCCAGCTTTCAGCTCCACACCCATCCTTCTACTCCCTGCCAAGCAATATGAGGATTTGGGTTCCTAAAGTTTCTTTTTATATGAAAATTTCTCAGGCCATGATTTTATTCTTAAAATGAAAGGAAAATTAATTTATAGTAGCTCTAAATTTGTTTTGACCCATCACATTAATTATCATCACTAATATTTACTGAGTACTGGGGAGGGAGAAATATCTTGTATTGAATAGGAATATTTCATTTGATGGTCCCAGCTAGAATCCTTGGGCGTTTTTAACAACCTGCATAAAACATCAACAGTAACTTACTTTCACATCTTAGTAAAGAATTGGATACCTTTTATTGTAGTATCTTTCTTGCAGATAATCTTAGGTATAAAGAGTGTTCTCTCTAATAATATAATATTAGACCTTTGCTTGTCATCAATTTTATTCATAAATAATAAAGTAACCTGATATAGTTTCTTTTTGGGCTAAGTTATATGACATACTAATCTTATATGAAAATAGTTTGTCATTTCCTATCATGGAATGGAAAAATAAGTATTAACAAACCAAAGTTAAAAATTTTACTTATTTTGTAATTGTGACATTAGGCTACTAGATATACTGGTGTGGATTCAGGGACTTTTACCAAAACAACTTGGTGGGAAAAACAAAAAAACAAAAACCTTTTAATAATGACCTCCCAGTTTGAAATGTACAACAGATGAGTCTGCCAATTTTCTACAGAATGTAACAAAAATTCATGGAAGCAGACATGAATCATTCCCACTCATGAGAAAACATGGAAGATATTTCCCTTAACAATTGATCACCCTAGGCAAGACAGGCAGCAAATGAACATTCAGTTGTCCATAGAAATAAGGCAGAACTGCAAAGGCTTTAATATGCAACATATTACATCCTGGTTTCAATTACCATTGCAATGTCTAAAGTATTCATTTCCATTTGGAATAATATATTGACACGTTTACATTTTTTTAACTGAATGAAGAGTTCATTTCTGCAAAGCCTATAATGAGACTACTGTGGGTTTTACTTCCTACTTCTCCTAGTCTCCCAGAAAAAGTTACCAATGATGACAATGAATTTTTTCAGAAGCAACAAAACTATGATCTCAAAGAATTCTTATATTGTGACCATGTTTCAGTCTCAATGCATATTTAATGCCAGATTTAGAGCAGGGCTATTAAGATTGCTTTCTTTAAAATGCACTTATGATGTTGAACTTTTTTATGAAGCTGTTTTCTGACTTTATATTACATCTTAGATGCAGAGTTGAGCATGGCTGAACAATTTGAGTCTTAGAAAATCTAAAAATGAATTAGGATTTAGCAGCAGCAAGTCAGTTTTCAGCTGCTCTAAGCATTTTGCTATTACTTATTCTTATAATATTTGACCATGGGTGACGTAAGTGGATGGCAAGTACAGCAATATTGTAAAACAACAGACAGGACAAGTGCCATAAAGTAGCAAAATATTTGTTTTAGACACTAAACTTACAAATCGGAAATTCTGAAGCAGTTCAATTTGAAATGGAAAAAAAACAGACCAAATAAATTAGTAAACTAATATTAGAATTTAGCTACATAAAGAAGCACTATTTAACTCAAGACAAAGGACAGTGTTTTTGCTTCAATATGAATGCATTGCTCTATGTAATCTCTTTGCACAGAATCAATGACAATATGTTCTGCAATTATTATAAACTAAATGTACATTTTTTACTGAGATACATCACTTTCTTTCACATAAATATTTGATTACCCACAAGAGAAAAGCTATTGGAACATTTCTTTCATTTGCAAAGGAGTTTAGTGAGTGATTTGGTCTTCATCAAACATGGCAATTTACTGGGGTTTACTATGCTAGCTATAAATCTTATCTATTTCCAGTCCTTCTTGAGAAAATGAAAGAACTAAAAATTTGTCCACCATTAAGACATCAGAAGAAAATAAAGCAAGTAACTGACAAATCAAGTTATAAAGATGGAGAAATGGTTTTAATTTGTTTATCTACTGTCATTTAAATTTTCTTTGATTAGATTATAAAAATCTAGTGATAGTTCTGTTTATCAAGAGAACTTTTGACTAATATAGATTTTTAATAAAAAGTACTTAAAAATAAATCCCAAGACATTATATTATTTTCCTCTTCAATAATCCTTTTCTTTGCCCATATTAAAATGACACCCTGGCTGGTGTGGCACAGTGGATTTAGTGTCTGCCTGTGAACCAAAGCATTGCCAGTTCAATTCTCAGTCAGACCACATGCCTGGGTTGCAGACCAGGTCCTCAACTGGGGGGTGCACAAGAGGCAACCACACATTGATGTTTCTCTCCCTCTATTCCTCCCTCCCTCTAAAAATAAATAAAATCTATTTTTAAAATGATGCAATTATGAAATATTTCTTCAGAAAAAACAACAGCAAAACTGTTTTGGAGGCCAAATATTTGTAATCCCCCCCCTTTCTTCCTTAACATCATTTTAATAGTCACTACACTCAGAGAATAATGAAATTCAACTTTTCTGTCTCACCACAATTACATTTCATAAGTGAACCATATAGGTCTATCATGCTGATAATCTTTTCAGCACATTGATTCTGAGTCTGTTTCATTTACTATAGCTTCCTGTGGAAATCTGATCAGGTCAACTCTTTCTGCATTCATTTCTTTGAATTTGTTTTATTGTTTCAAATTCTTTCATCTTCAGAATATATTAGGTCTGCAACAATAAAATCAGGGCATGCTCCCTTGCTTGAATTGTATGATCTTTCTTTTCATTTCATCAGATGAATGGTATTTGGAAAATCCAATCAGATAATTCTACTCATTTAGAAATTTTCCTGGATAAAGTTAAGTACACATATATTTACTTCTACCAATAATTCTACTGTTCCTTTATACAACTCAGTATTTGTGGTAACTTCTCTCCCTCCTACCCTATAACCCAACAAGTTAAAATGCCACACAGCTCTGTCATATATTATAGCATCTATTGTACTGTCATCTCTATTTTTCCTTCACATCTGGGGTATGTAGCCTTTGACTTATCAACTTGGAATGATGCGGATGCTAAAAGGAACTTTTGCCACAGTTCTGTCTGGCTGTAATTAAATATACTGTGTTTCTGAATTATTAGCTTCTAAATGTTTCTAAACCTCTTCAAAAACTGGCTTCCCCAAAATCTAAATGCTTTTCCTCTGAACTAATAGTCTTTCTTTTTAGAAGTTGGTTTAAAATATTTGAGTAAAAAACATTGTTATAATTGATATTAACATGTAATTCCTAGATATCTAGTGTGTACATCTTTAAAATGATATATATGTATTTAAAATTAGTGACTTGATTATTAAGAGTATTCTGGTTTGTCCCAGTACACTCTCTTATCATCCCAGACTGTGTTTTATATTTCTGTATCAAAATAAGGTGACTTATAGTAACAAAATAAGGGAAAAGTTAAAGACAGGTGTTGAATCTTTCTTTTAAGTTGTGTGTACGTGTTGCTACACATGTGTGTGAAGGGAAATTTTCAAAAACATTGCAAATTTTGTTTTAAATGGCTATGTAAAGAGTATTTAGCCCTGGTCAGTGTGGCTCAGTTGGTTGGAGCATCATCCCATACACTAAAAATGTTGTGGGTTTAATTTCTGCTTAAGACATGTACCTAGGTTGGGAGTTTGATCCTTGGTCAGGGAGCCTAAGAAAGAAGCCAATCAATGTTTCTCTCTCACATTGACTTTTCTCTCCCTCCTTCTATTTTCTCTTCCTCTCTCTCTAAAGGCAATAAAAAAATGTCCTTGGGTAAGGATAAAAAAAATTCTTTATGAGGATTTTAAAATTCCTAACTAACAAGAACAACTATTTTCACTTATGGGAATAACGTTGATAATCATATTTACTTAATGACTGCTTATCAGCCACTTATTATATGCCAAGCACTGTAATAGCCACAGATCTTTGTGAAAGACTTGGTATAGAATAAACATCTCCTGATTTAAGAGTTTACTAACTGTTCTTATTTATTAATCAGACACTATCCTAAATTTTGTCTTGAATTATAAGACTGATGTTAGCGACATATCAAAGACAACAGGATTAGAGCCTGCATTTACTTGTTTCTTTGTGCCAGTAAACTGCAATGCCATTTCTTTCATTGCCTCTTTCATCTCACAGGCAGTGCCTGACATGTAATACTAATGTCTATTTAGTATGCTTTTACTAATGAAACATAATGAGATTCTGTAATGCAGCAAGTATAATTTATGAATGGATATCAAATGAAGCTTTGCAAGCAAACTAAAAAATATATATATCAGCAACTTAGCTATTCATAGCTTGCCCCTGGAATTAAATCAAAAGCTCTGAATATACTAACATATAAAGACTGTGGACCAACTGTCTTTTACAGCTTATATGATGCTTGGTACTGTGCAAATCAAAAATTGTTTTATCATTTTTCACTTGCATTGTTCTTGGAAAATTGTGCAGAACAGCTGAAAAAGAACAACCATAGGCCATTACCGGGGAGCATTTTTAGATAACAACAACTTTTATTGTCAGATATTTGTCTTGATTTTTAAAATGTGTAATTTACAAATATAAATATATAAAATTAAAATGCATACTAAGCCATTGACTATGAAATATGGTCTTGAATTTTGCATGAGGGGCCATAAAAGTTAACAATTTTCTTATCTTAACATCTACTGTATATTTTCTTCTCTGCCACAAACTAAATTCATGCTCTTTCTCCACTCAAAAACCTATTCTTTATTCAGAATTTTGTTTTCCTAGTTGCCTCTCACAGCCCTCAAACTAGTAATTCTATTTTCTAAATATGGCACTAAACTTCCCACTTTTCTCATTCATTATGTCATTTATTCCCATTTTGTATCTTACCTGGACCAAGGGATGAGGCCATGTGTATGAAGGAGGGCACAGGGCAATCTCAGTACAGCTGGAATAGAAGATATGGGTGAAGGGCTGATGCCAGTTAAGGATGGAAATGGAGATCTACCAGATTTTATTCTGAAATTTATGGTATATCATTGAAGGATTTTAATAAGTGAATGAAGTTATCAGAAAACAAAATTACTGGTAAAGGTTAAGGAGTTTGTAATGAGAGACAATCCTAGATTATCCAAGAAGTTTCAGTGTAATCCCTTATAAAGGAAAGAATGAGACAGGAGTCAGGGATGGCTGTTTGTGTGTGCGTGACAGAGAGAGAGAGAGAGAAAAAGAGAGACAGAGAGAGAGAGAGAGAGAGAGGGGTGAGGATGCTATCCTGCTGGCTTGAAGTTGGAGAAAAGGGCCATTTCTTAGCCAATGAATACACAGGGATACAATTCTTAACATAATTCCTGTTGAGTTGGATTTTTCAGCTGTTTTAGACTTAAATAGGTATGCTGATTTCAAAACTGTAGTTAGTTTTCTTCTATCATGTCAAGTGTTTCTCTACAGTTTATCTTAATGTAACAACTCAAGGCTGGATCAAGCCTGGATTGACGGAAACACTAGTGCTCTTCTATTCTCTGAGAGCAAACCTCCCTGCAGTCAGGAGGGGTGGGGGACGACCTTGGAGACCAGCGACAGGTTCCTACTTGTCTAGGCTATTCAGTTACACATGAGACAGCATGGTGAGAGATTGTGTGCCACTCTATATAATGAATCGTATTCCGAAGTGTAGTCCGACTTCTTTTCTGTATACAAGGAGTTAGCAGAATTTATTTTTTTTATTTACATATGTACTTATTTCCTTTCCTTCAGATCACGTCTGCCTCTGCTACTTCTCATCATAAGTGCCTAAACAACCCTGATTCATTTTATTATATCTGTGGCAGCTGGAAGGGGGAAAGGGGAGAAATGGGGAAATGGCGCAGGGATTAAGTAGCATAATCCGTTAGTACAAAATAGACAGGGGGAAGTTAAGAATAATATACGAAAGGGTGAAGCCAAAGAACTTATATGCATGACCCGTGGACATAAACTAAGGGGGATGGGATTGCTGAAGGGAAGGTGGGTATTGGGCAGAGGGGAGCAAAGGAGAAAAAAAGTTGGAACTACTGTAGTAACATAATCAATAAAATATACTTAAAAAAAGTTGACATAATAAAGAAAAACTGCAGTCTCTTTAGAATTCAAATTCTAAAAGTTAGTCAAAAACTAGTGTCAGATCTAACTAAAGAAAAATTGTGTTCCCCAATGATATAGGTAGCTTCTATATAACTGTTCAAGTTAAAAATACATAATTTTTCCTAGAGCCTCCAGACAAATACAAGCCTATTCACACCTTAATTTTATCCCAGTGAGACCCACTCTGGAATTCTTACTTTCAGAATTATAAAACAATACATTTATAATATTTTAAGCCACTAATTTTATGGTAGTTTCTTACATAGGAAACTAACACATATGGCAAAAAGAACAGGAAATATGTCAATTAGAAGGCAGTTTCTCAGAGTTGACATGAATATGTATTGTTAACAACTGCAACAGTCCAGAAAATCCAAGTTTAGAGGCTAAAGAGAAAATTAAGCATAATGCTTGAACTGGAGTGCCTCGGGGGGAAAGTACTGGACATATTTGAAATAATTATGCAGTTAGGCTAAGACCTAGATTCTATACATGAGTCCCTGTTCTTTACAAAATATTTTTCTTGTTTTGAGGGAGGACTGTGTACTCAGTGAAAAGACAATTTAGTGCTATTATTATAAGACTTATTACACTTGAAATTAAATAATAAATGATATAATTTTCAGAACTTAAAGCATTTCTTCTTGTTAAATCCAATATCATGTAAAATTTGGATAATCTAGGATAACAGTACAACTGAAATCACTTTTGCTTTCAGTCTAGATCCCAACTAAATGCTGAAGAGTATCAAAATGCAGTGATTAGATAAGTTTTAAGCAGCACCTCATTACTTCATAGTTCAGTGTCTAAGTACTGCAAACCAGAAACAAAACAGAATTAAGCTGTATTTGTGTGTTGTAGTGGTAGGTTCTGTTTGTTGTTGTTGTTGTATCTAACATTGAAATGAAAATATTTCATTATATACTAGGCATTTAAAACTATTTTTCACTTGAGAAAATTTAGAGCCAGAAATACTAAACAACTTACCTAGATGAATCAAGTACTACAGGATTGATGTGTTGCCATAAAGACTCAGATCCTATTCTTAACCTCTACACTATACAATTTATGATCATCGTCGTCGTCGGCAGCCGTCCGTCTTGAGAGACGATGGTGTAGCTTCTTAAGAGTCTATCTGCACCGCCGAGAATGGTTGTGCAGTCCAACTCGGGAGTGACACGGTATCTGTCTCCTCCCGTGTTGAATCGACATCTTGCGATGACGCTGGAGTGTCCTCTCCAGTGAAGCTGAAGCTACAGAGCCTGGGCAGGGTGATATGGAGGGTCTGCTGTTGCCCATGCAGCAGACCCCCCCTCTCTTCGCAGCTGAAGGGTCCAAGGGAAAGACGGAGTCAATACAGCTTGGTTTCAGGTGCGCCGCAGGAGTTGCCGGTGTTGACTACAACGTCAAACCGCCTTAGGGACTCCGGCTCCGGATTTTCTGTCGGGGTTTACTCCCTTAGCCTTTCCCCTGAAGAGGTATGCCGCAAGGCAGTGGAGGTTTTTTGGAATCAGAGTTTTCCTTCTCTGATGTGCCCTGACTGGAAGATCGAACCAGCGACACTTAGCTCGCAGGCCGACGCTCAATCCATTAAGTAGGTACAAAGTTAAAAACTGAAATAATGAATCACTGGATTACTGAAATGGGACATAACCAGATGTAGCACATGTGGATCAGGGTGGGACACATTTTGGGAACAAAGGGGATTTAGATGGTCCAGGTAGTAGACCATACTTTAGATTAACAAAGTTTGACCATGATACACTGACTGTACAGTAACAATCCTATTTTCTTAGATGTGCACACAAGTAAATATTTGGGATGGAATATCACAATGCATAATTTGCTTTAAAATAATTCTTTAAAAAGTGTGTTGATGGTGTGGGGAATACAGTACAAATCTTCCGCTATCTTTCGTCTTCTGGAAATAACCACTGTGTGCTACATTGTAGCAGCCATATCTCTAAACTGTCTTCACACATGTATGCTGGCATGTGTGTGAACCTCAGGATGGACCCTCTTCGTTAAGCAGCTCAGATAACCTCATAGGTCAGGCTGTGTTTGCCTAATTGAAAATGTTTTATAGTATTCTAATCTTCAGATGTTCCCACACTCCATTAATTCACAGAATTATTGATGGGCTTCTGGGTTTTCATTTTATTGGGTTGTTCATTCCAATGAAGTTTTTTTTTTACGTATCCCTGAGTTTTAAACAATTGAAGTGAACTTGCTAAGTTAGATGGCCAAAACACTTGTGAAATTTGATATAGTTTACCCTACAAAACTGCGTGCCGACTGCAGGAACAGGCAGGGGAGGCTGGCAGTCTGTCTTCTAAATAGGATCTAGTTTAGTTTGTGGTTCTGAAATAAACGGTCACACAAAACATGGACTCATGAAGATGCAGCTGCTTTATCTCTTTCATGCAATGGCTCTATATCCTTCACTCATCTTTGTTTCTATCCACCTTTTTTGTTATTAGTTTATAAGTTCTTTTGTATGTTATGGAAACTGGACTTAGTGGCATTTTTAGTGTACAAGGCCTAATTTTAATGTGGTTAAAAATTATTTCTCTTTTTATAGAAAATTTTCCCTGTGGCTCCCCCTTCAAGCCTGGCTGGTGGTGGACAGAGAGCAATGGTGTGACTGCACCATCACCTTGGAGATGGGCCTCACCTCAGCTGTACCTGCACCTGCATCGTGACGAGACGCTGGGGCCTGAAATGTCACGTGGGCTCACTGTTCTCTGCTCTGGGCTTTCTGTCCACTCCATGTGGCACCATGGGCATGGGTTGCTGAGGTAAGGGGCCCGGCTAAGGTTGGCATCCTGGAAACAACTGTCTTACTCTCTAAGTACAGTTATCACAGGGTTGGGATCGGGGAGCTTTGGCTTCCCCTGCATCAGCTCTGTAGCTCTCAGTGAGAAGAGCAGTAGGCACAGCCCACTCAGCCCTGCCTCATGGAGCTTCCTGGGGTTGTGCTGACTTGTGCATTAATTATGTTAGCTGGCACACTGTTGTTTAAGTTTTACGGCTGGTTCTTATGAGTGACCCCATGTGCAACTCTAGCAACTGAAGATAATGATTTGCTTCTTACTTGCTAATCTATCTCCCACCCATCCTCTGGCTTGCTGCACTGGTCAGTACGTCCAGAGCACTGGTGATAGGTGTATGCTGTGACCTTTGAGGAGGGCTCAAGGTGGGGTCCCACAGAGGTCTGACTGCCAGCTGGTGACAGGAGCTGCTCCCCGCACACCTGGACAGGAGGGAAGATACTCTAAGGAGGCAACATGGGGGTGGGGAGACCCTGAAAGTATGACCTGGGTTTGGAAAGAGTCTGGAACTGTCACCTCCAAACACGGGACCCAGCAGCAACCTCCCCCTGCCCCAGTAGACTCCTGGTGGCTCCCAGCCCAGATGCAGTTTGCAGGGAGTACAGAGCCCTCACTACCAAGTGAGTAATATGTCTACTCAATATGTAGCTACATATTGTGAATACTAGACACATGGTATTAAATGTAGTATTAACTATTATATTATTGAACATTTGGCTTACCACAGTTTTTTTAATGAAGTGTTGCAATAGCCATTTCTCTAACCAAATATTTATATCTATATTTATTTATTTATGTTTGGTTCCTAGAAATGAAATTTATAAAAAAAATTTATGGTTTAAAACTTTTCATTAAACAATGCTTAATTGACCTAAAAATAATTTAGTTATTATACCTGTATTTAAAATTCATATTCAGTAATGATTCTATAATATAGATGACTTTATAATTACTTGTAATGATTTTATTGATACAATCATATGTACACTTTTTTCTGATAATATGGATACATTTCTGACATTGCTAAATGTATATTTGTGGATAGTCTGTAATTGCATTAGAAAATAATCAGTGGCATCTGATACTTCACTAAGTTCAGTGAAACACTTATGTTTCAAAGAATGAAATTTCTGCTATTCTGAATTAATTATTAAAATGAATAACATGGTATGGTAAGAGCCTACTCAAATTAACAAGGTGTTAACATGCTAAAAATAGCCTAATTAGAAGTTCTGTTGGGTTAAGTTTTCATGTTTTCTAAGAGCTGATCCTACATTGAACTAAGACAAATTCCCTCTTCTTGTCAGAAAATTATTCAGAATATCCATTCCTCTTTTTCCCTCTTTTCTCTTTTTTTCCATCTAGTTTTGCATAAGACTTAGAGGTTGAAAATAAAATTTGAAAAAAACATATATGCCTAACAATAATGATAAATGCATTTTCTGTAATCTTTTTAGTTTTGTTCTGCATTGCTACAATTTCTGATTTTTTATTATTTTCCAAAGATTTTGAATATTACTTTTAGTCATTAAAAATGACCTATTAATTAGAGCATAATTATCTTATTATATAATAGACTTAAATGAAACTTTTAATATATCATCTATTTTTAAAAATGGCTCAGAGAGGGCAATACACAATGTCCATAATTAAGAAACAGCAATCAAATTGGTACATGCACAAACACATGCGCATATACTTATACATATATACTAACTACTTATTTATTATTCAACCAGCAGTTATTTTTTTCATACAACAAAGATATTGATCAGCTGTGATGCACAATATATTTTGGGAAGTAAAAATTAATATATAGTTATTGTTTTTAATTAATCCAGGAAGGAAATGAAAACATTAAAATAATAAAATAAAATTATAAAGATTGTCTATACCCTTTTCTAGTGTAAATTCTGTATTTTTTAAAAGTATATTTTATTGATTATATTGTTACAATAGTTCCAATTTTTTCCCATTTGCTCCCCTCTGCCCAGCACCCCACCCCCAGCTATCCCATCCCCCTCACAAGTCCATGCCCATGGGTCGTGCATATGTAATTTCTCTGGCTTCACCCTTTCCTATATTATTCTTTTAAAAAAATTTAATTTATTTTTTATAACAGTAAAAAATAACAATCTCCCCCACCCCCAGACTTAAGACCCTTTACAGTCTTATAAAGGACAATGGATGAAGGTCTCGGGCTCCTCTAGCTGCTTCAAGCTGGACATGGTCATCGTCCTACATACACTTGGGTCCAGAAATCCCTAAAAGGCGTGGAGGTGTAGAGGGGAGGGTGGCCTTCCCACATGGGGAAGATCTTGCAGACTCCAGGTAAGTTGGCTGTCCCCAGACAATGCCGTGCTTGGTTTAACAGGCTGGCATTTTTGTTGTATTCTGGGGGCAGCAAATATGGCAACAGGGTTAAAAGATATCATTCAATTAATAACCACTACATGACAAGAGGCAGAGATTAAGTTTTCAATGTCTCACTTTAGGGAAAAAGGGTTTCTTTGGAGGAAGATGTGCAAGGCACTTGTCCAAAACCCTTTTGCCCGCTATACTTAGTTTGGGCTGAGGGGAATATTTTAGGTTTCCCCCTTCACAGACCTCTGGGCCCTTTCTGTCCAACCCATTAGAATAGAAAAGAAAAACCAGTTTTAAAGTAAAGCCAACAAACCACTTCATTCTTCACCAACCCAGCCACTGAGTTCAGCCAAACCATTGAATCTTGGGAGGCAGCGATGCAGAGAGGATTAAGTGAGACCTTACATGCAGACAATCACTTAGGTTATGAGATCATAGGCTTATGCCCTTTGAAAACAGAAACACATGTTAATTTATGAAAAATAACCTACAAAAGTCTCTAAATCCGTAAGACTGTCTTATTGGAAACACACCCAGTTGCAAGGCATTTGACATTCTTCTTGCCTGTAAATTAAGCATTTTTGATGATGTCACAGATATAGTTTAACTTTCAAATGAAAACAAACTTTAAAGGCAGTTAGTTGCACTTACTTTATAGTCTACCACTGAGCATTGTGATTTTCCTTTAATCACGACTTTTCTCCTTAAGATTACCCTTCTTGTCATTAAAGGGACTGCCTTAAGTCCACTTTTAATTTATCCTGTTTGTTTACGTAAACACAAGAGCAGCAAATGATTGTTTATGATCTTTAAGTCTGATTTGCTGGAACTTACACAAGGAATATTTAGGGTAACCTTCAGTCTGCCCTTCAGGGAACAGAAGCTGAGCCATATACCTGCCATTCAGCCTTGCCTGTAAACACCTGTCTTTTCCAAGGCCTTCAGGTTTTCCATTGTGCCTTAAGGTCCCTTCTAGCCATCTTTCAGGAAAGCAACCTTTGTTCCTTCACTGGAGAGATTGCCATGGACTGCCCAACTAACCAAGGTACCAGGCCTTTTTTCTCAAGGGCATTTTTTACCTTTGAAAGTCAACCTAGTTCCTCAGGGCTTTTGGTAACAAGCAGAGCCCAAGCATGCCTCCTTTAGGCATGACATTCCAGTCAAAATTTGGTCAAGAAAACCTCTATTAACAACTGGTCTTAGTATTATGTAAAGAACCTTATGTCAATACTTACTTTTTCAGAATGCCAAATTCGGAGGGATCAGGTAGGGAGAAAAATATACGGTGTGAAGGAAAATCCTTGTCCTTCTAATATTCACTAAAATTGCATATTTATTCTTTATATTTTCTTTTTTTCTCCCATTAAACATTTTTGTTTGTTTTTCTATTAGAGTTGTCCCACTTTTTTCTCTACTGCTTCACCACACCCAGCCCCCCCACCCCACATTCAGTCCCCACCCAGTTGTCCATGTACATGGGTCATTTATACATGCACTTTGACTACACCCTTCCCCTTCTTATCTCCTTCTTTCCCTCTCCCCTCCCCACTTGTCACTGTTAGTCTACTCCTTGTTTACATACCTCTGGTTCAGTTTGGCTCATTTGCTTGTGTTGTTCATTAGTCTCCTGTAATAGGTGATAGCATAAGATATTTTTCTTTCATTGCCTGGATATTTCACTAAGCATAATTCTCTCTAGTTCCATCCATGTTGTTGCAAATGGTAGAAGTTCCTTCTTTCTTTCTGCTACATAGTACTCCATTGTGTAAATGTACCACAGTTTTTGGATCCACTCATCTACAGATGGGTACTTAGATTGTTTCCAGCACTTGGCTATTGTAAATAGTGCTGCTATGAATGTAGGGGTGCATAGGTTCTTTTGAATTGGGGTTTCAAGATTCTTCAGATATAATCCTAGCAATGGAATTGCTGGTTCAAAAGGCAGTTCTATTTTTAGTTTTTTGAGGAAATTCCAAACTGTTTTCCATAGTGGCTGCACCAGTCTGCATTCCCACCAGCAATGCACCAGGGTTCCCATTTCTCCACATCCTCTCCAGCACAAGTTGTTTGTTGATTTGTTGATTATGGCCATTCTGACTGGTGTGAGGTGGTATCTCATTGTGGTTTTTATTTGCATCTCTCTGATGGCTAGTGATGTTGAGCATTCTTTCATGTGTCTATGGACCCTCTGTATATTCTCTTTATAGAAGTGTTTGTTCAGGTCCTTTGCCCATTTTTAAATTGGGTTGTCTGTTTTGTTGATGGTGAGTCATATAAGCTCTTTATATATTTTGGAGATCAATCTCTTATCTGAGATATCATTGGCAAATATATTTTCCCACATAGTAGGTTCCCTTTTCATCTTGCTGATGTTTTCTTTTGCTGAGCAGAAAGTTTTTAGTTTGATGTAGTCCCATTTTTTTATTCTTTCCTTCATTTCCCTTTCCTTAGGAGATATATCAGTGAAAATATTGCTACTTGGGATATCTAAAATTTTCTTGCCTATATTTTCCTCTAGGACTTTCATGGTTCCATGGCTTACATTTAAGTCTTTGATCCATCTTGAGTTTACTCTAGTGTATGGTGTAAGTGGGTGGTCTAGTTTCATTTTTTTGCCTGTCCCTGTCCAGTTCTCTCAACACCATTTGTTAGAGAGGCTCTTTTCATTTCATATTATATTCCATCCCCCTTTGTCAAATATTAGTTGACCATATAGACTTGGGTTTATTTCTGGGCTCTCTATTCTGTTCCATTGATCTATATGTCTGTTCTTATGCCAGTACCAGAGTGTTTTAATTACTGTGGCCTTGTAGTATAGTTTGATATCAAGTATTGTGATTCCTCCTACTGTGTTCTTCTTCCTCAAGGTTGCTGTGGCTATTTGGGGTCCTTTTTGTTCTATATAAATTTTGAAGTATTTGTTCTAGGTTGTGAAATACATCACTGGTATTTTAATAGGGATTGTGTTGTGTCTGTAAATTGCTTTGGGTAGTATGAACATTTTAATAATGTTGATTGTTCCCAAGAGTAAACATGGTATTTGCTTCCATTTATTTGTATCTTCCTTAATTTCTTTCTTCTGTGTTACGTAGTTTTCTGAGTACAGGTCTTTTACCTCCTTGGTTAAGTTTATTCCTAAGTACTTTATTTTTCTTGTTGCTGTGGTAAATGGGATTTTTCTTCCAGTTGTTATCTCTGTTATTTTATTACTTGTGTACATAAATGCCTTCAATTTCTGAATATTGACTTTGTATCCTACTATTTTGCCAAATTCACTTATTAGGTCGAGTAGTTTTTTGGTGGAATCTATAGGGTTTTCTATATACACTATAATGTCATCTGCAAATAATGACAGTTTTACTTCCTCTTTTCCAATTTGGATGCTTTTTATTTCTCTTTCTTATCTGATTGCTGTGGCTAGAACTTCCAACACTATGTTGAATAGGAGCGGAGAGAATGGACATCCTTGTCTTGCTCCTGACCTCGGGGGGAATGCTTTCAGTTTTTGTCCATTGAGTATGATGTTGGCTTCAGGTTTCTCTAATATGGCCTTTATTATGTTGAGGTATGCTTCCTCTATTCCCATTTCGCTGAGAGTTTTCATCATAAACGGGTGCTATACTTTATCAAAGGCTTTTTCTGCATCTGTTGATATGATCATGTGGTTTTTGTCTTTCATTTTGTTTATGTGGTGTATTACATTCATTGATTTGTGAATATTAAACCATTTTGCATCCCTGAGATGAATCCCGCTTGATCTTGGTGTATGATCTTTCTAATGTGTTGCTGGAAACTGTGTATCAATATCTTGTTTAGGATTTTAGCACCTATGTTCATTAGCGATATTGGCCTGTAGTTTTCTTTCTTCATTGTGCCTTGACCTGGTTTTGGAATTAGGGTAATACTGACTTCATAGAACAAGTTTGGGAGTCTTCCCTCTTCTTGGATTTTTGGAATAGTCTGAGAAGGATAAGAGTTAGTTCTTCCCTTAATATTTTTTTTTAAAATTCACATGTAAGCCATCCGGTCCAGGGCTTTTGTGTGCCAGGAGTTTTTTGATTACTGCTTCAATTTCACTAGTTTTATTGATCTGTTCAGTCTTTCTGCTTCTTCTGGATTCAGTTTTTAAAGATTATATGTTTCCAAAAATTTCTCCATTTCATCTAGGTTGTCAAATTTCTTGTGATACCATTGTTAACAATAATTACTTACAATCCCCTGTGTTTCTGTGGTATCAGTTGTGATTTCTCCTCTTTCATTTCTGATTGTATTTATTTGGTTCCTCTCTTTTTTTTTTCTTGATTAGCCTGGTTAAAGGCTTGTTGATTTTGTTTATCTTTTCAAAGAACCAGCTCCTACTTTTGTTGATCTTTCGAATTGTTAGTTTAGTCTCTGTCATTTAATTCTGCTCTGATCTTAATGATTTTCTTCCTTCTACTTGCTCTAGGCTTTGTTTGTTGTTCTTTCTCTAGTTCTTGTAGCTGTAGGGTTCAATTTTTTATTAGAGATGTTTCTACCTTTTTTTGGTAGGCCTGTATTGCTATGAACTTTTCTCTCAGGACTGCTTTTGCTGTATCCCATAGGTTTTGGGTTGTGTGTTCATTATCATTCTTTTCCAGAAACTTTTTGATTTCTTCCTTGATGTCATTGTTAACCCATTCATTATTGGATAGCATGTTATTCATTCTCCATAAGTTTGAATGTTTTTGTGTTCTTTCCTTGAGGTTGATTTCCAGTTTTAAGTCATTGTGACCTTAACAGATGCTTGATATAGTTTCAATTGTCTTGAATTTGTTGAGGCTTGTTTTTTGTCCTACCATGTGGTCTGTCTTTGAAAATGTTTAATGAGCACTTGAAAAGCATGTATATTTTGCTTCTTTGGGGTGAAAAGTTTTATATATATTGACTAAGTCCATTTGTTCTAGAGTGTTGTTCAATGTCTCAATATCTTCAGTGTTTCTTTGCTTCGAAGATCTGTCCATTGTTGACAATGGGGTGTTAAATTCTCTTACTATGAGTGTGTTGCTGTCTATATTCTTCCCAGAGTCTTTCAAATTTTTTCTTACATATTTGGGTGCTCCTATGTTGGGTGCATATATGTTTACCCAGGTTATATCTTCTTGATGGATTTTTTCTTTAAGTATTATGAAATGTACTTTTTGTCTCTTTTAATGGCCTTTGCTGTGAATTCTGTTTTGTCTGATATAAGTATTGCTACCTCAGCTTTTTTTTTTTTTTTATGTCCATTTGCTTGAAATACTTTTTTCCATCCCTTCATTTTCAGTCTCTGTAGGTATTTTGTTCTAAAGTGGGTGTCTTGTAAACAGTATATATGTGGGTCACGCTTTCTATTCCATTCACCTACCCTATATCTTTTGATTGGTGCATTTAATCCATTTACATTTAAAGTTATTATCAATAGGTACTTATTCATTTTCATTTTCCCCCTTTGTACTTGTGTTTCTCTCTCTTCCTCTCTGTTTCTTTATCTTCTTAAAACAGATCCTTGAGCATCTCTTGCAATGCTGGTTTGGTGGAGATGTATTCTTTTAGCCTTCTTTTGTTGGGAAACTTCTTATTTCACCTTCCAGTTTCAATGAGAGCCTTGTAGGGTAGAGTATTCTTGATTGTAGGCCTTTGTTTTTCATTGCTTGGAATATTTTTTGCCATTCTGTTCTGGCTTGTAGTGTTTCTGCTGAGAAATCTGATGATAGCCTTATTGGAGCTCCCTTGTATGGTATTAGCTTTTTCTCTCTTGCTGCTTTTAGGATTCTCTCTTTGTCTTTGAATGTTGCCATTTTAATTATGATGTTCTTGAAGTGGGCCTGTTGGGGTTCATCTTCATTGGGACCCTCTGTGCTTCCTGGACTTACGTGACCCTTTCTCTCATCAAGTCAGGGAAGTTTTCTGTCATTAGTTTTTCAAAGAGGTTTTTTATCCTTTGCTCCTCTTCTTCTCCTTCTGGAATTCCTATGATACAGAAATTATGTTTCATGTTGTCTTGCTGCTGTCTTAAAACCTCTTTATTCTTTTTCAGTCTTTTTTCATTTTGTTGCACTGTCTGGGAATTTTTTCTACATTGTCCTCCAGCTCGCTGATCCAATCTTCTGCTTCCTCTAGCCTGCTTTTCATTCCTTCTACTGTGTTCTTCAATTCAGAAATTTTATTCTTCATTTCATCCTGGCTCTTATCGATAGTTTCTATGTCCTTTTTCATGCTGGTGTAATGCTCAGTAAGTTTTTTTGTAGTTTCCCTGCAGTTCTTTGTACTTTCCCTGTAGTTATTTGTAGTTTTCTTCAAGCTTGCTGATCTCATTGAGCTTCCCTATAATCCATCTTTTGAATTCTATCTGATAGTTTGCTTCCTTCTGTTTTATTTAGCACTCTTTCTGGGAACTCTTCCTTTTCTTTCCATAGTGCCTGTTTCTCTCTCTCCCCATTTTTGTGACTTTTCTTTTTTGTTGCTGATTCTTAGATGATGTGTACTTCTTGGATCTGCCCCAGTGGTGTCCTATTGTGTACGAGTCTGGGCCTAGGCAGTCTGTTGGAGACTACCAGAGATCTACTGCCTTTGTTCTTCTCCTTTAGTTGTTAATTTATTTAATCTGTGATCCAAGGTCAGATTTAAGGACCAACAGTGTGGCAACTTAATTCCTGTAGGTGGGGCTTTTGCTTCCCCTCAGACTTACTCCACTTGGAGGGGAATGGTCAGCCTGCAGCATGGGGAATGAGTCAGCACTGGGACCCGGTCAGCTATTCCCCCAGTTCTCCCCTCAAAGCCACCATCCGAAATTCTCCCCAAGCATCTCTAGTCCTCTCTGTTTTCCCTCTGCTTGAGCTTAGGGTAGGTGGGTGCCAAAATATTTTCGTATGTAATCTGCTTAAGAGCTCTTTTTCTGCAGCTGTTTCTTTCTGGCTCACAAGAAACTCTGTGGCTTTTCACTTTTCACAGCTGGATACTATTTTACTTTCTGCTCTGTTGCTGTAGGCTGGGAAGCCCAGCTGGGGTTTAGACCCTGCCCTTCTCAAGGGGATCTCCTGGCTGCTGAGCTGTTTCTCAGTCCCTTCAGCTGCCACCTGTGGGAGCCCAGCCAGCCCTTTCATTTCTCCACAGTTCCTACTGGTCACCTTGTGATGAAGCGGCCTTTCTGTCTCTCTGTGGTTATAAGACTTCTCTCCAGCTAGTGTGCAGTTGGTTATTCCAGATGATTTCTCCACCATTAAGTTGTAAGTCCAGACTAGTCCTGGGAGGTTAGTGTTGCTTCCACTTATTCCTCCACTATCTTGTATTCCAAATTCTGTATTTTAAAATATGAAAAACACTAAAGTTACAAGAGATGCATGAGCTAAGTTGTAAAGACAAAGATGGCTATGGGGTATATACAGAAAGGGAGTAATTATTTCTAGTTAAATAGGGTACATGTTATGTAAAAAGGAGATATTCAAATAACAGGAAATAAGCTACTGAAAAACACACTTGGAGTTTTTTTGTTGTTGTTGGTTTTTTTTTTAGTTGGCAATGAGAAGCACTTAAAAATTTTTAAATGGAAGTAAAATAGTCAATGTGTTACTCTCTCTAGATTAATATAATATCAGAATGAAGAACAAAATTTAAATGGATACATATTTTGAGAAGTTATTATTATAAAATGTTAACTTATTTCGTGAGTTTTAAAATGTCCTAGAAAGAGTACTAGACACAAATCTATATAGAATATGCACCCCTATTTCCATAGCAGCATTATTTACAATATCCAAGTGCTGGAAACAGCCTAAACACCCATCAGTAAATGAGTGGATCAAAAAATTGTTGTACATTTACACGATGGAATACTACACAGCAGAAAGAAAGAAGGAACTCCTACCCTTTGCAACAGCATGGATGGAACTGGAGAGTATTATGCTAACTGAAATAAACCATGTGGTGAAAAAAAAATATGATCACACCTATAAGAGGAACCTAATTAACAAAACAAGCCAAATAGTACCAGATGCATAGAAACAAGGAATGGACCGACAGTGACCAGAGGGGAGGGAAAGGGGGAGAAGGGAGGAAAGAAGGGGAAGTATCTAGTCAAAGAACATGTATAAATGACGACATGGACAACAGGGTGGGGATTGATTCTGGGAGTGGAGGGTGGTCAGGGCAGGGGAGAGCAATGGGGGGAAATTGACAAAACTATAAAAGAATAACAGTTTTAAAAAGGCAAAAAAACAATAAGCTAATAGTCCCTGTTCATCACTAACAAAACCAACAATTGCAGTGGAACATGTAAAAGTGAAGTTCGAGATTTGCTTGGGTGTGGGGAATACAAAGGGACTTATGTTTACCTGGGATGGTTCAGAGAGGGTAGGTGATTGAAAACTTTCAAAGCAAGGACCCCCAGGAAATTGGTTCTAAAAATTAAGAGAAGGTAACTTGTTTGAAAAGTTGCATATGTGCAACTGGAAGAAAATTATATATCATAGCACCAAAAAAATGACAATTTTGAGGAGCAAGTATTGGTCAAAGCTAGAAATAGGTGATGAAGGTATGGTAGGAGAGAAGAAAAAGTGAGAGTAATATCATAAAACATCTAACATACCAAATTAAGAAATTTAGATATTTTTCTGGAGACAATGAACAACTATTGAAATATTTCAGGCAAGGAAATATCATGATCATATAAATATATGTCACTCTCATACAGCGGGCATGGTAGGGTCTCTTGTAGCAAAAACAAACAAACAAACAAGCTCATTGTTATTGAAATAGCACGTAGGTATTTACAAAGTAGAGATATAAAAATAGAATATTATGAAAGAATTCTCAGGTTCTAAAGCCCTTAGAACAACTTGGATTTAAAGGTTATGTTGAAAAAGTGGGACGATACAAAAGTAAATAAAATATTTTGCTTAACAGAAATGTCATTTCAATCAGTTCCTGATTGATGTTTTAAATAAAATTTTAAGATAAAAAAAGGGCCTTTTTTTAGCAGCAGAGTTCTGGGATGTTGAACTCAACATTCAAATATCTACATTAAATTTTTATAGAAATTAATAACAAGTCTGTAATTATTGATAGCTGTGTTTTCTGCTTGAATTGTATCTCACCCAGGAAATGCTGATTGATGACCTTGATAATGATGAGAATTTGTTAACTGGGCTGGGGTCCCAAGGCAATAAACTCACTGTTAAATTTACCTACTTCCTTTACTTTGCCAATAATAAAGTTAATTTTACATGTCCTTTTTTTTCAATAAAAGCATTTTCAATAAAGAGTAAATGTTAATGAGATTGCAAAAAGTCAGGAAATTTTATTTTACAATAAACAGAAATATTCTGACCTTGTAATAAGATTATTATCCCAATGTGTTAAATTCTTTCTCTTATTGAGCAACACAGACTCCATGCAGGTGGTTCTGGTTGGCAAAAATTTTGATTATTCTTACAGTTTTCTGATTACTTTTCATTTATTCATTTGTTCTCTATTAAGTTTGGGGAATATTGTATAATTGCTACAAATGCATCATGATTATCATTGTTCTGGTACTTTTTAGAATCTGATGATAAACATTATCAGTCTTTCTACTTCTCTTCTAAGTTCTTGGCTAGAATATGAAAAAGTGTGATAAATCTAAGATTTTACACTCAACTGATGTTGAGTTAATACTTAATTAATACATCAGAGAAAGATCTTGATGCCCTGGTGGGTAAATCACTAAAAATACATAGAAATTTTCAATGTCAAAGGAAAAATGTGAAACATTTTATTGAGGAAAACTTGGAGCAAATAAAATTGTAAGGAGCAGAGTGTTATGAAATTTCATATATCCATGACCCAGCTTTAATTATCTACCCATAGCCAGTCTTGATTTGTCTATCTCTTTACCAGCTTCTGACCCTTCCTTGATGATGTACCTGAAGTAAATATTGCTGTTTCTGTGTATTGCTTAACAACAGTGAAAACTTAGTAGATATCGATGAATATACAATAATTATTAAGTCACTCTAATTGTTGTAGGTAGTTAAACATAGATGAGAAGAGCAAAGATGAAGGGCCAGGTACAGAAAGTCACCAGGGCTGGAGCCTCAGATGCATAGCAATGGGCAGAATTGGTAAAACAAGGACTTTGCCCCCAGGGTGACATTTCTTCCTCTAGCTTGTCATGGGTCATGCAGTTTCAACCTCTTAACCTTTCATAGAGTTGGTTTCACAGTTCAGACCTTCTCCTCACCTTCCCTCCCCTGGCATATCACTAGTCATGTGGTTTTAGATCCTGACCACTCCCTTAAGTATTGGGATCTCAGGACGATGACATTTTGTCCTGCATCAAATAATCTTAGAAAAAAAGCCTTGGGACTATTGATGACAAAGACAGAGTTTTGGCCAAACTAGAAATAATATTTAGGTCTCAGTTGTGTTTCAGCTCCAGGCCAAGAAAAGCGACAAAAACCACACAGAGTGATGCTATGGATGACATCAAGACTAGGTGCAATGACTAATAACCTCCTACCACATCTACCAGTCAGTGGAAGCCAAAACTCAGAAAAAATATACCTGGAAAGCAGATGAATATTGTTATTGAGATTTACTGATATCTCTCCTGAAATTTCTGACCTTTAGAAAAAAGATAATTCCCCTCAAGATAAAGGAAGCCAGCTGGTGCTATCCACAGAGCATGCCTACACCCCTCCTTTAATTGGTAGTGTACTTCTGCTCTCTTTTTCCTAAACTCTAAGGGTCCCCATGAGACTTTCAACCAAGGGAGCAGAAGGCAGCAGCAGCTCATCTCAGGCTAACCCTCTGAACCCGTCTTCAAGACCCCATTTCTCTGACCTTTTGAAACCAGAAAATTTGGCATTTATGCTGCCTGTCACTACAAGAATCAATAAGTAGGCACAATAATTGAATCTTTATGGGTGCTTCATATGCCAACAATCAGAGAAGAGCAGTTTATATATCCTAAAAACTTTCTTAATATCTCATTTCATCTCATCTCAAGTTGACCTTTTTATAAGAAGAAGAAAAAAGTTTGTGAATGTTTTGGGAAAAGATTAATTTGATAAGAGTTACAGTCCAGTGGGGATTTTCCTAGTGTTTCTTTATCTACTGATCAAAAATTCTTTACCTGCATCACATGTATATTTCCTCCATGGAACACAATGGCTTAGATATATGTTCATTGCTTGTAGACCCCCTGGCGTACAAAGGTTAAATTGCTTGCTAACATCCTGGAGTCACATAGATCATGTCCTCTATTCCTGGAACAACAGCTTTTAACATGCTTTAATCACTTAAGACCATCAATTGCAACTAAAGCTAAAAATCTTTAACTTTTGAGTTTTTGAGTTCCCTTATTATTTTCAGTGAGCTAAAATCAGCCCTGCCTTGGCTCACTTCTGTCACTGTGAGTTCTACTTCTCAGTGTGTGCACATAATCACATGTGGCTCACTTCTTTCTATAATGTTTCTAGGGAGCCAAAGCAGAGCCCCAGCTAGGCTCTCTCTTATTGCCTCTTCTATCCTAAGCCCTTCCTTTGGTTCACTGTCCCCATCTTTAATAACGTACTCTCAGTATCACCTGGACTTGTATTGTGAAATCTTTCCTGCACAAAGTCAAGAACCCATACATTACATGCCCGAGACAGACCCACTCTGGTCTGATCCTTTTCTGGTGATACAATGATTTGACTAATTCACTGAGCTTTGCATTTCATGTCTTTTGAGGGTTGGTTGGCTTCTGAGTCCAACCCTCTCTAATTTAACTCTTGTTTCAACATCTCAGTCTTTTCCTCTAAATACGTAATTTTCCTCTATATATATCCTGCAGCTGCTGTGTCATTCATGGCAGTTAAAATTGTTCATTTATACATAGTGGGTTTTGTTCTTTTATGATGTCCTTTGAAACATTTCTACTGTCTGAAATAATATTCAGCTTCAGAATAAATTCTTTTGTTAACCTTGTCAGATGTTATTTCTTCAAACAAATTAACAAGAGTTTGTCATTAAATGAGTGGTATAGCTAAGGCCATCCTTTCTTTTTTTTAATTAAAGAAAAGTTGTCTTTACAAAACTTTTTTTTCTACTTAGGAAGTAGAGGTTAGGACAGTTCTTTTTCCCAAGATAATTAAAGACTATCACCTAATTGGTACGGTTACATACCATGAATGTATGTCCCGTCAGATGCAGCACCCAGGAATTTCTCATTCTCTTGCTAGACCACATTTAGCTTCCAACAATTCATCAAAATTGTTATTTAAGTTTTCTTCACAGTGGTTTCTACTCCAGATAAGCTAATCTATTTTTGACTTTGTATATTTTTGGTTCCATTTTGCACTGTGATCTTAATTCTCTGATAGGTCCAAGTGAAGTCATCTATTTTCAATTTGTTCAGCATTTTTTCTTGTTGAGAGCACAGGAATGATTGTTATTGAGCAAGAGGGGGTTCATTCACATGGTACCTTGGTGTAAGACTCAACAATTAGTTTTGAGAAAAACAGGTCTTTATTTACAATATTCCAACCTGGGCTGGGGGAGGTGAGGGCTGAGCATTCCTATAAGAGAAAACCAAACCTGTTCCCCATTTCTTATCTGTCAGGTCTCTCCTTCAGGGTCTGGGATACATTTCATCAGCCTCCATACAGTAGTCCAGGAAAGTATGTGCTGTGTTGCACTGGATCCTGGTGAAGTCCAGGAAAGGCAGTACTGTTTGCATGGCCCCAGTTCCAAGAGTCCAGAGAGAGTCCAGATCTGCAAGGCATAGTCTTGGTGGCCTCCAAGTCAGCTGGATCTGGCACAGTCACAGCAGCAGCATGTTTGCTTTTTTACTAGCCTCAGGGGCATGGCCAGAAGCATAGCTGTTTCCTCCTTCTCACTGCAGACCAGCTTTACTACAAAGCTTCCTAGCTGCTACATCATAGCTCTCTTCCTACACACCGGACCTCATGGTGGGCTAGTGTGGTCCCTCTGTAGTCTTTCTAACTGTGTGGCCCCATGCCAAATGGCTGCTGCCTTTCATTCTGGTTGGCTCCTTTCTTTCTTTCAGACCACATGGTTCTGTTCCCCAAATTGCTCTCTTCTTTCCTTCTGGCTCTCCCCTTGCCATTGATATGCAAAGTACTTTAAAGAGTATCATTCACCCTTTTACTGGCCCTAGCTACCAGACTGCCATAGATATGCAAAGTATTTAAAAAGCTACACTGTCGTTTTCCCTCACTCCCAAAACCACAAGCTGTAAGGACTTTTGGGGACCCCTGTTACATGATGACTTCCACGATATTTACATGCAGAGTTGAAACTTTAAGTCCATACCATTATTTTAAGCATTTATTTAAAAATTTTTCAGACAAGATTGGGTGCATTAAGGGTGGTATAGCTGTAGACTAAAAAATTTTTAAAACATACAAAAATCAATCACAAATAGCAGCATTTGTTAATTGGTTTCATTTTTGCTTCCAGTGTTTTTACTTTACCTGCATATTTTAAAACAAATATCAAGCTGCATGCTATTTTATTCATAAATACTTTATCAAATATCTCTAATAAGTGAGGCTATTTCAAAAACATGACTGCACTAAGACCCCCCAAAATTAATAATTCCATAATACTATATAATACTCAATCCATATTAAATTTTCCCTGATTGTTTGAAAATATTTTTTTATGGATAGTTAAAATCAGGATTCAAATAAAGTCTAGGTGTTTTTCTTAATACATGTTTTAAGCCTCCTTTAACCTAAGATTCTCTTCCCTTCTCCTATTTTCTTCAGGACAGTAGTTCATTAAAAGAACTGGGTCATTTGTCCTATAGAATTCCTCATGGTCTTAATTTGGTGCTTTATATCCTCGTGGTGTTTTTAAAAACGTGTTCTTCCATCTTTTTTATTTTCTATAATGGGTTGTTCGAACAAAGGACCTGATAAGTTTTAGGTTTAACTGTTTTTTGTTTGTTTGTTTGTTTTGGTTTGGGGTGTTTTGTTGTTGTTATTATCTCGTTATTGTTTTGGCTAGAATACTTTATAGGTCGTGACATTTTTTTATTGCATCATACCAGTCTTGGTGATAAGATTGATCAGTTCAGGTAGTGTTAGTCTATTCCACCCATTATACATAGGAAATAAAAACAAATCTAAACTTTGGTAAGGAGAGACTTTGTTAAAAAAGACTACTGCAATAGAGAGTGAAGCACTTCTGTAGAAGGTGAGGAGGACTATTATAATAAAGAGAACACTCTTACTAGAAGATTTGCAAGTGCTTCAGAGATCAGGCACAATGGCTTTTCCTTTATGGAATAAAAAAGCTGGAAATATTCAGATGTCTGTGTTTGGAGGAATCAAAGAGTTGAGCAGAAGATTTTTGTTATTTTGATCTTTCCTTCCTTCCTTCCTTTTTTAATTCACCTTCTCTCATATTTTTTTCACCTAAAGGGGCCATTAATGGGGTTGTTTTACATGATGATGCTGGCTCAGGTCAAAGAGGGATTGAAGTTCAAATGGCAGGATGGAAAACAAGCCTGATTAAAGTTTGATCAAGTCAAATTAGGGGTCATTTTGTCCAGATCTGTCAGTGGGGACAGTTTAGCTAATAATTCATAAGATAATGAATGGGATTTTGAAGGATCTGAATGTGTTTTTGTGCTAGGTAAAGAAGTAATTGTGATTTTTGAAAGTCATATGTGTGTCAATATAAGAAATGTCCAAATGTAACAGAACCCCTGGGCTGCTCCAATTGAAACAGAGCCCATGGGCTGTTTAGTTAGGGGCCTGATTGCCCGCCACCAGAATTATAACTCTCAATACCAGAGTTTAGTGAAAAGAAAAAGAATTGTTTATTTAATAGTTATATAGATTTAGATTATTTGCGGATTTCTGCCGTTAAGTCTTATGTTCCTTAAAACACCACCCCACACACACATTTCTGCCTCCCCCTACCAAACCAGGCTAGTTTTAGAAAAGTTAGAGATACTGTTTCCCTACTTCCTAGACACAGTTCAGCTTTACCGGTAGCTGCCAATTATTCAATTCTGATTGGGGAGGCCTTGTCTGTATTATGGTGTCCACCAGCATTTAATCCAGAGCCACATGAATTTTCAGCCTTTCCTTTCCAAAACCACAAAGGTATTCCCCCTTCTCCAAGCCACAAGGTGTTCTCAAAGCTGCATGGTGTTCCTTCCTTTTCCAAGCTGCACAGTGTTCCCTGTTTTTAATCTGCATGGAGAGCACCTCTGCCCTACTTGCAAACTGCATGGAGAAGCCTTCTTTTCAAAGCAGCATGGTGTGTCTGTTTCCCCTCTCAAAAAGCATGGAAAGCCTCCCTAAACTGTCTGCCACCTATTTTTAAACCCCTCACTGCATCCTCTGATGCAGTGGATATGGTAACCAGTTCTGACCATTCACAGAACCTCACACAGGCTCTGTAAGCTGTTTCTATACTATCCCACTGTCCAAAACCCCTTTCATCTTTCCGGGCCTTGGATGCATCAAATCTATTTGCGCAACAAAGACATTAGCCACTAGCCTCAGGCATGTGAAGGCATCCTGAAAGCTGCTTCCTTTTCCCCATCCCCAGCCTTCAGGCTCTGGGGGTTTTTGGACAGCCCCCTTCTGTAACACAAATTTTAGAAAAATTTTATGGTTCATTTGAACCAAACTGACAATTGTTAGGAAGCAAAATCTGTTGCGACAACACGGATGGAACTAGAGAGAATTATGCTTAGTGAAATAAGCCAGGCAAAGAAAGCAAAATACCATATGATATCACCCAATACAGGAAACTAAAGAGCAACACAAACAAACGAACTAAATAGGCAAAGACTAGAATAGTAGTCAGTAGGGGGGAGGGGGGAGGGAGAGAAGGGGGATAAGTAAGGGAAGGGTCTAGTCAAGGAACATCTATGAATGACTCATGGACATGGACAACAGGGAGGGATATGATTGTGGGAGAAGGGATGGGCTGGGAGGGGGGAGCAATGGGGGAAAAATGGGGAAAAAAAAAGGAAGCAAAATCTGAACAAATTGAGAAAATGCTCTAAAGAATGGCAGTTTTACAGTTTTTTAATACATTATAATTATAGGAGGAGACATAAGCCAGTTTACATGAAATTCATAGGTTGTAGATTAGTGAGGTGGGAGAAAACAAAGTGGGAAATCTCTGGGATTGGATAAAGAGCAAAACAGAGAGAGACATACTTCTTTTACATTGGTATCTGTAGGATAGTTAACAATGAACATTTACAGCACATAAATATGGTATTTGGGGAACATGATTAACAATGAGGGGTTCTGTTGTCTCTGTTCTGATGCAGTGGGTGTACTCTGAAGGGTCTGGGAAAAGGAGATTACTCTGACACTCTACGTGTATGTTATCTTAGATGCAAAAAAACAACAGACAGGCTCACTTAAGGTAAAGACTGAACTTTGTCAAGGAAGTTGCAGGTCTAGAATATGACTACCAAATATGAATAACTTTTAGCTAGTAATTTTTATATTCAAGACATCCTATTGGTTAGTTTAAGTCTCTGAATTTATAAGGTCTGTCATTCTGGCCTTCCCTGAACCTGTCAGGTTTAGTATGTGACTCCTTTTTCATCCACATGTGGAAGGATGATTCTTTGCAGTAAGCTACTTCCAAAACTAAAACAGGGTGGGAGATTTCTTAATTCTCGTTGTTTTCCAGGAGCATAGGACTCAGGTCAAGTTCAACATTTTCATAAGTTTCTGTAAAGCTTTCACTTAATATTTTAGCAACATCAGCAGGCATTTTCTAGATCTATTATTTCATTAAGAGATGGAACTGTTGATGATATTCTCATTCAAGATTTATCCTATGTAATTTATCTGATACATAGTCTTTATTATAAATAATATATGCATTTTTTTCTAGCTTTGAGTTTGTTTCTGCAGTGACTACTTGGATGTTTATATAACCTCAAAATGAGCTCATTTTCTAAACATCAAACACTCAAGTTCTTCAGAAATTTTTTGTTTATATAAAATTTTAATTTTTAATTAGATACATGAAATATGGTTTAGAATATTAATATTAAAACAGGAAAAATTAAGGCTTGTGAGTTTTGTGTGTTTGGGGGTTTTGTTGTCTTTGCTGTTACTTAATAATTGTTTTAGAAAAAGGCAGAATTATTCAGAATAGTTAAAAAAATAATTGACTTCTGCTCTGAGCCATGTGGCTCAGTTGGTTGGGCATCATTCCTTAAACTAAAAGGTCACTGGTTCAATTCCTGGTCAGGGCAAACGTCTGGGTGGTTGTTTGAGTCCTGGTTGCGGTGGGTACAAGAGGCAACTGATTGATGTTTCTCTCTCCCATGAATATTTCTCTTCCCCTTTTTCTCCCTCTTTTCCCCCTCTCTAAAATTAAATAACTAAAATCTTAAAAAATAAAATAAATATTTGACTTCTCACCTGCTTACATACCTAAAATATTTCTTGCAGAATAGAAAACAATGTGAAATTTTTTTTGCTACTGCTTTAATTAGCTAACTGCTTAATAAAATTGATCACTATACTTTCCTATTCTAACAAAAATTGTGTTTTATTTTTTTCTAAAATTGACCCTCTTGTAGAAATGTGCCAGTTGCTATCCAAATAATACTTGGATATAGAATGCTAATTTCATATTGGGTATCAACATGGGGAATGGGAACAGCAGGTGGGGTCACTTTAAGATGATGTTAGTAAACCACTTAGATATTTGGAAAACTTGGCATCCATGTACAAAATTTCTTCCAGGCAACCAAATAGTTGATAAGGGAAATTTTGATTTTATGTTAATATTTATAATAATAAATTAAGAAATAATGATAGAATTAGGACATCACCATTTTATAACTTGTAAGGAATTAATGGATATGGACAACAGTCATCAATGCTGAGGATATCACTAAAACAGATAGCCAGACTTTATGAAAGAATCACCACCACCTATGAAGTAGTAGTATTTTTAAACTTATACAGTGTATTACTATTAGTTTTATCTGAACTGGAAAGACATATATGAATCTAAACTTGCAACTAACTCTGCTCACATTCATATTCTGTAATAATTTCAACTGGATACCTGGAATTGGCATATACATAAACATTGTGTTAGAGGCCTGTGGGAATGGCCAAATATTAATAATCATAATATTTAGTGTGAACCTTGGGGTCAATTTTTTTATTAATTTTAAATGTATATTATCACTTATGTTAATATTCCCATCATATAGATAAGGAAACTGAAGACTAAAGAAGATATGTAGCTTTTCCCACATTCCATAATTAGTAAGGTACTAAAATGTAGTTCTTTTTGATTCCCATGCCCATATTTTTAGTCACAAAATTAATTTATCTTGACCTGCCTAAGTTAATTTCAGCAACAAGTCAATACAACAACAGTTTTGAATGATCAGGCACAAAAATGTTCCTCCACTTGGCACACAGTATGTTTTTAGGTGATCTGGTTGTTTGAAATAATTTCTACATGCATACTATATGACTCAACTAATCCAAAATAAATGAAAATATCTTTCTACACCAATACATGGACAAATCAAAATATTTATATTAATTTCAAGTGAATAAATATTTTTATTAACATGATACTTTTGTTTCACAGCACATGGCAAGGTTTTGACTTCAAATACTTGTCAGATCTTCTGCACGAATGAACTTGTAGCTATATCCAATGAAAAATCCTTGCTTTCCTTCAACAAACCCTTGAGGACCTTTGCAAATATCTCATTCATTTTATGTCCAGAATCCCATGACATGCATCAAGGGATTACATCAACTTAGATGGAATACCAAGATCTGATCTCCTGTTCTAGGTTTCATATCAAATAAAGCTGAGTTAGGTTGGCTAAACAAATTGACCAGACAGATTACATCAGACAGTATGCCATATGAAATTTCAATTTTGAACAAAATACATCTCTCCTCCTTTGGTATCACCCAGAAATTCAAGCCCTAAAATATAAGCAATACCACCTTCCACCAATTTTTTTACTCATCAGTCCTAGGCAGATCAGCCTCATTCACATTCCCACTGAAGTCCTGTTACTGCTGTAACAAATGATCACAAACTAGTGGCTTAAGAAAACACAAATTTATTATTTTACAGTTTTGTTAGATAGAGTCTAAAATCAAGGTGTTGGCTGCATTCCCCCTGGAGACTTCAGGGAAGAATCCACTTGTTTATCTTTTTCAGCTTCTGAAAACCACCTGGCTTCCTTGGTTCATGACCTTCTTTCATGTCACTCCTATTCTGGTTTCCATCATAGCATCCCCTGTTAGTATATATATACTGTGGTATACTATTCAGCAATATAAATAAACACATGAGGATAGATCTTGAATATATAATGCTAATTTAAACAATACAGAGGAGAACAACTGTGTGATTCCATCTATATAAAATTCTAGAAAGGTCAAACTATTTCAACAGGTAAATTATTGTTTGCCTAGAGCCAGGAGTTTAGTGAGGGGAATCACTGTAAATAGAAGAGAAATTTTTAGTATGAGGTCACTATTCCATATCATAATTTTGGTGGTATTTACAAAACATTATGAGATTTTTATAACCCATCACCTATATACTTAAAATAGTTTGATTTGTGTTTATATAAATTACTCTTCAAAAAATTGGAAAATTATAATAGGATACTGTAGCACAGGAGCCTAGCTCCAGGCAGGTATACTTTGGATTCAGCAAGACCAAAAAATGACAGTGGAGCACTGAGGAGGGAATTCATATCAATTTAATCTCACAGCAG
Source organism: Furipterus horrens (assembly GCF_987537825.1). Classification (NCBI taxonomy): domain Eukaryota; kingdom Metazoa; phylum Chordata; class Mammalia; order Chiroptera; family Furipteridae; genus Furipterus; species Furipterus horrens. The sequence continues at coordinate 76,227,620 of NW_028327172.1, read as the reverse complement.
TAGGTGAGAACAGCAATCAAATCTGCCTTTCAGTCTAGTCGCGCAGTGGCAGGTGAGGACAGGGGCCAAAGGATCATCCACCTTCAGTCTCACAGCAGTAGGTGAGGGCAGGAACAACAAAATCTGCCTTCACTTTTATGGTGGCAGGCATGGCAAGGGACAAAGCATTTGTGCCACCTGAAGAGCAGGGGCTCTTATATATACATGAAGTTAACAAAGGTGGCACAGTGCCAACCTGAGCTGTATAATACTTGTGCAGAAGGAATATTCTTAGATAACGGTGACTTAGAAAAATGAAAATACATGCATGATGAAGCAAGGATCCAGGCTGTGGTAACCCTGACACAACAGATACTTAGCTTATTTTGCAATTTTTTGTTTGTATGTCTCATCACTAATTTTCTAGTGATTGGATTTGCCAATTATATAAATCTTGTGAACTTATACACTAGAACAGTGAGTTCCTGCTTTTGCATGTCGCAATATAAATAGGATTAGTTAGAGGTTATCAAAAATACAAATACATTAACAGCAATTAAAATGAGAGATCTTTTCTTTAAACAAAAAGATTGAGCATTCAAAAGTGTAAAAGAAAATGGCACTGATAAAATTTTAAAGTTTCTTGGCTCATTTTCTCTTCTTCTCAGTAGCCTAAATTCCCGGGCCAAGCAATGATTACAAACTTGTCCCAGGTGAGTTATATTAAGGGTTTAAAGTGAGAATCAGCCCTGACTGGTATGGTTCAGCTAGTTGGGCATCATGCTACAAAGCAAAAAGTTGTAAGAATTCTCCATCAGGTCACATGCCGGTGTTGCAGGTTTGATCCCTGGTGGCACTGGATACAAAAGGCAACTGATTAATGTTTCTCTCTTGGATCAATGTTTCTCTCCCCCTCTTTCTCCCTTTTTTAGCCTCTCTCTAAAAATGAAGTGAGAATCAAATCATTTTTTTCTATAAAGCTCATACTGAAGATAGTAGAAGCACAGAGAAGCTAAATAAACTTTGGTGTAGCTTCCTCAATTATATGGATATCTACAAAGATGAACCTCATTCTTTATAACATTTTCATTTGTAAAATGGCCCAAGATTATTGTTAACACCCTCATATTTTGATATGGAGGTGTTAACTTTGTGTAGTGGTGTATGCCAACACTTCAAAAGAATTTTTTTTAAAATTCGGTTTTTATGATAACCATAAAATGTACATATATGTCCTGTTTTGCATAAGTTAATAGATCAAATTCCCTCCATTCTTCCAAATGAACTACAGAACAAACTTAATTTAATTCATCCTTCTGTAGAATTATCTGAAAAACAGAAGCAATTAATTTTAAGTTATTTACAACTGCTCACTGGAGCACCTATCCTGCCAATTCATGTGGCAGCTAAAGGTCAATGAGGAAGGCAATACTCACTAATCACAGTTACCTGGGACATTATCACCATAAAGTACATGACATTCTGAGTGTCTTAAAATTGTCATGGGAGAGTTTATATTCATTAAAGGCAGCTCACAGTCTTTCTTAAAACTCTGAGCATCTATTTCATCCATAGGTAAAGCATTACATAAATATTGATGCTAATTAAATTCCCTTGTTTCACTCATCCAGCATTATCTTCGACTCATTCTTTAACCCTACTTCCAATCAAAGAACACATCTTGGAATTCTGCTGTATGTATATCTCTCAGCTCTATTCTTCCCTTCTATTGTGTCTGGACCATTATAATGATCACCTGGGCTACCCCCGTCCTTAGTCTGGCCTCACTCTACATGCTCCACTACTGTGATCTACTTAAAATCAAATTCAGTCATACTACCTATCACTTACTTAATCCTCTCCCTTACCCCTTGATGCTTCCAGTTTAAAGTTGGAATATTTTGGTCTGACCTATAAGAACTCAGATGATATGGCTCCTAACCACCTCTGCAGTCTTCTTACCCATTGATCTTCTCCTTATATCTACTGCTCTAGGTACATAAAAAGTGTGTTACTGTTCAGAAGCACTAAGACATTTTCCCCAAACACATCATTCTATTTCATATCTCAAATATGTGCTGATTCAATCTTTTGTTGTTTCTTTCCTGATAAACTCTTAAAATACTTCTATACCCACCTTAGTGTTACCTCCACCCTGATGCCTTCTCTGACCCATTGTAATAATTCACTCCCTCTTCTATGGCATTGCTGTATTACCAGAAAAATAAAATATTAGTATGTACAGGACATTTATTTTCTTGACTTTTTTAACTTCTATACTGTAATTTTCTTAAGGGTAAGAAACATTGTACTTATCTTGCAAACCTGGTGACTGGTACATAGGAGGTATATATTGTACATTGAAATGGACACTGTAGAGAACATTTTGTATCAGTGACAGGATAGATTAGATAGTTTCTAACATCCTTTCTGAAAGAAGTATTCTTATAGCTCCTTCATCCTTGCAATATCATAGTAGAGCTCTACTTTGACAAACCTTATTCTTTTCTAGTTTCATTCTTTTGGTTAGAAAAATTTTGTTCATTATGAAATATAATTATTTATATATGTGGTAGAGCAAATATAACATTCTCTTTTATTTCTTTAACAGCATATAAATATTGTATAATGTTCTTCTTTTCCATTACTCCTAGATCTCTTAGGGTATTCATGACACAAAGATAAATATTAATTTAAATTTATTCAATTTCTTGTATTTACCCTTTATCTTATTTTAAAAAAAATCAAACATGGTAACAAAACACAGAGTACTGACTGTGGTCTAAAACTACATGTTACTTGAATCAATTACCTTTTGAGAAGGGCACATTTCTAATGGCTTTTAACTGAGTTATTTTTTTAAATAATGTCTACCCCTCAAGTTCTTCTTGTAAAGGTTAAACATACACACTCACTATGCAGTGGAGATTTTAGTAATACATTTTGCAAACACTGATTCATCCAGTTTTCTCTGTGGATAACAGATAGAGGATCCTTGCCGCCATACAAACTATCAATTTGGTGAGATGATTGTTCAGGGTTATGTTTAAACAAGCTAATTTTTTCATGACTTTGCCACTCATGAAATTGGCATTTTATACTATTTACATTGATATTTATGACTCTTTCTTAACTCACTCCATGATGCATGAAGTTTATAGATAGTGTTCAAAACTTGTGTATTTGAAATCCCTAAAAATAGATTCTTACCCTTGAAAATATAGTATCAGCTGTATTGAGATGTTCAAAAATCAACTTAAAATATAAAAATAGGCTGTTATGTTTTAAAATACCTAGATTTTCAATGTGATGACTAGTTCAATTCTAACGATTAAGTGTTAGATTCAGACAATGATCAATTCTATGTAATAATATTTTCTTCATGTGTGTCCCTGTTCCTGTCCTCTGAGAATTTATTCTGTCATTGCTTTCTCTTACATCTTTTTTTTCCTGTCTCCCATGTCTTTTAATTTCTCCCCAAAGACCAGCTTTTTTTCTTCCCTACACATCCTCTTTATACCTATACTTTTAAAAATGTCTTTCTCTGACCTGCTTGACTCTTCTATTTTCTTTCTTTAACTGTCAATGAAATAATAATTTATTCTCACCAACATCCTCTTCCTTTCACTACTATCTCAGCCTCTTGCAAAATGACTTCATACTCAGTTTCTGCAAGCACTTTTCTTAGCTCTCACTGTCCCAGAATATTTTGTTGGGTTTTCTCTGTTGAATTATAAATTCCTTTTTCTTTCTTTCCTGGAAAGTTTTCCTCTCATTAATTGCACACAGCTGTACTCTTGGTTATGTTCTTAAGTGATCTAAATCTTGGACAGGCATAGGATTCTGACTGCCTAGGTCAAATTCTTACTCCATTATCTACTGCTGTGACCTACAAAGGTTACTTCCTCGCCTCATGCCTAAATTTCTTCATCCAGGCAAAAGTCTTATCTTTAGGTATAAAGGTAAATCTTTCATTTTCTCAAAAGAAAGAACAATTTGGTTTAACATACTAGGTCTTCTCAAAACAAGACATATCCAAAAATTTTCTCTCAAGCAATAAAGTTAAATATAGCTATTTTTGAAAATAAATATAACGTGTAATATGCTGCAATAAACTTCACAGGGCTTTTGCTGATCAAATAAGATAATGTACATGAAACTAAAATATAATAACTAGGCATGTTTTTATTCAATACTTAACAAATATGATAGTCTATGAAGTACCATAAATTTCACCAGGTGCCTGGATTTATAATAGTGACTAAAACATGTCATAAAATAGATATTAACATTAGGCTCATTCATTTATAATTTAACTTGTACCACCAGAAAACATCTATAACTTTCACTTGAAGATTATGAATATGCAGTTCAAGATACAGACTTTTCTGTTGCAATGCAGAAATTATTTCAAATCACTAACATTAATAGTTTCAAAGTCTAAAATTTATATTGACTAATATTGTACATCACTTTATCCATTTGTTCCAAGGTCTCTAAAATTACTTTATCAGTATCTAAAATAAAGAGCTTACATTTAGAATGTAAGCTCAAACCTAAAATGTGTACTTCCATTTTAGAGAAGTGTATATTGACTTAAAGTCATATTACAGACTGAAAAATCTTATGTCACACATTTTTTCCTGAGACCAACCTATGTGGAGGAGAGGATCCTAAACATCACTAGCATGTGGCATAGAAAATGCATTTGTCATTAATACCATTACTGAAAAATATGTATAAATATGCAGATAGCAAGTTCAGGTTGGAGTGAGGGAAGCCAAGTTTGCTAACAACAGAAAGGTAACAGGAGAAAACAGTCTCTTAGTATGTGAACTAACCTGTAACGCATTTATTGTGTGTAGTAATTTTGATGATAATGTGAATATATATATTTTAATATACAGGATGTTCTCTGAGAAAAACATTGCAATAAATATGATTGCTTTTATAACATTACCCTATTCTTTCTATGTGAAGTAATATCCTCTTATCTCTTACATTAATATCAGTTTGAAATATTTATTAATCTGCTTAAAAGTGCCTGCTTGCTGGCACATTGAAAAGTTCTACATGGTTTATGATATAATTTTAAGTTTCCTCTGTATCTTCTACATTTAGCCATTATCCAGAGAACTCATTATATTTTTGTTAGAATTTCATTACAACCTCTAATAACTGTGAGGATATCAGACAAATTTCCTCTTGTGTTGACATTTATTTTATTATCATTATGCCTTTCTAGCAATAAGTGTTTCTGCTATGTTTTTAGTCTGTTTAATTCAGTATTTCTACTTTCAGGTGGGCAAACCTCTCAAATACAACCTTTCTGCTGTTTATTCCTTCTTTATTTTTTGTCTCCTTCTCTCCTTCCCTTTTCCTACCTTGATGAGATTTGGATATAGGGGATACAAATGAATTTAACCAAAAAGAATAATCTGTGTGACAAATTAAATTAGAATGCACAAGGTAGATTAATTCTAACTCCCCTCTTGCTCTTATGTGTCAAAAGTTTTATTTATAGTCTAACTGCAGGATATCACTTAAGCTTACTATTTTTATTTTCCATTAAAAACAAAAACCAAAACCTTTAACTGATTTTGGAAAATGATTTACCTCTGATCTCTCTGAAAATGTGAAGTTTGATATCCCTTTGCCTACAAATCTTCAATCTCAGGAACACAGGCCAAAGCAGTTTTTAAACTTTATGTTGAAAAAACAACTATGTGGGTTTCCTATAAAATATGCAAATTCTTCAAAGTTACCCTCAAAGCCACTGATTTAGGGAGTTTGGATGGATGGACTCAAGAATACCCCATGTGATTACGGTTCAGCTAATTCAAAGAGTGTGGTTTGAGAAAATTTAGCCTGCATTTTGTATTTCTGAAAAAACTTTTTTTAAAAGTTCCAAACTGTCATTATTCAAATAATATTATTAAAATCTAAACCTTCACTGTTATAAAATTATTGGAGAAGGCAATGACAGGTTCCTCATCCTGTCCTTTGGAGACAACAGTTGACTAAGAAACCCTAGTGATGTGCATAAAGCCAACTAAATATTTTAGGGACATTGTCACTGTCTATCAATTCAAGGAAAGTGGAACAAATACAGTGGCCCCCCATTCATGGCTTCTGCACTTTCAGTTACCCATTGTTTCAGTTACCCTTAGGTAACTGCAGTATGAAAATATTATATAAAAAATTCTAAAAATAATTCATAAGTTTTAAATTGTGCACCATTCTGAGTAGCTGAATGAACTCTCTCAAGTCCTGCCCAGGACCTGAATCATCCCTTTGTCCAATGTCTCTTCGCTGTATATACTCACTATATATGTTTCCTTGCCCATTAGTAACTTAGTAGCCACCATCTTGGTTATCAGATGAACTGTCATGGTATAATAGTGCTTGTGTTCAAGTAATGTTTGTTTTACTTAATAATAGTCCTAAAGCACAATGATAGTGATGTTAGCAGTTTGCTTAAGCCAAAAGACATTGTCAAGTGCTTTCTTTAAATGGAAAGGTAAGTACATAGATTACAATACAATATTTTTAAAAAGAGAGAGAGAGGAAGAGACACCACATTTATATAACTGCTATTACAGTATATTATTTTAATTTATTGTTATTGTTTATCTCTTATATGTCTAACTGATCATTTAAACTTTATTATAGGTATGTGTGTATAGTACAAAATATGGTATGTATAGGGTTCATTACTATGTGAAATTTCAGATATCTACTGGGGGTCTTGGAATATATCCCCCATGGACAAGATAGTGAATATAGTATTGTAAAGAGCTAACACATGGAGGAGGTTGAGGGATGCAGTATGAGTGATATTTTCACTCTGTTTTCCAAAAGGATTCTGCCAAGTGTTAGGAGAAAATGTTTGATATTTTAGGAACAGACTAACAATCAGACAAAATGCATCTCTTGATTCATTAGGCAATAGGATACGGTTGAAGGTTCAGCCATAGACTTTCCCTGATTACCCACAAGCATGTAGAGTAAGGAAAGTCTATGACTAAAAAAAATGATAATAAAACAAATATACACAACTAATTGGGCGATCATATTCTTGTGACATAATTTCTTAATGTTAGACTAAGAGATCTAAACAGATTATGTGTTTCAAGCACACACAGTATCATTATTTTGTCTCTTTTATAATAAAATTGTTAAGACCAAAGTGCAGATGTGATAAGTGAGGAAAGGTCAAGGCATTCCCTCTCTTCCATAGCTTTTTTTTTTTTTTTTTCCCCTGAAGAGGCTCATAAAGATGACAAAGGAAAAACACAAATATAGTCAAATATAAATTAATGACTAAAATTGACAGCATATTTCCAGAAATTCTCATGCCCAGAGTGAGAAAGACTTGAAAAGGCATAAAATATTCAGAAAGGCATTTATAAAGTTTATTATGTGTAAAGTGACTTTCAATGTAGTTTTTTAGAGTATATTTTATTTATTATATTGTTACAATTTTTTCCCCTTTGTGCCCCTCTGCCCAGCGACCCACTCCCCCAGCAATCTCCCCACAAAGTCCATGCCCATAGGTCATACATACAAGCTCTCCCACCTCACCCTTTCATATCTTCTTCTTTATTTAAAAATAATTAATTAATTAATTACTTTAACAATAAAAAATAACAATCCCTTCCTCTCGGACTTAAGACCCTTTATAATCTTATAAAGGACAATGGGCGAAGGTTTCAAGCTCCTCTAGCTGCTTTGAGCTGGACATGTTTGTCGTACTACCTACCCTTGGGTCCAGAAATCCCTAATAAGAGTGGGGGTGTGGAGGTGAGGGTGGCCTTCCCACATGGGGAAGGATCTTGCAGAATCCAGGTCAGTTGGCTGTCCCTGGACAATGGGGTGCTTGATTTAACAAGCTGGCATCCTTGTTATATTCTGGAGGCAACAGATTTGGCAACAGGTTAAAAGACATCATTCAACCCATAACCACTAGATGACAAAAGGAAGGTATTAATTTTTCAATGTCCCATATTAGGGAAAAAAAGAGCTCCTTTGGATAAAGCTGTGCCAGGCAAATCTCACCTGTCCAAAACCCTTTTGCCCGTTATACTTAGTTTGGGCTGAGGGAAATATTTTAGGTTTCCTCCCTCTCAGACCTCTGGGCTCTTTCTGTCCAAGCCATTAGGATAGAAAACAGAAGCCCATAAACCAGCCCATACTTCATCAACCCAGCCACTGAGTTCAGCCAAACTGTTGAGTCTCAGGAGGCAGTGCAGCAGAAAGGATTAAGTGAGGCCTATATGTACAGACAATCACTCAGGTAATGAGATCATAGGCTTATGCCCCTTGAAAACAGAAAACACATGTTAATTTCTGTAACACAACCCATAAACAAGTCTCTAAATCTGTAAGACTGTCTTATTGGAAAGACATCCAGTTGCAAGGCATTTGACATTCTTCTTGCCTGTAAATTAAACATTTTGGATGATATCACAGACATAGTTTAACTTTCAAATGAAAATATATTTTAAATGAAAAGAAACTTTAAAGACGGTTAGCTGCACTACTTGATAGTCTACCACTGAGCCTTGTGATTTTCCTTGAATCATGATTTTTCTCCCTAAGATTACCCTCCTTGTCATTAAAGGGACTGCATTAAGTCCAGTTTTAATTTATCCTGTTCATTTGCATAAAAACAACAAGAGCAGCAAATGATCACTTATGATCTTTAGTTCTGCTTTGCTAGAACTTATGCAAGAAACATTTAGGGTGACCTTCAGTCTGCCCTTCAGGGCACAGAAGCTGAGCCACATACCTGGCATTCAGCCTTGCCTGTACACACATGTCTTTTCCAAGTCCTTATGGTTTTCCATTGTGCCTTAAGGTCCCTTCTAGCCATATTTCAGGAAAACAACCTTCATTCCTTCCCTGCAAAGATTGATGTGGACCGCATAACCAACCATGGTACCATGCCTTTTTTCTCGAGGACTTTTATTACCTTCAAAAGTCAATCCCAGTTTCTCAGGGCTTTTTGGTAACAACCAGAGCCCAAGAATATCTCTTTTAGGCATGACATTCCAGTCAAAGTCTTGGTCGAAAAAAACCTCTATTAACAACTGGTCTCATTAGTTTTATGCAAAGAAACTTATGTCATTACTTACTTCTTTAGAATGCCAAACTCTGGAGGGATCAGATAGGGAGAAAAATAAACAGTGTGAAGGAAAATCCTTATCCTTCTAATGTTCATTAAAATTGCATTTCCATTCTTTATATTTTTATTTTTCCCCCACTAAAAATTTTTTTGTTTGTTTTTCTATTACAGTTTTCCCACTTTTCCCCCTTCTTGCTTCCCTGCACCCTGCCCCCACTTCTCCCACAGTCAGTCCCCACCCAGTTGTCCATGTCCATAGGTTATTTATACATATTCTTTGACTAGACCCTTCCCCTTCTTACCCACTTCTCTCTCTCCCGCCTCCCCCCTTGTTACTGTTAGTCTACTCCATGTTTACATACCTCTGGTTCAATTTTGCTCATTTGTTTGTGTTGTTCATTAGTTTCCTGTAATAGGTGATAGTATAAGGTATTTTTCTTTCATTGCCTGGCTTATCCCGCTAAGCATAATTCTCTCTAGTTCCATCCATGTTGTTGCAAATGGTAGAAGTTCCTTCTTTCTTTCTGCTACATAGTACTCCATTGTGTAAATGTACCACAGTTTTCTGATCCACTCATCTACAAATGGGCACTTAGGTTGTTTCCAGCACTTGCCTATTGTAAATAGTGCTGCTATGAACATAGTGGTGCATAGGTTCTTTTGAATTGGTGTTTCACTATTTTTCAGATATAATCATAGCAATGGAATTGCTGGTTCAAAAGGCAGTTCCATTTTTAGTTTTTTGAGAAAATTCCATACTGTTTTTCATAGTGGCTGCACCAGTCTGCATTCCCACCAGCAATGCACCAGGGTTCCAATTTCTCTGCATCCTCTTCAGCACAAGTTGTTTTTTGGTTTGTTGATGATGGCCATTCTGACTGGTGTGAGGTGTTATCTCATTGTGGTTTTTATTTGCATCTCTCTGATGGCTAGTGATGTTGAGCATTCTTTCATGTGTCTATGGACCCTCTGTATATTCTCTTTATAGAAGTGTTTGTTCAGGTCCTTTGCCCATTTTTTAATTGGGTTGTCTGTCTTCTTGGTGTTGAGTCGTATAAGGTCTTTATATATTTTGGAGCTCAATCCTTTATCTAAGGTATCATTGGCAAATATATTTTCTCATATGGTAAGTTCCCTTTTCATCTTGCTGATGTTTTCTTTTGCTGAGCAGAAACTCTTTAGTTTGATGTAGTCCCATTTGTTTATTCCTTCTTTTATTTCCCTTGCCTTAGGAGATACATCAGTGAAAATATTGCTATGTGGGATATCTGAAGTTTTCCTACCTACTTTTTCCTCTAGGACTTTTATGCTGCCATGGCTTACATTTAACTCTTTGATCCATCTTGAGTTTATTCTGGTGTATGATTCAATGTAGTTTTAATCCTGATGTTGAGGCAGTTGTTCAATATGCACACATGATGACAAGAAGTAAAGTACTGTTTTTATTTAGTTACAATGACAGCTTAGGCCAAGAAAAACTATTTTTTTCTTTTAATAACAACTCTCTGCCTAACACTATTTCTGTTTCTGAAAATACAAAGTTGATTAAATATAATCTTTACTATTGAAGGATTTATAGTCCAAAGGAAGAGCCAAAAAAAAAAAAAAAAAAAACTACTATGTTATTTGTGTCTTATTTTTTTTCATTTGCATCACTTTTTTTATTTTTAATTTACAGTTGACATACAATTATATATTGGCTTCATTTGTACAGCAATGTAATTAGATATTTATATAACTTAGGAAGTGATCACCCTGATAAATTTAGTACCCATGTGATACCATACATAGTTAATAAAATATTATTGACTCTATTCCCTATGCTGTATTTTACATCCCCATGGTTATTTTATAACTACCAATTTGTACTTCTGTTTTTTATTATTGTTTTTCAATTACGGTTGTCCCATCCCCCCCATTCCTCTCCCCCACCCAGCCCACCCCTTCTCCCACAGTTATCTTTCCACTTTTTCACCCATCCTCTCAAACCTGCTCCAAGCTGACAATTGTCAAAACATTCTCTGAAACTATGAGTCTCTTTCTGTTCTTCTTCTCATTTAGTTTGTTTTACTTTTATTCCACATATTAGTAAAATTATATGGCATTTGTCTTTTCCTGTGTAACTTATTTTACTCAGCACAGTCCCCTCTAGATTTATCTGTCCTGTTGTAGATGGCACAAGCTTATTTATGGCTGAGTCATATTCTATTTTATGTATTCACCGCTTATATATCTATTCATCTACTGATGGATGCTTAGGTTGCTTCAATATCTTGGCTATTATGAAAAATGTGGCAGTGAACAAATGTGTGTATATGTCTTTTTGATTTAGTGTTTTGGGATTTTTCAGATCAATACCCAGAAGTGGAATCATTGGGTCCTTCTTTTTCTCTTGTTAGAGCCTTGGTTTAAAAGTCTATTTCATCTAGTTTAAATATTGCTACCCCAGCTTTTTATCCCATTTCCATTTTATGAAATACTTTTTTCCATCCTTTTATTTTCAGTCTGCGTGTGTCCTTTGATCTGAAGCTTGTCACTTGTATACTGCATATGTAAGAGTGTGGTTTTGCTATCTATTCAGTCTCTGTATGTTTTGATCAAAGACTGTAATCTGTTTTCATTTAAAGTAATTGTTGATAGGTATGTATTTATTGGCAACGCATTATTCATATTTTTTACCTTGTTCTCTTTTCTTCTTTTTAAAGAAAACCCTTTAACCTTTCATGTAACACTAGTTTGGTGGCAATGAATTCATTTAGCTTTTTCTTGTCTGGTAAACTCTTATCTGTTTTTCTAAACTAAATGGTAGTTTTGCTAGGTAGAGTAATCTTGGTTGTAGTTCCTTGCTTATCTTCACATTGAATATTTCTTGCCAATCCCTTCTGTCTTGCAAAGTTTTTGTTGAGGAACCAGCTGACAGTCTTGTAGGTAACAAACTGCTTTTCTCTTGCTGCTTTTAAAATTCTCTCTTTGTCTTTAAGCTCTGGCATTTTACTTATAAAATTTCTTCATGTGGGCCTCTTTGGGTTCATCTAGCTTTCAATTTTCTGTGATTCCTGGACTCGTATGTCTATTTCCTTCAACAGGTTAGGGAATTTTCCATCATTATTTTTTTAATAGGTTTTCAATTTCTTGCTCTGTCTCTTCTCTTTGGGGCACTCCCATAATTCAAATGTTGGTGCACTTCAAGTTTTGTCAGAAGCTCCTTACACAATTCTCATCTTTATAGATTCTTTTTGCTTTTTGCTTTTCTGATTGAATGTTTTCTGTTTCCTCATATTCTAAATTACTGACTTGATCCTCTGTTTACTGTTAATTTTCTGCAATGTATTCTTCGTGGTTTTTTTTTAATTTCTTTTATTTTCTAGCTTCATTTTCATGTTTCCTATCTTTTTGTTGAAGTTCTCACTAAGTTTATCTTCTCTTCCAAGAGAAGTTTACTGAGCATCCTATAACCAGTATTTTGTACTCTGTATCTGGTCAATTGATTGTCTCCACTTTACTCAGTTATTTTTCTGGAGTTTTGTTCTGTTCTTTCATTAGTGTCTCCTCATATTGGCTGACTCTTTGAGTTTGTGTTTATGTATTAGGGCCCAGTGGCACAACCTCCATAGTTATTTGAGCTGGGTGCTCCAGGTGTGCCCCATGTGTGGGCTCTGTGCACCCTCTTGTTGCAGTTGAGCCTTAATTGCTGTTGGCATGTCAATGGGAATTATTTACACCCAAGCCAATTGGCTGCAAGGACTGTTCATGACCACAGTGGAGGATTTATTGTGCAGGGGCTGATCCCATTGGGCAGAATTTATTTCAGCAAGGCTTAGGTACATGCTGAGACCACCCCTTGAGTGTGTTTGTCATGGATGTGGTTGGGTGGTGCTTTGATGTGTTATAAAGCTATCCACAGAGTTTCTGGCTTTGAGGCCTCCTGCAAGTGCAGGCCAAGGTCAGCCACCACCTGTGTCCTGCATGGGTCCACCTGACAAAAACTACAGAGAAATCTGCAGATGAGTGCTACTTGTGCTAAACTTGGAGGTGCCCAAAAGAGGGCAAGCTACAAATTTAGGCTGGCTTCCACTAGTGCACATTCTGAAGTCATTTAGCAAGAGGTATAGGGTACAAGGGGGCCATATGCTGGTTGTTTAAGAGGTTGTAGGACAGTCTGAAGTATGAGCAAAGACAGGTCATTTATATGGAAAAGCCACTGGAAAGGGCCTGGGTGGGCCTGGGTGAAACAGTCTCAGGGAATTACCAGAGTGGAGCAAACAGTGTTAGCCAAGTTGATGATGACTCAGATATGGCACCTACCTGGTGGATCTGTTGGGGGTGGGCTAATCAAAGAGTGGCTTCTACCAGCACTTCTGTCTGGGAGGAAGCTGCCCCCCCCCCAGGGGAACTCACTCTAATACCAATAATTCAGTTCCTCCCCACATGTCTCAGGCATATTTCAAGCTTTTTTCCCAGTGCTAAAGTTCAGAAGGAGCGAGTCCTAGTTTGTTATTGCTTGGGGCCTTTAAGGGGAATGCCTGGGACTGCAGCAGTTTTCCGTCAATTCAGCCACTATCCCTGCTGGTTTTCACAGCCAGAGGTTATGGATACTTCTCTTTCTGGCACTGAACCCTGGCTTGAGGGGAGCCTGTTACACCTTACTTTTTAGGGGTGACTTCCACAACCGAGATGTCCCTCTCCATTTTTCACTGCCACAGGTGTGTTTGGGATTGGCCTGTTCCGACTCTCTATATCTCCTACCAGTCTTAATTGGCTTCTTCTTTATATCTTTAGTTATAGGACTTCTGTTCATCTACGTTTCAGGTGGTTCTGAATGATGGTTGTTCACTAGTTTAGCTGTAATTTTGATGTGGTTGTGGGAGGGTGCAAGTACTGTGCTTACTTATCATCTTTTCTTAATGTCTCTTTTATGCTGTTCAAAGTTAAAGAAAGGGAGACCTAACATGGCAGTATTCTTCCTGCAGGTTTGATCATAAGGGGTAAAATTTCAATAACAGTATAACTTAGGTGCTAATTTAAAATAATGGAACAAAGAGTTGATTAAAGGCACCAAGCTTCAAAGTGGTAAATCACAAATGAAACACCAGTGTATTTGGTCCATGAACTTTCTTTAACACAAAATATAATGATGATGAAATAATCACAACAAAAAAAAAATGGTTAAGAATGAATCACATTTTAATACATGAGAGAAAATTATAAGAAAAGTCATAGATGGTCTAAAGAAATCTGACACTGCCAGTCCAAAAGTACAAATTTATGTCATAATGAAATTTAGAGATAACCTTGGTGAATTAATGTTTGAAATTTATAGAATATTAAAACAAATTAGAATTTTGCAACTAAAGAACAGTTTTTCTACTTTTAAAACAGTGAAATAAAGTTGATTATATATATTAGAGAATGTGGACCTGAAAAATATTGTTTTTTTTTTCTTTAGAAAGAGAATCAGTTATCACCAATATCTATAACAGATAGTACATATACCTGTGTCTTTACTGATATGATTTTTATAGTCAGGAATTGGGAAGTGCTGCTGCTTAGGTACTACATCTGGATTTCAGCATCATTAATTTCTGAAAATACTGAAAGAAATTAATATCTCAATATGTCTAATTTATAAATTCAGCTAATAATTGAAAGAAAAAAAAGATGAACTAATAAGAAGGAAAAAACTTTTATCTTAGAAGTTTATATATTAACTGTTCCCCTGGAGGAAAACTGCTACTAGTAAACTGTGGCCATTTCATCCTACCTCCTGTCCATAAACCTAGGCCATTATTCAATGGGATAGCTCAAGAGGGATGTGCACTGGTGAGAAAAATGAACTGGAAACATACTCAAAAGATTATTCATGTGATGGCCAGGAAGAAAGAGAAAGTAGAGATCAAGAAAGCAAGAAACAAGAAACAAGAGTTTGGGTCAGAGGTCCAGAATGAACAGATTAGGCATTCAATTGTGAGAGACTAAATACAAACATAAAGAATACAGGTTTTCATCAGCCATGGGCATTGAAAGAATAAAAGTACATCTCATTATGGTACCATTGTGTAGCATCTACAATAATGTGGCTGCTTCTTCTCTAGGTGATTTTTTAACACAGGGACAAACATGTTGGGCCAGTGATAGTCCCTAACAGAGGTCAAATATGAAAACACTCTCTTCTTGTACTGCAGACTCCCTAGAGCCTTGGGCAGTGGAGTTGGGCTAGATATTATCAGATATTCATGGTCCCCTAGAGGCACTGAAAATCATTCAGGCACTCTCCAGGGTCACAATGATTTTTCACATAAACAATGACAGTACTTTTGTTCATTATATTTCACTAATGTTGATACTCTGCTGTTATTCCTATAGCTTGCTCCATATTGTGAGGCCTTCATTCTACTGCCTTTCTCCAGCTGTCCAAATAACTACAGTTCAAAACAAATTGAGAGTGAAAAATTTACTCTTCTTGGCAGTTTCTTACACACTTAACCCACAGCAGACATCCTACCCTACCTTACCTAATTTTTGCTTTTCAACAAAGACATCCCCTTTAGACTTAAATCTGAACATTTCAATATCCATGAATATGAAATACAAGGATCATCAGTACAATAAACCACTGGTTAACCTTCATGATGTTCCAATGATATTTTCACCATCACTGTTTATACCAATTTACTTATGAAATTATTAATGGGGTGATCTTTTATTTCACTGTGACTTTGGAAACATGGCATCTAAGCCTGATTTTTAAAAAACAAATCTACAATTTGAAAAACGTTAAGTTCATTTTCATGTTTCTAGTCAGGTAAGTGCCTCATTTATACATTTAAGCAATTCTGAAAGATGTCTAGGAAAAATGTGCTTAAACACATTACTTTTTGTTTATTTGACAAATGAATAACCCTAGTAATCAAGCATATTCAATGTATAGCTAAGAAAATAATTAGATAAATTTACTTTTCATTTTATGCTGTTCAAATAGAGCTCAGTAAGCATTTTAACTTAATAAATAAATTATATGTTTATATAGTTAATAAGTAATGCTAAGTTTTTCTTTCAAATAGTTAATAAGTAATTGAAGTGTTGCTTTTGATTGATTTATTTATTTTGATTACACATCTCATCATTAAACCTTTCTAACACAGGTTTAATTTATCCATTTAATCATTTTTATTGCATTTTGCTGGACTTCTGTTTTGTTCTGTTTTGTTTTCAAGTATAATTTTAACATGTAAGAGAGAGTCTGCACTATGCCTTATTTGAGCCATGTCATTCACAGAGTCTGGATGGCAGCCAATCTATCAATAGAATTTCAGAACCATTTACTGACACAGAAAATTGATTCCCATTTATACTTCATTAGAAAATAAATTTTCCCCCAGAGGACTTTAAAGATAAAGTAAATTAAACCCATTTGAATTGCTTGAAATAACATTAAGAAAGAAAATATAAATTTGGTCATAAGAAAATGATCATTCTAATAATTATTTATTTTAGTGTATTGTCTTTAGTAGAGTATTTCAAAAGATTGCTAAGGACGGGTTTTCCTTAATCCTGAGAGTGGTTAATTGAGTATTCTTCTAATGAAACAACAATTATATTTATTTTATTATATATTATTTTCTAATACTACTTCTCATTCCATCTGGTAGACCAGTTAGTTTGATTCTCTAACTTACCAGAGACCTGTTTATTAGGCATATATTATGTGTAAAGCATTCAGGAAGGTGTATGACCTGAGAGGCTCACAATTTATTGGGAGAGATAAGAGGCAATAGCTTTAATATAAATCAATCACATAGTACTATGGAAGGGCTCATTTATTTTACCTAAGAAATTATAAAATGATCACAGAATAAGTGACAGTTGGGTTGGCTCTTAAAAATGAGATAAATCAAATTATAAAAACCTATAGGAACAAAGATGTGGAGAAGATAAAGCATGTGATACATTTAGGAAAGAGAGAATAACTTAGGGATAAAATGCAGTATGAATGAAAGTAGCAGAAGAATTATATAACGTAGGATCAGAGAAATATATTACATATCATATTTTATTTCTAACATTTGTGAAAATATGTAAAGATCTGGATGTACTTGAAATGAAAAATTATGGAAAAAAACTGGTTTGAGATCCTAGAGAATTTTTGAGCCAGATTACAAAACTAGGAATAGAATGATTTTAAAAATGATGAAGAATTGAGAGAAAATTAAAACTTAGTTAGAACACAAGTAACATTATTAGTGAAGGAGAGAAAAATATAGAGAGTGGAATCAGAGAAAATAATCAATTTAATACAGGAGGCCAGATGAAATATAATAATCATATGAAGTTGATGGTACCATACCCTGGCTGGTTTGGCTCAGTGGATTGAGCGTCGGCCTGCGAGCTAAGTGTCGCTGGTTCGATCTTCCAGTCAGGGCACATCAGAGAAGGAAAACTCTGATTCCAAAAAACCTCCGCTGCCTTGTGGCATGCCTCTTCAGGGGAAAGGCTAAGGGAGTAAACCCCGACAGAAAATCCGGAGCCGGAGTCCCTAAGGCGGTTTGACGTTGTAGTCAACACCGGCAACTCCTGCGGCGCACCTGAAGCCAAGCTGTATTGACTCCGTCTTTCCCTTGGACATTTCAGCTGCGAAGAGAGGGGGGTTCTGCTGCATGGGCAACAGCAGACCCTCCATATCACCCTGCCCAGGCTCTGTAGCTTCAGCTCCACTGGAGAGGACACTCCAGCGTCATCGCAAGATGTCGATTCAACACGGGAGGAGACAGATACCGTGTCACTCCCGAGTCGGACTGCACAGCCATTCTTGGCGGTGCAGATAGACTCTTAAGAAGCTACACCATCGTCTCTTGAGGCTCTGTAGCTTCAGCTTCACTGGAGAGGACACTCCAGCGTCATCACAAGATGTCGATTCAACACGGGAGGAGACACTGTGTCACTCCCGAGTCAGACTGCACAACCATTCTCGGCAGTGCAGACAGACTCTAAAGAAGCTACACCATCGTCTCTCGAGACAGACGGCTGCCGACGACGACGATGGTACCAAAAGGCATGAATATAATATAACAGGTGTGATAGATATATTGTAGGTAAAACAAAAATGAACTGATAATTATAGCAAACTGTAAGTGATCCGCCCATCTCCCCTTTAACATTTCCAATTTTCCTGCACTCTTACTGAAATTTCAACTACCAATATCTCTGACTTGCCGCAGAGGTTTTCCTCACCATCAAAACCTGGACTAGAAATGCTGGTGAATCAATAGCTCTCAGGATCAGCCATCCCTTAATCAATGGTTGATGGTAATATCTGGATCTTTATCCCGTCTCCTTTGTCACTTGGCTGGGATGTTCTCTGTTTTCCTCAGTTCTTCAAATAGGATTAAACCCCAGCTTTTTGGAGGCCACCTACATTCCTTGACTTTCTTTTACCTGCAAAAATCTGTAACATTGCCTGTCTCTGACCATTCTTCCATAGCCACCTTTCCCTGTTACCCCAAATGCGAAAGATTCTTTGCTTTATAGGGTTCATGTGATTTCATTGGTTTCAATCATATTTTAATTAGATAGTTATCTAAAATAATTTTATTATTTCAGAGTCCCTACCTAATCATACATGCAAATTCTCTTTAGACATGTCAATTAACATTTTTAAAAAATGCTGGGGATTAAGATGTGGGCATCTTTGGGAGGGCATTATTCTACCCACTCAAACTGGCTTATGGAAAATAACAAGCATTTAAGTGATATGAGACAAATGGTACTTTAAGAGATTGTGTTGTTTGTTGCTTTTATTTAACTGCCCTCAAAACATAGAAGAAAAAATTATGGATTCAGGTCAGGTATTTAACTCCTTGGGGTAAGATGTGAAAAATAGAAGATGTCTATGATAACATTTAAAGAGACTCTTGGCCTTGACTTGGTAGGTCAGTTGGTTGGAGCATTGTTTTCATGTTTTGGGGTTGTGGGTTCAATCCCCAATTAGGGCACATGTGGGATCAATAAATGAATGCATGGATGAGTGGAACAGCAACTCAATGTCTCTTTCTCTATCTCTATCTGTTTCTCCTCCTGTCTCTCTCTAAAATCAATACATAAAAAATAAAGTTAAAAAGACCCTTATCTTCTATGGGCAGAAAGCAGGCTGAGCTGAAAATGAGACCAGAATCAGATTGTTATAGGAGCAGACTTGAATCATAGCCCAAACAAGTCTTTTAAAAAAGATAAGAATGTAAAGGGCAAAACATGGGCAAAATTATGGAAAAGGGGCATAAGCATAAGCATAGGTGTGCTATATATCCTTAAATATCCAAGTACCCCTAAAATTTCTGGGTCTACAGGAGCAAGTTGGACATGAGGCTGTTGGCAGCCTTAGATACTTGTTGGCTCTTGGCCAGAGATATCATTTCCTTGCCACATGGACCTCTCAGTAGAAAACTCTCAACATGGCTGCTTATTTCTCCACATAAACTTTGGCACAATAAGTGTTTTAAGCTGCTAAATGTTGGGGTAATTTGTTACACAATACTAGATAACTAAATAATGCTCAAAAAAAAAAGCAAATACTGTAGAGGAGTACTGAACAACAACACATTTCTTTCAGTGACAATTGGGCATCCTTTGTCCTTTACTACTTCATCACTTTTAAAACAGTCTGATAAATGGGCTAGTTATGATGCAAGGATGAAGGCTATGCATTGAAATAACAGCATATGTATGCTTTCACCTAGACTTCCTAGATATTCAGCTGTTGTTAATGATAAATGCAAGACCTGTCAAGATCAGAGACTGACACTCTCATTCTGGCATAATGCCTTGAGGACAGCAACCAACTACTTAGTGACAAGTTGCTCATTTCAGATCATGTCTTTACTGAGATTGATTTGCTTCCTGGGTATGGGTTTGTCTTTACTGTCTCAGCTAGTATCACTGTCTGAGACTCAGAAAATATTTACGATCATGTTTTTTTTCATAATATCATTTAGAGCTAATGACTATATTTGACTATGAAAATGGTATAAAAATATAAGACCACGAGATGTATTGGTTCTATCTTATACTGCATCATTCAGGGACTGTTTTCTGATAAAAATTAGAGTTACTTGATAGAAGATATATCTAAATTGAGCTTTCAGGAATGAATATCCTTGTGGGATTAGAGTTTAGCCAACAATTATTATATGGGAAGTATCCTCAACAGTAGAGTAGATGTCTCTGAGTGTAGATTACATCCTTTTCACCATCACTGAATGTCATTGGCTCATGTGGATAATTTTTACCACCTTTCCTCCTTATTACAGTCTCTGTCTGAATTCCCAGCTTTGAAGTGAGGTTACTTCCACTAGTGGACATCATAGGGTTCCAAAAAGTCTTGAAGTATTTGCCACTGGACATTTTGTCCACTCCTATGGCATTGAACTAGCAGGGAAAGAAAGGAGTTACTACTCTATCAGAAGTAATTGACTTATTATATTGACGTGAAAGGGTTGCTGCTATGTTATTGGGGTAGGGAGGAGTATGTCTGAAATCAGGGATATACTGATGTTCTTCTTGATTCCCTTTGCCTGGTGATAAAGGTAGGTGGGGAGTTGCAGTATGCATGGTCTGAAACGACATGGCAAGCAGGATGAGACTTAAATTTTTCCACCAGGGATGAAGATCTGACCTTCTAGTTAGCAGAATTGTTAGCTGAGAGTAAGTAGCATCTAGAATAGTCAGTAGAAGAAGAAGATTGTTAATATTAATTATAAGCTTGGGACCAATTTCTGCTGCAGAGAAAATAATAGTGGGTAAACAAAAAATTTAGATAAATGGAGTAATATCTAAGCAATATTCTCAATGGTATAATCTATAGGAATCTTGGAGATTGAAATTTTGGCAGACACAAACATTTTTTAAAATCAAATATTTATTTTCTTTTTCTTTATCTATTCTCTAAACTCCCTGGCACTTAGGTTAAATGGCTGGGCTATCAATAATAAAATGTGAGTGAAAGTTATATAGACCTGGTTATTAGTAGTAGTCCATGCATTTATTCAGCTTCTCCTCCCTGCCATAATGATCTTGAAAACTACTTGCTTCTGATTTCATAGCCCCAAAATGGAAAAAAAATTCTTTACTGCCATTATTTAATGAGTATATAATAAATTATCACTGTGTTAAGCCACTAAAGTTTTTCAGGTTTAATTTGTTACCACAAGATAGCATAGCTTAACCTGACTAATATTTATTAGAAGAAGGAGGAGGAAGAGGAGGAGGCAGAAGAGGAGGAGGAAGAGGAGTAGCAGGTAATAAGAAAGAGAACTGCGTTAATAAGATGAATTTAATAAAATTAACACAGCATAAAATTTAACAAAAGAATTAAAATTTATCTAAGTAATTTTATCAAATTGTAATGCAAAAGGGCAAAGATATATTATCTAAGGGAAAAGATTTATGATATATAGAGAAATGATCCATAGTTTCCAACAATGTCTAATGGGTATTTAGGAGAAAGGATGGAGATAAAAATTCTACAACAACCAAAGAAAAGAAAAACAAATGTATGTTCTGAAGGCTGCCTCAAGTCTTCAAATTGAAAAGTACCACAGAATGGCATGAAATGATAATGGGGTGAGAGGAGAAATAAACCAGCTGGCTGAACTTGAAATAGTTTACTTAGGTTTCTGAATTAAGTTATTCACTTTAAGAACATATCAAAAATTCAAAGACAGAATGTCTGTCAAAATAAAAAATAATAGAATAAATGCAGAAAAAAAGCAGGAATGAGAAACCATGTGGTCATTGAGCATTGAAGAGAGCACATATAGGAAGGACATGGGATCGCTAGTTCATATAAGGTCTGGTTTTATTGTGTATTCTGTTATTATATTTAAAGAAATTTTTTTTATCCTTCCCTCAGTTTGTCAATTTAGGGTTTTCTGTCTTGCAACAAAAGAGCAATATCTAGAATAAACATACACAATATTTCTCAACTTAATCTATATCCAACTCTTCAGTCTTATATTGTAACTTCACTCAATGCATTCCTCTTTAGTTATTCCTGATATTTCACCATTTTTTTCTAGCACATCATATCCTTCCTCATATTCTTGATCTTGTGAATGTTTGAAATGCCTTTTGCTCTTTGTTCACCTGGTTTATGTTTATTTTTTAAATTCAGATAAATTATATATAACTTCTGTGAAACTTTTCTTAATGCCTTGAAGAAGACTTAGTTGCCTTAGTGCATGTGTGTGTGTGTGTGTGTTTCTTGGCTTGAATTTCAGATACCTATAAAATTTCACTGGGCAGCAATGTCTCATTATCATTATATATTTGTCTTGCCTATTAAACTTTCAATTCCTGAGTACAGGGTCCATGCCTTGTTCATTGATGTGTATATACTCAATGCTTACAACAATGGTGATCACATATTACCTGCTCAATAAATGAGCAGTCAGATATATGGCCCTAATTACATTAAATGGCATAAAAAACTATTCACCTTCAGTTATTTGACTCTCTGACACACCAATCACAAAAATATCAAATCTTGAAATGGTTGTTATTTAATTTCATGAGACTTCTGAAATCATAAAATTATTTCAATTTTATTTCATTTTCATTTATTCACTCATTTAGTTTGATAATTTAAGCACATTAAAGAATTTGGGGTCAGGATTGCTGAGGAGACCATTAATTTAACAACCACCAAAGCATATGACAGCCCTCAAGGCAGTTCAAAAGATACTAGTCTCACCAACTGCTTCTGGAAGAGTCTGCCAAGAAGTCAGACACTCAAAAGAGCTGTTGCTCCTAAAATGACATCTGTGATTTCAGATGGACTACTGGGTTCCCTTGTGTCAAACTATGGACAAAGATATTCATTTATTGTTCTCTTCACTGTTAAACAGAGAGGAAATTATTTAAGTCTTTCTTTTCTCCCTCATAGCAATACCCCTGGGTGCCTTGCTCCATGCAAATAATTACCAAGCAAAAAAGTAGAGATGGCATATCTATTTGTGAGGAGGCCAAGGGCACTGTCTACTTTTCTCCAATGGTGTGTAAAGTAGGTAGACAGTTTAGAGTATGTGAAGCACAAAGTTTATTCTTGAATTCTTATTTATTAATTATTGTATTTTTCCATATAAGCAACTATAAACCTACTTTTGCCCACTCCTGTACATCACAGAAATTTTAACCTGTAATAAAGATATTGCCCCAGTTAGCAGCTTATGAAAATGTGAACTAATCATAAATATATACATACATACACATGTATACACATGCACAGCATTTTTGGCTTAAATTTTACACTACTGGAAAGAAGTAATATTAATATTTTCTTAAATTATATGGTAGTAGTACTTATTCAAGATCTACTATTCATCCTAATAATAACAGGTTGATTAAAAGCTAGTATAAAATTCTTATTCCCTTTGTCATAAATAATGAGCAATATTTTGTTTAGAGTATTATTTTATTTAGATTGTTTCTAGAGTATTGCTGCAAAATTAAACATACAAGCCTAAAATGCATTCCCAACAAATTTGACTTGCTGTTTTGCATTGAGTTTTCCAAATAGACTCTTCAGTCATTTATAGCTCAGTTTTAAAGAAAGGAGAACAGAATTATGTTGAGAACTGTAACATTGGTAATTGGCTGATCCCTGAGACTAAAATGTTTTGCTGCTTCTTTTCTCATGTGCCAAGCCAAGGATGACAACTCAGTTTGTAAAAGAGAAAGAGGTTTCATCATTTTATTCTATTTTCATTATGATATAATTTACATACAGTAAAATTCATCATTTTCAGTGCATAGTCTTATGATTTTGACAAACTCATACATTACTATAACTACCAATTCAATCAAAATAAGAATAGTTTAGTTTCATCTCTTCAAAAAACTCATATATGCTCTTTTGGAGTTAAACTGTAACCCACACTGGCCTATGAAAAGGACTGATATGCCCTTAAATTGTCCTTTCAGGACAAGTGGAATTGTTTCAGGATGTAGCTATTTCATCTGCTTTCTTGAACTTATAGTAAGTGTGATATTTATCCATGTTATTAAATGTATTAGAGGTTTATTTTTGTTATTGACTAGTATCCATTATATGGGTGCAGCACAATTTGTGTATTCATTCACTAGTCAAAGGATATTATTCTGTTTCCAAATTTTGGTAGTTATGAATAAACCACTATAGATAGCTTCTGATCAAGATAACAGTGTAAGTATACACAGTACTTATATCCTCCCACAACCACATCAAAAATACAAATAAACTACAGAAAAACTGGTACTGGTCTACCTGGCCAAATGGCCTGGCCAGACCTGGGAATGTGAGAGGGGCCAGAAGAGGAGGCTGTCAGACGAGGCAGCATCAGTACGGCAGCCTTGCATTGCCCCAATAACCAACCAAGTACCTCATGATGACAGATTACCTGTTCCTGAGCAGAGACAAAGCAGGAGGAAGCCATTGCCCTGAGTCTATGTGAGGCTAGCAAGAGTGATGGAAAAAGAGAAAAGCCCTCCTACCCTCTTCTGGTGACTGACTGAAGGGGAAACCACAGGACATAGTGGTGTGTATACTATAAAGGTCAACATGGGGGCAGGGAGAGGTGTTGCCCTACCCGGGAAAAAAATGAGATTGGCTGGGGGAGCTGAACCCTCTGGAGTGGAGGAAAGTTTGGGCCAGGACACCTAAACAGAGGAATGACAGAGACTCACCCTCTTCCTCTGGAATCTACTGCATGGGTGTGTGGGCCAGACTGCTTGTGGGACCTCGTGGTCCTTGGAGGCTTTGTGGCCAGGCAAGAGGCAATAAGCCCCACAACGCCAGCCACAGCAGTTGGCAACAGCCCTGGGCCCCCACTGTGGAAGTGGCCACATGGTATGGTGGTACTTGTTCCACACACAGACTCTAGGGAAGCAGTCTGAAGACAGAGCCATCAACTTAGCAGCTTCAGGCTCCAAAGGACATATAAGAATGGAGCTGAATTCCTCAGCACTGTTTCTGGTTCTGGGAATAGTTCTTTTTTTCTGGGTTTTGTCAAAGAGATTAGCCTGATGTTGGGGAGTCTCCCACCCTCCCAAATTGTGCAACATTTTAATAAACATCTTCTTTCTTCCCCCACCCTTTGTCTTCAGAATATGCCTGTGGGTTGTGGGCAGCCGAACTTCACTTCTGTTTAGTAACATAACCATTATTCAGCACCACATGAAATCTAGCGGAATACAAATCTTATAACTAAGGATATATAGAAGAAGCCAAGTTGAGACTGATAGGAGGGGTGGAGACACAGAAGTGGCTGGTCCCACACCCACATGTGGTAGTTAAAACTTCAGGCAGTTAGGGACAACTGTAATTGAAAAACCAAAAAATTAAAATTAAAAAAAAAATTCAGGCAGTTATCTCAGTTGGAGGTCATCCCTGTGGAGCAAGGGGTTCCAGCCCCACACCATGCTCCCCAGGCCAGGGTTCCAGTGCCAGAAAGTGAAGTCCCCACAACTTCTGACTGTGGAAACCTGCAAGGATTGTGATTGAGACGGAGAACTACTGGAGTCCGAGGTGTTCTTTTTAAAGGGTCTTCACGCAAACTTTTTCAGAGTCACTCACTCTGAGCACTGGACAGCATCTCAAAAGGGACTAGGGTCATATCAAGAGGAACTGAATAGTCTGGCTTTGGGGTCAAATCAGAAGGTACAGCTTTCTCCCAGACAGAAGTACTGGCAGAGTCCATTGTGCCTTTGCTAAGCATTATCCCAAAGATCCATATCTGAGTCTCCCTCAACCTGGTGATTACCTGAGACCATGACCCACACAAAATAAATGAGCAAGTAAGACTGAAACACAATCAAAGATACAGAGAATATTTTGATAGTTGCCATATGGGAAGAGTTTTGGGGGTATAGATGAAAAAGGTAATGGGATTACAAAGTATAAATTGATAGTTACAGAATAGTCATGGAGGTATAAAATATAGCATAAGAAAGAGTCAATAATATCATAATAACTATGTACGGTGTCATATGGGTACTAGATTTATCAGGGTGATCACTTGTTAAGTTATATAAATGTCTAATCACGGTGGTACACCTGAAACTAATATAAATTTGGACATCAGGTGTATTTGTCTTTTTCTGTCTGACTTATTTCACTCATCACAATACCTTCTAAGTCCATCCATGTTATTGCTGATGGCAATATTTCATTCTTTTTTATGGCTGAGTCATATTTCATTATATATATGCACCACTTCTTTATCCATCCTTTTATTCCTGGACACTTAGGTTGCTTCCATATCATGGTTATTATAAACAATGCTGCAATGAACATGTGGATATATATGTCTTTTTGAATTAGAGTTTTGGGTTTCTTTGGATAAATACCCAGAATTGGAATTGATGGGTCCTCTTTTGTCTCTTGTTGTAGCCTTTGTTTTAAAGTCTATCTTGTGGAGGTAGAAGAAAATATAAGAGGGATAAATAGCAATGGAAACAATACTATTAAAAACTGTTAAATAGAGTAGGGGGAGGGGGGAGGGAGAGAAGGGGGATAAGTAAGGGAAGGGTCTAGTCAAGGAATGTATATGAATGACTCATGGACATGGACAATGGAGAGGGATATAATTGTGAGAGAAGGGATGGGCTGGGAGGGGGGAGCAATGGGGGAAAAATGGGACAACTGTAATTGAATAACCAAAAAATAAAATTAAAAATAAATAAATAAATAAATAAATAAAACCAAGGGAAGAATAGGACATTAAAAAAAAAAAAGATAAAAGCAGAACATAATAAAATACATAAAGAGAAAAATAATACAAAAAAATTAACAAAAAATAAAACTGCAGACCAATATTGCTCATAAACATAGATGCTAAATTCTCAACAAAATTTAAGCAAATTGAATCTAGCAACATATAAAAAGTACAGTACACAGTTACCAAGTGGGATTTGTCCCATAAACTCAAAGTTGTTTTTAATAAGTGGAAATCAATCAATGTCATTCTCATCATTGTAACAGACTAAAATCCAAATGTCATATGATTATTT
This sequence comes from Furipterus horrens, assembly GCF_987537825.1. Taxonomy (NCBI): domain Eukaryota; kingdom Metazoa; phylum Chordata; class Mammalia; order Chiroptera; family Furipteridae; genus Furipterus; species Furipterus horrens. The sequence continues at coordinate 76,200,478 of NW_028327172.1, read as the reverse complement.
CCATAGGTACATAAAAAGCATTTATTTCACAAAATTAGAAATTCATTTCTGATAAAAATTAGCAGCAAATGAAGAATAGAGGGGAACTTCCACAACCTAATTAAAAAAAACTGTTAAATAACAAATTCTATTTTGTCTGATATGAGATTTGCTACCCTAACTTTTTATTTTTCATTTCCATTTTCCTAAAATATATTTTCTATTAAGTAAATATTTAGGAGTGGTTGTTCAGTTGTATTTTAAGTGTATGTTAAACTTTATAAGAAACTTCCAAATTGTCTTTCCAGGCATGCATCACTAGAGCCTGTTGCCTCATCCCAGTGTTTCTGTTAAGCACTCAGTAGAGATTTGTTGAAGAGCTTGTCCATGTGAATGAAATACCCCTGTGTCTGTGGCTACCAGCAATTCTTTTCCATCATACTCTTATTCTAGCCTTTATTCAGTCTATGAATGTGTTTAAAATGTAGCTGAATTCTTATTGCTTTTTATGCCACCTGGCATATTTCCTCCCATGCTCTGTCTCAGGGAATCCTGGATTTGTGTCCTATCTGTTCTGAGAAACTCCTATCTTTCTTTGGGTTTCACTCTACTTTATTGACCCCAGGTTTCTTGTTGTTAAGCAGAAACAATGTACCTTTCAGTTTTCTTCATCCTTAATGGGAACTTAGTTAAACTGAGGTTTTTAATGAGACCAACTTATAATTTCTGATACTCTCAATGAACAATCTTTAGGTAAGTGAGCTAGCCAGTGAATGTGAGTCTTGGCAGAAATGTTTTGAATATTTTAAATGCAAATTCATTTCTTCAACTTAGTCATCTTGGAAACCTAACAAAGTAGCCTCTGGAGTTGACTTAGAAGTTTACAAAATATAATAATGTAATACATAATGAAGAATTACTGCTATGGTCATTATTTATTCACATTGTAGAGGCATAACTTCATATAAAAATGGAGATATTTTTGTATATATTTCCCTTATGACTTGTTTTTAAAAGCAAGTGAGTAAAAGTCATCTGTACACTAGATTTGTTGCCTCCTTGTCATGTTATCAGTTGTATATGCTTACTTTTTTTTTCTTTTTATATTATTTCCCATATTCAACATCCATGCTCTACTGGTGAACTTCTTCATATTCTTTAGGATCCAAACTATCTTGTTTCTAAGTCAGGCCCTTTTCTTCATTAGAGGCAGACATGACCTTGCTTTTGATTGCAATTGACTTCGTATAAATATTTTATATAGTATAGGTGCTGATGTTATTTGTCATGTAGGCTTTAATCTGTTTGTCTTTATTAATCAAAGGTTAATTTTATTCAGATTAATTTTCTCCATATGTTCTCTTTTATCACTCTTTATATTCACTTCAACATCCTTAATTGGGGATACAGGTGGCTCCACAATCTAATTCTAACTAAGCCCTTCAGCCTTAACTCTTGTCACTCCCTAATACAAACACCAAAGGTTTATGGTTTTCTTCATAAACCATGTTTTTTTTTGTCCATATCTTGCCTCAAAATGACCCCTTTTTCTGCAAAGTCTTTTCCTCACTCCCTCCAGTTGCCCTCCCTCTTAACCCATGCCCATTAGTTGTGCATATAGTTCTTCTCAATATCTTCCTATCTACTCCACTCCCTCCTACTTTGCTTCTTACTTCCTGTACCATCTCCCTCCATTTTCCCCCTTCCCCCTCCCTGCTGACATCCCCACAAAGTGTTCCCCATACCTATAATTATTTTCTACTCTTGTGGCCTACTTAGTTTGCCTGTTTCGATTCCCTAGCTTCTGCTGTTGGTTGTTGTGATACAGTTTTCATTTTAATGCTCATAGTTTTGATCCTCTTTCTCCTAAACAAGTCCTTTAACATCTCAATAACAGTGGTTTGGATCTGATGAACTCCTTCAGTTTTACTTTGTCCTGGAAGCACTTTCTCTGTCCTTCTATTCTGAACGACAGCTTCACTGGATAGAGTAATCATAGTTGTAGCTTTTTGCTTTTTATTACTTTGAATATTTCTTGCCAGTCCCTTCTTCCCTGCAGAGTTTCTTTTGAGAAATGAGCTGAGAGTCTTGTTGGGACCCCTTTGTATGTAATTCTCTTCTCTCTTGCTGCTTTTAAGATTGTCTCTTTATCCTTAATTTCTGACATTTTGATTATAATGTGTCTCAGTGTGGTTCTCCCTGGGTCCAGGTTTTTTGGAACTCTGTGCTTCCTGGACCTTTAAGTCTATTTCCTTCCCCAAGTTAGGGAAGTTCTGCTTCATTTTTTTTTCACATAATTTTTCCATTTCTAGTTCTTCTTCTCCACCTTCTGGCAACCCTATGATTCAGATGTTGGCCCGCTTATAGCTGTCCCATAGGTTTCTGAGCCTCTCCTCATTTTCCTCAGTTTTTGTTTCCTCTTTCTGCACTGGTTGACTGTTTGTTTCTTCCCTGTGTTCCAATTTGTTGATTTGATTCCCTTTTTTCCCCCCTCACTGCTAGTTTTGTATGTGTTTTCATTTATTTCAGCAGGACTAGCCTTCATCCCTTCCCCACCTTGTTTAAGATTTGCTGTTAGATCTGTAAGCATTCATATAACCAAAGTTCTGAACTGTGCCTCAGAAAGATTTCCTATCTGCTGCTTCATTAGATTAGATATTTGCTGTCTGGTCAGCTGCATCACCAGGATCCCTATCATGATGTGTGCCATCTTGACAGTTTTGTGTTTACCTTTGCTTCCTGGGCAGGGCTGTCACACTGCATACGCTATAGGAGGCAGAGCCCCATGGACTTGTCACAACCGGGCAACCCTTCTCACGACACTGTGGTGTTTTGCGTGGAAGCAGGTGTCCAAGATAGATTTCTGCCATTCACCCTTCCCTGAGTGCCCAGGAGCCTCCTCCTCCATCCTCACCCCCTCTGGCCCTCACAGTCTGAGGCAATGGGGGTCTGCCTTGCCTGGTGTTGGAATCTCGAGCTGACAGGTTTGGTCTGCAGCTGGGCATGCTCCCCAGTTGCTTCTTGCCTCCCCTAAATACAGGAGTCTGTGCTTACCACTTTCCCCTCGCCGTCACCACTGCTGCTGCCACCAGCACAGCTTGACCTCTCTGCCTCGGCTTTGCCCCTCCTACCTGTCTGAACAAGCACCATTTATTTATTACTTCATACATTGGACTTCCATTTATTTTCTGGAACTTCTGGTTATTTCTGCTTTTGTGGTAGTTGTATTCCTTCTTAGTTGTAGAGGGGACGGAGCATGTCCACCTAGGCCTCCATCTTGGATGGAAGTTGTCTCCTCATCTAGACAGGCTCTTGTGTTTGTTTGCCTCCACATTATGTTTTTAAATGTGCTTGACTAGACATATTTGTTATTTAAGTTTTATTATTAATTTATCTTCTGTGTATATTATCATAAAATTCCAATTTAATTATAATTAGTGAAAAAAAAGTAATTCAGACTTTTAGTGATTCATTTTAGACTTGATAAAGGACTTTGCCATATATATATAACAAAAAGGAATTGGACCAAAGCAGTTTTGTGCTGTCAACATAAAGGTGTAGAGATTAGGAGAGCATCTGGGAACTAAGAGGGTTAACTGGCATTATTAAATGCTCTACATACACAGCAGCCATGTTGAAAATTTCATAAAGAAATGGAGACTTTCACTGGCTCAAACATTTTTTTACGTATGAATTCTCAGAAAAATTTGAAATCAAGTTTACTTGATAAATATATTTTTATAATGTACTTGTAAGGGGAGCTCTTTAAAACTCAAATTACTTATGTATTTAAAAATTATATTTCTAATATAAGCTTTAATTATAGGCTGAGCTAAACTGTTAAGGTCTATGCAGAATATAAAATTAGACTAATGTGCTCACTATTTTTATGTTGATTGTTAAAATTATTTCACACTGGAGATTTGCTACATTTAACAGGACTGAAATTAGAGCATATCAATTAACTTATACTACCCACTAATTAAATGGATCTGGTATTAATGTGTTTATTGTGTTAGGATAATACTTTGTCAAAGTCAAATACTTTCTACCTTGAAAGTATAAGAATGCACAACATACACCTTTGTTGTGCATGGCTTGGAAATTGTATCTCTTATTACTTGTAGTTTTGCATGCCTCCATACTAGTGTATGATGACTATTTTGTGTATTCCATTGAATTAAATTAGTTAGCACATATTCTTACATAAAACCTAAAGCTCCACTTGGCTAACTCTCAACTACCCTTCTCTCTCCTTGTACTGAATCTTGTCTCTGCAACCAGTGGCGTCAGAACAGAGAAACCAGAAATCTCAGATAACCAGATTTAACTCTACCACCAGCCTTTGATTGATTAGCAAATTATAATCCCTGGTCATGAAATTTACCTATTATCCATTCTTTTTCTTATTCATTCACCAAATATTTACCAAGCACCTCTTATGTGGGAGGCACTGATATGGAAACTGGGAATAAAACCAGTAATCAAACAAACTGAGTTTATATATTAGGTAGACGATACTGAAAAGAAACAGGCAAAGTAACATTATAACATGAAGTGATCAGTTCTGTGAAAGGAAATATACAAGTGAAAGAGAGGTTGCTGAAAGGTGGCATTTCTGATGAAGTGACAGTGGTTAAAGAAAAAGGAGAATGCTATGCATCTTTCTAATGAGAGTGCAAAAGTAAGAGAGATCAACATAAATAATAATCCTAAAGAGAAGTGTCTTGGTACACAACAGGAAAAACAATAAAGTCTATGGACCTAAACATAGAGTAAATGATAGGGAGGGGAGCAGGATATAATTACAGAGAATAAGTGAAAAGACAAATCATTAAGACCTTGTTGATAAGCAAAATGGTCATTTGAATAACATTTTGAAAATCCACTGAAAGGTTTAATTATAGATGGGAAAAGTATCTTTATCATTACAGGTATCTTCTAGAGGTATTCCTGTTTATTCAACTAAAAGGGTTTATGACTAACACAGAAATAAATATTTGGGAATGCTTAGTAGTTAAGGATCCAGTCACATATAATGGTGTTACTATAGATACACTGAATGAGAAAAACAGTATTCTTCCAAAGAATACATAAACCTAGAATGCACATAGCTAAAGGGTCCTGGGGTAAAGAAAATTTAGTATTGAATCAGCCATTGGATGGATTGGAGCAGCAATTGTTACCGATTTAAGTAATTCTGGAATTGAACAACTGTAGAAAATGGGCCAGAGAAATGCAGTTTTATTGATTTAGCTTTATGCTTGGCAAGCTGAGAAAATGACTATGGCAAGCAGAATGCTGTTCTATGATATCTTTCCATCTTTACAATAAGAATTCAGTCTAGTTAAGTATCCCAGAATTAGAGTTTTATTGGACCATGGAGATCATCTGATCCACTGATTCTTGGCCTTATCAATAGTACATTAGGTTCATCTGAAAAGATTTTTTTTTTAAATAATGATGTCTGTCTGCAATTCTACATCTATTAAAACTCTAGGATATAGTGTCTTGACAATTGTACATTTGATTCACTCGCTCATTGATGCTATTGTGAAGGCAGATCTTAGTCAATGATCCATTTCTTGCCTGTTTTTTCCAGCTCCATATTCCAAGGATTCCCATGGAAATAATCATCAATTTATTATTTTTAGTTTTCTTATATTAGAAAACGATTTGGTATATATGGAAAACAGGGTGGGGTGAGAAAGAGTAGAAAGAAGTTATCTTGGACTACAGAAGTTGAGAATGATGTGAAAGCTTTTTAAAGTATCACCTTGGCCAGGGTGAATTCTATTTCCAGAATTACTAATACTGTGTGTTACCAGTTTGTTATTAATAAGCTCATTCACCTTTATAGCAGGATGCTTCTATTCTTTTTCCTGGATCCTCAGTTCAGAAGCATCAAAACCTGAGAGCATTTTAATTTATTCTAATAAGATTCTGGCCTGTGCTTGGAGTTTGCATCATGTTCTTCATCTTCACACTTTATATTCACCTTCTCTTCCCAATTGCCTGCCCAATAGATTTCAAGTTCCAGTATTATATGAAAAGACACAGTGACTGCTTAACTATCTCCTACAATTGGTTAAGGCCAAATTACAGTAATAAGTCCATGTGCATATTCTAGTGATTTACTTCTCTTATTTAACTATAATTCATAGAGAAAGAATCAGCATGTGTTGCAAGAAAGACATAGAGGCCCAAACCCTTGCACAGTCCACTCTCTCATAAGGAGCAAAATGTTCAAGCTTTTCTGGAAAGGTAGAAAACTATGTCACCTCAAGGAATAATTAACTAGCTGTTTTTGCTGGGGAAAGGGTAGGAGAAAGACTACTCTTAAACACTGAAAAATAAAGTAGAGGTCTTTTCCTGGTGGAGGAACAAGAAACTCTCAGACAAGGTTCATTACAGATAAAGGACAGCATTTGCCTGCCATGGAGAAGAGTGGCAGAAAGGCTGGCAAGTGCCCATCTCCAAGACCCAGACACACAGTGTTTGTATAAGACTGAGCTTGAATAAAAACAACAGAGGATTCTTCCACCTCTTACCAACCAACCTAGAAAGCAGTAGGTAGAATCTATTGCTCTTGAAGAGTAAGAGCATAGAGCGAGAATCCTATGTGTCACAGGCATTCACTGTTGGCTAGAATCTGAAGGTGGAGAACAAATATTGTGAAAAACCCTTCAGCACTCAAATACCAGCACAAGCAACCTATTGAGGAAATTTGAACCTGCATTGCACTAAAGGTAGCCATAGCAACCACACATCCCAATTTACCTCAAATCCTGACAAAATTGACTCAACATTGCTACTAACTGCATGATAGAATGGTATTTGTAGGTGTTAATAAAATTTGCCACAGTATCAAGTATTTCACAAACAAAGTCAGGTATTTGACTAAAAATTACAAGAGTCACAGTAGAGCAAGAAAAGCAACACTATTACATAACAATAAAGAGATCAATTCACTAAAAATTGTATAGTATATCTAAATATCTATGCATCTAACAATAATGCTTTAAGGCATATAAAGCAAAAACTGTTAGAAGTGACAGAATAAATATATAGATCTTCAATAACAGTTGGATACTTCAATATTAATCTCTTAGTCTTTAATAGAACAAGTAAAGAAAAAAGTCACTGAGGATATAGAAGATTAAACATTATCAATTAACTTGATTTAATTGACATTTATGAAATAGGTGACCCACAAACATCAGATAGCATATTTTTTCAAAGTATACATGAAATATTTATTTAGATGAGCCACATTTTGGTCCATAAAATAAATCTCAACCAACTAAGAAATTAAAACAATATAAAGCATTTACTCTGATCAAAGTGAGATTAAACTAGAAACTAAAAACAGAAAAATATATGAAAAAGTCCTCAAAGATTTGAAAATAAACAACATACTTTTATGTAACCCATGGGTCATAGAGGAAGTCAAAAGGAAAAATAAAGAATATTTTTGATTTAATAAAATTAAAAATTGAACAGATCAAAAAGTGTAAAGCATATTCAAAACAGTGCCAAGATGAGCATTAGCATTAAATGTAGTATTGAAAAACAAGGAAAATCTCAATTAATTATGTAATCTTCCACCTTAAGAAAGTAGAAAGAAATTGCAAACTAAATTCAAAGTAAGTATAATGAAAAATACAATTAGGACAAGAGCAAGAACCAGTGAAATTGAAAACAAACAAGAGAAAAAAATTAATAAAATAAAAATCTGGTTTTCTAAAAGGAGCAATAATATTCACACATCTCTAACAAGACATAAAAATAGACAAGGTAAAATAAACATTATCAGGAATGAAAGTGAGATGTCACTACTGACATTAAAATTATGATAACGTGATAACATAGTAAATTGCATTCAAAGAAATTGAACAACATTGATAAAATTGGGAAATATCTTGGTAGGGACAAGCTACCAAAGCCTACTCATGAAAAGGTAGATAATTTTGAGATTTTTATTAATTAAGTTTGCAGTTAAAAGTCATTCCAAGAAATACTCTAGAACTGATTGCTTCACTATGATATTTATCAAATGGTTATGGAGGAATTCATAACAATTCTACACAAACTATTTATGAAAATAGAAAAGAAAATATCTTATTCTCATGAGGCTAGCAAACCAGAAAAAGACATAACTAGAAAAAGAAAATTATAGACAAATATCCCTCATGAAATGTTCATGTTCAAGATTCAGTCAAGGCATTAGAAATAAGCATATACCTCTCTGACTCCAAAGACGGTACCAACTTCAGGAAATGTAACTGTCAGAATCTAAAAGTATTTTCCTGCAAATAATTTATTAGGATGACTATATGTGTAGTTGTGGGTAGGCCAAGGCCACCATATAGGACAACTGAGGAGCGCCAGTTATGATGGTCTGTGATTGGTGCTGATGGAATTCAGCAACTATAAATGCTGGTCCAGGGAAAGTCATGAAAGAAGTGGGAATTTGACCAAAGATACAGATTAATCCATACAGCCAGTGATGATAAAGAATATATTCAATTATATAATAGGAAACCGTTTTCTGATATAAAGATTGTATCTAGTTGAAAAGGTAGCTCAAACACCTTAAGGACAAGCACAAAGTATGTCTTGATAATATCTCTTAACTTTAAAGAAAGAACAGTATAACCATGCAGATGGAAAAGAACAAGTGATGTACAAGAAAGAATAATCAAGTTTGCTTCAGACCTCTACATAGTGATATTAATGCAAGAAGAAAATTTCTGCAGATTTATGAAACATAAAACAACTATATTTTATATATATAATGAACTAATTTCAAGTTTAAAGTCAAAGGAAAAGAATAATAGTATCTATGAACTTCGGATGAGTATGATGTATAAATGTAGTTTCACCCTTAGTTTAAAAAAGTATACTATTCTGGTGAGTGATGTTGAAAGTGGAGAAGGCTATGAGACATGAAGTATATGGAGAATTTCTGTGCCTTTCTCTTAATTTTGTTGTAAACCTAGATCTTTTCTAAAAAAATAAAGTCTTAAAAAATCTCAACTATGTTAGGGGATGGTGAGTTGGCCATGAATGTGCGTGTGGAGTCCTCATGATGTGACAGAATGAGATTAGGAGACCAGGCAGTAGTGGAAAAATAGGTTTGTTTTGAGAAAGAGGGACATTAAATTTGGATAAAGGAGCAACTTTTCTGAGATAGGAAGTTCAGAATAGTTGATAGCACAGGGTATCTTGAGTGTGATATAAATATATGGAGAGTTGGGGGAAAATAACAGAACTAAAATTACAAATGATGTAATTATTTTAGGAAAGTAGGGTGCAGAATAACCTGCTGAGCATGAAGAATTGCTTTGAAGCAGCTTTTTGAATGAAAGGTTTTGCTATTTGCAGTGAAAGTCAGTTTGTAGTTAGGATGGACATAATGTCCAAGTAGTTTGGGATCTTTATTATGAGTCCTCTTAGAGTTACTGTGATTGTATCACAAAGAAATAACTGCTCAAGAAAAAGATAGCCTTTCCTTAAAAAACTGCTCTCTTGAGGAATCAGCCCCATCAGTCAACTAGTTGTAGCTTTCAATTTACCAACCACTTTTGCAGAAGTCTTGCAAGTTTTTTATCTTTCTTTGTTTCCTTTTACTTTGATATTTTAAAATTACAGAGAAGTTGTGTGAATAAAACAAGGATCTCATATATCTGCCCCGATTTACCAATTGTTTATATTTGCCATTTGTTTCCTATCACAGTGTGTGTATATGCGTAAGAATGATCTTTACTACCTTTATATACTTTTGTATTTCCTAAGATCAAAGAAATACCTTTATAATACCAGAGAATAGCTATAAAATTTAAGTAATTTAACATTGATTTATCAGTATTTATACAGTATTCTATATACATATTTTATAACTTACCATAATGATATTTATAGCTCATTTTTATTCTGGGTTCAAGATACAACCTATGATTTCATTATATGTTCCTTTAGCCCTTTTTCATATAAAATAATTCCTCAGGTTTATTTTTGTTCTTTAATCTATTTTCTGGAGACCTTTATTTTGAAGAATAAACATAATCCTAAATTTGGAATTGCCTGACTTTTCCTCATAATTAGATTTATATTATGGCAGTGGTCACACTAACAAGATGATCTGACCCAGTGCCAGTTCATCCTAATATTGGCTATGTTAGTTTTGTCACTTAGTTATGGTGATGTCTTCATACAAGTGATATGTAGGAAGGTGCTTTGATATAACGTAAATATCTGATTCTCATAAAATTTCTAGCCCTTGCATTTAACATCAATTGACAAGTTTTTAAATTTATTTTTTAATTTCTAATTTTTATTGTATTTTTTCCATTACCATTTAGTCCCCTTACACCCCTTCCCCCTCACCCCGCAATCACCACACTGTTGTCAATGTCCATGAGCTCCTTTTACTTTTGCTCAGTCCCTCCATCTGCTATCTTTCTTCCTTAGCTATCATACTTCTCTCCATCTATGAGTCTCTCTATTTTGCTTGTTAGTTGTTTTTTCCTTAGCTTCCATGTATGAGTGAAACCATATAGTATTTGTCTTTATCTGACTGGCTTATTTCACTTAGCATAATGTTCTCCAGGTCCATCTATTCTGTTGCAAAGGGTAAAATTTTCCTCTTTATTATGATCAAGTAGTATTTCATTGTATAAATGTCCCGTAATTGTTTTACCCATTGATCTACTGATGGACACTTGGGCTGCTTCCATATCTTCGCAATTTTGGAAATAAGACTGCAGTGACCATAAGGGTGCATATGTTCTTTTGAATTAGTGTTTTGGGTCCTTTGGCATAAACTCCCAGAAGTTGGATTGTTGGGTTAAAAGGCAGATTCATTTTTAACTTTTTGAGGTATCTCCACACTGCTTTCCACAATGGCTACACCAGTCTACATCCCTGCCAACAGCACATTAAGGTTCCCTTTTTTCCATGTCTTCACCAGCATTTGATGTTTGTTGATTTATTGATGATGGCCATTCTGACATGTGTAAAATGATATCTCACTGTGGTTTTAATTTACACTTCTCTGATGATTAGTGACTTTGAGCATCTTTTCATATGTCTATTGCCCATCTGTATGTCCTCTTTGGAGAAATTTCTATTCAGATCCTTTGTCCATTTTTTAATTAAGTTTGTTTGTTTTTTTGGTGTTGAGTTTTGTAAATTTTTTATAAATTTTGAGTATTAACCCCTTATGAGATCTATTGGTGAATATGTTCTCCTGTTCTGTGGGTAGCCTTTTTATTTTGTTGATGGTTTCCTTTGCTGTGCAAAAACATTGTAGTTTGATGTAGTCCCATTTGTTTATTTTTCTTTTGTTTCTCTTCCCTGGGGAGATATATCTGAAAAAATATTGCTACAAGCAATATCTGAGATGTTGTGGCCTATGTTTTCTTCTATGATTTTTTATTGCCCTCTGAAAAATGTTGAGGCATAAGCAGATGAATATTAAACTTGGGAAGAAGCTATTTTTTTCCAAAAGAATTGTATTATTTTATACCATCACTAACAGTCACATGAATCCTGATTTTAATTATTCTATATGTGTAGTGTTAGCTGATTGTGATTTTAGTTTATTTTCCCTGCACATCAAAAACATAGTGCACTTTTTATATGTCATGGGGAATTTTTAAAAATAGATCTTTGTTTATTGTCTATTCAAATACTTTGTCCATTTATTTACTGAAAATTTAAAAATAAGTTTAAAGAGTATTTTATATTCTGGATTCAGGTCTTTTATAAGATATGAATATCCAATATTCTCTTCAGCTCTTTGTCTTGTCTGTTATTTATGTCTTTCATGAGAAGTTTTTAATTTGGTAAAGTCTATTTTATCACTTTTCTCTAGTTATTGGTTTCTTTGTCCTTATAATAATCATTTTTTAATCCAAGGTGGCAAAAATATTCTTGAATTTTTACTCTAGCATCTTTACAATTTTGACATATTTGTTTAAATTCACAATTTTTATCAAATGAATTTTATATATGGTATATCATGGGGTGATCCTCTTTTTTTTTCCCATATGGATATCAGTTGTTGTAGCATCATTTATTGGAAATAATTTCCTTTCAGATGTCAATGCATTCAATGCCTTTGCAAAGAATCAAATATCCATAAAAGTGTGGACTTATTTCAGAATCCTTTTTGTTGTTTTTGTTTAATTCATAGAGTTGAATCTTCTTTGTTTTTTGTGGGGTTTTTTTTTGTATATTTTATTGATTATGTTGTTAAAATAGTTCCAATTTTTTCCCCTTTGCTCCACTCCGCCCATTACTCCACTTTCCTCAGCAATCACACCCCCCTTAGTTCAAGTCCATGGGTTGTGCATACAAGTTTTTTGGCTTCACAATTTCCTATATTCTTCTTAAAAAAAAAATTAATTAACTTTTTATGAAAACAAAAAAATAACAATTCCCCCCTCTCAGACTTAAGACCCTTTATAATCTTATAAAGGACAATGGGTGAAGGTCTCGTGCTCCTCTAGCTGCTTCAAGCAGGACATGATCATCGTCCTATCTACACTTGGGTCCAGAAATCCCTAATAAGAGTGGGGGTATGGAGGGGAGGGTGGCCTTCCCACATGGGGAAAAATCTTGCAGATTCCAGATCAGTTGGCTGTCCCTGGACTATGACATGCTTGGTTTAACAGGCTGGCATCCTTGTTGTATTCTGGGGGCAACAGATTTGGCAACAGAATTAAAAGCATCATTTAATCCATAACCACTCAATGACAAAAGGCAGGGATTAATTTTTCAATGTCCCATATTAGGGGGAAAGAAAAAAAAAGGCTCTTTGGAGGAAGGTGTGCAAGGCATGTCACACCTGTCCAAAACCCTTTTTCCTATTATACTTACTTTGGGCTGAGGGGAATATTTCAGGTTTCACCCCTCTCAGACATCTGGGCCCTTTCTGTCCAAGCCTTCAGGATGAAAAGATAAACAAGTTTTAAAGTGAAGCCCACAGACATCCCCATGCTTCACAAACCCAACCACTTAGTTCAGCCAAACCACTGAGTCTCAGGAGGCAGCAATGCAGACAAGATTAGGTGAGGCCTATACATACAAACAGTAGCTTAGGTACTATGAAAGCAGAACACATGTTAATTTATGCAACATAACCCACAAACCAGTTTCTATAGGTGCAAGACTCTCTTATTGGAAAGACATCAAGTTCCAAGGCATTTGACATTCTTCTTGTCTGTAAATTAAGCATATTTGATGATGTCACAGACCTACCTAGTTTAACTTTCAAATGAAAACAAACTTTAAATGAAAATAAGCTTTAAAGACAGTAAGCTGCACTACTTTATAGTTTACCATTGAGCATTGTGGTTTTTCCTGAAACACAATTTTTCTCCTTAAGATTACCCTCCTTGTCATTAAAGGGACTGAATTAAATTCAGTTCTAATATATCCTATTCATTTGAATAAAAACAACAAGAGCAGAAAATGATCACTTATGATCTTTAAGTCTGCTTTGCTAGAACTTACACCAGGAGCTTTTAGGGTGACATTCAGTCTATCCTTCAGGGCACAGCAACTGAGCCACACATAACTACCATTCAGCTTTGCCTGTAAATATCTGTCTTTTCCAAGTCTTTCAGGTTTTCCATTGTGCCTTAAGGTCCCTTAGAGCCATCTTTCAGGAAAACAACCTTCATTCCTTCCCTGAAAGATTACCATGAACCACACAACAACCATGGTACCAGGGCTTTTTCTCATGGGCTTTTATTACCTTCAAAAGTCAATCCCAGTTCTTCAGGGCTTTTTGGTAACAACCAGAGCCCAAGCATGTCTCCTTTAGGCATGACATTTCAGTTAAAGTCTTGGTAAAAAAACACCTCTATTAACAACTGGTCTTATTAGTTTTATGCAAAGAACCCTATGTCATTACTTACTTCTTAAGAATGCCAAACTTATACAATGCCAAACTGATCCCTTACATCTGGAGGGATCAGGTTGGGAGAAAAATATACAGTGTGAAGGAAAATCCTTGTCCTTCTAATATTCACTAAAATTGCATTTCCTTACTTCACATTTTCTTTTGTTCACTGTCCTACATGTGAGGTATTTTTTTAGTTAGTTTGTTTTTCTATTACAGTTGTCCCACTTTTCTCTCCCACACTCAGTGCCCACCCAGTTGTCCCACCCAGTTGTCCATGTCCATGGGTCATTTATACATGTTTTTTGACTAGGCCTTTCCTCTTCTTACTCACTTCTCTTCCTCTCCCTTCCCCTCTTGTCACTGTTAGTCTACTTCTTGTTTACATATCTCTGGTTCAATTTTGCTCATTCATTTGTTTGTGTCGTTCATTAGTCTCTGGTAATAGGTGATAGCATAAGATATTTTCCTTTCATTGCCTGGCTTATTTTGCTAAGCATAATTCTCAGTTCCACCCATGTTGTTGCAAATGGTAGAAGTTCATTCTTTCTTTCTATTACATATTACTCTGTTGTGTAAATGTCCCATAGTTTTTGATCCACTCATCTACAGAAGGGCACCTAGGCTGTTTCCAGCACTTGGCTATTGTAAACACTGCTGCTATGAAAACAGGGGTGTATAAGTTCTTTTGAATTGGTTTTTCAGGACTCTTTGGGTATAGTCGTAGCAGTGGAATTGTTGGTTCAAAAGGCAGTTCCATTTTTAGTTTTTTGAGGAAATTCCATATTGTTTTCCATAGTGGCTGCACCAGTCTGCATTCCCACCAGCAGTGCACCAGGATTCCCTTTTCTCTGCATCTTCGCCATCATATGTTGTTTTTTGATTTGTTGATGGCCATTCTGAGGTGATACCTCATTGTGGGCTTTATTGGCATCTCTCTGATGGCTAGTGATGTTGAGCATCCTCTCATATGGTCTATGGACTCTCTGTATGTCCTCTTTGGAGAAGTGTTTCTTCAGGTCCTTTGCCCATTTTTTAATTGAGTTGTCTGTCTTCTTGGTGTTGAGTCATATAAGTTTTTTATATATTTTCGAGATCAATCCCTTGTCATTGGCAAATATATTTTCCCATCTGGTTGGTTCCCTTTTCATCTTGCTGATGTTTTCTTTTGTTGAGCAGAAGCTCTTTAGTTTGATGTAGTCCCATTTGTTTCTTTTTTCCTTTATTTCCCTTGCCTTAGGAGATGTATCAGTGAAAATATTGTTACATGGGATATCTGAATATTTCCTGCCTATGTTTTCCTCTCAGATTTTTATGGTGTCAGGTCTTACATTTAAGTCTTTGATTTATCTTGAGTTTATTCTGGTTTGTGGCATAAGTTGGTGGTCTAGTTTCATTTTTTGCACGTCTCTGTCCACTTCTCCTAGCACCATTTGTTGAAGAGACTCTTCTCATTCCATTTTATGTTTCTTTCCCCTTAGTCAAATATTAGTTGACCATAGAGGCCTGGGTTTATTTCCGGGCTCTCTATTCTGTTCCATTGATCTATATGTCTGTTCTTATGCCAGTTCCAGGCTGTTTTGATTAAGGTGGCATTGTAGTATAGTTTGATGTCAGGTATTGTGAGTCCTCCTATTGCGTTCTTCTGTCTCAAGATTGCTTTTGCTATTCGAGGTCTTTTTTGGTTCCATATAAATTTCTGAAGTATTTGTTTCAGGTCTGTAAAATATGCTGCTAGTATTTTAATAAGAATTGCATTGAATCTATAAATTGCTTTGGGTAGTATGGACATTTTAATGATATTGATTCTTTCCATCCATGAACATGGTATATGCTTCCATTTATTTGTATCTTCCTTAATTTCTTTCTTCAGGGTTATATAGTTTTCTGAGTACAGATCTTTACCTCTTTGGTTAAATTTATTCCTAGGTACTGTATTTTTATTGTTGCTATAGTAAATGGATTATTTTTCTAGTTTCTATATCTGATATTTTATTGTTGATATATAGAAATCCCTTTGATTTCTGAATATTTACTTTGTACCCTGCTATTTTGCCATATTCACTTATTAGGTCGAGTAGCGTTTTTGTGGAGACTATAGGGTTTTCTATGTGTGCTATCATGTCATTTGCAGTTAGTGACCGTTTTACTTCTTTTCCAATTTGGACGCCTTTTATTTCTCTTTCTTGTCTGATTGCTGTGGCTAGAACTTCCAAGACTATGTTGAATAGAAGTGGAGAGAGTGGACATCCTTGTCTTGTTCCTGACCTCAGGGGGAATGCTTTTAGTTTTTGTCCATTGAGTATGATTTTGGTTTTGGTTTTTTTTTTAATTTTTATATGGCCTTTATCATGTTGAGGTATGCTCCCTCTATTCCCATTTTGCTGAGTGTTTTCATCATAAATGGGTGTTGTATTTTATCAAATGCCTTTCAACATCTATCAGTATAATTATGTAGTTTTTGTCGTTCATTGTGTTTATGTGGTGCATTACATTTATTGATTTGTGAATATTAAACCATCCTTGCATCCCTGGGATGATTCCCATTTGATCATGATGTATGATCTATTTAATGTGTTGTTGGATCGAGTTTGCCAATATTCTGTTGAGAATTTTAGCATCTGTGTTCATCAGTGATGCTGGCCTGTAGTTTTCATTCTTTGTTGTGTCTTGACCTGGTTTTGGAATTGGGGTAATACTGGCTTCATAGAACGAGTCTGGGAGTCTTTTCTCTTCTCGGATTTTTTGGAATAGACTGAGAAGGATAGGAGTTAGTTCTTCCCTAAATGTTTTGTAAAATTCACCTGTGAAGCCATGTGGTTCAGGAGTTTTGTGTGCCGGGAGTTTTTTGATTACTGTTTCAATTTCACTCTTTGTTATCAGTGTGTTCATGCTTTCTTCTTCTTCTTGATGTAGTTTTGGAAGATTATATGTTTCTAGAAATTTGTCCATTTCATCTAGGTTGTCAACTTTCTTGCCATATATTTGTTGGTAATAATTTCTTACAATCCGTTGTATTTCGGTGATATGGGTCATAATATCTCCCCTTTAATTTCTGATTTTGTTTATTTGAGTGCTCATTTTTTTCTTGATGAGCCTGATAAAAGGCTTGTCAATTTTGTTTATCTTTTCAAAGAACCAGCTCCTACTTATGTAGATCTTTTGAATTGTTTGTTTAGTGTTTATGTCTTTTTATTCTGCTCTGACCTCAATGATTTCCTTCCTTCTACTTGCTCTGGGCTTTCTTTGTTATTGTTCTAGTTCTTGTAGCTGTAGGGTTAGATGTTTTTATTTGGGATTCTTCTATACTTTTTAGGTAGGCCTGTATTGCTATGAACTTTCCTCTCAGGACTGCTCTTTCTGTGTCCCATATGTTTTGGTCTGTTGTGTGTTCATTATCATTTGTTTCCAGAAACTTTTTGATTTCTTCCTTGATGTCATTGTTATCCCATTCATTATTTAATAGCATGTTATTCATTCTCCATGAGTTTGAATGTTTTTGAGTTTTTTCCTTTAGGTTGATTTCCAATTTTAAGCCATTGTGATCTAAGAAGATGCTTGATTTAATTTCAATTTTATTGAATTTGTTGAGACTTGTCTTGTGTCCTACCATGTGGTCTATCTTTGAAAATGTTCCCTGTGCATTTGAAAATAATGTATATTTTGCTTCTTTGGGGTGAAAAGTTCTATATATATATATCAATTAAGTCCATTTTTTTTATGTTCAATGCCGCAATATACTTTCTGTTTCTTTGCTTCAAAAATCTGTCCTTTGTTGACAATGAGGTATTAAAGTCCCCTACTATGAGGGTGTTGCTGTTGATAAATTTTTTGTAGTCTTCTAATATTTCCCTTATATATTTTGATGCACCTATGTTTGGTGCATATATGTTTATGAGGGTTATATCTTCTTGATGGATTGTTTCCTTAAGTATTATGAAATGTCCTTCTTTGTCTCTTTTTATGGCATTTGCTGTGAAATCTGTTTTGTCTGATATAAGTATTGATACCCCACCTTTCTTTTCATGTCCATTTGCTCGGATTCGTTTTTTCCATCCCTTCACTTTCAGTCTGCGTATATCTTTTGTTTTGAGGTGTATCTCTTGTAGACAGCATATATGTGGGTAATGCTTTCTAATCCATTCCGCTACCCTATGTCTTTTGATTGGAGCATTTAATCCATATACATTTAAGGTTATTATTGATATGTATTTATTCATTTCCCTTTGTTTCTGTCTTCCTCTTCCTCTCTCTCTCTCTCTCTGTCTCTCTCTCTCTCTCTTTTTTTCTTACAGCATTCCCTTTAGCATCTCTTGTAATGCTTATTTGGTGGAGATGTATTCTTTTAGTCTTCCTTTGTCAGAGAAACTCCTTATTTCACCTTCCATTTTGATGGAGAGCCTTGCTGAGTAGAGTATTCTTGGTTGTAGGCTTTTGTTTTTCATTGCTTGAAATATCTTTTGCCATTCCTTTCTGGCTTGTAGTGTTTCTGTTGAGAAATCAGTTGATAGCCTTTTCAGAGCTTCTTTCTATATTATTTGCTGTTTTTCTCTTGCTGCTTTTAGGATTCTCTCTTCATCTTTGAATGTTGCCATTTTAAATATGATGTGCCTTGGAGTAGTCCTTTTTGGGTTCATTTTTATTGGGCCTCTCTGTGCTTCCTGGACTTGCATGACTTTTTCTCTCTAGTCAGGAAAATTTTCAGTCATTAGTTTTTCAAAGAGGTTTTTTATCCTTTGCTCCTCTTCTTCTTCTTCTTTTATCCCTATGATTTGAATGTTGTTTTGTCTCATGTTGTCCTGCAGTTCTCCTAAATGCTCTCCACTCTTTTTCAGTCTTTTTTCATTTTGTTGCATTGTTTGGGAATTTCTTTCTATGTTGTTCTCTAACCCACTGATCCAGTCCTCTGCTTCATTTAGCCTGTTTTTGATTGATTCTGCTGCGTTGTTCAGTTCAGAAATTGTATTCTTCATTTCTTCCTGTTCTTGTTGATAGTTCCTATGTTCTTTTTTATGCTACTGTAGTTCTCAGTAAGTTCCTTATACCTTCCCTGGAGCTCTTTATAGTTCCCCTGGAGTTCATTATAGTTTTCTTTGAGTTTGTCGAGTTCATTGAGCTTCCTCATTACTATTGTCTTGACTTCCATGTCTGACAGCTTGTTGCTTCTATGTCATCTATCCCTCCTTCTGGGAATTCCTCCTTTCTTTTTGGTGGAGTGTTGTTTCTGTTTGGTGGTGTTTTAGTCCACCTCCCCATTTTGGGCACTGGTCTTGTTTTGCTTTTTAGATTGATCTGTTTCTATTTTCTGCCTTTATGGTGTGAACTTCTTGTATACAGTTGTTGATCTGCTGTCTCCAGTTGATGCCACCTGGAGAGGAGCAGTCTGCTTAAGTGATTTCTCCTATAGCACTTGGAATGCTTCTGTACTGGGACCTAGTCTGCTGCTCTCCCAGCTCTTTTCTCAAGAGCCAGCATCTGAAACTTGTTACAAAGTGCCCCTAGTTCATTTCACTGTCTTTTCTCAGCCAGAGGCGAGTGCATTCCCTCATGAAGGCCAGGGGCAGGTTGACCCACTGTGCACTGGGGCGCATGGATCCAAGGTAGACTGCTTGCTCTCCTGTTCCAGCAGAGGGGGAGGCCTCAACTTGCTGGTGGGCAGGTTTGTTGTGGGCCTATTTGCGTGGGTGGCACGTTGGTTTCACTCCTCTTTGGGTGGGTCCAGGTGGTGCCTGTGCCCATGTGTGGTGGCTGGTGAGCTGGTTTTGTGTCCATTGGGGCTGGACCACGGGCACCTGTGTGTGGCAGTGGTGGGTCCATATATGCAGCAGCCAGCCCTCTGGTCTTGTGTCTGCTGGGGCATGCCTGGGTGGCACCTGGGTGCATTGGACAGCATGTTGGTTTGGCACCTATTGCGGTGGGCCAGAGGTGCCTGGGCATGGCGGCTGCAGTGTGCACCTGCTTGTGGTATTGGGTGCGCTAGCCTCACGCCCATTGGGTTGCGCCCGGGTGGCACCCATGTGCGGTGGCCAGAGCATTTGTTTGGCACCTATTGGAGTGGGCCAGGGTGCTTGCGTGTAGTGGCCGGCACACGAGCCTAGTGCCTGCTGAGCCACACCCAGGGGAGTTGGTTTTTCACCCATTGGGGCAGGTACCCAGACAACTGTGCACGGTGGAGGTGGGCATCTGTGAGCTATGGCCAGCCAGCTGTTCTTATGCCCACTGGGGCATGTGCAAGTAGCACCTGGGCAAGTGGCCGGCCCGTTGGTTTGGTGCCTATTGGGGCAGGCCAGGGGTACCTGAGCACAGTGGACTGCATGCACGGGAGTTAAGTTTGCACCTGTTGGGGTGGGGCCGCAGGCACCTGAGGACAGTGGAGGTGGGCATCTGTGCCTGGCAGCAGGCATGTTGATTTTGTACCTGTTGAGGTGGGCCCGAGGGGCACCTGGGCTCTACAGCCAGCCACTTGGTTGTGCGCCTGGGCCAACAGACGGGGGCACCTCCCTGTGCACACTCGTATGACCCAGTGGGAGCGTTGGGGAGTGGGCGAGTGCGCTTCTGCACCTGCACTCCTCAAGAATCTAGTCCCACCCCTAACCTCTCCTCCTCCTTCCACAAAAGACAAAAGAGAAAACAAAAAGGAAAAACACATTCATACATACACAGCAGTACACTGTTTCTTGCCTCTCAACGCCAGATACCACCTGGCCCATTCCTGGCTCTTCCCAATTCTTCTCTGAAGTAACCTGTGGTCACTAAAAAGTCTTTGTGTACTTCTAGCTGCAGCTTGGGAAGCAAACCCAGTCAGAAATCCCATCTCATCCCTTTTCCCTCCACTATCCTCACCAAACACGTCACTCCCAGATGGTCTTCGCTGATCCAGCAGTGCCAAGGCTCAACTCCTGCCAGTATCCAGATGTTGACTGAGAAGTTCTTGCAATTAGTTCAAACTACAGACAGTTTTTGGGAGCAAGAAAGTGCAGCCTCCCCTTACTCTTCTGCCATCTTCTGATTATATCTTCTTGATGGATTTTCCCCTTAAGTATCATGAAATGTCCTTCATTGTCTCTTTTTATGGCCTTTGCTGTGAAATCTGTTTTGTCTGATATAAGTATTCCTACCCCAGCTTTTTAATTTCATGTCTATTTGCTTGAATCACTTTGTTCCATCCCTTCACTTTCAGTTGGTGTAGACCGTTTGTTCTAAGGTGGGTCTCTTGTAGACAGGATATATGTGGGTCATGCTTTCTAATCCATTCAGCTACCCTATGTCTTTATTTGTTTGTTTGTTTGTTTGTTTGTTTATTTATTTATTTATTTATTTATTTATTTATTTATAGAGAGAGGGGAAAGGAGATAGAGAGGAAGAGAAACATCACTGTGTGGTTACCTCTCACTCGCGCCCCCAACTGGGGACCTGACATGCAACCTAGTTATGTGCCCTGACTGGTAATCGAACCAGTGACACTTGGTTCGCAGGCCGATGCTCAATCACTGAGCCACACCAGTCAGGTTTGATTGATGCATTTAATCCATATACATTTAAGGTTATTATCGATAGGTACTTATTCATTGTCATTTTCCCCCTTTGTACTTGTGTTCCTCTCTGTCTCTCTCTGTTTCTTCATCTTCTTAAAGCAGACCTTTTAGCATCTCTTGCAATGCTGGTTTGGTGGAGATGTATTTTTTTTAGCCTTCTTTTGTCTGGGAAGCTCCTTATTTCACCTTCCATATTGAATGAGAGCCTTGCTGGGTAAAGTATTCTTGGTTGTTAGTCTTTGTTTTTCATTGCTTTGAATACTTTTTGCCATTCCCTTCTGGCTTGCAGTGTCTCTGTTGAGAATGATGCTAGCCTTATTGGAGCTCCCTTGTGTGGTATTAGCTTTTTCTCTCTTGCTGCTTTTAGGATTCTCTCTTTGTCTTTGAATGTTGCCATTTTAATTATGATGTGTCTTCAACTGGGTCTGTTTGAATTCATCTTCATTGGGACCCTCTGTACTTTCTGGACTTGCATGACTCTTTCTCTCACCATGTTAGGGAAGTTTTCTCTCATTAGTTTTTCAAAGAGGTCTTCTATCCCTTGCTCCTCTTCTTCTCCTTCTGGAATTCCTATGATATGGATATTATTATATTTCATGTTGTCCTGCAGCTGTCTTAAAACCTCTTCATTCTTTTCCAGTCTTTTTTTATTTTGTAGCAATGTCTGGGAATTTTTTCCTACAATGTCCTCCAGCTCACTGACCCAATCTTATGCTACCTCTAGCTTGCTTCTCATTCCTTCTACTGTGTTCTTCAATTCTGAAATTGTATTCTTCATTTCCTCTTGGCTCTTATTGATAGCTCCTATGTCATTTTTCATGCTGGTGTAAGTCTCAGTAAGTTCCTTGTAGTTTCCCTGGAGTTCCTTGTAGTTTCCCTGGAGTTCTTTGTAAGTTTTCTTTGAGCTCACTGAGCTCATTGAACTTCCCTATAATCCATCTTTTGAATTCCATGTCTAATAATTTGCTTTCTTCTATTTCATTTAACACTCTTTCTGGGGATTCTTCCTTTCCTTTCAATGGAGGTTGTTTTTCTGTCTCCCCATTTTTGTGACTCTTCTTGTTTCTTGTTCCTTCTTAGAACGATCTGCACTTCCTGGATCTGCCCATGGTGGCATCAGATAGTGTACCAGTCTGGGCCTAGGAAGCCTGTTGGAGACTATCAGAGATAGTCTGCCTTTGTCTGTCTCCTTTAGTTGTTAATCTATTCAATCTGTGATCAGCTGTCAGGCATAAGGACTGAGGTGGGGCATCGTAATTTCTGTAGGCAGGGCTTTTGCTTCCCCTCAGTCTGTTGCCACTTGAAGGGGAATGGTCTGCCTGAAGTATGGAGAGTGAGTCAGCACTGGGACTGTTTAGCTGCTCCCTCAGTTCTCCCCTCAAAGCCACCACCCCAAATTTTCCCCAAGCATCTCTGGTCCTCTCTGCCCAGGGTAAGTGGGTGCCAAAATATTTTTGTACATGATCCGCTTAAGAGCTCTTTTTCTCCAGCTGTTTCTCTCAGGCCAGCAAGAAATCCTACATCCTATGCTTCCTGTAAGATGGAGTGTCCTGGGATTCTGGTTCAAAATGGTGACATAGAAATATCCCTGGCTCACCTGTTCCCACAGATGCACTAAATCTGCAACTGTCCCAGAGTCCAGGCCAGAGGCGCCCATGGAGAGGCCTGGCACTCACAGAGAGTTTACTCTTCTTTTGCCAGTATCATAATGTCTTCATTACTGTTGGTCTAAATTATATAGTGAAGCCAGGTGTTACAAGGTTTCTACTTTTATTATTCTTTTCCATGTTTTTTTTTTTTTTGTCTCCTTGAAGTTATTTGAACTTCCATATAAAATTTTAATAACCTTGTTAATTTTCTTACAGAACTTGCTATGATTATGACTAAGATTATGTTGAACTCACAAATTGATTAGGGAAAATTTGAATTGACACCTAACAATATTGGGTATTCCAATCCAAAACATAGTATATATCTCCATTAATTAATTTCTTCATTTTATTTTGGTAATAATTTCTAATTATGATGTAATGCTCTTAAATATCTCGTTAATTTTATATTTTTGAAGCTTTTATACATAAATATTTTATTTTTAATTATTTGCTGTTAATAATTAAAATATAATTGACTTTTCCACTGTGTTGTGCTAAATTAATTTATTAATTCAAGTAGTTGTTTTACATACTCCTTAGGTTTTTTTACATAATAAATTTGCCATTTGTGAACAGTGAATTTTTACTTCTTATATCTAAACTTGAAGCTTTTCATTACTTTCATACCCATTTATATTATATAGAACTACTAAAATGTTGAATAGAATTGCCAAGAATTAACTTCTTTATCTTTTTCCTGACATGGGTGGGGCCACATTTACTATTTCACCAATAATTATTTCTGTTAGTTATAATTCTTCACTGATTCCCTTTGCTTCCTATTTTTTAAATATGTTTTCCTGCATTCATCTTTTAAAAAAATCTTCATAGATATTGCCTTTTGTCAGATGTTTTATTCTGCATGTATTTAGATGATTTGATATGATTTTTTTAAACTTCTGAGTGGCTTTCATTTTTAAGCAAATCTTGCATTTTTTGATCTTACAAACTCCACTTTATAGTGATGAATTAGTATTTTATATATTATTGATGTTAGTTGTCGACATATTCCCTTTTTTTTAGTAATTTTATTGATTATGTTGTTATAGTACAGTAGTCCCAATTTTCTTTTCTTTTCTTTGCCTCCACCCAGTACCCCCCTTCCCTTCAGCAATCCCACCCCACTTAGTTCACGTCTATGGGTCATGCATATAAGTTCTTTGGCTTCACCTTTTCCTATATTATTCTTAACTTCCTCCTGTCTATTTTGTATCAAACAATTATGCTTCTTAATCCCTATACCATTTCCCCATTTCTCCCTCTTCACCGTCCCAGCTGATAACCCTCCAAATGATCCCCATACCTATGAATCTGTTCTATTCTGGTTTACTTAGTTGGATTTTGTTTTTATTTTTAGACTCAGTTGTTGATAGTTGTGAGTTTTTTTGTCATTTTAGTGTTGATAATTTTGATCTTTTTTTTCTTAAATGATTCCCTTTAGCATTTCATATGATAATGGCTTGGTGATAATGAACTCTTTTAGCCTTACCTTGTCTTGGAAGCACTTCAACTGCCCTTCCATTCTAAATGATAGCTTTGCTGGATAGAGTAATCTTGGTTGTAGGTCCTTGCTTTTCATCACACTGAATAATTCTTGCCAGTCTCTTCTTGTCTGCCAAGTTTCTTTTGATAAATCAGCTGATAGTCTTATAGGCACTTCTTTGTAGGTAACTCTCTGCTTTTCTCTTGCTGCTTTTAAGATTTTATCTTTATCTTTCACCTTTGGCATTTTAATTATGATGTGGCTGGGTTGGTCCTCTTTGGATCTAGCTTGTTTTGAACTTTCGTACTTCCTGGACTTGTATTTCTATTTCTTTCATCAAATTTTGGTAGTTTTCCTTCACTATTTTCTCACAAAAGTTTTCAAATTTTTGCTCTTCCTCTTCTTCTGTTACCCCTTTGGTTCAGACCTTGGCATGTTTAAAGTTGTCTCAGAGGTTCCTAAGTCTCTCCTCATTTTTTTCCAATTCTTGTTTCTTCATTCTGTCTGGTTGACTGTTTTACTTCTTCCTTATGTTCCAAATCATTAATTTGAACCCAGGTTTCCTTTTCTTTACCACTGGTTTTGTGTGAATTTTCCTTCATTTAATTTAGTAAAGCCTTCACTTCTTCCCTTATTTGTTTGCCATACTTGACCACATCTCTCAAGCCTGTGAGCATCTTTATCACTAGTGTTTTGAACTCTGCATCTGTTATGTTGGCAATCTCCTGGTCTGTTAGGTTGGCTATCTCCTCATTGCTTAGTTCTCCCACTGGAACCTTGATCCACTCCCCCTTTGGGTTCATACTTCTCTGTCTCCTCATCTTGACAGGCTACTGTGTTCATTTGCCTCTGTGTCTTACATAGAGCTGTTGATCCTATTATATTATAAGGGGTGGAGCCTTAGGAATTTGTCAGTACAGGGCGACCCGTTTCACCATATTGTGGTGCTGTAGGTGGGGGTGGGAATTGAGAGGGAACAATGCTTCTTGCTCAGCACTTCCCCTTTTTCCAGGCACTTTTCCCACTTTATATGTAACTGGCTCCTCTCTAGTTGTTGTTCTGGCTGTGGTTACCAGAGTGAGTGAGCCTACAGACATTCTAGGACTTTGGGGGCCATTTAAATAAGTGGACTCTGCTGAGAGACAGACAGTTTTTTCCTCCACCCCAATCCCCACTGGTTTGCACAGTCAGAAGCAATGAGACTCGACTTTCCCTGGCACTGGAACCTTGAGCTGCATGGTCTGGTCTGATGCTGAGAGCACTCCCCAGGTGTCCCTCCCCTTAAAAAGTGTGATTACGCTTTCGGCCAACCTGCCACTGATGCCACTGCTGCCGCCACCACACTGGGTCCTCTCCATCCCGGCTCCGCCTTTCCTACCTCTCTGGATGAGTATTTCTTCCTTATATCTTTGTTTGTTGCGCTTCCATGCAGCTCGGTTTTCTGGAATTTCTGGTTGTCTCTAGTTTTGAGGTAGTTGTATTCACTCTTTGTTGTGGAGGGAGATGCAGCAGGTCTGTCTAGGCGTCCATCTTGGCTGGAAGTCACCTCTCCTTCACATGTTCTTTAAAATGTTTAAATCTATACTTTTAGAGATTTTAGTCCAAATTTTTAATTTCTCTAACATCAGGTTTTGGTATTAGGATTATGCCAGCAACATAAGACCAGCTGGGAAATGTTCCTTTTTCTGTATATTTTGCAAGTTGTCATGTGCAACTGGTAATCACCAGTGAAACCGTCTGAACTTGGTGTTTACTTTATGGGAAGGTTTTTGCTGATTCAAACTTATTTTTTAAAGAAAAATTATTCAAATTTTCTATTTCATCTTTTTGTAAAGTTATTTTTTAAAAGACTAAATTTTCTATTGTATCTGAGTTGCCAGATTCATTGACATAGGTTTTGTTCATCATATTTCTTGTTTCAAGAGCACAGGAGTTTTGGTCATATCTCCTCCTTCATTTCTGACATTGGTAATTTGTTTTCTCTCTTTTGTTTAGCCTTTCTATAGGTTTACCAATTTTAAAACTTTAAAAAGTGCAATTTGATTTTGATTCTTTTTCCATTATCCACTTTCTGTTGCACTGATTTCTTTCTTTATAAAGACAATTTTCTACCTTCTACTTATGTTGAGTTAATTTAGTTATCTTTTATAAATTTCTTTTAGGTACAAACTTAGATCATTGCTTTTAAAACATTTTTATTTTCTTATATAGCACTTCACAACTGGTAACCCCTCAGTTTTCAGACCAGCACTCAATTCACTGAGCCACACTAGCCAGAGCTGATATTTTTTTTTTTTTATGTACTCTGATATGACAGCTGTCACAATAAAATTTAACAAATTTGTTCTGGATATAGTTAAAGGCAACTAAGTGCTATTAGAGCCAACTTTTTTTTGGCCAACCCAATATTTTTTTATTTGTGTATCACTGGTCATGCAGACGTGAGTTATTTAATTTTCAAATATTGGGGGGGTTTAGGTATTTTGTTTTATGGCTTTCTAACATAATTCTATTATAGGCAAAGAGTATACACTTGTGAACATTTCATATGTTCTTGAAAAGAATGTGTATTTTACTGTTAGATGTAGTGCTTCATAAGTGTAAATTAGGTCAAGGCATTTATCTCGTAGTGTTATTTATATCCTCTGTATACCTACTAATTTTTGTCTAGTTGTTTTGTAAGTTTCCAAAAGAAGAATATTAAATTTTCTAACTACAATTTTGGATTTGTTTATTTTGTTGTTTCTATGTCAGTTCAGATTTGTAGAAGGATTTTAATATCTTAAATTTGAAGAATGTCAATATTTAATGGCATCTAGTTTTACATACTAAAACAATGGCAAACAAGCATGATTAACATAGCACATTTATTCAACGTGCTGCCAGCAATTCTTTCCCTAACCAAAAATGTTATTACTATTTTCTACATAATGGATTTTTACTCCCCACATGAGATCAAAAATACTTTACACTAATGTTTTCCAGAATGCATACAAAGTAATCTTAAATAAACTCCTACATTGACTTGACTGTGAAACTAAGGCTTATTTCAGGTTTTTGAGAGATAATATATGATATTCATGACTTAAAATGAGACTGATCAATATACATGTTAGACAAAAAATAATGCAGTTTGGATTCCTGTATAGTCTCTATCATAGAAATCAACTGTTTATCTTGTGGGGGATTAAAAAGAGATTGAAAAAATCACTCTCAAGATTTATTTAATTCCAATGTTGTTTATCTCATATTGTCACCTTATGTTCTTTGTTCTCAAGGTAGTCATTGTTAATGAAACTATTCTTATATGGAAGATGTCTGATTATCTGAACTTTTTACAATTAATTTCCATATTTATATTAACTCATACTTGCAATAATAAAATACTACAAACTATGTGGTTTAAAATAACAGAAAGATATTCTCTCATAGTTTGGGGTTTATATAATAGAAATTTATAAGCCAAGCAAGGCCATGATCCATCTGAGATTTTGAGTAGAATCCTTACTTGCCTCTTTTTAGTTTTTAATGGTGGTCTTCAATCCTTGTTATTTCTTAGTTTACTGCTACAAAACAACTATCTTTTTCATCTTCAAGTGGTGTTTTACTTTTGTGTCTACGTCTGATTTCTGTTCTTATGAGGACACCAGTCATTATGGATTAGGGCCCACTCTTGTAGAGTATGACCTCATTTCTAAATAAAGTCACAGTCATAGGTACTAGGTGTTAGAAAATTATTTGGTGCTAAAATACAAATAGGCTTTCAAGTCATGAAAACACTTGGAGAAAACATAAATGCATATTACTAAAGAAGCCAGTCTGAAAAGACTACATACTATATGATTCCAATTATATGACATTCTGGAAAAGGTGAAATGATGGAGACAGTAAAACGATTGGTGTTTTCCACGGGCTGGGATAGGCAAACAGGAAAGTTGAATAGGTGGAACACAGGATTTTAGGGCAGTAAAAATCTCTGTATGCTACTATAATGAAGGCTACCTGGAATTATATGTCCAAATCCACAGAAAATACAACAGCAAGAGTCAAACTCTAAGGTAAACTATTCACTTTGGGTGATGATGACGTGTCAGTTTTGGTTAATCACTTGTAACAAATGAATGACTCTGGCAGGGGGTGTGAGTAATGAAAGTTACACATTTGTGAGGGCAGGGAATATCAAGAAATCTCTGTATCTCCCTCTCAGTCTTGCTGTGAATCTAAAACTGTTCTAAAAATATAAAGCCTTAGAATTATTTTATAACACAATGTAAACTGCTTTCAGTGTATTTTAATAGGCACATGGTTAATCATATACTATCCAACAAGACACACTTGGTTCAGACAAGGATGCTCAGTTTGTGATTTTTTCCCCCTTTTTGGATATTATAACAAAGAGCCATTCCCTTAGGTCTTTGTTGAGAGGTGCACTTCTGTAAGCTGCTTCCTGATTTGGCTGACTCACTAATTCTCTTTACTTAGGAAGTATGTCTCTTTTTCCTTTTCCTCAGGATTTTTAATGTAAGCGTTTTGCTCTATGAAAAATTCCCTCTGAAACTGAAACTATATCTAGGGCTATGTGTACCATGGGCCTGCTATCAGAGTTATTTTTCTCTAGCTCCCAATAACCAATGTTAGTAAAATAAAAAATAATATTCTCTTGAAGAAGTAGTGACTAACATTCCTTTCTGAGAAATGGTAATTATTTGCCTTTCAATGTTTCATCACCTTTGCAAGTGTTGCTTTTGCCTATAATAGTCAGTTATTGGAGACCCCTGATCAAACTCTGTACAAGTATCTCATTAAAGTTCTGATAATTCACACAGTGGTTTTGGAATTTATGATGAACTTCATTTTTAATGTTCAATATTTTTTCTCAGTATAAAATAGTAAATATCAGGTTGGTGCAAAAGTAATGTCAGACCTTTTTAAAAGAAAGTTTTAGATAGTATTCATTAAATTTGTGCTCTTCTTATAATTTTTTGATGTTACAGTGACTAATGTATACCTTATTTTTTCAGATTATCAAAGTATTGTTCATAATCATCCACAATATTTGCACCAATGTTCGTCCCATCTAAAGACCACATTAGAAATGTTTTACTCTGTGAGTTTCATAAGGGTGCCAATGCAAGTACAGCAGCACAGTCTATTCAGAGCACTTATGGGGATGATGCAGTGATTGAAAAAAAATTGCAGGAGGTAGTTTTCCCATTTCTGAAGTGGAGATTTCAACCTGAAAAATGAGCCAAAAGAGGTCGACCAAAAAAACTTGATTGCAAAGTGTTAGAAGCTGTTGTCACAGAAAACCCCACCATTACCTCTACAGAATTTGCAGAACAGTTTAACATAGCTTATACAACTGTGCTACACCAACTGAAAAGGATCGGAGAGGTTTCAGTAGTTGAAAAATGGGTCACACACAAACTTTCTCCAGAGAATCTGCAACAGTGTGTTGCTTGTTGTGAATTATTGTTTTCACGACACCTTCAGGCACCATATTTAGGTAGGTTTGTTACAGGTGCTGAGAAATGGATCCTTTACCATAATGTTAAATGCCACTAATTGTGGATCAGTTGAGGAGGAAGAAGAGTTCAACAACCAAGAGGAGGACTTCATCCAAAGAAGGTCATGTTGAGCGTATGGTGGAATATGGAAGGCATTGTCCATTATGAACTGTTAGACAACAATTAAACAATTACTGCTAATTTTTATTGTGAACAACTTTATCATTTGAAAGCAACTTTGAATCAAGTGACCCTCCTTAGTCAACAGAAAGGGTGTTATCTTCCATCACAATAATGCTCATCCTCACACAGCTCAACTCACCAAAAAATTTTTTGAAGGAGCTTGGATGGGAAATATTGCTTCATCCTCCATATTCTCCTGACCTTGCTCCTTCTGATTATCACTTGTTTTGGGGACTACAGAACCATTTTTATGGTCTTAGGTTGACATCAAGAGAAGAGGCTGAAAATGAATTGGATTCATATTTTGCTTCAAAACCTAAAGAATTTTACAAGCGTGGCATTTATAAGCTAGTTGACATATGGAATGTGGTTCTAGAAAGAAAAGGAGGTTATGTTAATGAATAAATGTTTTCATAATCATGGGCTTTCTCATTTTTAAAATAGACCTCGAAATTGGACATTAATTTTGCACCAACATTATATTTAAATGTTGCTCAGACTTGTTACTTTTTGGGGTTCAGGTATGCAAAAATCATCAGTAAATGCATTCATTATGTCTGGAATACCTGAATTATTAGACAAGTCATTAGTGTTATTTTAATGGAACACAAACAGAACCAAAACATCAAGGTACATTTATTAGTGTCACAAGGTGCTCAATACTATGCATGATCTGATCATAAATCTTCAGAATGGGGAAATATTCTCACTCATTATTAAAACAGGCTATGTGGTGAGAATTTTCTTTGAACACTAAGCTTACATAATTATTCCTATATTATTTTTAACAGAATTATCAGTAAATGGTATAGCTAGGACTTAAAATTTGAGAGAGCCAGAAGGACTCTATAACATCACCCAATTCAACTCACAAGTTTTTGTTAGTTTGTGTTTTACCTTTTTTGTAATAGAACTGATACCTATGATGAGTAAATGTCATAGAACAAATTAGTGCAGAGATGAGAGTAAAAATCAGTTACTTTGAATGCAGTTCAGGTGCTAAACCACCCTATCTTTGTTTTGTAAAATGCTACATATAATATTCTATGCTTATTCTTTCTCAGTCAGCTCAAATGCCTTTCTGGTAACAGTTTGTCAAGCAGAATTATTTCAATACATTTAGTTGTTCTTTCTGCTTTGAAATGTAGTCCTACATTACTGGCTAATTATTTTTGGAATGTGAGGTTTTATTATATTGCAGTTAATTGCCAAAGAATGATCTTTTGATGGTGACACAATAAATTCCATCATGCTGGAAATTACATTTTTCTGTGGTTTGGATTATTTACATGAAAACTCTTCATCACAGCCATGCCTTAAATTAAAAACATTGCTCCTAATGAGACACAAAATGAAAACATTAAGAATATTACAATTGTGAAATGCATGTTGTAGAATATCTATTTGTGCCAATAAATAGACTACTTTCATATATACCTTATTTGTGGGTACAAACATAGAAAAAGAGTCATATAAATTAATTATCAGATAAATGAGATAGAGCCTAAGAATTTGTTTAAATGTGTTGTTTTTAGCAAGACCAGTATGACTTAGTGTTTAACAAGATACACAGATATAACAGATGCTTCTATTTGGTTAGTAAGGACATAATTATGTTGTTTGACCAAATCCAGATGGTGGTCACAATCTAAAATTATCAAATGTGCAAAGCATTTTGCATAAAGAGGTTAAGGAAGTGTCCAAATGTCCTTTGCCAAAAATCTACCAGGTACCTTGACAGTTATAAATATTTTTATGAGCAAAATATAAATTAAAACTTAAAAAAAATGCCTCTGGATAAGTTGGAGACTAATTCAAACTAGAGTTTATATATCTTATGCAATTATTTAAGGAGTTGGTTGAACAACACATGCACACACATGTGCGCACCAAATAGAGTGAAGTGCAGTGAGATGGATGGAGATGTTCATTTTTCCCGAGGTGCGACTATGTGCAAAGGTGCAGACAGGGCTAGTAAAAAAGGTAATGAAAGATTGTATCCATGTAAGGATTTAGAGAAAGGATTGGCAAACATTTTCTGCAAAGGTTTGAATAGTAAATATTTTGGTCTCTTTGGATATACTCAACTATAATGTGGAAGCTGCCATAGATAATACATAAACAGATTTGTTGACTGCGCTTCAATAAAATATTATTAACAAAACATACAGTGGGCCAGATTTGACTCATGGTCTGTGGTTTGCTCACCCAGCCATGATATAGAGAATAGTAGAAAGACCAGAGGACATGAAGTCAGAAAATGTGGCTTCAAGCTGAATATCTTTAGTAGTTTTTTTTACCTTGGCCAAGCATATTATCTTTCACAAACTCCTTTCTTAGCTCACTAGGGGACAGGATTGCTAAAAAGATAAAAGTAAGAAAAAAGACACCCTCATAAACAAGGAACATGAAACACAAACTTTAAAAATATTTGTCCTATAATTTTCCTCACTGAAATGATAACAAATGCAAAGTATAAATTCAAGGACAAAAATGGTAAAAGAGGTGCCAGAGATAAGACAGCAGCAAAATTTTTGAATATATGAAGCTGAGAAAGGAATAGCAACTGTTTTATTAGAGTTTGAAAAGCTGAATATTAAATATCTGCAGAAGAAAAACAAGATAAATGACTTGTGGTCCCAAACTTCAGAAAGATTGGGAATTATTGTAGTACATCCAAAGCTGAGGATGTTGGGTGATGCTAAACACAAGAAAATTGGTACTTGGGGCATTTAAACTGCGAGATCCCACACACCAACCAGCAACATTTCTTTTCTACCCCTCCTCTGTGACAAACAGATTAGTTAGTCTCTAATGTGTTGATACTACAGGCTTTGAGTTCAGGAACACGGGGCAGACTGAAGAAGGTTATTTGATCTTAATACAAAGTAATTTAACTACAATCTGTGTTATGAATGGTGATTGCCCCTTGGTTTTCTTCCCAAAAGTCACCAGAATGCTGTTAACATTCAGGCTTATAAACCTGGTAGAATAGACTGATTTAAGAAAAATAAAGCCAAAACCCAAAACCCTTTACTAATTGATGTAAGACCAGGCATGCACCCACTTCATCTTCATTCCAACAAACCCAAAACACACACAAAGCTGCCGCTCACTTTATTCACTTTAAAAATAAAAAATCAAATTACTAGATATTTAAGAAAATAACTATAACATGAATGACAGAGACCAAAACAAATGAACAGATTAAGAAATTTAAAGAAGCAGAGACCATGCAAGAGTGGGGGAGAAAGCTTCAAAATATATAATTATATTATCAGAGAGGTAAATTAGATATTTTCTTTGCAAAACAAAGGAAGAATGCTATTATAAAATGGAATAGTCAGAAAACAAAGAAGACCAGTGACATAAAAAATGTGGCAGCAGAAATTTTAAAATTCTACATAATGACTGAAGCACAAATTCACAGCAGTTCTAGCTAGAGCAGTACTTTTCAAATTTTAATGCATATACAAATAACTTGGGGGATTTGACCAAATGCAAATTCTGATTCAGGATACCTGGGTGGGCAGAAGATTGTGTGTTTTTAACAAATTTGCAATTGACACTGATGTTGCCAGTCTCCAACACTCTTAGGCTATACAGTAAACTCAGATATAGGAAATAGGAGAGAAACTAAGATATTAGAGTATCAATCTAGGGGATTTCACATTTGTTGAAGAAGAGACCCAGAAAGAGAAAGAAAGAATTTGGTGTGTGGGAGAAACTTTTAAAAATGAAGTAAAAAAAAAAACTTCCAGAATATGAGTTTCCAAATTGAGTTAGCCACTTAGTGTTCAGTAAAGTATGTGAAAAATGATCTACCTTAAGTCACATAATAAGAAAATTTAAGACTATAATGTAGGAATAAAAAAAACATAAAACTTCCAAGTTACAATCACTCATCCATACACACACACATGCATAGACATACACATACCTCTCATAGCAAATTTTCAAAAACTCAAATAGGTAGCACATATTGCAGCCAGGTTTCCAATCTATAACCCTATACCTAGCCTGATTCACAGTTGTGGAAGAGAGAATATCTCATATAGAGACTGCTCCCTTACCACTGCCAGACCCACCATCTAGATTCTGATAGGAACAGAGGTTATGTCCAGAAAAAACCCTCCATCCCCGCAGGCCCAGGCTGATTGATCTCTCTCCTGAGTCCCACAATGAATTGATTTATGCTGGTTACTGGAACAGGCCATTGCCCCACCACAAACAAACAGGTAAGGCCTTTTATCTTTATCTGGGGTGGCTCACACCCCAGTACCCCTATCCATCCTGTCCTGTTTTATATAACTTCTTAGCATCTTCCATATAGTGGGAAGGATATCCATGTTGACTGGCCACCAGCCAAGACTTACTAGTATGTAAGTTCCCTTAGGAAACTCTTGATATAATGATAGAGTTGTCAGCCCTTTCCTATGGTCTCTCAGCCCTGAGAACTTTTATGTAACAGCAATCCAGTTTGAATGAAAAATGAATATGTTTTCATATACTTATGGTATGCAAATAACATGTAGTGAAGAATTGAAAGGAGATTGATGCATTCTTTCTCAGCTGAATAGTGCCACTTAATACAAACTTCTAGGGATCCAGAAAACAGAGGATCCAACAAAAGAGAGGCAAATGGATTTTCTTTATGGTAATAAACATAAGGTCAAAACTGACAGCAGTTTAACTGGTATAGATAGTAACCAATACAAACTGAAACAGAGAACACATGGCTTCTGTAAAAAACTTTCCAAGAATGGAGAATGCCACTGGGTTAAAGGGGCCAGAGAAAGCATAAACTTGGCAAATGAAGGAGGGATCCCAATTGACTCACAAGGGGAGAAGCACTGAGTATTTTAAGGAAGGATGGGAGATCCCCAATGATAAAGAATTCATGGTTACTACACAAGATTGGATATTTCAATAACTGAGACTGTTATTAAAATATAACTGGAGTACTTTTTAATGTTTAAAAGATTTCAGAGAAACCAGACATGCCTTAGCCCTAAGTAGATTTTAAAGATCTTAGTGAGAAAAATAAAGGTAATTTCTATGACATCCTGCAAGTCACACTTACTCAATGTAAAAGGCTACCACAGAATGTTCACGGGCTAAGAAGTGTTGGTTTTAAACACCTTGATAATCCTAATGCATTGCAGTTGGGGGTCACTAGGCAGAAGCTAGAAACATGGCTGAGTCCCTTGGAGGTAATGGGATGGCATCTATATGATGCCAGGATTTGGAGGAACTGCAGTCTCACTTCTCAGAGGGGTTAAATTCCTTTTAACTTTTGTATTTTTTAGCATTGAAGTCAAGGGAACAGAATTGAAATAACATTACATCAAAATAGTCTCAGAAGGAGCCTCCATTATCAGCCTCTTCCTCAGAACTAACGGATGTAGCAAATTAAAAATCCCCAAAATACATTTTTATGCATTAGGTAGCCAACTTAAATAGGATTATCCCAAGAGAAGTTCCAGTTGTAGTTGAAGTTAGAGATTTGAGTGGGTGTGCTCTAGCCATAGGAGGTGATAAAGGTAAATAAGGTATTCTGGGAACCTCAATAACCTTGAAGGATGATGTCAAGATATTTATCCTCCGTTACACCCTTATCTAGGTGTCATTTTCTTTCTGTATTAATAGATGAGGTATTCAAAAAGGGTTGTTTGATTGATGTTTATTTTAAACACAGAATAATTTTTCTTTCTCAGAACTTTGTCAGAAGCTACAGAGAAATTAAAGTTATTTGAACAGTCATCCATTCACTCAGTCATTCAACAGAAATATATTGAGTTTACACTACATATCAAGTACCTTGCCAGCCACTGGCAGAATAAAAATATGCCAATCTAACAAATATGTACATATGTAACAGGTATTATATTTTAATGTTAATATAAAATAAATGTATTAATATAAATAATATATTATAAAATTATATTTGTGTATTAACACAATATTTATTATATTTATACAATAATATATAATATTATGTTAATATATTATATATAGTATATGTACATATATATATAATTTTTATAAATCCTATAGAAGGCTGGCATCTTATTGTTTTATATGAAGATAAGCAATGTTAACATCAGTTAAAATAGAAATTAATATAAATGACACATATTGTAAACCAAGTAAGAGGTGAAATATAATAAAAACTGATATATAAATATATGAACATACAATTAAATATTTGTATTTGGATAAGTTAGATTGAAGTAAGATTTTACTTAGGGATTCTTCTGTGCCATGCCTCATATTTCTATCAGTTTTTTCTATATATTTATTTGTTATCTTTTAGGAAAAAATAGATGTACAGCAAGTGCTAAGAAGAAACGAGATGATACTGCAGAATTAAATAACATTTAGAATAGACTGTATGAAGTCTTATAGGTTGTACTCGTGCTTTCATAGAGACTTCCTCTTCTCGAGTCAGTCAGCAGAGCTTAAGAAAGCCCTGCAGGGAGACCTTGCCTTCTCTGCCTTGGGATACACAGGCCCTCTCTCTGAGAATACAATCCCACCATCTCCCAGCTATGAACCTCCCCTAGCACTCAATGCCCTAGGAAGGTTCTACCTTGGGGGATGTATACAGTCAACAACTGCTGCTGAGATTATTTAAACCTAAATGAAGTCTTCTGAAAAACTTCTACAATATCATTCCAGCAGATCACTAAGCAGTGGGGAACCAGGCATGTGAATAAAGAAACAGAGACAGGGATCCAAGATGGCAGAGGAGTAAGTGGAGGCTACACTAACCTCCTCCCAGGAGAAGTCTGAATTTACAACTTAATTATGGAGAACTTATCTGGAATAACCAACTGAACACTAGCTGGGGAGAAGTCTTATAACCACGGTGAGAAAAAAGGGCCACTACATCACAACATGACCAGTAGGAAGTGCAGAGACACGAAAGGGCTGGCTGGGCTCCCACAAGTGGCAGCTGAAGGGACTGAGAAACAGCTCAGCGGCCAGGAAATCCCCCTGAGAAGGGCAGGGTCTAAACCCCGCCTGGGCTTCCCAGACTACAGCAACAGAGTAGAAAGTAAAATAGTATCCAGCTGTGAAAAGTGAAAAGCCACAGGGTTTCTTGCTAGCCAGAGAGAAACAGCTGGAGAAAAAGAGCTCTTAAGAAGATCACATATGAAAATATTTCGGCCCCCATTACCCTGGGCTCAAGCAGAAGAAAGGCAGAGAGGACTAAAAAACACCTTGGAAGAATTTGGGGTGGTGGCTTTCAGGAGAGAACTGGGGGAACAGCTGACCAGGTCCCAGTGCTGACTCATTCCCAATACTGCAGGCAGACCATTCCCCTCTGAGTAGCCTCATCCTGAGGAGAAGCAAAATCCCTGCCTACAGGAATTAAGCTGCCCCAGCCTCGGTCCTTCAACCTGTGGTAGTCTCCAACAGGCTGCCTAGGCCCAGACTGGTACACAATCTGACACCACCATGGGCAGATCCAGGAAGTGAAGAACAATCTAAGAAGCAGCAACAAACAAGAAGAGTCATAAAAATGGGGAGTCAGAGAAACAACCCCCCATTGAAAGGAAAGGAAGAATCCCCTGAAAGAGTGCTAACTGAAATAGAGGGAAGCAAACTATCAGATATGGAATTCAAAAGATGGATTATGGGAAAGCTAAATGAGCTCAGCAAGCTCAAGGAAAACTACAAAGAATTGCAGGGAAACTATAAGGAACTCCAGGAAAACTACAAGGAACTTACTGAGAATTACACCAGCATGAAAAAGGACATAGAAGCTATCAATAAGAGCCAGGAGGAAATGAAGAATACAATTTCTGAATTGAAGAACACAGTAGAAGGAATGAGAAGCAGGCTAGAGGAAGCAGAAGATTGAATCAGTGAGCTGGAGGACATTGTAGAAAAATATTCCCAGACAGTGCTACAAAATGCAAAAAGACGGAACAAGAATGAAGAGGTTTTAAGACAGCTT
The DNA here is from genome assembly GCF_987537825.1 of Furipterus horrens. Classification (NCBI taxonomy): domain Eukaryota; kingdom Metazoa; phylum Chordata; class Mammalia; order Chiroptera; family Furipteridae; genus Furipterus; species Furipterus horrens. Next base: position 76,162,261 of record NW_028327172.1, on the reverse strand, counting down.
GTTGGAGGAAATAAGGCCTCTGAGGAAGGACATGTTCCCATGCCTTTCAGTCCAGGTGTCCTGTGACTCAGATAAGCAAGCTGGCCTTGCTGATGCCTGAAGCTGAAAGCTGTTTCAGGCCACTGAGCCGTGGTATCCTGAGAGCAAAGAGACCTTGCTGAGTACTCCATCTCCTTGCCTTATAGATAACATCTTGCTTGAAACCAGACCTAAGGATTTATAGCTTTGTCCTTAGTTTCAAGAAGTTAAAGCCTCACCATATGTCATCCTGTTTAACTTTTATAGATAATCATTGTGTTCTGTAAATTTTTTAAATTCTTTACCTTGAGCCTGTTCTCATTGATCTATTTTTAGTATCATGTTAAACTCAATAAAAGGATGGACTTCTGCTCTGCTCTTGGCTGACTTGCCTGAGTGTGCAGCACCCCCCCCCCATTCATCCAAGAATTCTGTCTGCTGGAATTACCTCAGCGTCTCCGCTCGCATACAACACTACATCTGGCGCCCGACCACAGAGACCTGAAGGTAAGAAATGGGAACAGATAGAACCGAGAAGGGTTGGTTGCGTGGAGTACGCAGACTTCTCAGCAATACAAATTGGGGTAATGGGGAATTTGCGGTCTGTAGAGGAAGAGTATGCGATCCTCATACACTCCCTTTTAAAGGGGTCTCAAATTAAAGTAAAAGAAAGTTCTCTTGTTGATTTACTTGCACAGGTTAAGAAACATTGTTATTGGTTTATTCCTGAAAAGAAAAATCAATTTAGTTTAAAGGTATGGAAACAGGTTGGCAAGCTGCTCCGCCATGCACATCGATCTGGATCTCCTAGCCATCATGAAATTTGGTATGACTATAATTTAGTGACTATAGCTTTACAACCTTTTCAGACTGATTCAGAATATGAACCGCCAGCGCTTGATCAGGAAAAAATGGCCTCTTTCTTGCATTTATGATGCACCAGCTATTGAACCCGCTGACGGGAATAATGCTGCCGCGGCTGCTCCTAATTCTACTGAGGCTCAGGTCCCCGTACAGGAGGATATTGTCCCCTCCTCGGAGGGTTCCGATCCTAGCTCTGTCTCTTACATCGACCCTCAAACCAAAAGTGAAACTACTCATCTTTATCAATCTCTTCTTGCGCAGCTGCCTCCCGACTCAGTACAGGAAATATTATCTTTATTAAAAAGTTTGCTTTCCTGGGTTAACGATCTTGAGTCCTCATGACGTCACGATACGCTTGTGCCGACAGCCCCCTTGGCTCCGCTCCCGCGATATGTCCACCCTCGTCATTCCGCTAATCCTGCCCCCGCCTATGCTTCCCCGCGGCAGCCGTCACCTCATTTATTTTCTATGTCTTTAGAAGAAAAAGACCCAGCACAGTATGCGGATCCTAATCTTTTCTTCGCAGATAAGCCCCACGGTTATACTTCTGCCTTTTTACAGATAGAGGATTCCTCCCCACCAGACGATCACTCTCCATCTAACTTTTTTTCCCCATTCTTCTCAATGAAAGGCCGCCCTGCAGAAATAATCAACCGCGTCTTCAACTTAGATATCATGGCATAGAATTTCAGTTTCTGAAGCTTTTAGTCATCTGTTACTGCATACGGTCCTAACTCACCTTATGTTTATGGTTGCTCACCTCTTTTGCTGCAGATAATTTGCTAATACCTATTGATTGGGATACTATTCCCCACTCTTCTCTAGAGCCTGCTCAGTATTTACAATTTAAGTCTTGGTGGCGTGAAGAGGCAGAACATGTTGCTCGTAACAACGCGCATCTCAATCCGCCTGGCGCAACCTTTGAGCAGCTTTTAGGTTTCGGCGCTTTTACAACCGTTGATGCGCAGATCCAGTATACGAATGTTATTATTGGGTCCCCTCTCTTTTTTTCTTGATGAGCCTGGTTGAAGGCTTGTTGGTTTTGTTTATCTTTTCAAAGAACAAGTTCCTACTTATGTTGATCTTTTGAATTAGTTTAGTCTCTATGTCATTTAATTGTGTTCTGATCTTGTTGATTTCCTTCCTTCTACTTGATCTGGGCTTTGCTTATTGTTCTTCCTCTAGTTCTTGTAGCTGTAGGGTTAAATTTTTTATTAGAGATCCTTCTAGCTTTTTTAGGTTGGCCTGTATTGCTATGAACTTTCCTCTCAGGACTGCTTTCGCTTTATCCCTTAAGTTTTGGGTTGTTGCGTGTTCATAACCATTAGTTTCCACAAACTTTTTGATATCTTCCTTGATGTCATTGTTAACCCATTCATTATTTAATATCATGTTATTCATTCTCCATGAGTTTGAATGTTTTTGAGTTTTTTTCCTTGAGGTTGATTTCCAATTTTAAGCCATTGTGATCTGAGAAGATGCTTGATATAATTTCAATTTTCTTTCCAGGCCAGAAAAAGATAAAAGGTGAATAAAAGAATCATAAATGCTTTCATAGTGTAAGAATTGGGTAAACAATTGGCAGAGAGGGAAGAAGGAATGGAAAGAAAGTTTATTGATTTGATAGTTTGGGAGGAAGCAGTCTACCTCTATGTAAGTTACTTCTCTTCCTAGTCAATTTGAGTTGGAGCTCTCCAGCATTTTCACAAGACCAGATGTCAGATGGAACCTCTTTAGTTGTATAAGCACTGAAGTTTCAACACCTTAAAATTTGGCAGTAGTGTCATTTGACAAGAGTACTTGGTAGGGTCATTGCATGAACCTCACTTTGCAGAGCATCAGAGTAAAGCAATAATTGTCTGTAAAGAACAATCGATTTTTAAATGCCCACAGTCAAAGATTTAATGAAATTGACAAGGAAATGTGATTATTTCTGCAATATACATTTTAAGATAGTAATTAGAGTTGTGACTGATCACATTATTCTGGGATTTATTAGATTTTTAGGAATTTCACAATTTCTAGAACACATGTTAATACCACGCATCCATATAACTATAACCTAAGAAAGTGTATCATTACTTATTTGACAATGTATGCCATAAAATTTAACATATGAATCTGATTAGTTTAACACCTCCCTTTACAAGGTGAAAGACAAATCCTTTAAAATTTTCCAGGGATCCACTGGAAAATATCAAAGTTTCTTTGAGGTAAAAAAGACTGCATTTATACTTTGATTTTGGGAAGTTGTCAAAATATCAAATGGTTTGAACATATGACTAAATAAAATCACAGATCATTATTAAAAAATACTTAATTACCTATTTAATTAGAGTGACTATGGATATTAAAGGCAAATATAGAATGTAAAAAGTTGTAAATAAAACTTAGCTCTCTTAACATTGAGCAGACTGGGTTTTCTTAAGTAACTAAACACCAAACAAAGACAACATGAAGCACAGTAAATTGTTTTGGTAAAATAAAAAATTATCTTTTCAGGTAGATTACCCAAAAGGTTATAAAAATTCACAATATCTTATCAAGAGCAAATGGTCCAAGAAAACATTGTTCTCACAAAGACAAAACCAAAATCTAATTTTGTACTAGCATAATTTATGATATTAAAATTTACTCTTTGGAATTACTACTCTCATAATTCTTTATTTCTCATAAAAACTGATAAGTTAATGTGAATTGTCTGTTAAAACTAGCATGCTGTTGATTGGCAAATTTATAAATATATTTATAATTTTAAAAGTCTGTTCTTTCTCATAGTAAATTTTTAAAAGTTGCACAAGACCCATTTACTAATAGACTCAGATATCTTTAGTTTCTTTGTAATAACAAGCCAAAAGTATATAAACTTGTGTTCGATAATTTCATATTTGGAAATGATCTAGATGATCAATATTAATAATTAACTTATCTCTGTATAACTTTAAGTTTTCAAGTTCCAAAAGATTTTGGAAACTATTTTTAAGTAGACATATTTCAAAGCATAATTATAGTTAAAATGTTTGCTTATTATTTACATCTATTTAAGTTACTCATTTTTAACAATTAGGTTTAGGACTTATAAGACATTAAATAGCTAATTATCTTCAGTTACTTTTCTTGCTGATAAATTCTATAACAGAGAAAAATAAGTATATTTTACTTTCAGTAAATTTAGAGTTAAAGTATTTTATTTAATTCTGATAACTAATGCATGTCTGCTTTACTTAAAACAATAAACTTAAATTGGTTTATATATACTAATGATTATCTAGATTATGTAAACTTGAAAATTATTTGGGAGGTCCTACATTTCTGAGAGTATACTTAATTTATAAAAATCAGTGTTTGTATTTAAGCCAATCATATATGGCTTTTTATAAATTAATTTTGTTAATATCATTCAGGGGTAAGAAAAATTACACATTTTTAACATATACACATAGATATACATAAACATATAGACAAGATACAAACAGATACCTTTTAGTTTTTGTTTTAAAATTTCAGCCATGAAACAGTTATAATAATGCAAATTTTACTACTTTATTAAAGAACAGTTGGCTCTAAATTGGCTTTCTGGCAGATGGACTAAGTTAAGGTTACTTGTGCAGATGACTAAAGCTAATATACATAAAAAGAGTTTTAAGATATTTCAAAGACCTAGTTTTAATGTTTAGAATAGCCTTTTTTTTTCCCTCCTCCTAACAATCATCTTGGTTCCTGGAGAAGGCCAGGTTTCTTACGTAATCTCAAAAGGCACAGAGAAGAAATGCAACTTCCACCAAGAATGACTTGTTTCCTATGTGTAGATAGATGTTTTACAATGTCTGCAAGTATTTTGAAATTAATAGAGTGGGTTTGGGGGTTGGCAAAAGAAATAGTCTTGGAATTGTTTCTAGAGCCACATTTCTGTTATTTTAAAGATCAGATTTGGAAGAAAGTACAGTTGTTTCTAGTGCTTTAGAGAATTGGGTTGCAACCTGAATGATATCAAGAGGCTACTACAGACATCCAACTACATTATCTTCAATTTTTAATTTGCTTCTTTATATCAGGAAGAAAATCTTCAACTAAGGTGGAAGTCAAAAGATTCCTATGTTCTACATTTAGAGCTGTGTGTCTTTAGAATGTGTTAGTAAATTCTTCTGTGAATGCTTCAGAATGTTTTTCTTTTTCTCTAAGTACATAATTTTATTTTAATTTGGGAAGAAGTCCAGGAAAAAAGAGTAAAAACAGTTTCTATCAGGCCCTGAATATCAGCTTCCAATTTGGCCAACTTCTGACTAAAGTTACTTTTAAAAAATGCTTTTAAATATCTTGCTAGGTTGCAGTTGGGACAAACAATAAATACATCTGCCAGTACTGAACAACCTCTTAGATGCAAGAGATGTCCCCAAACAGGGTTCAAAAGATACTAATATCCCAAGTTTCAGTGGTATGCTTAACCAAAAGACTCAGACAATTCCCCTGAGAGCTGGCAATAATCAACAGGACCCTAGATGCAAATAGAAAGCTATCCACATTTATGTATAGCAATGTTTTGGGGGGCCCCCCAATTTGATGGCTGCCAAGTGAACTTCTCAGAACACAAACGATATAATTATTACTTTTATTTATTTTGCTTGCCAATGAGGTGGATGTGCCTCACACACCCTAGGCTCAGTTGGAAGCTGCTCTGTCCAGCAGAGGCTTCGTGACCACGGCGGAACAAACTTTTACCAGGACATTTCATTATGTCTGGGGGAAGAAAGGTGACTGCTCTCTCTAGTGGAGAACAGCAATTAGACCTTCTTCCCTCGTGCCTTTTATTGAGGAGGATACACATGAGAGATACAAGGTCAAGATTTATGAATCATCAATAGCTTGGAGGCATTAGGATTACAGGTGACAGTAATAGATTAAGTGTACTAGTACAGAGGGTACAGCGACTAGTCTGTGTCAGGGTCTATCAAACATCTGGATGCCACACTGGCATTAGCTGCAAGGTTTCATACATTCCTTGCTAGAGATTGTTTATGTTATATTAAAAGACAAGCAGAGCAAGTTCTAAAGCATAATAAGCATTCTTTAAATCTTATTCCCACAGAAACCCTCTGAGTGGCTTTTGGTTGTTTCACACACAGCCTTATGTTGAGACTTAAAGACAAGCACAACCAGAATGCCGGCAGCAGTCATGCTCAGGCTGGAGCTACAACTCCCTAAATCATGAGGAGCAGTTCCCTACAATTATTACTTTCATTTCTTTTGCCTGCCAATCTGAATTTGGAAAGGAAGGAACAGTGTGAATTTTTAAGTTCCAATCTATCAGGCCCCACAGAGAGAGAACTGGGAGAGCTGACTTCGGTAAGAATTCTCACATTTGGCCAGCTTCTGTCAGTTTTCCCAGGATCTTATCTGCAGAATTTGGAGCAACTGGGGTGTGTCAGTGGGTCTCATCCTGGTCAAAAGAAATATAGAGGAAAAATATAATTTTCCCTTTATACTTTGTTGTGAGTGAATGACTGAGACTGTTTTCTATAGGACATTTCCTAAGTGGATAAACTTATCTAGGTTAAAATTTCTCCCTTGTAGCTTCTGTAATTCAAGATGAAAGCTCATAATGCAAAACTGTGGAGCTTGGATCTGGAAGGACTTACCCACAATCTCTAGAGGCATTGAGAAAGCAGTGAGCTCAAGGGCCTTAATAGGTAGCTTCACCTGGCTGCTCATTGCTCCTGGGAGTTGTGAGGAGTCTCTTCCAGTTCCATCTTCTGACATCAGAACTGTTAAAAGATAAACTGGAACATATTAAAATTTTTAAGAGTTTATTTAAGCAAATGATTTGAATTGGGAAGCATCCATTCTAGCACATAGAAAAGAGTTTTGAGGAATGAAAATATTTTTTATAGACAGAAGGGAGTGGGAACAAGGAAGTCATACCAGGCAAAAAGCAAGTTGGTTACTGAGTTATTTTCTTTTAGGAAATGGCAGGAGTTTACCAGGCAGATTACCTAACTAGTGCTGATAAGTGATTCCTAATTGACTGGTTTAAGATTGCATTTCTGGGAGAGCTATAACTGTAAAATTGAATCTTATTTTGGTGACATGGAGTTTAGCATAAGTGACTTCATTTGGGTCTGTTCTCTTGTTTTTAACAAATACTTACGAATTCTTTTTTCAAGAACACAGTTAATATATAAAACAGGGATGCAAACTGGCAATCCATGACTTCATGTTTTATTTATATTGACTAGTGCTTAAACATTGAATTCTCATGCAATTTTAACAGGGATATGCACACTTTTATTTACCATGGATAATTTCTTAACTCCTATGTATTTCACACATCCATGTTACCAGGTCATTTGAGACAGCATTGGGTTTGCAAGTGTTGCAAAAACATAATTTAAAAAAATTATCTTCTAACCCAGATATTGTCTCTATAGAGGTATTAGAGAAAAAGCATATTTTTATTACTGAGCGTCGGCCTGTGAGCCAAGTGTCGCTGGTTTGATTCCCAGTCAGGGAACATGACTAGGTTGCATGTCAGGTCCCCAGTTGGGGGCGCGAGTGAGAGGCAACCACACAGTGATGTTTCTCTCCCTCTCTTTCTCTTTTCCACTCTTTCTAAAAATAAATAAACAAACAAATAAATAAATTATTTAAAAAAAATTAAGTCAGAATGTGCTATGCATCACAGGCGATCTGCTAAGAGATTACAAAGACATAAGAAAATCTCATCTCTTTTATAGCTAAACAGATAAAACCCTTATTTCTAAGATAATAACTAGTCCTCAAGTAAGAGGACGTGACAGCACCCTGGTTTCACACATAATTTCCCTAGCTTTACCTAGTAATTAGACTGACCATCAGTGTTAGCTTCTTGGCTTTATTCACAGAAAAACAAAAACAAAACTCATACTTTTATGATAAGAAGTAGCTTTGCACATAGGAGCAAAGTGCCCAGAGAAGTTAGCTTCTTATCTCCCCATAGAAACTGGGAAATACAGGAGCTATCTTTGTTAATGATTTCATTCCAAAAGATGGATCACATGCTCTTGACAAAGTTTATATTCCTGGGTCATAAAGCTGGCAAAAAACCTACCAGTTTTCAGATGGATTTATATACATTTCAAAGACAGGAGAAAGTAGAAGTATGCATAGACAATTTTCTAAAGTAAATGTTCTGAAAAAAAAAGAGTAGCACACAAAAGTTTTTTTTTTTTTCTTCCCTTTATTATCAACAGGGAGAATAAAGTCTCTTATTTTCTTATTTTTATTACTCCTTACATAAGGTCCACCTGACTGTGCTCCCCTAAATAAAGTATCATACAACTATTTTTAAAATACTGTTTTTTAACAGTGAAAATAGGCACTTACGAAATGATTTGAAGACTTTAGAGAATTAGTGAGCTTTTTAAAAGGAAGATTCTTGGAAGCCAGCCTTCTCTTAGTTACTGACTATAAAGATCTGAAATTTAGCTCAAATAGCTTTATTCCTTTTTTTTTTACACTTACATTTTATTATTTTTTTTACTTTAAATAATTTTTTTTGTATTTCAATTACAGTTGACAAACAATATAAAATTAGTTTCATGTGTACAACCCAGTGAATGGACATTATCTAACTTAGTAAGAGATCCTCTTGATAAATCTTGTACTTATCTGACACCATTACATAGCTGTTACAATATTACTGACTATACTCCTTATGCTGAACTTTTTATCCTCATGACTGTTCTGTAACTACCAATTGTATTTCTTAATCCTTTCATCTTTTATACCTATCCCACCAACCCCCTCCCATTTGACAGCCATCTAAATATTCTCTGTATCTATGAGTCTGTTTCTGTTATGCTTGTTCATTTTTTAAAATTTAATTCTTGATAAATATGTATGTATTGTATTTTATTATTCATATTTTTGGTTTTTTCTTCTTCCTAAAGAAAATTGTTTAACACTTCTTGTATTATTCATTTGGTGGTGGTGAACTCTTAGCTTTTTCTTGTCTGGGAAGCTCTTCATATGACCTTCAGTTCTAAATGATAGCTTTTCTGGGTAGAGTAATCTTGTCACTCTCTTATGGCCTGCTAAGTTTCTGTTGAGAAATCAGCTGACAGTCTTATGGGAGCTTCCTTGTGGGTAATGAACTGCTTTTCTCTTGATTCTTTTAAGAATCTCTTTTTGTCTTTAACCTTTTGCATTTTAATTATATTGTGTATTGGTGTGGGCCTCTTTGGGCTGATCTTGTTTGGAACTCTCTACATTTCCGGGACTTACATGTCTGTTTCCTTCACAAGGTTAGGGAAGTTTTCTGTTATTGTGTTTCTTCACACAGGTTTTTAATTCCTTGCTTTCTCTCTTCTCTTTCTGGCACCTCCATGATATGAATGTTGGTATGTTTAAAGTTATCCTTATGCCATTCTCATTTTTTCAGATTCTTTTTTTAAATTTGTTGTTCTGAGTAGGTGATTTCTGCTTCTGCTTTGTTATCTTCCATATCTTGATTTGATACTCTGTTTCATTTCCACCAATGGTGACTCCTTGTAATGTATTTAAGTTAATGTATTCTTTATTTTTGCTTAATATAGTCTTCCTTTCTGCTTTGTTCTTTTTTACATCTTCTATCTCCATTTTTTAATGTTTTCTATATGTGTTGAAGTGCTCACGCAGTTCATCTACTTTTTCACCACATTTATTCAAAATGCGTATAATCAGTGTTTTGAACTCTGGATCTAGTAGATTGCTTGTCTCCATTTTGTTTAGTTAATTTTCTCAAATTTTGTTCTGTTCTTTTATTTGGCATGCTTCTTTTTCTCCTCATTTTGACAGACTACTTGTGTTTTTATGTATTAGATTGGGCTGCAATGTCACATGGACTTGACAGGGTGGCCTTATGTAGTAGGAGTCTTGTAGGGTCCTGTGGCACAAGCCCTCCATTCACCTAGGTGGGTATTCCAGGTATACTCTTCTTCATCTCCCCTGTGTGACCTGTGTACACCCTCCTACTGTAGTTAAGTCTTGATTGTTGTTGGTACAACAGTGGGAGGGACTTAGCCCCAAGCTGATTGAATACAAGAAATGACTGACTACCATGGAGGATCAGCTGTGCAGCAGCTGCTCCTATGGAGCAAGGCTTGTTTCAGTGAGGCTTTGGTGCATGCTGAATTTGCCCCATGAGGTGTGGCTCACGGTGGTAGTTAGGTGAAGCTGTTCACTAGGTGAACATGCTCTGGGGACTCCTGGGAGGTTCAGGCCATGGTCAGCTGCCTCCTCTGTTCTGCCTGGAGTCACTGAGCATGAACTACAAAGTGATTTATAATACCTACTACTTGTGATGGGCTTGGAAGTGCCGAGCAGAAGCCAAGATATGAAGCAAGACTGGCTGCCCCTAGTGCCTGGTTTTGGTCCACTTGGCAAAAAGTATGTGGCATGCTGAGGCCAGGTGCTGCTTGTTTGAGATATTTTAGGAAATTCTGCAGCATGATCCAAGACAGGAACCCTGGCTGGTTTAGCTCAGTGGATTGAGCGTCGGCCTGCGAGCTAAGTGTCGCTGGTTCGATCTTCCAGTCAGGGTACATCAGAGAAGGAAAACTCTGACTCCAAAAAACCTCCGCTGCCTTGCGGCATACCTCTTCTGGGGAAAGGCTAAGGGAGTAAACCCCGACAGAAAATCCGGAGCCGGAGTCCCTAAGGCGGTTTGACGTTGTAGTCAACACCGGCAACTCCTGCGGCGCACCTGAACCCAAGCTGTATCGACTCCGTCTTTCCCTTGGACCCTTCAGCTGCGAAGAGAGGGGGGGTCTGCTGCATGGGCAACAGCAGACCCTCCATATCACCCTGCCCAGGCTCTGTAGCTTCAGCTCCACTGGAGAGGACACTCCAGCGTCATCGCAAGATGTCGATTCAACACGGGAGGAGACAGATGCCGTGTCACTCCCGAGTCGGACTGCACAGCCATTCTCGGCGGTGCAGATAGACACTTAAGAAGCTACACCATCGTCTCTCGAGACGGATGGCTGCCGACGACGACGACGATCCAAGACAGGCCACTTATATGGAAAATCCACTGGAAACAGCTTGGGTTGATCTGAAATTTGGGTGGCTCAGGATTTTAGGGAATTATCAGGGCAGGGCTACCAGTATTCACTAGGTTGATGGAGACTTAGATATGGTGCTTGCCTGTTGAGACTATAATAGAAAGGGCTCAGAAAAGGAACAATGGCTCTTCTGTCTGGGAGAAAACTACCCCTACAGCCCTCTCCCTGATATCAGATAATTCAGTTTCTCTTTCTTTGTATGCCCCTGACACCTTTTAAGCCACTTTCCCAATGCTGGAGCTCAGAGCCCATGAGTCAGAGTAAATCCATGTGTGGACCCTTTAAAAGGAACTGCCTGGGACTCCAGTAGCCATCTGTTTCACTCAGACACAATCCCCATTGATTTTCTCAGACAGAAGTTATTGGGACTTTTGCCCGCAATGGAACCCTGAGCTGGGGGCTTGTTTTGGGGCTGGGTCTCCTTGCTTTTCAGGGCTAATCCACAGCTGAGATATCCCTTTTAATTTTTTATCTGCCACACATGGGTGTGGGACCAGCCCATTCCATCCCTTTGCTCCTGTTACTAATTCCCATGTGGCTTCTTCTTTATATCCTTAGTAGTAGGACTTCTTTTCAGCTAGATTTCAGGTAGTTCTGAATTATGTTTTTTTTTCCTGTAGTTTAGTTGCAATATTGACGTGGTTGTGGGAGGATTCAAGTACCACATTTACCTATGCTGCCATCTTGACCAGAAGCCCCTAATGTCTTCCTTCAATCAAACTCTCCTCTGATTGTTTTGAGGTAAGCTATCCCATAGCACTCCTAAAACACCACTTAAATCTAGGCTATCATAGTGAAAAATAATCTTGCATAATAGTTTTTGAGTTTGCTCAGTGACTTTTGGATCACCCCTAAGATACTTGTTTCTCTAATATAATTAGTAATTTCTAATTATGCCTAGAGACCTTTTCATTTTGGTAAAAAAGAGATAATCCATGTTCCATAAGGTAATGATTGCCATTGCATCAGTAATTCAGAGTATCCCCTATGAGTACCAGACCCATACAAATTGCACTGCTATGTTATGGCCCAAACATATCTTGAATCAGACAGTATTTTATATATATATATGTATTAGTATTACATTTAATTTATAAGCCAAGAAAAAGACTAAAACTAATGAAAGTTGACTGCTTAATTTGAAATATACCTGTGACATACTGCTGTGTTCAATACTTAACAAGCAGATTGCTGACTTTTTTTAGTAATTGGTTATTGATTATCTTTTTAATTTATATTACCAGGCTAGACTCCTAAAACATGGCTATTTTTAACTTCAATGCTTCAGGCAATAGGTAGAAAAATTGCTAACACAAATATGATTAAATTGTTTACTTAAAAATGGTGAAACCTACTTATAATCAGTATAAGTAACAACAACATTTTAGTTATTTACATCGACATCAGTAGCTTTAAAATTATCATAGCCTTTGGATAATTTATTAAAATAATTTAAATAAAAATAAAATATGAGTATTTAAGGTGAAGAGACAATGTTTTAAGTCATTTGTACAGGAGAACATATAATGATATTTTCTTCTTTAGAAACATTATTTTTTTAAATTTGTGAATGTATTATAAAAATATTGTGGAAAAGGTCCTCAATTATTCACTTTTATGTTTTTACTTGTGATGTTTATTTATTATAGAACTTAATAGAATAGGAATATACTTCTGTAAGGCATGTTTAGGAAAATAACAATTGTTATTGATTTTTATTATGGCAAAATACTATAGTTTAATGAAAACATGATACAATTCCTGTGTTTATGACTCTTTTGGGCCCATTAAGGTTATTGTTTTTGTTGTTCATTCCCAATGCCTTTCCCCACTGCCCCACCAGCACAAAAATGAACCAAGAAATATACTTTTTTACTCCATTTGTGCCTCTATTCCCCCTGCAAGCTCCTCAATTTCTTTAACCAGGAAGCTAACTCTCACCCCTTTCCAATTAAAAAAAAAAAGAACAACAACAAACCACCATTTGACTTCTATAGCGTTTTCTTTACTGCTCTATAACTACCTAAATCTTGACAATTTCAACTATGTGTTTACTAAATATTCTTTTCTTTTGTTTCCACCATGTCTTTGGTTTTGGTTTAATTGGCACTTCTCCAGGAAATCACTCATACATTCTTCACCTAGCTCCTTTTCTCACAATATTATTCTATCTTTCAAGACCTAGGTAAATGCCACCTATTTCTGGAGTCTATTACCTCCAGAGCCTGAAATGATCACCTTTAAACTATCATGGCACCAATTTTATATCATCTTTTTTTACATCTATTCAACATGTAATTGCTAAATGACAGCTATGGGCCAAGAAATGTTCTAGGTAGTAGAAACCAGTTCTGAGCAAGTTCAGATCTCTGACCCCATGAAACAGTTTCCACTGGTAGTTTCACAGGCTAAATTGTAGTAATCTATGTCTTTTTCTCTTCCAACTGCACTAAAGATTGGATAGTGTTTTATTTATTTGTCTATTCTTATACCACTTTGCACAGTATCTGGAGCATAGTAGATAAATGATCAATAAAATGGTATTACTTATTGGAGAAAAAAATGATGCTCTATTTCAGTAAGGTACCTTTGGAAATAAAGATGACCTATGATTACCAGCTTATACTTTTTCTCCCTATTATGGCTCCTTATTTCTCTTTAGCCTGAACTCAGTCTCTATTATCAGAGGTGTATGAGTTATTGTAAAATTACTCAGAGAAGGAAAACTCTGACTCCAAAAAACCTCCGCTGCCTTGCGGCATACCTCTTCAGGGGAAAGGCTAAGGGAGTAAACCCCGACAGAAAATCCGGAGCTGGAGTCCCTAAGGCGGTTTGACGTTGTAGTCAACACCGGCAACTCCTGCGGCGCACCTGAAGCCAAGCTGTATTGACTCCGTCTTTTCCTTGGGCCCTTCAGCTGCGAAGAGAGGGGGGGGTCTGCTGCATGGGCAACAGCAGACCCTCCATATCACCCTGCCCAGGCTCTGTAGCTTCAGCTTCACTGGAGAGGACACTCCAGCATCATCGCAAGATGTCAATTCAACACGGGAGGAGACAGATACCGTGTCACTCCCGAGTCGGACTGCACAGCCATTCTCGGCGGTGCAGATAGACTCTTAAGAAGCTACACCATCGTCTCTCGAGACGGACGGCTGCCGACAACTTAGAGATATTAAAGTGTAATGTGTGTGGAGGGTTGCATTGAGGTCTAAGAAAAGCTGGAAATCTAGTAGTTAAAAGAAATAAATCTTTCACTGAAGCCAAAATAAATTTTTGAAATACAAATATGAACAATTCATTTACATATTTGCAACTATTTACAAACAATATTTATTAGGATAAAACATAAACCGATTAACATACTTGACCAGGACATGCATAAAATAGACTGCTGAATGTTTCAATTTTATTTCTCCCACTCCATTTGTCTGGTTAATTCTTGCTTAGTTTTAGTGGTTCTGTTTTCTACTACAAACCACACTAATTGTTCTGTTGAGAGCCATCCTGTCCCCATTCTAAGCCATGTGGTCTAAAAGAAATTGCACCTGATTGGCTGAAGTCAATCTGCATCTCTATTTACCCTAGACACAGGGGCTATTTCAGGACAATACAGATGTTACACTGTCCTAACTGAATCAACATATTTCTCTATTCTTTTTGCCACAGTGATTGGTTCAGAATGAGAGGCTAATCACTTGACCTAAACTGATCTAAACCAACTAAGCCCCCCAATTTTCCTGGGAAGATTGAGACACTGAAAGTCTTATGTCCTGTCAGCCTGAAATTTCTTCAGCAACAATGAAAAGCTTGGAGCAAGGTTTGGGGACAGGGGGTAGTAGAAGAGTTGAGAAAGGAGAGACAATGTGTGTGTGGGGGCAGCCGTCCATCTCGAGAGACGATGGTGTAGCTTCTTAAGAGTCTATCTGCACCGTCGAGAATGGCTGTGCAGTCCGACTCGGGAGTGACACGGTATCTGTCTCCTCCCGTGTTGAATCGACATCTTGCGATGATGCTGGAGTGTCCTCTCCAGTGAAGCTGAAGCTACAGAGCCTGGGCAGGGTAATATGGAAGGTCTGCTGTTGCCCATGCCCGTCCGTCTCGAGAGACAATGGTGTAGCTTCTTAAGAGTCTATCTGCACCGCCGAGAATGGCTGTGCAGTCCGACTCAGGAGTGACACGGTATCTGTCTCCTCCCGTGTTGAATCGACATCTTGCGATGACGCTGGAGTGTCCTCTCCAGTGAAGCTGAAGCTACAGAGCCTGGGCAGGGTGATATGGAGGGTCTGCTGTTGCCCATGCAGCAGACCCCCCCTCTCTTCGCAGCTGAAGGGTCCAAGGGAAAGACGAAGTCAATACAGCTTGGCTTCAGGTGCGCCGCAGGACTTGCCGGTGTTGACTACAACGTCAAACCGCCTTAGGGACTCCGGCTCCGGATTTTCTGTCGGGGTTTACTCCCTTAGCCTTTCCCCTGAAGAGGTATGCCGCAAGGCAGCGGAGGTTTTTTGGAGTCAGAGTTTTCCTTCTCTGATGTGCCCTGACTGGAAGATCGAACCAGCGACACTTAGCTCGCAGGCCGACGCTCAATCCACTGAGCCAAACCAGCCAGGGCAGAGACAATGTGTAGAGCTTGGTTAATGAATAGGCCAGAGCAAATAGAGACAGAAGATCAATCTGATCATGCCATTTAAGTTCAGGATTCCACAATAGCTGAAGCTTACTTACCCCACTGACATCTCAGTCAATTGTTTAGCTGATGATGTTCTTACTACTATTGTAGGATCTATAGAAAGGTGATAAAAAGCATATATAAGGTTGGTCCAGAAAGTATCTATCCATGCAATATGAAAGAATAGAAACATATGTTGAAGAAAATTCAAAATACAAACAACATTGCACACAGGACAATGACACCTCAGTCCCCTTCAAAATAGGCACCTTGGGACCTCACATCAGTTGCCCTATTTACTTTCCTCAATTTCATCAGTGGTCTAAAATCTCCTCCCTTTCAAAGGTTATTTTAGTTTTGGGAAAAGCCAAAAGTCACAGGATGACAAATCTGGGCTGTAGAGAGACTGAGTCACCTGAGTGATTTGACATTTCAAAAAACAACTGCACAACGTGTGATGCATGAATGGGCATGTTGTTGTTATGACACTGCCAGTCACTAGTTGCCCATAGCTGTGGTCTTCTGATAAGCTGAATAGTTTCTGCAAAGGAGTGTTCAAGCTTAATGAAAAATGTGCTACAGATTTGTTGCTCTACCTGCTCAGTCATTTTGAATGTGATTGCCACACAGTACACATGCTCACTCAATGATGTCTACTGCCCCTATTGAGTAGTACAGTGAAGTCCTCATTGTTCACACATATGCATTCCATTCCACTCTCCTTGGCTGCCAAGTTACCTCAATGTTGTGCAAATCATTTTCATTACATTGACAATGTCTGGACTTTTTCTGGACAGTCTTTGTAAGCCAATATTTTTTAATATAATAGCTTTATTAAAATATAATTCACATAACAAATAAATGTACTCATTTAGAATGTACAATTCAATGACTTTAATACATGTACAGGAATTTGCAACCATGATTACAACCAATTTTAGAATATTTTTATCATACAACAAAGAAACACAGAACTGTTAACAGCCACTCTTATTTAATAGGTAACCATTAATCAGTTTTTCATCCCTATATTTCATGTATTTAGGTATTTTACATAAATAGAATCATGCAATAGATGGTCATTTGTGACTGGCTTCTTTCACTTAGCATAATGTTTTCAAGACTCACTCATGCTGTGGTACGTGTCAGTATATAATCCCTTTGAATAGCTGAATAAAATACCATCATATGGATAAACAACAGTTTATTGATTCATGGATATTTGTTGCTTCCACTATTTGGATATTATGAATAATTCTTCAATGAACATTCATGTACAAGTTTTTGTGTGTACATATGGTTTCAGCACTCTTGAGTTGTACCTAGAAGTAGAATTGTTAGGTTATATGGATACTTCAATGCTTATCTTTTTAAGAGATTACCAACCTGTTTTTCAAAGTGGCTATCCCATTTTAGATCCCCTCCAGCAATGTATGAAGGTCCTAATATCTCTACATTTCTCTAATTTTTTTTGTTAAAACTTTGTATTATCTGTATTTTTAAAATAATAGCCATCTTAGTGGGTGTGAACTGGTATCACATTATGGTTTTGACTGGTATTTCCCTGAGGGCCAATGATGTTGAATGTCTTTTCATGTGGTTCTTAAACATTTGCATAACTTCTTTGAAAAAGTGTCCATTCAAATCACTTGTGCATTTTTAAAAATGTCTTTTTATAAGTCCTTCATCGCATACATGATTTCCAAACATTTTATCCCATTCTGTGGGTTGTGTATTTATTTTCTTGATAGTTTTCTTTGAAGCACAAATGTTTTAAGTTTTTTTTTTAATGTGTTTTATTGATTATAATGTTACATTTGTCCCAATTTCCCTTCCCTCTGCTCCCCTCCACCCGGTGGCCCCCCTCCCTCCAGTTGTCCCCCACTTTTAGACCATGTCCATTAGTTGTGCATATAGTTCTTCTCAACCTCTCTCTTTCTATTCCATTCCCTCCTACCATGATCCCCAATTCCTATATCATCTCCCTCCCTCTCCCCGTTCCCCCTCCCTGTTGACCTCCCCCCGATATGTTACCCATACCTATAGTTCTTTTTCCACTCTCGTTGCCTGTTTAGTTTGCCTTTGTTTCAATTCCCTAGCTTCTGTTGTTTCTTGTGATGCAGTTTTCATTTTAGATTTCATAGTTTTGATCCTCCTTTTTCTAAACCAGTCCCTTTAACATCTCATATAACAGTGGTTTGGATCTAATGAACTCTTTCAGTTTTGTTTTGTACTGGAAACACTTTCTCTGCCCTTCAATTCTGAATGACAATTTCGCTGGATAGAGTATTCGTGGTTGTAGGTTTTTGCTTTTCATTACTTTGAATATTTCTTGCCAGTCCCTTCTTGCCTGCAGGGTCTCCCTTGAGAAGTCAGCTGATAGTCTAATTGGGACCCCTTTGTACATGATTCTTTTCTTCTTTCTTGCTGCTTTTAATATTCTCTCTTTATCTTTAACTTTAGACATTTTGATTATAATGTGTCTTGGAGTGGTTCTCCCTGGGTCCAGTTTTTCTGGAATTCTCTGTGCTTCCTGGACCTGTAAGTCTATTTCTTTCCCCAAGTCTGGGAAGTTCTCCTTTATTATATTTTCACTCAATTTTTCAAGTTCTAGTTCACCTTCCTCGCTCTCTGGCAAACCAGTGATTCTTATGTTGGGCCTTTTATAGCTGTCCCAGAGGTTTCTGATCCTCTCATCATTGCTTCCCGTTTCCTCTCGCTGCATTGGTTGACTGCTTGTTCCTTCTCCATATTCCGGTTTGTTGAAATGAACTCTGGATTTTTCTCCCTCACCATCTGTCTCGTATGTGGTTTTGTTCCTTTCATTATGAGTGTTTTTCGATTCTTTCTCATCTTTTTCCAGATCTTTTGTTAATTCTGTAAGCCACCTGATAACAATGGCCCTGAACTGAGCCTCTGACAGGTTTCTTATTTGTTCATCTGTCAGATTCTTCATCTGTTGCCTGGTGAGCTACGCCACTGGGATTTCTATAGTTGTCTGCCTCATTTTGACAGATGCGTTTTGTTTTCTTGGGCTGGCTTTAGGGGGCAGTGCCTGTGTACTCATCATGACCCAGCAGCAGGCGGCGATCTGCAACGTTTTTCGCCGCTCTGTGGCCCTTTGTCGTCATAACCCAGCGACCGGCGCCTATCCACAACCTATTTCGCAGCACTGTGGCGCTTTCTGTGGGGGCAGGGGTCCAAGATGGATTCACACAGTTATTCTGCTAGGAGACTGGGATCCGTCCTCCCGCCCTCTTGGGCCTCACTGTTCAAGGCGATGTGGTGGCTGCTTTCCCCAGCGTTGGGGCTGCAAGCTGCCGGGGGTTCGACTGCAGCCGGGATTGTTCTCCCTGCCGCTGGGATTGTTCTCCCTGCCGCTGTCCCTGGTGCGACCGCAAACAGCACCACCCCCTTTCGCTCTTCCTACCTGCCCAAAGGGCGCCGCTGGTTTATAACTTCATACGTTGGGCTTCCGTATAGTTTTATTTTCTGGAATTTCTAGTTATCTTTTGTTTTGAAGTAGTTGTATTCCTCTCTAGTTGTAGAGGGAGACCGAGTGTGTCTGTCTAAGCCTCCATCTTGGCTGGAAGTTCTGTTTTAAGTTTTAATAGTGCAATTTATGTATTTTTTCTTTGTTGCTTGTGCTGTTTGTGGTTTATCTGAGAAGGCTTTCATTAACCCAAGATACAAAGACTTATGAGTTCCAGTATTTTCTTCTAAAAATGCATAGCTTTAGCTTTTATAATTAGGTCTATGAGCCAGTTTGAGTAAATTTCTGTCTGTGGTGTGAAGAAGAAGAAAAAGAAGGGGGAGGAGCAGGAGGAGGAGGAGGAGATTAACTGCATTCTTTGCATGTAGATATCTAGTTGTCCTACCACCATTAGTTGTAAGGACTATTCTTTCTCCATTGGATTGTTCTGGAACCTTTGTCAAAAGTCAATTGACCATAAACACAAGGATTTACTTCTGGGTACACCATTCCATCTGATGAATCTGTATGTCTACCCAATGCCAGTACCATACAGTATTGATTCCTGGAGTTTTGTAGCTCATTATGAAATCAGGAAGTATGAGACCCCAACTTTAGTCTTTTTTCAGCATGATTTTCTCTGTTGTAAGTCCCTTGCATCTTGTCAATTTTCCTCAAAGTTTGTAACTGAGATTTTGTTGAAGATTATGAT
Organism: Furipterus horrens; assembly: GCF_987537825.1. Taxonomy (NCBI): domain Eukaryota; kingdom Metazoa; phylum Chordata; class Mammalia; order Chiroptera; family Furipteridae; genus Furipterus; species Furipterus horrens. The sequence goes on along the minus strand of NW_028327172.1, from coordinate 76,142,450 downwards.
CAATGTGTGGATCAATTTGGGAGTATTGCCATCTTAACAGTATTAACTCTTTTAATTCATGACCTTGAATTATATTTTCATTTATTAGGTCTTTTGAAATTTTTTTTAAAAGTGTGTGGTAATTTTCAGGATATAAGTTTAACACCTTTATATTAAATTTAATACTATGTTTATAAAATTTGATGACATTATAAATAAAATTGTTCACTTTAATTTTATATATTCATTGTTAGTTTAAAGAAATATAACTGATTTTTGTTTATTGATACCAGACATTGATTGTGACCTCACTGATCTGATTTATTAATTCTAATAGTTTTTTAGTGGATTTCTTAGGGTCATCTATATACAAACTGTGTCATCTGCAAATAGAGATAATTTTACTTTTCTCTTTCTAACTTGGATTCATTTTATTCCATTTTCTTGCCTAATTGCCCTAGCTAGAAAATCTAGCAAAAGGTTAAATAGAATAGGTGAGAACTTATCTTGTCTTGTTCCTGTTCATAAACATTGTAATCTTTCACCATTATATATGATATTATCATGGGTTTTCATTTGATGTTATGAAGTTGAAGAAGTAGACTCCATTTCCCCTCCCCCTTTTTTTAAACATTAAAGAGTGTTGGATTTAGTTAAATGGTTTTTTTTTTGTGTGTCTGCTGAAATGAACATGTGGTTCTTGTCCTTTTTCATTGATATGGTGAATTACATCAGTTGATTTTCTATTTTAAATCAAGTTAACATGCATGAGATAAATCCCATTTGATTTCATGTATAATCCTTTTTAGATGTTGCTGGTATATTGTTAGTATTTCCTTGAAGATTTGTGTGCCTATATTCATAATAAATTATTGGTCTTCAGTTTTATTTACTTGTTACATATTTATCTAATTTTAGTTTCAGGGTAATACTGCTCTCATAAAATGAATTGGGAAGTCCTACCTTTTCTAGGATTTTGATACTATTGTGAAGGATTAGTATTATTGATTTTTTTCCTAAATGCTTAATAGAACTCATCATCTAAGTCAGGTGACCATGGACTTTTCTTAATGGGCAATTTTTAAGTTACAAATTCCACGTCTTTAGATGTTGTAGCTCTACTCAGATTTTCTATTTTTTGAATAAGTTTCTTTAGTCTGTTACTTTCCCAAAACTTATCCACTTCATCTAAATAATTTGGTTTGTTGATATATGGTTATTTGTAGTATTCTTATATAATAGATTTAATATTATAAGGTCTATAATGTTCTTTTGTTTAGTCTTGATTTGAGTAATTTGAATACTTTCTCTTTTGGTCTTTGCCAGTGTAGCTAAAAGATTTCCATTCTTTAAAATTTTTTCAAACAACCAATTTATTATGATGTTGATGTTTTCTATTGTTTCTTGAATTAATTTTAACTCTAATATTTATTATTTTCTTTCTTCTGGTCACTTTAGATTCTGTTTGCTCTTTTTCACAGTTTTGTTAGATGAAAGATAGGATTTACACTTGACATTTAAAACAATTCTAGGCATTTATGGCTTTAGATTTTCTACTAGGATTGCTTTAGGTATATCCTATAAGTTTTGGTATCATATAGTTTTTATTTTCATTTGTCTTGTAGAATTTTCTAATTTCTATGGTGATTTCTTCTGTGATGCATTGATTTATAGAGTGTGTTTTAAGTTTTCTAACACATGTGAAATTTTTCCTGCTATTGATTTTTAATGTTATTCCATTGTAGTCAGAGAAAATATACTTTGTATGATATCAATCCTTTTAAAGTTATTAAAAGTTGTATGGTCTGACAATGATCCATGTGTTTCATGTGCACTTGCGAAGAATGTGACTTCTGATGTTGGGGGTAGTATTTTATAAATACCAATTAGGTCTAGTTGATTTATAATGTTGTTCAAATCTTCCATTTCCTTGCTTATCTTCTTTTTAGTTTCCTCCGTTACTGAAAATAGACACAGAATTCTCTAATGTTTATTATTGAATTATGTGTCTTCCTCAAATGGTGTCAATTTTTGGTTCATGTATTTTGTTCTCTGTTGTGAAAAGCATATGTGTTTGTAATTGTATTGAAATACAATTACAAATGGAAAAAAAACTAAATTATTAGAAAGTCCTTCTTAGAAGGCAACTACATTTTAATAACTAAATAAATCAATCTGTCTAAAATTAATTTAAGACATGCAAAATATGTACAGTTAACAATCATTTAAAAATATATATGGATATATATTTCATTCAGGAATATACTATCTATTCTATTTGTAAGTATGGGTAAGTGATTTTATAACAGGATGAAGAAGAGGAGAAATTTATACATTATAAAATTATATTTGATAATATTTAATATAGGTAAATTTCTCCTTAATCTGTATTAATATTAAACAACTTGTGAGGCTACTTTATGTAGACACAGTCTTATACTAGGTAACCCAACAAGAGGACTTATAAATGAAACCCTTTATAACTTTTCATTTTACTGTAATATCTTTTTGATGAATAAGTCATTTTATCATTATAAAACATCTTATCTCAAGTAATTTTATTTTTGTCTCAAAACCTATTTTGTCTAATATTAGTGCAGGCACTGCATCTTTCTTATGCTTGTTGTTTGCATATATTTTTCTTTTTTAAAAATTTCAATCTATTTATATGTTTGAATTGTAAGTATGTGTCCTAGAGATAGCATATAGTTGGATCTTGCTTTTTTCTCCTGTCCAACAATTTCTGCCTTTTAAATGTGTTGTTTAAGCCATTCACATTTAACATTATTATTGATATGTGTGGGTTTATGCATACCATTTTACCTTTTGTTTTCTGCATGTTTATTTATACTTTGAAACACATAGAAATCCCTTTAATCATTCTTTACTATTTTAAATTTAAAGGAACATTTTCCAGTGTAACATTTTAATTTCTTTAATGGTTTTGCACTTTCTCATTTATTTTCTTAGTGGTTGCTCTAGGGCTTATTATATATATATTAACTTATCAGAATTTCCTCCTAGGACTTCCGACCAAGATGGAGGCCTAAACAGACATGCTGTATCTCCCTCCACAACTAAGAAGGAATACAACTACCTCAAAACTAGAGACAACCAGAAGTTTCAGAAAATCGAGCTGCATGGAAGTCCAACAAACAAAAATACAAAGAAGAAATACTCATCCAGACAGGTAGGAAGGGTGAAACCCCAGCAGAGAGGACATGGTGTGGTGGTGGCAGCTGCGGCGGCAGCAGCAGGCTGGCAGAAAGCGCAGTCACATATTTTAAAAAGTAGGCAGGGACAACTGGGCAGTGCTCTCAGCACAAGATCAGACCACTTATCTTACAGTCCCAGTACCAGGGAAAATAAAAACTCATTGCTTCTCACTGTGCAAACCAATAGGGGTGGGGTAGAGGCAGAAACTTCCAGTCTCTCAGCAGAGTTTTCTTGTTTAAAGAGCACCCACAGCCCTAGAACATCTGCAGACCCACACACTCTGGAAATGATCACCAGGCAACAGCCAGAGAGGCGCCCCTCCCATACAGAAGTGGGAGAAGAGCCTGGAAAAGGGGCCCCCACATACAGCACCAAAACATGGTAAAAACAGCCACCCTGCACTTATGAATACCTAAGGCTCCACCCCTGACAACATAATAGGTGAGACAGCTCTAAGGCACAGAGGCAAGTAAACACAGGAGCCTGTCAAGATGAAGATAGAGAAGTATGACTCAAAAGAGGGAATGAATCAAGGTAACAGTAGGAGAACTAAGTGACAAGGAGATAGTCAACCTAACAGATGAGGAGATAACCAACCTAACAGAGGTAGAGTTTAAAACTCTGGTCATAAAGATACTCACAGGCTTCATGGATATGCTTAAGTATGGCAAATGCATAAGGGAAGAAGTAAAGGCTCTGCTAAATGAAATGAAGAAAAATCCACACAAAACCAATGGAGAAACATAAGGAAGAAAAAAGTCAACCAGTACAGAATGAAGAAAAAATGAGGAGAGGCTTAGGAATCTCTGGGACAACTTTAAACATGCCAACATCTGAGTCATGAGGGTGCCAGAAGGAGAAGAGGAAGAGCAAGAAATTGAAAGTGTATTTGAAAAAATAACAAAGAAAAACTCCCCAAATTTGGCAAAGGAAATAGACATACAAGTCCAGGAAGCACAGAGTCCCAAATAAGCTAGACCCAAAGAGGACCATACCAAGACACATCATAATTAAAGTATCAAAGGTTAAAAATAAAGAGAGAATCTTAAAAGCAGCAAGAGAAGAACAGAGAGTTATCTACAAAGGGCTACTTGTAAGACTATCAGCTGATTTCTCAAAAGAAACTTGGCAGGCAAGAAGGTACTGGCAAGAAGTATTCAATGTGATGAAAAGCAAAGACTTAACAACCAAGATTACTCTATCCAACAAAGCTATCATTATAGAATGGAAGGACAGATAAAGTGCTTCCCTGACAAGATAAAGCTAAAGGAATTCATCATCACCAGGCCATTAATATATGAAATGCTAAAGGGACTTACTTAAGAAAAAGAAGATCAAAACTATGAACATGAAAATGACAACAAACTCACAACTATCAACAAATGAATCTAAAAAATAAAAACAAAATTCAACTAAGCAAACCAGAATAGAAACAGAATCATAGGTTTGGGGATCATTTGAAGGGTTATCAGCTAGGAGGGGGACAGGGTAGAAATTGGGAAATGGTGCAGGGATTAAGAAGCATAACTGGTTGGTACAAAATAGACAGGGGGAGGTTAAGAATAATATAGGAAAGAGCGAAGCCAAATAACTTATATGCATAACCCATGGACGTGAACTAAGGAGGGTGGGATTGCTGGAGGGAACGTGGGTACTGGCTGGAGGGGAGCAAAGGGAAAAAAAGATGGGATAACTATAACAACATAATCAATAAAATATACTTTAAAAAATTATATTTATACTCCTGATTTATACTCAGTCACTTGCACTTGGTGGTGAGATATAGAAACATTAATTTTATAGAGCTCTATTTCTTCTTTCCCCCTTTTTGTGTTAGTTATTATACATTTCTATATAATTTCACACCTATAATTATGTACATATTGTGATATATATATAGTTGCTTTATAAATCAGTTACTGGAAAAAATAAGGGATATTTATTAGTACTGTCTCTTAGTATGAAAAAATTACCTTTATTAAATCTCTTTTTATCTCATGTGGTTTTGAATTACTTTCTGGTGTCACTTTCAGTGTAAATTGCTAGCGATAAATACACACATTTCATTTTTGTTTGTTTTCATAACTTTTACCATTTCTGGTTGTTTCACTGAGCAGTGCGTACACAGAGCTCCTTATACCACCATTCCCAAATGACACATTTAAAAAATCTATATTCATGAATGCAAATATATAGTGGCTGAGTCAAGGCACTCACAAAAAAGACAATATTATTTCTGCACATCTCATTTCTTTTCATCTCAGGGAGATATGATAAGAGCCCAATTGTTAAGCCCACAGATATGGGGTTGTATTGGGTTGCCCAAAATGTCCGTAAAATAAAAAATACATTTATAATTTTCACCAGAAACTTTATTGATTTGAATATGTTGAGTATATCGGCGATCTTCCACATGGTATGATGTTCATTGTTTTCAATTAATGTTTTAATTTGAGTGCTATCAACTTCAACTGATCTACCCAACTGCGGAGCATCATCCAGCAAGAAATCTCCAGCACAAAACTTAACAAACCACTTTTGACATGTTTGATCAGTCACAGCACCTTTTCTATACACTGCACAAATCTTTCTTAATTTTGGGGGGGGTTTCAATTGTGTTTTTACCTTTCTTGAAATAATAAAGCATAACATGCCAAAATGTTGCTTATTTTTTCCATCTTTAATATTGAAATAGCTACACAAAAATTCACCAGTTTTGATATTTTTTAAAATGTATGCTGATATGACAATTGTCATAATACAAATTCATCCTAACCATATTATTTTGAATGAAGATAAAGGCAACTAAGTACTACTAGAGCCATCTTATGGGGGAAAAAGACTTTTTAACCAAACCAATACTACTGGAGAAGAGCCCCACAATTACGAATCTATGATTCTATAGAGGTTAGGTGGCACAGCAGCTCTCCACTGCTGAGAAGGATACAAACTAGTCTCATTAAAGTAAACAAAGTCACCATAGAAAGTAAAAAGTCAAGTCTCTCGGTTTTTTCTCTTTGGAATGAGACTAGTTCTCTGTAATAGGGTAGATAAAACACCTGTCTCTAGTTTACAACCTCTGAAATATCCCCACTGTTTGAGCTTTATCTGCCTTTGTAATGTAAGCTGTACTTCTACAGAGGTAAATCTCTTTGGAGTTCTCTCAGTATATATTCTGCCGTCTTTAAACATATACTACTTTTTCTTCCACTCAGGTTCTATTTTTCATTTCTTAGAAGTCCTCACCATGCACAAATTTGAAATTATTGATATTGTTTCTAATAGCTAATAATATATGCTTAATTTACTGATTGTTTTTAAGGCAAGTAATACACTAAGATAAAATCAGGACATATTTTTCTTTTTAAAAATTTTTATTGTACTACCTGGTTCTTAGCTGCCAAGACCAATAACTCAGGATAGTATTAGCATTATCACTTTAGCCCCAATGTCACTCTATAACAAACATTACCTTGGGAAATGTATAACCTCTCTACAGCTCAGTGTATTAATCCTGGGAATTAAATGGATGTCTGGATGACCAAGATCCCCTCCAGCTAAAATTCTATGAATTGTTAAGTATAGAGTCATCCACATTAAAAAACACAAAATAAAACAAAACAAAAGCTTATTTACCATGCTGAGCATTATTATTGTGAAGAACAAAAAAAAGTGTTTCAAGTTTCAAATAGGTTCAACTCAATCTTTTGTAACACATTTCACAACTAATTTTTAAGTATATAATTTAATAGTTCAATGTTGTAATTATGTGAATAAAAATAAAATCTCTACATAATTTTGGAGTATTTCTAGTTCAAGATTGGTTAATCAAATTATCTCTCACAAAAAATTGGAAGAATTATTGAAAGACAATAGTCACCCTCTTCTTGTTTCCTACTCTTCAAGTTGAGGGGAAGGCATCTTTTCTATTTGTTTGTTAGGAAGAGAAAACTCATAGATAATTATAAACAAATAAACAAGGAAACAAAATATTGAACAGACGTTCAGGAAGAAGAAAAGGGACACTATTTGGCCCTAAAAAGTGAGAATAACTCTATGGTTTTCTCTCTATTTTTATTTATTTATTTATTTATTTATTTACTTACTTACTTACTTACTTATTTATTTATTAGAAATTCAGTTAGAATACCTTATGAGTTCCCATTATACTTCTTGCTTTTGGTTGTATGAAGAGCAACTTAATTCATTTCTTCCCTGTGTAATCTAAGTTGTATGGTTTTTTTTATTACATCTGGTTCTGTTATAATGCAACAAACACTTTCCTAAAGATCACGTCACTATGCATATTCATGTCATAAAAAATACAGAGTTAAAGGTAAATGTGAACTTAGGAGTAAAACCAAAAAAATCTTCATTAATGACACACCTAGAGAAAAGGTAGGCCTGACAAAAATTGATAGCCCAGTTTTATACATGTCAAATGGTTAAGGAAACATAAATACTACATAAATATTATGCTTTATCTTGGGGGAAATTGATTTTTGTTTGTGTAAATGACATCAGATGGGTTGAAGCTTTTGGGTTATTGTGAAAGGGTAGCTGAAGAGTTACACAATTTGTTAATTTTTACAGCCTTAAAACCTGAGACATACCTTTTTTGTTTTTTTTGCCTGTGAGATATAGTTCTTTAAGGCATGTGTTTATAGTAAATCACTGTTTCAATCAAAACTGAAAATTTAATATGATTTATAACTATCTTCAATTAGCTTCTATATCACTTCTGGGTATTCCTTCACTGCTTTTAATCTTTCTTATGGCTTTGCATGACAGCTACTGCTTCAAAAATTTTATTGATTTTTGCAATTACCACACCAGACACTTCTAGTACTAATAGGAGTTGCCTCCATGGAACTTGGCAATTTCTGTTTAAGGTCTTAATTTATAGATTGTGCTTTATATTTGTGAGAAAAATTGTACCTTATTTTTTAATGTTTGGTCTTTAATGCATAAGCTTGAAAACCTTTCATTACTTTTATTTCCTTGGGCCTTATTCTTTTTGTCCTTATTGACTTTGCAGTATTTGGAGAAGTTCCATCACAAATGTTTCTTTTGTTTTCACAGCATTGTCTCTGATGGCTGTCAATGTGGATTCTTTTATGCTTGTTGCTTCAGTGCTATCACATGTCCTCCCATTTCTTTCATAACAAGCTTTTTTTTTTTTTTTTAGTACTTGAAGCTTTCTTTTTGCATGTACTGTTTCACATTTTCCAACCAGGATACTTACACATATGTTTGAAATGTTGAATGAGTGTGCACAAATGCTAAAGAATAGCAAAACACAATCTTTTAGGATAATATAGACAGGGAACAGTAAGTTGATAGAAGAGAGGTTTGCAGTTTGTGTGTATATGCATTTGTGTACCCTATGTGCCTCAGTTCAGTTGGGTACAGTTTTCCGTATTCACCTAGTATTTCTTGCAGATCAAATTGCATATAAGCAATCACAATTTTCCCCCCCAAATTGTTCCATAATAGATTAATTGCACTGAAACAAATCTGGTTTCTAAGCAAGTTTTAATAGCAGAACTGACTATTTGTAACCCCAAGTGACTTCATTAAGGTACTTAGTCTATTTTGTAAGCAGAACTATTAAGTGGCTTTAAAGGTACTTTTTAAATTTTATTTTAAAGTTAAATAGATTTTGAGAAGTTTTGTAATATAGAGTGTTAAGATAAGTGATCATTCTGTAGGAGGAAGCATTTTTAGTTTTATGAATAAGAACTCAGACTCCAGAGGTGCTTTCTGTAGTTGTAAGAGCATATTACTATGTAACTTTAGATAAATTACAATAAATGATTTCTGTTATTGTCTTTATAGTAACCCCTATAGTAAGTCTTTCAACTGACTTAAGCAAAAAAATCATAGTCTAGAAATACATATTATTCTTTAGGTAATTAAAAATTGATCAAGAGAGAGTATCTGCACATAATAAAATAAATGTAATAATATATAATAAATATAACATTAATGGAAACAAAGAAAATATTTCTTATTTTAGCATTTACCCTCCTATCCTGTCTTGTCTCCTCTCAAGTTCATCATGTTGGAATAGGAAGAACCAATACAGAACAGGAACAATCAGTAATAAATAACAAGACAATGTCCACTAAAATAAAAGTGTCTGGGTATTGAAATAGATCTAGACTTGGTAAACTTCTTCTTTAATGGGCAGATATTAAATATTTAAGGCTCTGTGAGCCATACAGTCTCCATTTAAAAATATTTAAATCTGCTATGGTAGCTCAAAAGCAGCCATAAACAATACAAAACTGAATGGCTATGTTTGTCTTCCAATAAAACATTATTTACAACACCAGACAGTGATCCATATTTAGCTTCCCAACCATAGTTTGAGGACCCTGGCAATAAATCATTTAAATTTCAAATTTGATTTTAGAATACCTAAATTTCTGTTATAATGCTAATCTGTATCAGAAATGAAAAATAACTTTATTTCAACAATTCCACATTCAATATTAGGAGGTTACTATGATCAATTTAATAATTTCTACAGAAACTCTGTTTAGCAGTTCTCAAAACCACTAAATTTGACCATTCTACTATACCAAACCCAAGGCTCACCTTCATAGTGGCTAACTTAAGTGACCTGGGGATTTGGTCCAGGTACACATATTAGAAAACAAACAAACGCACATACAACCATTTAAGAAAAAAACAAAAACTACCGGTGACTCAAAGATAGAGAAAGAATGAGAACCAGGGCTCTAATTATTGTCATAAAATTATTTTTAGATGTTTAGACTGCATTCACTGAAGTTTATACTCTATCATTTCCTATATTTTACTTTGAGCACATTACTTAGTATGTCTGTGAGGCAGAGACTATTTTTAAGTAGTTTTATCTTCAGTAAAACAGAGATGACTTGGCTATTGCACAGACAGATCTGTAATAATCATTCCACATAACACTTGTATTTCAGATTAACTAAACCAACCAGGGATTATATATGTTGTTATTTTCTAGGACTCAAGCATATTTTACCTAAAGAGCAGTTCAGGCTTTCTGGATTTAATAATGACTAATCTAACTAGTCAATATTTACCAGTATTTACCAGGGTTTCTTACCTCAGCAATATTGCCAAGTTGGACTGAAAAATTCTTTACTGTGGGGGTTTGTTCTGTGAAATGCAAGATGTTGAGCAGCATTTCAGCTTCTACCAATTAGATGTCAATAGTGCCTCTTCCCCTGCAGTTGTGACAATCAAAAAAGGCTCTAGATATTGCCAAATATCTAGGGCAAAACATCAGTTGAGAAACATTGATATTTGTTCAAATAATATCGATCGGCAGCCGTCCGTCTCGAGAGACGATGGTGTAGCTTCTTAAGAGTCTATCTGCACCGCCGAGAATGGCTGTGCAGTCCGACTCGGGAGTGACACGGTATCTGTCTCCTCCCGTGTTGAATTGACATCTTGCGATGACGCTGGAGTGTCCTCTCCAGTGAAGCTGAAGCTACAGAGCCTGGGCAGGGTGATATGGAGGGTCTGCTGTTGCCCATGCAGCAGACCCCCCCTCTCTTCGCAGCTGAAGGGCCCAAGGAAAAGACGGAGTCAATACAGCTTGGCTTCAGGTGCGCCGCAGGACTTGCCGGTGTTGACTACAACGTCAAACCGCCTTAGGGACTCCAGCTCCGGATTTTCTGTCAGGGTTTACTCCCTTAGCCTTTCCCCTGAAGAGGTATGCCGCAAGGCAGCGGAGGTTTTTTGGAGTCAGAGTTTTCCTTCTCTGATGTGCCCTGACTGGAAGATCGAACCAGCGACACTTAGCTCGCAGGCCGACGCTCAATCCACTGAGCCAAACCAGCCAGGGTTTTCATCATTCCTATTATCTTATGAAAATACTATTTACTAATAGCTTATATGTTTTTGTTATTTTTCAATACTATTAGCAATAAATTATAAGTTCTTGTAGTGAATAACAAATGTGTTAACACTTGGTTTATAAACAAAATGTAAAGAAAAAGTAGATTTTACATTGTATTGTTAGCAAAATAAATTTCTATCTTTTTTATAATCTGTTTTTGTTTTAAGAAGGACTTCTGAGATACATTTCTTTTACATGGGCCAAAATTAAAGAGTTAGCACTAACATACGTGAATAGGCAAAATGTCATTTAAATTGATATGTTACAACCTTTCTTTACAATAGAAACTTCATACACCCACCAAAAAAGCTGCAGGAAACCACAGCTCTACTGCACACCTCATCAGACTGACATTTTGTTACACGTGAAAAGTCTTCTAAATAAATGAGATGTTTTATATCTTTTCTCATCCAATTTGATATTTAGTTTTCTGGGAATTTCAGTTCATGTTCAATTTCAAATTGTATATTGTTTATCTCAGTTTTTGTTTGATTCCAAATAATTATTTGTTCAAATAATATATATATATGAATACTTATGATATTGTTACCCAAATGATTGTGGTAGGCCTCCAATGATCCTCACCTCCCTGTCTTCATGTTATCATGTAATCTTTTTTCCTTGAGTGTCAGATGTACTTAAAGATGTGTTCCTAACTGTTTATGACAAAAGTGATGGAGTACCAGTTAGAGAAAGAGTTACAAAAAGACATTGACTTCTGTCTTGTTCACTGTCTCTTCTCTCTCACTTGCTCACTGGGATGAAAAGCAGCTGCCTCATTGTAAACTGTCCTGTAAAGAAACCAGGTGAAAACGAATTGAGGGAAGCCTTCAGCCAAGAGCCCACAAGGGTCTGAATTCAACTACTAACCATGCGAGTGAGCTTGAAATTGGATCCTCTTTCATTTGCGCCTTGAAATGGCTGCAGCCCCAAGTGACGCCCTGTTTTCTGCCTTGTAAAAGACCCATAGTCAGAGGATGCAGCTACACTGTGCCTGCATTCCAGACCTCAGGAACTGTATGTAACACAGTAAAAGCTTGTGTTTTAAGGGTTTAAGTTTTGGGGTAGTTTACTATACAGCTATAGGTAACTAATGTGGTGCTATGTCATTTAGTTAATATAATTTATTAAGAATTGTTAGAACTCCTGAATTTAAAAATTATTTTATAACAGAATTTCCAGGGATCTAAGTGATCTAGTGTTCAGCTATTATGCTTTTTTTTGTTGTTATTCTGTAGGTTTTTTTATCTTCAATATTTACTTATTAACTTATAATTGATGTACAATGTCCTGTTCATTTTAGGTGTATATAACAGTGAGTTAATATTTATATACATTATAAAATGATCACCTTGATAAGTCGTTACCATCTATCAAAAAATTATTACAGTATTATTGACTACATCCTCTATGCTATACATTATACCCCTATGGTTTATTTATTTTATAACTGGAAGTTTTTACCTCTTAATCTCCGTCACTTATTGTGCCTGCACCTCAAGCTCATCCCTTCTATGGTAACCATGGGTTTGTTTCATCTATCTATGGGTCTGTTTCTGTTTTATTTTGTTTGTTTATATTTTTTAATTGTCAATTGTGGGAAGCCTTTATTTCCTTTTCTTAATTAATTTAAAATATCTAATTTAAGCTTCACAAGACACTTAATTATTAATAGAGCTGGGGAGAATGTATAGGGGAAAAAAAACAAAGTACTTGTGCTAAGTAGTAAAAAGACTGCTGTGTATCATAATAAAACATCAAGAGACAATCAATTTTAGTACATACTATGTTCTTTCAATACACCAAAATATGAATTTTAAGTTAATAGAAACCTCCCTCTTTGATGAATGTGAAGAAGAAATAGTGCAAATGTAAAAACAAAGAATCAGAGAAAGCCCTGGCTGCTGTGGCTCAGTGGATTGAGCATCGGCTTGCGAGCCAAGTGTTGCTGGTTCGATTCCCAGTCAGGGCACATGACTAGGTTGCACGTCAGGTCCCCAGTTGCGGGCACAAGTGAGAGGCAACCATACAGTGATGTTTCTCTCCCTCTCTTTCTCCTTTCTCCTCTCTCTAAATATAAAATAAATAAACAAACACACAAATAAATGAATTATTTTTTAAAAAAAGAATCAGGGAGAGATGCAGAACTACTCTATGTCAATTTTGCTTTCATATTATCAAGAAAAAGCATGACTTCTAAGTTGTTAAAGATTGGGAAAAAACACATGACTAAATATAATTAAAGGCAGAGAAATAGGAGAGAAAGGATTGACTCAGCAAGTCTAGGTTGCACATACCAAATAAAGGTCTGTCTTTAGTACTGGCACTTCTCAGTTTCCTAGGGGATAACTTCTTAGAATATTCTGCCTAATGAGAATGTTTTCGTATGATATGCCCGAGGCCTACGTGACTAACACCCAATAAAACTATACTTCAAGGTCTAGGTAAACTTCCCTGGTTGACAGTACTTTTCACATGCTGTTATACATTTTTTGCTAGAAGAATTGAGTGTGCTATATGGCTTCGCTGGGAGGAGACACCTGAAAACCTATGTCTGGTTTCTTCTATTCTTCATCTGATGTACCTTTTTTTTCTGACTTTAATCTACATTCTTTCTCTGTAATAAATGTAAATGTGAGTATAACAGCTTTTCTGTACACTGTGAGTCCTTCTAGCAAATCTTCAAGCCTAAGGGTGTTCTTGGGGATCCCTGATACAGAAGCAAATAATAAGAATAGTAATAATTGTTACAAATGACTTTAGGGTTTCAGTCTTAGATGAAGTACATGCTAAGGTACAGCAGTTATTAGTGAATTACATCATCAGTACCACTCTTGATACTTTGTGAAGTGTCATAGAAAGTAAGTACCAGAATTGCTGTTATCAAATGTGATCTCAATATACCAAATAATCAATGTCAGAAATTTCAGATGCCATCAGATTCTGGAAACACTCTCTAACATATCAAGGAGCAGACACTGAGCTTAGAGCAGGTGTTATAGAGTTGATATATTTATAATTGTGGAACCCAACATAGCACATGATACACAGGTGTTCAATAATTGTAAAACTGGGTGACTTTTAAGAACCTAAAAAGAGAAGGGATCAGCACAGATTCAGAGTCAATATGAAAACATAATTCACCGCACTGACTTTTAAAATAAGGTGGTCACAGATAAAGATTACATTATTTCAGAAAACTAAATACTCTCTCATGATAAATTGCTTATAAGTTTTAAAAAATGTAGGTCAGATGAGAGGAAAATCAAGTTTTGTCAGAGTTTTATGACAGTACATTCAGTTGATTGAATGATGGTTCCCCAACAGTGATTAGACAGGACTCAGTCCTTGTCCTATCTGACATTTTTATCAGTGACTCGGATAGGGATAAAAATGGGTTCTTACAAAATTTTCAGATAATAAGAAGCTGAGAGAAATACCTATAAGCTGCATAACAATCAATATTTGAAAATTCTTGACAGAAATTTGTGTATGAAACTAATCAGGATTTAGTTGAACACCAACTCAAAATAAATCAGCCATGGCTTCCAAGAAAGTTAAATAAGTGAGTATTGTATGTAAATTGCAATATATGTAAATGCAATGCATTTTACTTTTGGCTGTTAGAAATTACCTGTGACAAGATCAGTGGAGCTAATAGAATCTACCTACAGATGTTGTCCTACAGAAAATTCTTTGTTTTTCTGTACATGTCAGCTGTTCTTACACTTTGAATGGACCATGGAGTAATCATATCCTAGGATTCAACAGTTTCTAAGAATTCTAGTGTGACCAAGAAAGCCTTTGTCCTAAATGGTTAATTCATTCAGGAAAGTGTCAAAAAGCATTAGAACTCATCTCAATAAATCTGTATTAAAAATTTTCTTTGTGACACACTTTAGTAAGAATTCCCTGTAAGCGGTTGTTTTAAGATCTGAGAGGTGGAGGGGGGATGACCTGCCACAGGGTCACCTGCAACAAGAAGTTGGAAGCAGGAAGATTATCTAAAAGGTCAGATCAAAAAAAGAAAAAGAAAACTGGTATGAGAAGGGGTTGGAGACAATCTACATATCGCCTTAAAAGCCTCAAAATTAGAAAACAAATAGGTCTAAAAGGAATGAAAAAAGATAACTTTTTTTAAATAGAGGAAGTTACAGCATATGAAAGTGGTTTCTCTGTAACACCTACCACCCTCTATTAAAATCTCTAAGGCTCACAGGTGGCTATGGGTCCTTGCCCTGGCAATACCCTGTGTGTCTTTACTGGAGCTGTGCTCTTTGGAAAGCAGGATGCCATTCAGTGAAATCAAGGCTATCACATGTTGCATAGCTTGACTCCCTTGCTGCAAGGGACCCTGCAAGGCAAGCATGATAAGGGCCTGGTAAAGGCTTTGCAGGTGAATACCAACATAGACTGCTGAGGTTGGCTGGGAGGAAAGCTGCCTATGAATATTTTGGCAAATGCAGGGGATGGCTACTTCTTACTCAAATAAAAGTTAGCAGAATGTTTATTGTGGCTCTGTTTGTCTAAAGAGAATAAACAAGTAAGGAAAATTTGCACAAAGTGATCAGAAGCTAGATCCTGAGAAAGGCAAATCAACGTGGCTGAACGGGAGCAATCAAGATTCAATATCTGTCCTAAAATGTTAAAGTAAAGATGGTCTCCAAATTACACAAGGTTTACAAATTATCATATAAATATAATAAATTATAAACAAAATATAATAATTCTCTGTAGTAAAGTCCCTTGAGGGTGGGTCTATAATTGTTGTTTTCAGCTGTCTGAATGAAAGTTAAAAGTTTTAGATCATTTATTTATCCATACTACATTATTTGAGTGTCTAATATATACTTGGGATTAGGATATTACATGGATTCTTTAACCTCCTGAGCCTAATCATAGAAAGAAGTCAAGGTTTCTCCTGCTATATGAAAGTAGAGTGTTCCTATAAAACCTTTTTCATAAGCTGAAAATGGCTAAATCGAAGAAACAATTACCATCGGACACATTGCTAATGAATGCATGAAATCAACTGAGAGAAAGCACAGATGCTCACAGACACAGTACAAAGCTATGGCAGCTGAGTTGAGATGCCGAGCTTAGTACCCAGGAAAGAGCTAGGTGATGTCACTCTCGCTGCTCCAGATGCACACTGCCGCCTCTGTAACAGCTTGCTTCAGAACAAACACTGAAAGCTGTTTTTTTTTTTTTTTTTCTTTGCCATTTTGTGGCTTTCTTGGGAAAAGTGAAAATCCCCTTCTGATTTCACTTAGAGAGCAAAAACAGGTACTGATGTTTAAAAGCAAAGTAGCCTAAAGCAAACTTTTGAGAAGCAGGGGATACCTGTACATCCTCAAGTAAGAGAAAGTCTACTACTAATAAATTGTAACTTACAATCTCCCTATTTTCCTTAGTAACCTGGTTCATAAAGGGAGAGAAAAAATGTGTATGTGTCAGAGAGACAAGGAGAGATCAATTAGAGATAGAGATAGAAATAGAGATAGAGTAGAGTGATAGAGATTGGCTTGTTGAGTTCTTTTAAAAATTGAATTAGCTTGTAATGTCATCAAGTCACCATTAAACAAGGTAACTCCAATAAACAGAATTCTCTGTACTTCATTGTAGCTGATTGCCTGTTACAATGAAAAGGGAATGGGATTTTGAAAAAGTAAATTGTATAAATAGCTTAGTTAAAAAAAATGCTAGTGAGGTTTTGCAGAATGAAATGTCAGTAAGCATTCATTTCAACATTGTCGTAGGCTAGTTCCTTGCAAACAAACTCTGAGCTGGTGACATGAACGCAGGAGGTTATGGGTGAATTTCTCAGGAATGGTACATGAGGAGCTGAAGAAAGAAGAAAATGTGTGAAGTGAGAATTTAAATTGCAACCCAGGTACCTTAAAGGCTCCTGTTGATCCCAAATGGGGTCTGGAGTTTGTAAGAGCCCTCCTGAGTTGTATTAAGTTGAAGGAAAGGAGTCCAAGCTTTGCCCCTGGCCCTACCAAACAGATATTGGACATGCACCTCCTATGGGTAAGCAATGTAACATTGAGTGAGGGAGGTTTCTCCAACCAAAAGCAATTTGAGGGAAGGCATTTGTCTATGAGCAATTGGTAGGCAACAGCAGTGGGCATAAGTGTTGTATCTGGGGTTAAAGAAGGGACCATCTGGCCTGGATGAGGCAGCATGCAGTATAAACACCTAGATTAATCCCATTCATTACATTACCATTCAACTCTCCCAGAATTTGCCTGTTTAGACAGAATACTCATCAGCTTTAAAGAAACATCTCAACTCAGCCTCTCAAAATTCAGCAGAAAACTCAAGTATAGAGTTGGTAATCAAAATGCATTTGGAGGTAGTTTAGAAGATGAATTGCAAGGGGAAAAGGTAGAGATTCTGAGAAGAGCAATATTGATCACAGAAAACAACAGTGGATCCAACATCTGTAAAGTTAGTGTGCCAAAAGAGATCGAAGGGAGAAACCTGGTTGGAATTTTTTTCTGGACCAAATTTGAAAGGTCCAGCAGACAGATAACAGAAGATAGAATTAAAATCGATTTAACCCATGGGGCCTGCCTGTGTTCCACCTCAATAATACTGAGGAGCCAGGAGCAGGAATAATGAGAATCCATAATTTCACAGCTGATAGGAAAGTCATCAGAATGATAAGCCTGCAAGGAGAGAGAGAGAGAAATGTGTTTTTATTTACTCCTTGGTGCAACTCAAAAATAAAGCAAAAATTTCTTAAGAGGCCAAGACTTAGAAAAGCAAAGAAGGCCCGTAAGGAAAATAGCACTTCCCAGAGAAATAGCAGCTGCATGTAAAGAACAAGATATTGTCTCAAATATTTCCAAGAAAAAGATTTAGCTCATGCAACCCCTAATTAAAGACTTTATATCTAGATAAAAGATTGATATCTTTAATTTGTAAATTCATATAAATGTGAAATATATTTATTAGAATGTTTTTTAATTGTGAAATTATTGCAGGCTGCTCTTTGTTATAAAATTAAACATATCCAAATTTATGCTTCCTTAAACAGCACCAAAATTTAAGTCTTCTTACAAATGTACAGGAGCGGAGAAAATCCCAATGTATGCATAATGGAAGAAAAATGTTGTAGTATATATAGATTCTTAGGGAAAAGTAGTCAATTTCATGGTGTGTGGAATCTGGATGCCTGGGTTCAGATCCCACCTCTACCATGTAGTAGGTGAATTCGATCAAGCTACTGAAACTCTGGACTCAATTTCCAAAATTTAGAATTGGGGTATTCTTTGTAATTATTTCAAAGGACTGTTAAGAATATCCAACACTCTAATGAATGCTTAGAGATTATTAGTGTCTAGCACATTTAATTATTTCATAAATGACAATTATTATTGTTATTACTATTAATTTTTTGTGGTCAGCAGAAACATTACAAACATATTTAAAAGAGAAAAGTTTAAGAATGATAGTAAGTGTAGTTATGGAAGGGGCATTTTGAGTGCTGTGTGAGTAGAATCAACTAGGTTTAGTAAAGGAGAGTTATCTAAAGTGTAGTAAAGTTAAATGGCTTGACATATATCTTGCTAAAAAATTAGTTTTTCTCATTATTTTGAGAAAGCCCATCAATATATGAGTGCACACTTTGTAGTTTGATTTTATGGGGTAATGGTACAGTGGTCCTGATGGTTCTTTCTTCACATTTAACTATAATAAATAGTAAATGT
Source organism: Furipterus horrens (assembly GCF_987537825.1). Classification (NCBI taxonomy): domain Eukaryota; kingdom Metazoa; phylum Chordata; class Mammalia; order Chiroptera; family Furipteridae; genus Furipterus; species Furipterus horrens. The sequence goes on along the minus strand of NW_028327172.1, from coordinate 76,123,631 downwards.
TTATTACTTCCCCACTATGAGTCTGGTGCTGTTTTAAACACTAAAGTTTTTTTTTCCTCTAACACTGAAAAGTGATTATTTTTCTTTTTAAAAAAATTTATTTATTTATTCTTAGAGAGAGAGGAAGGGATGGCAAAAGAGACAGAAAGAAACATCAGTGTGTGATTGCCTCTCACACACCCCTAACTGGGGACCTGGACTGCAACCCAGGCTTGTGCCCTGACTGGGAATTGAACCAGCCACCCTTTGATTCTCAGGCTGGCACTCAATCCACTGAGCCACACCAGCCAGGGCTATTTTTTTTTAACATTATTAATTTTCGAGGGCTGTGTTAACAAAGTACCACCAACTTGGTGGCTTAAATAACAGAAATTTATTTTTGAATTATTCTGGAGGCTAGAAGTCAGAGGTCAAAGTGTGGGCAAGATTTATTCTGAGGCTTCTTTCCTTGGCTTATAAATAGCCATTTTCTCTCTGTATCTTTACACTGCCTTCCTTCTGTACATGTATGTGTCCAAATTTCCTTTTCTTATAAGGAGACTGGTCATATGGGTGTAAGATTCACCCTAATTACCTCACTGTAACTTAATTACCACTCTAAAAACCCTATCTCCAAATACAATTATACTTTGAGATACTGAAGGTTAAAACTTCCACATACAAATTTTGAAATATTTTAGTCCAGAACATATTAGTAGTGAAATAAAAATATGTACTACACTATCATATAAAAATAATTAATTTCTATAGTCACCCAAACCTACATATCACTGCAATCCAGCAGAAGCTTCAAATTAAACAGGCAATTTTAACTTTTCCTCAACATAGTCTGCTAATGAGCTAGCCATACAAAAGTGAGGTGGATTTCCCCCCCATTGTAACCTGGCGATCCTTTTATGGGAGTGCAAAAAACAAACAACAACAACAACAACAAAAAAAAAAAACGCTTCACAAAGTCAGACTTCATTTGATATACCTACTGGAATCAGAAAAGAATATTTACAGTGTGGACACAAATGAATAGGATCTCTGCCCTTGCTGTCATTTTTGTTAGAATGTTACTTTGTTTTTCAACCACTAGTAACTATGGTTACATTTCTCTATTTTATGGAAGGTAACGGTCAGAGCAGTTATGTATCCAAATAGTTTCAATATTATTCTTCTGTAACACAAATGACTAGATACTAAGAATACATTAGGGCCCTCAAAATATTACAAAATAATGAAAGTAAAATTAAACTCAAATTTAATGTAAGAATCTGTGACAAGAAGATCAAAATGTAATTTCACTTAGCAGTTTCTTGTTAAACTATAGAGCTAATGGGCCCTGTCCAGGTAGCTCAGTTGGTTAGTGTCCTCCTAATACACCAAGGTGTGGTGCACCCTGGGTCATGACACATACAAGTATCAATCACTGAATATACAAATGAGTGGAACAACAAACTGCTCTCTCTCTCTCTCTCTCTCTCTCTCTCTCTCTCTCTCTCTCTCTGTCTGTCTCCCTCTTTCTGTGTCTCTCTCAACTCAATAAATACAAAAATACTATACAATAATGGAAGAACCATTTTTTTACATGTATCAGAAATGTTGATCTCCATTATTTTAGCCCTGTACTTCCTTATTTCTACCACTAAGTATCGTCGTTGGCAGCCGTCCGTCTCGAGAGACGATGTTGTAGCTTCTTAAGAGTCCATCTGCACCGCCGAGAATGGCTGTGCAGTCCGACTCGGGAGTGACACGGTATCTGTCTCTTCCCGTGTTGAATCGACATCTTGCGATGACGCTGGAGTGTTCTCTCCAGTGAAGCTGAAGCTACAGAGCCTGGGCAGGGTGATATGGAGGGTCTGCTGTTGCCCATGCAGCAGACCCCCCCTCTCTTCGCAGCTGAAGGGTCCAAGGGAAAGACGGAGTCAATACAGCTTGGTTTCAGGTGCGCCGCAGGAGTTGCCGGTGTTGACATCCGGACTCCGGCTCCGGATTTTCTGTGGGGGTTTACTCCCTTAGCCTTTCCCCTGAAGAGGTATGCCGCAAGGCAGCGGAGGTTTTTTAGAGTCAGAGTTTTCCTTCTCTGATGTGCCCTGACTGGAAGATCGAACCAGCGACACTTAGCTCGCAGGCCGACGCTCAATCCACTGAGCCAAACCAGCCACCACTAAGTATATGAGAATGAAAAAACACATGGAATAATTTCCATGTTCTTCCTTGTGGCAGTGATAAGAATATTTTATATAAATAAGGATATATGAAGCTTCAGCCTGAGCTAGAACTCCAGTGAGTAGAGTGGAAAATTTTGATAAGCTTCAGAAGACTTTTTAAATGTCAGACTTCTATAGATACTTTCATACACACATGCATGCACACATGCATGCACACACACGCACAAACATAGAGAAGATAGTGCAATCGTCTTCCATCTCAGCCATATCATGACAAATATTTTCAATTTTTAAAAAAATTTCTTGTAGTTTTCCTCACACTCCTTGTTTCCTGATTATTTAGATGTGAGTCTCAGGCCTTAAATATTTTAGAAAAAATATTTGAGTATGTGTCTTTACATTATAATGGTCCTTAACAAACATAATCACAATAGTATTAACATGCTCCTGTAAATTAAAAATAGATATTTTTTAATAAATTTTATTTTAGAGCAATTTTAGGTACACATCAAAATTTAGAGCAAGGTGCAGTAGTATCCCATGCGCTCCCTGTTGTCAGGCATGCCAGGCATGCCTCCCCTATTATCAATAGGGGGTACTTTTTTTACAACTGATGAACCTACATTGACACATCATTATCAATCAAAGATCATGCTTTGCATTATGGCTCACTCTTGTAAATTTTATGGGTTTGGATAAGTGTAATGACATGTATCCATCATTATAAACATCTTCACTTCCTGTCTCTGCTCTTTATCTGTTTAATATCCCCTCTTTCCCATTCATCTGCAATTTCTCTTCCTTTAAGGATATTAAGTGTCCTTTACTGTTATTAATGTTATATTGGTTGAAATAATTTAGGGAGTGAGACCAACATAGATATTACATGGTTCTTATACTACAGCAATATTTGGCTGGAGTTAGTCAGTGATTTATGTAGATCATTAAGAGTTGAAAATTTTTTTCATTAAATTTTAAATATATTCTCCAATATAATTTCATTGGTGATGTTGACACTGAAGGTGTCCTATTAAGAAGAATTCACTGAAATCTTTTTTAAAAACTTTAAATTTTTTTTAATATGTGAAGTCAGATTTTTAAAAAACTATATAGCTTTTGAACTAAAACTTTTAGCTTTCATCTGATGTTTGATGTGGCCCCCAAACCAGCATCTACATTCTTGCCACAAATTCAAAGCATGTAGCAAAACTTTAAAAAATTCAGTCTGGTTAATTTTTTACCACCTACCCTGTTTTAGTCACATTACTCCTCACACCGCACGTATTCTAGGGGAATATTTAATCTTATGATTATTATTTTTTCACTTCATTAAATAGCTCCAATATTCTATTCAACATCGTATAAGTCAACAGAGTTTAGAAATACCACATTCCCAGTATTAGCCATATACTTAATGATAAGTCTTTCAGGTTATGGACAATTTTTCCATTTGAATCCCTAACTGCATTAGAGTAAAAAACCAACAACACTCTTTTTCTCAGTTGGTGGTGGAAGAAGTAAAGCCGTGACCACTGCTGTCTCTCTCTGTCTCTGACCTCTAAACCTGCATTTCTGATGAATGGCATCCTAGGAAATGAGACTTGGCATGTTTGCTTGTTTGTTTGAAATCAGTCAAGAAGAAAAAGTAAAAAAGCACTTTAGGGATAAATGTGGTTTTTACTTGAATTTATTGCTCAAAATATATATTTCTTTTCTAATAAATAATTTACTTCCTGAATTGTTTTTTAGGTAGAGAGACCCATTTGTATTCCAAGATGTAAAGTAACAGTGAGAATTGATAGCTAATAAAGACATAATCTCCAGCTCATACTGGTAAATTTCTCATACATTTTTGCTATGGATTAATGCACAGCTGCAAAGTTTGCACCATTATCCTCATCTATGCAATTTGGCAGCAGGTTGTATTTTAGAGTCATCCCTACAAATAATAAGGACATAACATCTTTATATGGATAGATAAGCAAAGGCAACACAATAGCCTGAAGTTATAGGAAAGCCAACACAGAGATAAAATCTGACAGTAAAGTACATTAGGAAGCAAATTGGATTATAATCCAATTAGATCAGGGCAACTTCAGGGCACTGATGCAATATGAGTCGTACCACAAATACTGGGCTGGATAAGAGAATTATGCATTCCCATTAGGAGTAGAGCTGGCATGAGCAATATAAAAAAAAGGTATGTTTGGGAGCAATAGATAAAGTCTGGTGGAACAAAGTGGTCATGTTTGGAAGAAGTGTGACGTGATAGAAATGAAGCCTGAACACAACAATGTGGAAGGTATGTAATAAAAGTCAGTGAAAGAGTATTGAAATTTATCTTGTAAACAGTAATTTTTTTATTGGTTTTAGATATTTGCAGGTAGCTAATGGTTTTTTAAAAATCAGATTGACATTCATTGTTTTTCCTTCTGGAAAACCAAATTACTGAACATTGAAAAAGCTCTTTTCACCAGAATAGCTGATTCTAAACTGAGAAAATGAAGTAGAAAGTGGGCAATGTTCCAATCTGGCTTTGTGGAAATGACAGAATTAAATTGAATTACAGTTTTCAAGTCATCTTCTGGGACAAGAGGTAGGCACTGTTGGCATCTCACTCTCTTCACTGACTGTAGAATGGAAGGCAAAGTCAAGCCAGCATGGCTTTAGGAGGAAGACCTGGAACTGGTTAGATAATATTACCCAGCACTTCTGGGATGTCTCACGGTTATGGCAAATCACAGCTTTCCATATTAAAGCATAGCATAGAGATGTTTAGAAAACTGTGACAATAAACAAATAAACATGCTATTCTGCAGATAAAAGGAGTTAAGCCTTTGTGACAAAACAAGAATGAAGGGTCCCAAGATACTAGGTTTAGAATAGAGAACAGTGACCACTGTAGGTTTGAGAAATAATGGAATATTAGTCAAGCAAAGGGGCAACAGTATTTGAAGTGGTGAGGTGAAGAGTGCTCTAGAGCAGCAACTTTCAACCCATGTGCCCCAAGAAGTTTTAAAACATGGAATACATGACTATTTTGCCATGGGCACGGACCTCTTTTCCCATAGTTGGGCAAATAAAAAATGACAACAGCCAACACAACTATAGACATCTGATATAAATTTCCTGTCTTAAACTATAAATATACGGGTCATATAAGAAGTTGAATCTTATTGGTTATGTCACATAATAAGGTTGCATCTGATAGGTCAATTCTTGGTACAAGAAATCTTTATATACAGTTATAAGCATCTGTTTTTTTTAACGCCACTTTAAAACAAAAAGGATAATTACTATCTTTTTTTATAAATCAAGCAAAATTATACTTACTTTTTGTCAGATTGGCAAAAATATATATTTTTTGTGTGCTACAGAATATTATTAATTAGTTTATGTGTCCCATGAGATAAAGAAGGTTGAGAGTCACTGCTCTAGATTCAAGTAAAACACGAGAGAAGGTAAAAAATTGGTGGAGTCCATGGTGCATTCCAGAAATGGAAAGACATTAATTGTTCCTGTTGTAGAGCTAGAAGTTGTGGATCTGGAAACGAGTAGCCAATTGACAAGGCTAACGGTTTTACAGCCATAATAAACATTTTCCCACGTGAAAGAAAGATGCTTAAAGAGCCAACAATATGAATAAATTATCTTCCCAAATAGTTTTACCTGTATAAAGAGGCTATTGTTGAAAAATGTTTTATTAAGTAATTTACTATCTAATAAAATGTTGTTGTTTTTTAACTTTATTCAGCCTAAAACTTAAGCCAATAAATATAATTTACCAGAATGGAAAACTTTGATTCTGGCAGCATATTTACTAAATTACTTAAATTGAAAAACAGTTATTGACTTTTCTGTGCAAAAGATGTTGTGGTAGTTAGTGGAGGTATGTAGATAATAAAAAAAAAAAATAGGTCACAGAAAGTGCAAAATCTAGAAAGTAAAATCAGTTAAAAAAAAAAATCACCTAAAGGTGCAACTGAGTGAAAGGTAGAAAGAGAAGGAATTACTGACAATGCTTAGTGTTCTCAGATGCTCAATTTTATATATTGGTCTGTGAGGAAAGATTACTCAATTTTAATTTCGTACAATATTTGATTGAAAGTCCATTGACAATAAACCTACAAGCTGAAACAAATTTAAAAGTACAGGGTAAAATCATGAAGCCAGATAGAGTGAAAAAAACATAAACACTGAGATCAGTCAAATTTGAGTCAAAATATTTAGTAATGTGCCAGGCATTCTTAAATGCAATAGTGATTAAAATATAGTCCTTATCCTTTGGAATTACATTTCAGGGGGTGATTAAGCAATAAACAAATAATTACAGTATTATGTAGTGAAAAGATTTATGAAGAAAAAAAGTAAGATTAGGGAATAGAGAGTACTAGGATATTTTAGATTGTATGTCAGGGAATGGTCCTCTGTGATACTTGAACAGAGACATCTAAGGAAGTCCTACAGGTATCTGATAGGACAGTTGACCAAACAGAGTTAAGAGCAAGTTCTTTTGTGTTCAAGGGGGTCATATTTTCAAGGTTCCATGAAAAGGTTAGAATTCAATATAAGAAGTTCAATAGAGTTAAAGTGAAATACTCCCAAACATTGGTATATCTACATGTTTAAAAAATACTTCTAGTTTGATGTAGTCTCATTTGTTTCTTTCATTTTTGTTTCCCTTGCCTGAGGAGCTATATTAGAAAAAAATATTGCTATGAGCAATGTCTGAGATTTTACTGCCTGTTTTCTTCTAGGAATTTTATGATTTGGGGTCTAACATTTAAGTTTTTAATCCATTTTAAATTTATTTTTTTGTGTGGTATAAGAAGGTGGTCTAGTGTCATTTTTCTGCATGTATCTGTCAAATTTTCCCAACACCATTTATTGAATAAACTATATTTAACCCATTGTATGTGCTTGCTTCCTGTGTTAAATATTAATTGACTATATATGAGTAGGTTCATTTCTGGGCTTTCTATCCTGTTCCATTGATCTATGTGTCTGTTTTTATGTCAGTACCATGCTATTTTGATTTCTGTGGTCTTATAGTATAGTTTAATGTTAGGTAGCATGATTCCTGCAACTTTTCTTTTTTCTCAGGATCACTGTTGCTATGGGGGCTTTTTGTGGTTTCATATAAATTTTTGAAATATTTGTTCTAGTTCTGTGAAGTATAACATTGGAATCGATAGGAATTGCATTGAATCTATAGATTGCTTTGGGTAGTATGGGCATTTTTATGTTATTAATTCTTTCTATCCATAAACACAGTATGTACTCCCACTTATTTGTATCTTCTTCAATTTCCTTCTCCAGTGTCTTATAATTTTCTAAGTACAGGTCTTTTACATCCTTGGTTAGATTTATTCCTAGGTATTTTATTCTTTTTGAAGCAATTGTGAATGGGATTTTTTTATTCATTTCCCTTTCTGATAATTCATTATTGACATGTAAAAATGCAACTAATTTCTGGATATTAATTTTGTATCCTGCTACTTTGCTGAATTCATTTATCAGTTCTAGTAGTTTCTAGGTGGAATCCTTGGGGTTCTCTATATACAGTATTATGTCATCTGCCAAAAAAGACAGTTTTACTTCTTCCATTCCAATCTGGATGCCTTTTATTTCTTCTTGTCTGGTTGCTGTGTCTAAGACTTCCAGTACTATGCTAAATAAGAGAGGTAAAAGCAGGCATCTCTGTCTTATTCCTAATTTTAAGGGAAACGCTTATGGTTTTTGCCCATTGAATATGATGCTAGCAATGGGTGTGTCATTATATGACCTTTATTATGTTTAGGTATGTTTCCTCTGTTCCCAATTTGCAGAGAGTTTTTATCATAAGCGAGTGCTGGATTTAATCAAACATTTTTCTGCATCTATTGATATGATCATGTGGTTTTTATCCTTCATTTTATTTATATGGTGAATCACTTTTATTGATTTGCAAATGTTGTACCAGTCTTGCATTCCTGCAATGAATCCCACTTGATCATGGTGTATGATCTTTCTGATACATTGCTGTATTTAGTTTGTTAATATTTTGTTGAGGATTTAAACATCAATGTACATCAGGGATATTGGCCTGTAATTTGTTCTTTTTTGTAGTGTCTTTAACTAGTATTGGAATTAGGATAATGCTGGTCTTGTAAAATAAGCTTGACACCTTTCCTTCCTCTTGAATTTTTTGAAATAGTTTGAAGAACAGTGTTAGTTCTTCCCAGAATGTTTGGTAAAATTCACCTGTGAGGCCTCCAGTCCAGGGCTTTTGTTTGTTGGAAGTTTATAAATTATTGTTTCAATTTCACAAGGTGTAATCTGTCTATTCATATTCTCAGATTCTTTCTGATTAAATTTTGAAAGATTGTATGTTTCTAGGAATTTATCATTTTCATCCAGGTTGTCCAATTTGTTGGTATATAGTTTTACATAACATTTTCTTACAATCTGTTGTATTTTTTTGGTGTCAGTTTTTATTTCTTTTCTTTCATTTCTGATTTTATTTATTTGGGTCCTCTCTCTTTTTTTCTGGATGAGTCTGGTTAAAGGTTTTTCAATCTTGTTTATCTTTTTAAAGAACCAGCTCTTAGATTCATTGATCTTTGGAAAGTTTTTGAACAGCAAAGGATACCATCAAGGGGGAAAAAAGAAAGGCAACCCATGAAATGGAAGAACACATTCAACAATACATCTGGTAATGGGTTAATATTCAAAATTTATAAAGAAATTACAAGACCCAACACCAAATTAAAAATTAAAAATGGGTAAAGGACCTAACTAGACACTTCTCCAAAGAGCACATATAAATGGCCAATAGACATATGAAAAGATGCTCAACATCACTAATCATCAGAGAAATGCAAATTAAAACCACAATGTGATACCATCTCACACCTGTCAGAATGGCTATCATCGATACATAAACCAACAACATTGCTGGAGAGGATGTGCAGAAAAGAGAACCCTTTTGCACTGTTGGTAGGAATGCAGACTGGTTCAACCACTGTGTGAAGCAATGTGGATATTCCACAAAAAATTAAAAACGGATCTTACTTTTGACCCAGCAATCCCACTTCTGGGAATATATCCAAAGAAATCCAAAACACTAATTCAAAAGAACATAAGCACCCCTATGACCCCTATGTTCATTGCAGCTTTATTTACAATCACCAAGATATCGAAGCAGCTAAACTGTCCATCAGTACATGAGTGGATAAAACAACTGTGGAACATTTACACAATGGAATATTACTCAGCCATAATGAAGGAAAGAAAGCTTACCCTTTACAACAGTGTGGATGGACTTGGAGAACATTATGGTAAGTGAAAAAAGCCAGTCAGTGAAGGACAAATACGATATGATTTCACTTATATGTAGAATCTAGTGGAAAAATTGAACTAGAAGCAAAATAAAGACATACTCATAGATAGAGAACAGGATGACAGCTATTGGGGCAGGGAGATTAGGGGTGGTGGGTTTAAGCATAAAAGGAAAAAGGACTTATGAACATGGACAACAGTGTGGTGATTACATGGGGAGGGGAGTATAAAGGGGGTTAAATGATAATGGAAAATACAATAATTTTTTTAAAATTTCTATTCTGCAGCAAAAATCTCAAAAAAATAAGACACTAGACCTTAATGCCAAAAAGATAGTAAAGAAATGACTGAATTTAATCACTTTAATTTATAGATGAGAAAGCTATGTGCAGAGAAACAAAATTATTTGTAAAGTGGAGCTGGAAATAGAAATTAGACCTCTTCAACCTTAAGGAGTTTATTCTTTTTTCCATTGCTGACACCTAAGAAAAGATCCCAGGAGTTGTCTTGGTATAAGATATAGCTTAGTACTGAATACAATAAGCTGAATGATTCATGCTTCTTGTTCAAAATGCCATGACAATTCAGGAATTTCCTGTCATTTTATCCATGAAATACCACATATATTTCATTGAGAGCAGCAAAACCAGTTTTTTTACATGGTAAAACTTCTTTATACTTAGGCCTCCAATATGAGTAGCATAAAAACTTTTCTTCTATTTAGGAAAAATTGGATCCCATTTTTGGAAGGAACTTTGGCTATTTAAAAAAAAAAATACATTGCTCAATAGGCTCCTTTTAACTCTCCAGGAATATTGTAGATGACTAATGTTGACCTTTTTGCTTATTTTTGAGTTTTTGAAGTATAAATCGATTTGCCATTTTCTATTCTTTTAGTCCTTATTTGGGTTTTGTGAATTTGCTATAAAACATTGTTCTTTGTCAGGGTGCTCTGAATCGTTTCCTTCTTCTATAGGTCCATTATTAGACACTCACTCCCCAGCCACTACACCTGGACTGGGATTTTAGTGCTGACATGGTGTTGTGACCCATGTAAACTCTTGGCCTGCCACTCTTTTGGCTTTGCTATTTCAGACAATGTCAGTGTGTGTCTCTGTCAACATCACATCAACAGTAAGCGATCTTGCCATAGGTAATAATTCTTTGTCCTGGGTTAATTAATATATTTTTGTTGATTAAATCTATATCCATTTAAAAATGTTTTTATAATACTTGTATACATTCTTAAAGAAAAAAAAAGCAAGTGATAAACAATGGTAGCTTCTTTGTTTATCCTACAAAAAGCCAATTTAACTCACAATATAGTTGTGCTATGAGACTAACTGTGTCATCCTGTGATTTCAGTCCTGCTGGGAAGAGGCATTTCATATAGAAAAAGAAAAATGCACATGACAAAAAGAGGAGATATTGTGAAGGGTGAGTTTCTTTTCCTTCTCATTCTTAGTTTTAGAAATAGCAGTACATCTTTCAAAGTGGTGAAATTATATCATTTTTACATCTTCCTGAGAGCCCTCCATCTAGAGGTCAGTTGTTTTTGTGACTGAGATGAAGTAAAGATGGGTTCAGTTTCTTTAATGTTCCTCCAATTAATAGGTGAGATCTAATCCCCCATCCTTTATATTCTGGGAAATGCTTCTAACTACTTGAACTATAAAATACTATGGAATTGATGCCATAATAGGTTCCACAATTTGGTTTAAGAAACTTCAGCAGCTTCCACTGCCTGTCTCTTGAATACTCATTCTTGGGACCGACCTGCCATGCTCTGAGGAAGCACAACCTGTGCTTTAAGAAAGTCCTTGTAGGAAGAAAATGAGATATATGACAGTCACAGCTGAGCTCCCAGCTGACAGCATCAAATCACCACACTTACCAGTAGGCCCATCTTGGGAAAAATATGTTCTTTTTCAGTCAAGCTAAAGCAAAGAGACAAATAATGAGTTCCTCTAATCAACCCCTGCACAAATGGCAGATTAATAAGAAAAATAAATTATTTTTTTAGTTTTAAGTCATGAATATTTGAAGTGGGTGCTCATCTACACACCAGTCATGTTACAGTAAAACAGTCAGAGCACCAGGGAAGTCTCTGCCCATTGGCCAAGATGGCAGCAGGGGGAGGTTCTTACACTGAGTTACCAGAAAGCTAAAAAGATAAATGGATAGGGCCCCAGAGGCTGAAAGTTACAAAGATGAATGAATAGGGTCCCAAGGGAACAAAATTTGATTATTGGATCAGGAAAAAAGCGTCCCCTCCCTATCCCTACAAGAACTGCGGGCTTGAGCAAGAAAATCGAGACAATCTTCCAGACAAGAGTCCACCATCCTCCCAGATAACGTCACCCCTGAATAAAACTCTTCCCTTTTGCACTAGCACCTGTCTCACAAGTGTGGCTTTTTGAGGCGACAGGCAGCCAAACCTCCATTTTTGTTTGGTAACATTCAGACTTGTAGTTTCTGTAACAGTGGTGTGCCCTTACTTGCACTAACGGGGTACCTTCTCCACAAATCCACTTCCCATGCACTTCCCAGATGAAAAGCTTTTAGAGCAGGTCGGCTAATTAGTTGTTAAAAGGAAGAAATCTGACTTAAGTAAATTGCACCGTCTTGAATAACTAATGTGTATTGAAGAAAGCTTTGGTGAAATTTCAACAAATAGATTATAATAAATTTAAAAATATGTGAACAATACAGGTAAGGGTATTTTCAAATGAGATCATAGTTTAGACAATACAAAAGATAGACTATCCTTATATTGTAGTTTCCACCTCTAAGTTGAGTAGGTTATATCAAGGATTTACTTCTTGTGTTATAATGACTAGGAAAAGGGCGACATATATAGTGTATTTTGTTGTACTTTAAAATAATTCATTTTTAATCCCAATGACTGGTTGCATGTTCCTTTAAGGTAAATGTGAAGTATACCTCATCCACACATCTTCCACCACAGGTTACACAATGTATTTTGTACATTTCAGATGTTCAATAAATATTCTTATGGGAAATACTAAGTAGTATTGCTGTACACATATTTACAATGTATTTCGATGTCAAAAAGTGCCCAAATATAAAATAATCAATGTAATATATATTTATATCCTTTTTTTTTGCCTCTTTATTAAGCTGGTTAAAAAATGTCTAGTACAATGTTGAATAATTTTAAAGTATAATAATTTCCCTATATTTCTGGAATAATTCTAACCTAGTGCTATTATATGATTCTATATGATTCATTTAATGTATTTAATACATTCATTTAATGTATTTCTTTGCTCATATTGTATTCAAGATTTGAGCATTTCTGTTCATGAAATTGGCCTATGATTTTTCTTTTATCTAACTTTTTAGCCAGGTTTTTTTTTTAACCAAAGTCAAGCTATCTTCATAAAGCAAATTGAGAAGGCTCTTTTTCCTAATTTCTAGATAATAATATTTGGTAGCAATCACCATTAAAGCCATACAGAGCTGGAATTTATTCTAGGTAAGATATTTAAATAATGGATTTAATTTCTTAAGTAGTCCTACACTATTTATTATAAAAAATTGAATAAAAATGCATTCACAAATGATATTATACTTGCATAATCATAAAAAAGAATATTCAGATCAATAATAGGAATACTAATTTGATTTAGAAGCTTCATAAATACAATTTTAAATACTTACAAATTATAATATGCAAGAAGAGATAAAATATCTAATTTAAAATATCAAAAATATAAAATAGTTAACAACAAAATTCCTGTGTATTTAAGACTTCTATACAGAAAATTATAAAATATTTTAAAAACAGTTAAAGAGGACCTTAGTTATCAGATATATCATATAAAATATTTGAAATAATCCATCGCACAAACGTGAATATTCACCAAAAATTGACCTATAATTTTAATGCAATTGCAATAAAATTTTTAGCATTTTTATCCATGTGTTTGACCACACTGATTCTAAAGTTTATAATGATTTGTAAACAGCCACAACTGGTTACCATATGTTAGATAAATGAACAACATACTATTGATGCAGAAACAGAGCCGGTCTTAAAGGTATATTAAACTTATGACAAAATTGGAGCAAAGAAACTGGAAGGGCAGATATCTTTTTTATTATTACTTTAATTGAATTTCCATATTTTTAAAAGTATGAAACTTGGCTTCTACTTTTATTCTTCATAGATCACATGAGATCATTGATATGAATTTGTCATAAGTACAGAAATTTTTTACAAAGAGAACAAATGAAGCACTATCAAAAAATGTAATTTGACAAACTGGACTACATTAAATTTGAAATTCTGTTAATTCAAAATGAGTGAAAAGGCAATACACAGAATAGACAAGAAAATTCTAACACTTATAGCTAACAAAGGGCTTATATTCTAAATATTAAAAAAGCTCTTAAAAGTCAATAGGGAAATTATGAAAAATCTAATAAAAATGGACATGACACTAGAATAGGCACACTACGAAACAAGATATTTACATGGCCAATAAATATGTGAAGATATATTCAGTCTCATTGGTAATCAGGGAAATGTTAATTAAACCTCAATATGGCACAACTAAAAACCATAAAAAGTAATTAGACTTGAAAAGACAAACAACATGAAAATCATAGGATGTGGAGCAACCAGAATCCTCATGTTCTGTTGTCCCAAAATGAATCTGGTACATTGACTTTCAAATATTCTTTGATCAGTGTCCAATAATATGTAACAGCTTCATCATGATCCATCAATTCCACTTTTGAGGATAGATCCAGCAAAATGATAGATGAGAGAAAGAGACAGACTAGAAGAAAAGAATGTTTATAACAGTATTTTTGTAGTAACCCATATTGGAAACAACTGTCCAATATAATAACCCACATTGGAAATATTTATCTGATGTTGTTTAAGTATTCATACAATGGGAAATTACACAGTAATGAATGTAAAGAAGTAAACTATTCATAAATACAACATGAACAAATTTTCCAGATATAGTATTGAATAAAGAAACCAAACATGAGAGTTTATAATATTTAATTCCATTTACAGTTCAAATGTATAATAAATTATACATAAATACTGATTAAAATTATACATAATACTGATTACCTTATTATGCTATGGTAAAAGCTAATAAGGGAAGAAAAAATATTTCCACAGCTTTGAAGAGTAGATAATTTGCAGTGCTATTCAAACTCTTTCAACACATTTAAAAAAAATAAAAGGACAATAATTTTAAATTATTCTCTAAAGGAACATTACAGTCACAGTAAGGCCCATGAAAGATTTTACACACACACAAAAATATCTTTCTATTTAACAATATCAAAGCCAAGTCCTAAAGCATTAACATCAAAACCAGAAGCACATTAAAATAATAAAATACATATTGAGTGGAGTTTCTTCCAAAGAAGCAAAGATTGTTCAAAATTAGAATTCTTTCAATTTCACAGTGATAGTTATTAAACATAAACAGATGAAAACATAAAAGCTTATTTCTTAGTTACAAATACACACCAATCATAGGTCTTCTGAACCCTTAGCTAATTATATTACATCAATACCAACAAGAAAACTGCCAAGAAGTTTTATTTAACTATACAAAGCAAATCTTAACGTTTAAAAAAATAATCAAGTATGAAAAGTCTGGCAACCTCTGAAAATCAGTGCTGGAGCGGCCAAAGTAGAGGCAACCATCCCTCAAAATCATTAAGATATGTCATGCAGCCTGGAAAATAAGAGGGCATTGCCACGGATACAAACAAACTAATAGATCAAAATAGAAAGTATAGAAATATAAAAACATTTATGAAGCACAAAACTTTATATATATTGCAGATAGCATCTTCTATCAGGGTTAAAAGATGGACCTTTTAATAAATGATATATGAAAACAATTTGCTATCCAGAAAAAATAATAAAGTTGGATCAATTACTTACATAATAGTAAATATTCAAAGCTGAGTAAATATATACATGAAAATATAAAACAGTAAAAATTATAGAAGAATGCATAGAAGAATTTTATTTAACCTCTGTATGAGAAAGTTTTTTCTAGTTATAAATATAAGCATAAAGAAAAAAATGAACCTGGTTGATTAAATAACATAAAAATCAATACATTTTGTAAGACAGAAAATTGTATACCAAATGGACTAAGTTAACTAAAACAATTGAGAAACATGTTTATTTTTCATGGTGATCTTTTAAATACATGTGAAAACATAAAAATGGGCAAAGGACATAAACAATACAGGAAATAAAAGTGCAAAGATGATTTGCTGCAGTCGTAAGAAAAATGCAAACTAAAACCAATAAGATACCACTTACCATCTATCAGAGAGATAAACACTGAGCAGCTTAATAGTTCATTATCATTAAGAATATGTGATAATAGGCACTTGTCTATATTTTTGGTATTACAATAAGAAAGTAAATAGGTTTCATTGCTATGTAGGAAAGTTGAGCACTATCTTTTAAGATCACAAACACACATATCTTTGATGCAGAACTTTCTCTTCTAGAAATTCCCAAATGTGTACAAAAATATTTGTGAAGAGATTATTCAGCACTGTGTTATTGGAACAGGTGCTCAGTTGTTTTTGTACTAAATATGTTATGGAATACAGCTTTTGTGTTTGATTTTAGGAGGATACCATGTGCATCTATCATCCATTATATAACAACCTGAATAGGATTTGGGGTGGAAGCACTTCCTATCTAAATTAGTACTACTTTTATATGAAAATGCTTGTATATTTACACTGAGTGGCATAAACAAGGAATATAAATAGTATAGTTTACATGCAATCCTTTTTTTTTTCTAGTAGTAACTGGTTTTGCAATAATAGAATACAGAACAGTGGTTTTTAAATGAAAACCATGCATAAGAATCACCCAGAACCTTATAGAAAGGCAAATTGCTACATTCCAACTTCAGTGTGTGATTCAGTATGTCAGGAGTGGCACTCTATAATTTGTTTTCTTATCAACTTATCAGGTGATTCTGTTGCTGTTGATTCTAGGGATGACATTTTGGAAACACTGATATAGACCATAAACACACTGTGCTTCTTTATATGAATAATACTCAACAAAACTTCATTTAAATTTAATGCCTGCACTTAAACATTTGTATACACTGAATGCTTACTACATGGGCATGACTTGGAAGAGTGGACACATCAGCATGACCTTTATAATCATGTAGGAGTGTGGATGGGCCAGAAGCAAATTTCTCAAGTGTCAAAACCACACCAGAGTTTTATTAAACCTCATTATAGCTGACCTGATTAAAAACTTGTTGTCTTTTGTCTCATTACCATGATTTTCTAAGAAGCTTTTTATACTTACAGGTACAGTAAACCACTGTAATATCTTGGTCACTTGTTGTTCAAGGACAGCAATTAAGTGATCAAATATTCCACTATCTTCTATAAAAATGTTTGCACTTACACAATTTTTATATTATTCATGTAACACACAAAAAAATGCTTTTTATCTAACTTTTCTACATGTTAGCTGATTAATTTTAGTCTTAGTGATTAAGTTTGATATACTCTCTTACTGTCAAAACAGCCTTGCTCTGAGAAATCGGCCGGAGATCAGTGTGGGAGAAAGCAATGGGTTTATTGAGGGATCGAGGGGAAAGGCTACTTCCGCACTGACTCGAGGGCCTGTAGGAGCAAGGGAATGGAGACTCCCAGTCCCTCATGTGGCCCGAAGGAGTCATATCAAGGTCCTTTGCAGGCACGTTTTTAAGCTTGTGAGCCACAGCAGTTGCAACACCAGATGTCTTGCTGAGGTTCCTTATAGGTAACTGATTAGGGAACTGTTCCTTTGTCAGAGTCACCACATTTCAGCAACTGTTTGCTCAAGTGGGTGCCTGCCACATCCTGCTGTTCTGACCAGGTTAATTTTTTACCCTGGCTGCCTCTATACTCTGACACTTACCATTATGAGAAGAATCATTTTAAGATCTGCATCAGCTGGGCTTTTCAAACATCATCGGTAGCTCGATGGCTGTGCCAAGCACTTGTTAATGTTGATTTATCAACATAATTCCAGACATTAGCCTCAGTATAATTGGTGTGCTTACACACTGAATGCTTTTAGAAATCTTGGATTCTTCTACCTCTGTTAATTACAGTAGCCTTACACTTTAAAATGTCTTTATACTTGCCCTTTATGTTCCAGATGTCACATTGGGAGAAAATATACTTATCCACAAATAACATTTAAAGTATTTTTTTCTGGTCATACTGATCTGAAATGATTTGATATGGCTGGTACAAAATTATTTTTGAGCCAGTAAGAAAAATATATATTTGGTTATGCTTTTTAAATTTTTCCTGATAATGTACAAGTTACTCAGATATACCTTTCACATATCTTAGATGTCGAATTTTCCAATCACTATTTACTTAGCTTTCCTGTTCCTAGAGTTTTGACACACTCGAGAATCTTTAACAAAATTTTGCATTTGCATTATTTATTGGTGTTCTCTCTGCCTTTACCATTAAGGTGTTTCTAGGATTTTAGCACCAGAACCAAGTTTTTATATAAATTATAAATTTGTTCAAGACTACATTTTTCATTAGTTATTATCTTAGGAAATTTTTCAAAGTAGCAAATTCACCATAGATTTTCAGATGTATTTCACCATGGTGCTCATTTATACTTTGGGGTCACTGTGAAGATCCATAATCACTTTCATTCATCACGTTTTCATGGCTCTTCTAGCTGGCTTCATTACGAACACTAGTTGCTGATATAGAGTCACTTCTTGTTACATTCATATAACCAACACAGTGCCATGTCTTTAATACTTGGCCTCATGCAATGTGTTTTTCTGTTTCCTTAGTTCTTGCTCATAATTGTCACATAGTAAACACAAAGTATACTAATTAATACATCTCATTCTGTTCTGATTTCCACTGTCATCAGAGTAGTAGATTTAATTCTGAAAGTATTTTCACAATCTCATCAAGGTCAAAACAAAAGAAAATGCTAAAGAATACCAAATACCAAATAACATCATCAAAAAATGCATTAGTATCTCAGCAAACAGAAACATACATGACTATTAGGAACACAGAAACACAAATGTGTCACTTATAAGATGAGATTTAGTGACCAAATGAGTTATGGAAAATTTATTTAAAAATAATTTTATGGATTATAAGATTTTGAAATATCAGATTTAAGAATATGAAATATAATATAGATCTTAAAATGAATGAAAATAGTCTTTATACTTTTATATAGAAAAAAACCTAAGTGTTACCAGCAATGTACTAAATATTTATAGTTGTTTCCACTCCTGTGGAAAACGAAGAGACAAAGAAAGATATAAACAGGGGCCTTGCACAGGAAAACAGAAATTGCTGTACGACAGAGAGGGAGGGGGAGGTTTTTCACTATATACCTTTTTCCCTTTTGGTAATTTTACTACTTAGATATGACAATATGGGATGCCTTATATTAATTCTGTTTAAGAGATTAGATGCTTGTAAAAGTGGAAGATAAATTTGTTAAGAAAACTGTAGAAAACAGGATATTCTGCTGCATGACACCAAGCCAAAATGTAGCACTGTAGCCATCCAATTTAGATAAAGCCTCCAATATCAGAGAAGCCAATCACTATAGCCTCTTGGCTTAGATTAATTATAATACTTTATTCAAACATCAATGTTACCATTTACAGAGGAAGGCTAATGAAACATCTGTACTTCATCAGTGGGGAACTGGCAGAAAGGAGACTCAGGAAGGAACAAGGCTCTTGGGTAACTGGGATTTTGTAAGGTTGTGAACTTTTATATTCAAGGTGCATAGGTTTTAGACTCTTATTCCAAAAGGGACATGCCATCACATCTAGCTCCCATATACTAGCATAGTCAGCTGCTGAATTGCAGTAAGGATACATCCTTTAAGCTCTTTGGTTTTAGTTATTTGACTGGTAGTTCAGGGAAAGTCCATTGATTGAGTATAGCTAGTATAGCTAATGTTTTCCAAAGGATTTGATAATATCTCCAGTGGTGTTCTGATGACTATAATGGAAATATGTGGGTCTATAACAGTATATTCTGAAAACATTATTTTCAGAAAATACTTGGTCTTCTCTTTTTAAGGAAAGGACTGTTGGTTGAATAAGCAGAGTTCTTTTGGCCCTATTCTGTTTAACTTAAAATTTTTTACTTCCAACTTCCAGCCAAGATGGAAGCTAGACCGATGGGCTCTGTCTCTCTCCACAACTAAGAAGGACTACAACTACCGCAAAACCAGAAATAACCAGAAGTTCCAGAAAATAAAGCTACACGGAAGTCCAACATATGAAGTCATAAACAACTTGTGCTCATCCGGACGGGTAGGAGGGGCAAGGTTGAGGCTGAAATATCGAGCTGTGCTGGAGGCAGCAGCT
The DNA here is from genome assembly GCF_987537825.1 of Furipterus horrens. Taxonomy (NCBI): domain Eukaryota; kingdom Metazoa; phylum Chordata; class Mammalia; order Chiroptera; family Furipteridae; genus Furipterus; species Furipterus horrens. The sequence continues at coordinate 76,103,728 of NW_028327172.1, read as the reverse complement.
GTAGCAACAAGCAGCAGGACCTGGTAAGCAGACACCCATATTTGCAGGGAGGAGAGAAGTGCCTGGGAGCCGGCCCTGGCTGCAGACCAGACCTGTCAGCTCACGATTCCAATGCCGGGGAAGGCAGACCCCCATTTTCTCAGACTATAAGGCCTGGAGATTGTGGGAATGGAAGAGGAGGCTCCCGGTCTCTCAGCGGAGAGTAACAGCAGGAATCCATCTTGGACCCCCGCCCCCATGCAAAGCGCCACAGTGTGGTGATAAAAAGGTCGATGGGTTGTGACGAGTGTAAAGGGCTCCACCTAATATAGCATAGGAGGTGTGATACTGCCCCACCCAAGAAGGAAAGATAAACAAAATGGTCAGGATGGCAGAATTAATGATTGAAATACCAATCATGCAGCTAACCAAAAAGCAAATAAGGGACTTGACCGATGAACAAATAGAGAATCTTTCTGAGGCTCAGTTCAGAGCTATAGTCATAAGGCAGCTTACAGACCTAACAGCGGGACTTAAGACAGGGAAGGAATGAAGGCTAATCCTGCTGAAATGAACAAAAATACATACAAGACAAGTGGTGAGGAAGGGAAAGCCAGAAATCAAATCAACAAATTGGAACATAGGGAGAGAACGAACAGTCAACTAGTGCAGAAAGAGGAAACAAAAAGTGAGGAATATGAGGAGAGGCTCAGAAACCTATGGGACAGCTATAAACAAACAAAAAAAAAACATTTGAATTATTGGATTGCCAGAGGGTGAAGAAGAAGAACTAGAAATTGAAAAATTATGTCAAAAAATAATGAAGCAGAACTTCCCTAACTTGGGGAAGGAATAGACTTACAGGTCCAGGAAGCACAGAGAGTTCCAAATAAACTGGACCCAAGGAGAACCACACCAAGACACATTATAATCAAAATGTCAGAAATTAAGGATAAAGAGAAAATCTTAAAAGCAGCAAAAGAGAAGAAAAGAATTATGTACAAAGGGGTCCCAATTAGACTATCAGCTGATTTCTCAAAAGAGACCCTGCAGGCAAGAAGGGGCTGACAAGAAATATTCAAAGTAATGAAAATCAAAAACCTACAACCATGATTACTCTATCCAGTGAAGCTTTCATTCAGAATAGAAGGGCAGAAAAAGTACTTCCAGGACAAAGTAAAACTGAAGGACTTTGTAAGATCCAAACCATTGTTATATGAGATGTTAAAGGAACTCATTTAGAAGAAGGAGGATCAAAACTATGAACATTAAAATGAAAACTGTACCACAACAACCAACAGCAGAAGCTAGGGAATTGAAACAAAGGCAAATTAAGTAGGCAACGAGAGGAGAAAAAGAATTATAGGTATGGGGAACACATTGGGGGGAGATCAGTGGGGAGGGGAAAGAGGGAAAAAGAAGGGAGATGGTGCAGGAATTAAGAAGCATAGTAGGAGGGAGTGGAGCAGACAAGAAGATGTTGAGAAGAACTATATGCACAACCAATGGGCATGGACTAAGGGGTGGGGGACAACTGGAGGGAGTGGGGTCCCTGGGTGGAGGGGAACAAAGGGAAAAGAAATTGGGACAACTGTAAAAACATAATCAATAAAATAAAAAAATAAAAATAAAATATTACTTCCTTCATGTGTTTATTTTATAAAGGTTTATTGAGAACCCATCAAAATGTCTTGTCTATTAGGGATTTATGTATGGGGGCACTGCTTCAACCTACAAGATCGCAGCCTAAAAGTGTTACTTACCACTTCAAAAGCTAGACTTTCCTCAGTTCTCTGGACTTTGAGTACTCCGTGTGTGTGTGTGTGTGTGTGTGTGTGTGTGTGTGTGTGTTTTCCCTATTTTCCTCCTATGTATTCAAGCAAAGAGCATGGCTTTCCTTTTGAAAAAGGATATTAGGTTCTCTTTTCTCTCTTAGGGCTCATCTCTGGGACATATAATGTACAAAATATTTTTCTTAGAATGCTAAGGTTATAAAAAACATTTATATCCTGGTAAATTACTCATAATTATAGCAACTTAGGGTTTTGACAAATGTCACATTTGTAGCCAAAGCAATTTGTGAAGTAGTTGAAGAAATATACAGTATTCATGTGTTTTTTCCTCTATCTTGTGTAGTGAAGTTTTATTTGATTTGGGAATTTGAACTAAGTATACAGTCCTCTAATATTTCAAATATGGTCCTAGGTCTAAGATTTTGAAAGAGAATACACTACATATATTATAGCACTATTATTATGAAGTTAGTTTTCAAGGGACATTTGTACACTAAAAGTTATCAAGTAAATCTTTAAATATGTATTCAGGACACAGCATATTTTTGAGATTTTCTTTTTAACAACACACACAATATTTTTCAACAGAGAACTATAAAAACAGTCACAGTCGCCTTAATAATTATTATTATTTATATTTTAAAATGTTTTATTAATTGTGCTGTTACAGTTGTCCCAATTTCTTTTCCCTTTGTTCCCCTCCACCCAGGGACCCCACTCCCTCCAGTTGTCCCCCCTTTTAGTCCATGCCCATTGGTTGTGCATATAGTTCTTCCTAACATCTTCCTATCTACTCCACTCATTTCTACTATGCTTCTTAATTCATGCACCATCTCCTTCCCTTTCCTGCCTTTCCTCTTCCCACTAACCTCCCCCTAATATGTTCATCATACCTATAATTCTTTTTCTCCTCTCGTTGCCTACTTAATTTGCCTTTGTTTCAATTCCCTAGCTTCTGCTGTTGGTTGTTGTGATACAGTTCTCATTTTAATGTTCATAGTTTTGATCCTCTTTCTCCTAAACAAGTCCCTTTAACATCTCATATAACAGTGGTTTGGATCTAATGAATTCCTTCAGTTTTACTTTGTCCTGGAAGTACTTTTTCTGCCCTTCTATTCTGAATGACAGCTTCACTGGATAGAGTAATCATGGTTGTAGGTTTTTGATTTTCATTACTTTGAATATTTCTTGTCAGCCCCTTCTTGCCTGCAGGGTCTCTTTTGAGAAATCAGCTGATAGTCTAATTGGGACCCCTTTGTACATAATTCTTTTCTTCTCTTTTGCTGCTTTTAAGATTTTCTCTTTATCCTTAATTTCTGACATTTTGATTATAATGTGTCTTGGTGTGGTTCTCCTTGGGTCCAGTTTATTTGGAACTCTCTGTGCTTCTTGGACCTGTATATCTATTTCCTTCCCCAAGTTAGGGAAGTTCTGCTTCATTATTTTTTGACATAATTTTTCAATTTCTAGTTCTTCTTCTTCACCTTCTGGCAACCCTATGTTTCAGATGTTGGCCCGCTTATAGCTGTCCCATAGGTTTCTGAGCCTCTCCTCATATTCCTCACTTTTTGTTTCCTCTTTCTGCACTGGCTGACTGTTCCTTCCCTATGTTCCAATTTGTTTATTTGATCCCTTGTTTTCCTTCCCTCACCACTTGTTTTATATGTGTTTTCATTCAACAGGACTAGCCTTCACTCCTTCCCTGTCTTGTTTAAGATCTGCTGTTAGTTCTGTAAGCTGTCTTATAACTATAGCTCTGAACTGAGCCTCAGAAAGATTATCTATCTGCTGGTCTGATAAATCATGTATTTGCTGTCTGGTCAGCTGCATGATTGTGATCTCTCATGATACCTGCCATCCTGACAGTTTTTGCTTACCTTTCCTTCTTGGGCAGGGCTGTCACACCTCCTACTCTATAGGGGGCAGAGCCCCATGCACTCGTCTCTACCGGGCAACTCTTCTCACCACACTGTAGCGCTTTGTGTGGCAGTGGAGGTTCAAGATGGATTCCTGCCATTCACTCTTCGTTGAGAGTCCGGGAACATCCTCCTCCATCTCCATGCCCTCTGGGCCTCACAGTCTGAGGCAATGGCAATCTGCCTTCCCTGGCATTGGAATTGCAAGGTGACAGGTTTGGTCTGTAGCCAGGGGTGCTCTCCAGGCACTTCTCGCCTCCCCTTAAGTATGAGTGTCTGTGCTTACCACAGTTCCACTGCCCGTTGCCACAGCTGCTGCCCCCAGCACAGCTTGACCTCTCTGCCTCAGGTTCACCCCTCCTACCTGTCTAGAAGAGCACCACTTGTTTATAACTTCATCCATTTGATTTCCATGTAGCTTTATTTCCTGGAACTTCTGGTTATTTCTGGTTTTGTGGTAGTTGTAGTTCTTCTTAGTTGTGAAGGGAGATGTAGCATGTCAGTCTAGGCCTCCATCTTGGCTGGAAGTCCCGCCTTCATAATTATTATAGTTAAAGCTTATAACACATTACATTATTTGTAACATCATACCTTTATAGATAAAGTATTATTTAAAAAGATCATCTTCTGCAGAATATTAACACCTGTAACTTCTAGAGACTGCACACTTACAACCTTCTCAGGACATATTCTGAAAAATAGACCAGAAATGCCACAGGTTGGACTTAATAGGCTTTATATAAATTAAACCAAGCCCATGAAGCAGGAAGGAGAGCATTCAATCTCTCTCAAGAGAACTTAAGAATTATATTTAATTCAAATCTTTCTTCATTGCTTGCCTACTTGGCTTTGAGAGGACCAAACCAGTTACCAAGAAATATATACTCAGAACTGTTTCTGAAGTTGACAATGTGAAGTCTCAAAGTGATATAATACACATGAGTAGGATGTTTATTGATGCCCACCTATGATTGATGGTCAACAGAGATTCCTTTCAATTCTCACTCATTTACAGAAAGCACAGGGCACACATAGATACATACAACCTCTGCAAATACTTTTTGATCTATATAAGCCAAAACTTTGGGGAAGAAGGTAATGTAAGGATATTCCAAGGACTCTATAACTATATATAACATGTAACCTCAAATTTCAAGTGAATAGTAGTGCCAGTATATTGGACTAGCCAGATGAACCTTGGTAGTATGGGGTCTGAAATGCATACAACTCAACTCAACATTCCAAACACAAAAGTATGTATGAGAGACAATAATTACTTAAAAAAATAAATTATAAGTTATAAATTTTAAAATGCTTAAAAATCTTATTTCTAAAATTAAAAGAAATAGTGCCCCTTATAAAACCTGGGGAGGAGTGATAACAATTTGTCAACTTTTTTGTAAATTCTGCCAACCTAAAATATTTGAACCACAATTAATTCACTCCACTGTCTCTTTTTACTTCAACTTTTACTCCATCACTTAACCTGATATCTCTATGAACTTAGGGCGTTTTTAGATATAGCTAAGGGGAAGTTGGAGGATGCATTTAGTTTGGGGTTAGTAGGATGTATTTGTATGCTTTGCAATCATTTTCATTTGTACTTAGATCTCTGCTGCACATCACAGCGTGAGAATGGCTTGCAGCAATACACCTTTAAGTGTGTGTGTAAGATTAGTCTCTGCACAGAAACAACTGCAATGTCCTCTTGGCATGTACCTAATATATAAAAAAGCCCTATACAGGTTTCATAAATATGACAATAGCCCTAAAAATTGCATGGTATTACTGTTAATGGATTCTGAAGCTGCAACTGAAAGTGTAATAAAAGTCAGAATAATAACAGACCATGGTCTTGACCAATTTCAGTTAAAATATCTTACTTTTTAAAGATCATGTGACTCTGTGACCACATTGCAATGTCTCTTTCTGAATCTTAAAGGTTAATTGGCTTCATGGTAAACCTGCCTGTGTTTGTACAACAAGGAAAGCTAGGGCTTTAGAGAGAGAGGTAGTTTTGGTTTAAACTTCAGTCTATTACTTAAGAGTTTAGTAGTTGAAGATGACTTACTAGGGCTTAGTTTCCATATCTATTAAATTCTTAACTTAAAGAGCTTGAGGGATTCATTTATTCCTTTATTAATTGTGGGTTTTTTTTGTTTGTGTGGGTGCAAAGAAAATAGCGAGTGTTATGAATGGAGAAAAGTTTCAGTTTTGTGTGGCTGGTAAATAGTGAACAAAGCCAAAAATCTAAGTGAGATCTGAGGAAAGGGATCTCACACAAGGCAAAGAGGTTGATATTTATTTTTATTGCAAGTAATTTATTTTTAGATTTTAACTGGGGAGTGACATATCATGATTTATTTTGTCTATGTAGAGATATAATAATAAAAACAAAACTTGTTTTAAGGAGTATCCACAATGTGCCAAATAAGGTGCTAATCACCAAAAATATGCTTTTTCATGTAGCTCTTCTAAAAGCCTCTTGTGGTATTATCATCTCTAAATTGAAGTTCTGGAAATTGAGATTCAAAAATATTAAATAACCCACTGGAGGCCAGAAAGTTAGATTTTGACAAAGTGGGGTTCAAACCCAGGTCTCTATTAATCACAAACCTCTTCTACAAACATTAATTATCCTGTTTCCACATGGCAGAAGTCACATCACTGCAATGTCACTGAGATTAAAGGGAGCTATTGTACCATTTGGATGAGTATTATTGGAAACTTCTTGTCTGTGCTCCAAATTCCATTTTTTCTGGTTGGGAAAAATAGACTAGTCTTTAAATTGAGAACATTTTCAAATGTTTTGGCAGTTGGCTCAGTAAAGAGAAGGTGTCCTTTTGCAGTTAAATCAAAGTGTGGCTCTTTACAAGGTGGTAGTTTAAATAGCTTATTCAAAAGAAGCATTTTCAGAAAGTGGCAAAACAGAATTAAACTTCTTGTATTCTGAAGCTGAACTAAAATCTTGATATATCCCTAAAATGTTATCCAGTAAAACATATTTATCACAGTACATTTCATGATATGGGTAAAAATGAAAGGAATAAAAAAAAAAATGACACACATTTTTAACCCATCACCCATGGGCCAGGTTTTGTTTAGGTATTTTTTTATGCATATAACTTCCAGTCTCATTTTAATTCTCCTTCATTCATTCCTTTTCCTCACCTCCAACATCCAATCTCTATCAGCAATTCCTGGCATAAATATAAATGCTAAGCAGATAAAATGAATCAGAATATCTGCGATGAAAAGTTGACTCATCTCTTAAAATTTGTTTTATCTGTTAAAAATATAGACTCCTATATTCTGTTGAAGATCACCCATTTGCTGATGAGGATCCCCTTTATTTAAATTGACTGGATATCTTCTTCATTAAATAACTATGTGACCTTCCTAAGGATAACCTGCTTGTTTCCTGCCATACATCAATTTAAATTCATGTTAAAGAACATTTTAAGTAATGTTTTAACTACAGATCTCTTGCATCTGATTAAAGAATGTGATAAATACTCAATGAGTTCAAGTTAGAGCAGCAAAAATATTTTTGAAGATATGTAAAGGTGTTAAGAAGTTGACAATTTTAATTGTTGATAATCACTGATAGTACATGGTGTAAATCTCATTACTCAGAAATAGCTGCTAGATGGGCGATTGGTATGATTTTGGTGCTGAATGCAAGCTATGTCTAAAAATTTATTCTCTAAGGCTGTGCTGCCCAATATAGTAGTTGCTAAACACACATGGCTATTGAGCATTTGAAATGTGAGTAATCTAAATCTAGATGAGCTGTAAATATAGAACACACTGGTTTGGAAGATTTTTATAATAAATAAAATAAACATTCCAATAATAACCTAATTGAATACAGGTTGAAATGATAATATTTGGGGTATATTGAGTTAAGTAATTATATTATTAAATTAATTTTACTTATTTTTGCTTTTTAAATGGAAGTCCTAAAATTTTTAAAATTACATATGTGGCTCATAGTTGTGGTTCTCGTATTTCTATAGAACAGTACTGCTCCATGGAGACTGACAGATGCAAACATACTGTTAAAAAATAAATTAAGCTCCTTTTGAGCAGTTTGGCAATTATATTAACCTTCAGAACACGTCTTAGAAATTTTTCTATACTTTACCCAGTAATTCTTTCTTTTAATAACTGGTCCTATTAACATATACACAGTGCACAAATGAACATATGCAAACACATACACAGTATCCTCAGAAGAAGAAAATAAACTAAATGGCATGGTAGAAAGAAAACTGAAGTAAGAATTAGCCAATCCTGATTGTTTTACATTTCTGCAAACAGCTATCTCTAATAATAACAAGACATGTTATTTGATCTGATCCTAGTTTTCCCATCTGTAAGTTAAATGTTTTAGAGATGCTCAAAAATCCTTTATTGCTCCAACATTCACCAATTCCTTAAAACAGACACAAAAGCTGCATGAATGACATGAAAATTGATCAGGAAACTGAACTTGGGTAGAAAAATCAAAGAGAGGCTATCACTGGTGTGCAGAAAAAGATAACTCTTTGACAGTGTGGACACAGGCATTCCCAAGAAGATATCTTTGTTAGCTTCTGCCTACTTACTTCCTGTACATTTTATCTTCACTGGATGAAAATATGTCCTTCTTCTCCTGAGGCTATATTCTTGTGAAGAGGATTCCTTTTTTCTCCCAACAAACATAGATATCCTTGGCCTTACCACATTCTGTCCCTCTGTTTTATTTGGTGTGGTGGGCACCTCCACCTGCCCAAACCTCACATGGTGTCTCTTGCTTTCAGGTAGGAAGTTCTCCTATGAGTGACTTTGTGCCCTCCTCCTGACTTAGCTTTTTATATGGGTGTCCTTATCTTCAAATCAATATTCAAAGCCACATATCTCTAACTTCCAAATTCTCATTTCCAAGGCTTGTTAGACTACTACATCCTAGCATTACTGCTCCATGTAGGTTCTGAATCCCCTCTGAAATTAAACATTTAGATATGGGTTGGGACGGAAGGTTTGCTGGGTGAAAGGTTTTTCATTATAGAAAGGGAATGTGGAAGAGGAGCTAAAGAAAGAAGGATGAGAAAGAAAGGGGCAGTATCTCCTTGATCCATACCATGAATGTCTCCTTCCTTCCTTTATTTACTTCATTTTTTTAGTTACCTTTACTAATACTTGACTAACTAGGTACCTAGAGGTATGTATGTACAGACAAATCACATTCTCTACCCTTGACAATCTTTATTTTGCAAAATCATCTGAATCTTGCTTTTGGATCAAAATAGGGGAAACTATTTTGATTCTTGACACATATAATAATTAATACTTGGTTCCTAATTATTCTCTACAACTTTCCTCTACCATAAAACACATCTTAACACTGGTTATTAACTATATCAAATCAGATGCTCTTTAATTTAAAAAAATACAGTTTTAAATTATATTGACTCAGGAGGGCCTGTCTTTTTTATTTTAGCATAAAATAATCTCTGACTTCAGAAAGTATTGTATATAATTAGGTATGATTTTTTTTTGTCATTTTAAGGATGCTTTTTGCCTACAGTTTATAATTTCCTCAAACACAAAAACATACAAGGTTGGTCATTGATCATGTTCATTACTGTTTATATTTTTATTTAATTCAAAACTAAGTTATACTCTCTTGCTATATATCACTATGTTGTCTCTGGGATCCTCACATGAACCCAAACATAGAGTTAGCTTAATTTGTATATGATTCCTCCTCATGATTCACAGAAATCTTTAATTTCCATTGCTTTGCGGACTCACCTGGTAGCTATATCACTATGCCGTAAGCACCAAGGCCTTGAAAATAAATTAATCTTCACAGGCTTTTCTGATGAGCTCACCTTAATGTCTCCATCTGACAAGGATTTGTAATTAGAGTATTCAGAAGGATAAGAAACACTTCAAAAAATCCATGAAGGTTTTCCTACATTAATGAAAGAATCAGAGGTGCTTTTTTTCTGTTTTAATAAAGAAAAATGATAAATGCTCCTGGAGACAGTTTTGTGTATAATTTTATAACATAATGTTACTATACTACATGCCAATATACAGATATAAGAATAAACCCACCTCACCCCCAATTTTTGAAAGACATCTTCAAATTAGTAAACACATTCAAGTCCTCCAGAATAGTTTTCCCACACTATGTATTGACTAGGTATGAAAACTAGTAGTGAGAATTTCCAGAGTGTACAATCAAATGACAAGATGCCCTGTATTATAAAACCTGCAAGCTTCTTTGTCTAGCCCATATTATTATCTAAGTTGAAAGAATCTATAAACCTTTTAATAGTATGCAGGTGGGGTGAGAAGAGAAGTCCAGAGAATACATTTGACTTTGTGAAGGGTTTCTTGGGGAACAAAATCCCTGGTACAGGGGATTCTGAAGTAGCTCAGATTTTTAAGTGGCAAAGGAGGAAACAATTGCAGGAGAAAAGCCTGCAGATTGTAGGAACTAAAGTGTTTTCTCAGAGGGAAGCACTCATTCTTCAGTTGCCATTTTGAAATAAAAGGTATCCCTTTGAGAAGCAAAAAGAGTTTCATAAAAAGCAACAATCAAAGAAAGACACGAAATATTACTTATTTCTGTATATTAGGCTTTTATGAGGTTTGAATTACATGTACATAAAGCTAATATTTTGAAATATTAATATGTGAGCTTTCTTCTTCTCCTTTCCAAATTACTACATAGGTAGAAAGTCCCCCCCCCAAAAAAAAAAATCTCTTTAGGTGTATAAAAACTACCAAATACTCTCTTTTTCATTCATACAGCTTTTCTTTTTAACCCATTTGCACTTTTAAGTTATTTAAAATCTGCAGCCTATATTAAAGCAAAGTAATGTAATCTTATAATATTATAATACTGTTTAGATTCAGTGCAAGAGGTGTTTACAGTATGTGGCTTCCAGGGAATGTGTAATACAGGGGGAAAAATCAATAATCATGGTAATCATGTTAACTAAGGGAGTTAGGGTCATGGTCAGGGTCATGGCTTCTACTGATTGGTCATCATTAGGGTAGGGGGTATTTGAGCAGTACATCTGGTTCTGATGTCAACTATGGCTTCCCTTCATCTGGTTTTGCCACTTTTCTGAGCCTAGAGCTGAAACACAACTGAGGCCTACATGTCATCTCTAGTTTAACATGAAATTATGTCTTTGTGGTCACTATACCTGAGGATTTTTTCCTAGGATTATTTGATTTTGACCAGATCCTCATTGTCCTGATGGCTTAATGATTAAGGGAGTGGTTCTGGAAGGGAGAAGGAGGCAAAGGAGGCCTGGTGCTGGATGAGGCCAGTTTAAATAAAAAGTTAAGAAGAGAGAAAAGGTCATATTAAAAAAGTGAAGTTTCTATGCAGTTACAATTTAAAGTGATTTGTTGTTAATCATGCATTGGTAATGAATGCAAAGCCATTCTCAATAGACCCATAGCCAGGTGTGATTTATAAAAGAGTCCTTGGGTCCTTTCTCCATGTTACATGAGAAAACAGGTAAAAACTGTACCTTGTGTTTTTGCTGCCTGACAGAACTTCTATCATTCCTTCAACTGTCCCAAAGCTCTTTTGGGGAGAAAGAAGGAAGAAGGAGATGTTGCAGATCACCTGGTGGACAAAGGGTTCTTGTTTCCCTATTTGACCCCCATAGGTGAATAGTCTAACCCTTATTCTCCTCTGGGCTAAGAAATGCCTCCCATCCTCCCCACTGAGACTCTGAAGTAAAAAGTGTTTGTTTTTATTTGACTTAGAGGAGTCAAAACCCTATGTTCCATATCAAAATGATTTCAATTACCTTGAACCATACTAAAGGAAATTAAAATCCTATAGGTTATGGGTAAACTTATTTTCCCAGGAATAGTTTCAATCAAATACCCTACAGTTAAAAGTCAGAACCAAGGAAAGCACAATTCTTTGATTCTATTTTGTTTTGTAGTTCCCATATATTTTCTTAGTCTTAGGCTCATCCAAACCCCTTTATTTCCTGTTTTGGCACAGTTTTTTTTAGTTATTTTTAAACATTTTTATTTGTTTTAATTAATTTATTTTTTGGAGGGGGACCCCTGCTCTGTAAAAATTTCCCCCTCTCAGACTTAAGACCCTTTATAATTTTATAAAAGACAATGGGCAAAGGTCTCATGCTCTTCTAGCTTCTTAAAGCTGGACATGGTCATCATTCTACCTACCTTTGGGTCCAGAAATCCCTAATAAGAGTGGGGGTATGGAGGGGAGGGTGGCCTTTCCACATGGGGAAGGATCTTGCAGACTCCAGTTCAGTTGGCTGTCCCTGGACAATGGCATGCTTGGTTTAACAGGCTGGTGTCCTTGTTGTATTCTGGGGCAACAGATTTGGCAACAGGGTTAAAAGACATCCTTCAATCCATAACCACTAGATGACAAAAGGCAGGGATTAATTTTTCAATGTCCCACATTAGGAAAAAAAAAAAAAAAAGGCTTCTTTGGAGGAAGGTGTGTAAGGCACATCACACCTATCCAAAGTCCTTTTGCCCACTACACTTAGTTTGGGAAGAAGGGAATATTTTAGGTTTCCCCTCTCTCAGACCTCTGAACCTTTTCTGTCCAAGCCATTAAGATACAAAATAGAGAAACCAGTTTTTAAGTGAAGCCCACAGACTACCCCATACTTCACCAACCCAACCACTTAGTTCAGCCAAACCATTGAGTCTCAGGAGGCAACGATGCAGACAGGATTAATTGAGGCCTATATGTACAGACAATCACTCAGGTACTGAGATTGTAGGCTTATGCCCTATGAAAACAGAACATACATTTTAATTTATGCAACATAACCCACAAACCAGTCTCTAAATCTGTGAGTCTGTCTTACTCAGAAGATATCCAGTTGCAAGACATTTGACATTCTTCTTGCCTGTAAATTAAGGATCTTTGATGATGTCACAGAACTAGTTTAATTTTCAAATGAAAACTAACTTCAGTGAAAATAAACTTTAAAGACAGCTGCACTACTTTATAGTATATCACTGAACATTGTAATTTTCCTTGAATTGCGATTTTTCTCCTTAAGATTACCCTCGTTGTCATTAAAGGGACTGCATTAAGTCCAGTTTTAATTTATCCTGTTCATTTGCATAAACACAACAAGAGCAGCAAATGATCATGTATAATCTTTAAGTCTGCTTTGCTGGAACTTACACAAGGAATCTTTAGGGTGACTTTCAATCTGCCCTTCAGGATACAGAAGCTGAGTCACATACCTGTCATTCAGCCTTGCCTGTAAACACCTGTCTTTTCCAAGTTCTTCTGCTTTTCCATTGTGCCTTAAGTTTCCTCTAGCCATCTTTCAGGAAAGCAACCTTCATTCCTTCTCTGGAAAGATCTATTTTGGCACACTGTTTTACAGAGGGCTTTTATGTCCAGCTCTCTTTCAGGTAAGAAATCCCAGAACAACTTCCATGATTTTACTGGGAAATCAACCCCAAGAGTTGCCAGTGGAAATGAAGTCCTTTCATAGAGTCAAGAGAAAAGCATTTCTGGGGACCCAGGCATGGGAGGTCAAGATGTTATGATAAGATTTATTGGAATAGAAATAGAAGGCTGCCCCTGGATCTGGAGTCTCATTTCTGTCCAGCCCTCAATGGGAAAAGCCTTGTCTTCATAGGCCCATAACAAAGGTCATTGTCCAGATATCTTGTGCATTGGTTCAGTCCATATCAAAGCGTAGTGCAGTTCAGCCTCTGTCCCTATCCAGCTAATGTAGTCTTTATTCCCCAGTGCATTTCAGCTGGCCCTGCATTGCCATACTCAGGCTCGCATGTGGAGCCTGTGCTTGGAAATTGTGCAAGTGCTGGTCATATGGTTGCCAGCCACAGAGCTGCTAGGCCTGCATGGCTGCTATGGAGAAAGAACATGTGAGCACGTGGCTAAATGCATGTCACCGGCAAGAGAGAAAAAGAGCAGTTTATTAAGCTTGGATTATATTATCTTGGGCTTGGGAAGGACTAGGCTCTCTTTCGCATTAACCAATTAATTTCCCAATTCTTCTGGGCTGGTTTTGGGCCCTCCCACTAAGCAATCCATTTCCTACGTCTTGCTGGTTCTGTGTTCCTTAGTTAATCTGGTCCTTTGTCCAAGCTAGGCAAACAGGGTCTTATGGTTTCCATCTTGGTTCCTACTGTGCATGCCTCATAGTAGATGGACCTTCCCTCGCATCATTTTGACTCCTACTATGCATGGTCCCAGCAGAGGAATTTCCCCTATAGTGTTTATTCATCTCCCCCCATAGTCTGAGTGAGTGAACCAGTTATACCCTGAGGAGATTGGAACTGGTCCTTCCTCCCTATATGGGTGATGTAGGGGTGTTAATCCCCTTGGTGGGGCAATGCTGCAATCCCCTGGGAAGAAGTGTGTGAAGCAGTAGCTTCCAGACTAAATCAGGCTTATTGTCTCATTCAGTTTCTTGGTTTATAGACTCAATGATCGATTCCCTTTGCCCCCTTCCTTTATTAATATCTAGCTACCTATGCCAACACAAGGACCATGAATTCAATTCTTTGTTGCCCTTACTGCTTGTGTTTACTGCCCTTTTATTTGATATCATATGTTTCCGGCTCCAGATAATGAAAATAATACTGTATTATGCAAAAACCAAGTTTAGTTTTCTATGGTTAAAGCTGAAAACAAATCAAAACATCGATCCACTTTTCTTTAAATAATTATCTGGTAATTGTGGCACTAAGCCTGCCCTGGTGGGGAGGAGTGCTATTGAAAACACCTTTATGTATGAACCTCATTGCAAAATTTATTTCTGTTTTTCCTTGAACTTTGTCTTTAAATATGTAAAAAGGCTGTACAGGATTTAGGTCATGTGGGTATTTAGTTACTTAGGGTTTACTGCTAGTGATAGAACTAGGATGGTACAAGAATTAGAAGAAACAGGAAGATAAAAACTCATGGAGAGGAAAAATCTTTGTATTGTACAAAAAACAGGGGTTTTCTTTTTTGGGCTTTAAAATTCAATGTGGTGTTCTCACAAACTTATGAGGCAAGTGTCCTGCTAAATATGTGCAAGAGATAAGAGAGATGCCCTTGATGTCTAAGGCACATAACAGTGTTGGCCCAAGCAAGAAGCACAATCAGGGGAACACAAGGAGAGAGGAGAGACACATAGAGAAGCCTGACCTAGAAACCCCTGGGATGTCAGCTTCCACCAGACAATGAAAGACACACCCAACTGCAAGGTTTAGGAAGCAGAAGTAATTTCCATATGCAGTTATTAGTTGGTGTATACGATTTGCCTAAGGACTGAATAAATGGGGCAATGTGTAACATTTATTACCTAAATGCTTTCCAGGTAACGTGTATTGAGTATATACTGCCCCTAGATTTCAAGAGAGAAGGGAAGGGAAGAGGGTGTTAGAGAAAATGTGTGATGATTTCTTTGGAGACACTTCTTGGGTAAAGTTATTCGATGTTAGTGGTTACATCCATTCCTCCCCTGATGCAGTTCCTTGGGCTTGCAGGATATACAGTTATTGATTCCCCCTCGCTCCACTGTGCCATTCCTGGAGAGGAAACCACCAGGGAGAGGAAGGGGCAGAGTTTGAATATGCCAGCTGAGTAGAGATGACTGAACACCAAACTCTTTAAGTATTTTTATTTCTTCATTTAGAGAGAATTTGAATTCAAGGGAAACTATGTTAGGTGACAACATGACTACTGAATTAAATTTTACAATACTGTACAACAGTTAATCACCATATGCTTGTATATTACTGTTATGGCATTTAACAACGCCCCCCCCCCAAAAAAAAATCTATGCTTGTTCTTAGTGTTGAGAGACAGCACTACTATATTCAAATATTTAATTGTTCCTGTTTTTCTTAGGCTGAGCTGGATTTTGGATAAATGTATTTTAGCAAGAATATTGCATATTCTGTTTTAACAATGCTAAAGCAATACACCTACTGCTGAGGGATATATTTACATCTTAGATAAAATAATCATTGCTTTCTCACAAGTAATAAAATTATTTTGCTTATATGGGAAAATGGAGGAAAACTAACAAAGAATGCTTAAAAGGAAATAAAAGGGTGTTTAAGCCAAAAACTGTGCATTTCAATATCTATAGTGAGAGAATAAGAAAAAATTGTCCCTAGGAGAAAAATAGCACACCAGAATATAGAGCACACTTGTAAATAATATGAACAAAGCTCTGTGCATAAGTATAAGCATAGATTGGTATAGTTAGGATTTAACTGGTCAAAAGTAGCCTGCAAAGTTAGCCAGTGAGGAGAAAATGCTCATTATTCCATGACTGCCAGTCTTTCATATAACTAAAGTAACTTCTCTGTTTATAAAATCATATGATTTTAATTTTAAAAGAACTTGAGATAGTAGAGATGAATAGAGATGAAAGATTAATGGCCTTCTCATGCAGTCTAGTATTCTAGCAAATCCTTAAAACTGCCTCCTGTTAAACTAAAAGGAAAAGGGAATATTGCTCACCACAGTCCTGCTAGCTTAAGTCATCCATCTGATTGGCTGATGACTTACAGCTGGATTATGATTAAAGCAGTGGAAACAGGTAGATGATACAGGCTCGGAATCAATAGAACACATCCTGAGTCAATCAAGCTTCCATAGTAGAATACCCCCAGTATAAATTTTCTTCTCTGTATACATACCACAATGAGACACCACCTCACACCTTTTAGAAATCTCATCATCAAAATGACAAGAGATAACAAATGCTGACCTGGATATGATGAAAACTGTATCCTTGTGCATTGTTGATAAAATTATCAATTGGCACAGCCACTGTGGAAATCAGTATGGAGGATTCTCAAAAATTATAAATAGAACTACCACATTATCCAGCAATTATGCTTCTGGGAGTATATCTAAATGAAATGAAAACATTAAAAAAGATATCTGCACCTTTATGTTGATAACAGCATTATTTACAATGAATAAGGCGTGGAAATAACCTAAGTGTCCATCAATGAATGTATGGACAAAGAAGTTGTGAGAATATATATACTATATAAACTCAAAAAATAATATGTGAACTTTCTTATATTTGGAATCCCCACCCCATAAAAAGAAAACAAAAAACATAAACTCATAGAAAAATATCACATGTGGTTACCAGAGGCAGAGGGTTGGGGGAGAGAAAATTGGAGGAGGTGATGGAAAGGTACATTCAGTTATAAATAAATATTAACTAGGGATGTAATGTACAACATGATTGCTATAGCTAATGTTAAAGTATGATATATAGGAAATCGCTATGAGAGTAAATCCCAAGAGTTTTCACCACTAGAAAATTTTTTTCTTTTTTTTCTTCTTTCTTTTCATTTTATCTATATGAGAAGATGGCTGATAGCTGAACCTATTGTAATTATTTCACAGAATATGTAAGTCAACCTATAATGTTGTGCATCTTAAATTTATTCAGTAATGTGTGCTAATTATATCTCAATAAAACTGAAAAAATCAATTATTCTATATGTCTTATTTGGAAGGTTAATGAGAATTATGTAAACTGATGACTTCTTAAGTATTAAACACACTATTAATAGACCAAATAAATTACATTAATCATGCAAATAAGGAAATAAAAACCTGAATCTGCAAAATATGTTAGGAATAGACCACATTTAAGTTGTTTTTAATTAAATATTGTAGCTAACAATAGATTTCTTTTTTTTACCAAAGAACATATTTAAAATATTTTGTTATGGTATGAAGGTCATATAATATTTGTATATAGAGATAAGCAAAAGTAGGTTTACAGGTGTTCATATGAAAAGAGACATACAGGTTATGGTTATTAAAATAGCTTCATTAATTCAAAAAAATGTCACTTAGGTACAATCTCCTAAGTGCTCCAATTTCCAGTATTCATTATTCACACATTCTTGTAGTCTACTTGCTACACTCAAGTACCTTGGCACAGAACTCTTTAAAAACCTACCTTTTCCCATCCCTGTATAATCAAGAGCTTTGTTTTTGGTAGTACATAAGCAATATATAAAGATTCTACAACTATATGGTGTATCTTAATTAGAATTATCACACAAAAAATGACAAATTTAAGCCCAATATAAAATTATTTAGAAATCTAATCACATATAAATAAAACACTGTCATTCTTTTTAGTCCTGTTTTCCTTGGGTAATAATTATTGAAGTCACTATTATTGATAATGTCAACACATTATACATGACTAATTTCTTCTACTTATTCACACACATGTGAGTGAATTAGATGATGGGTAAAGAAAATATCCCCAATATTTTCAGGATGAAAAGGGATGGATCACACAGAACAGAATGTAAAAGACAAATAGAGAAGATTCTGGAAAGATGCAGAGTGAGAGACACCAGGATCTTTCTTCCACTCAGACAATAATTGAACTGACAGAATCTGTCTGATGTAATTATTTTGGAACTGTGGCATCTTTTGAAGGTTTACAGTTTTTAAGGGGGGAGGCTCAGGCAGTAAGCCATCCATGGTTAATTCAACGAACTTCAGCTCTTGGCACAGTAACAGCTACCCACCCACAACCCCAGTCAAGTGGTAGAGTGAACGCTATTTCTGGAGCATATTACACATAGCTTGTGGGGACAAGGTGGGCAAAACACCCTGTTCTCCAAATACCAGAGATCTTCATTCTGATCACTGATTACTGCACCTGGTCTCAGGATGCATACAAAGAGGCTAGCAGCCATTGTTGTTGCCCATGCCCCCATATGTGCAATCCCCCTTCCCTCAGCCAAAGTCATTTCTAGGTGATTTAAATAGTTGGCAACTTTTTCTCTCCTTTTATTATTTTTTTTTCCAATTTTGGGAGCCAGTCATTAAAGGCTAGCACATTCAAAAGTCAATTTTTATACAGGAGAAATTAGAAAGTCACCATGGTCTTTGGCATAGTCAACCCTTCAGCTATAGAAAATGAGATTCTCTATAAACACTGACATGGAGTTGTGCTTTGAGTTTGTATTTAGCTGACATTGGGCTTTTATTTTCTCCCATCAATGCATCAACTACATCCAGCAACAACTAACAAACATGAAAATACTTTTTTAACCAGGAAGCATAGGCTCCAGTTGCTTGTCACCGTTTATACATATAACGCAAAGATCTGTATGGAAGGAAATAGGTTTTTATTAACAGAATTCCCAATGGGGGTGGGGGGGTGCTGGGAGCATTCCTGCTTTGAACCCTTTACATAGAACCTCCCTTGCTCCCAAAAAGATTACATATCAAAACCACACCCAGAACTTCCCCATTATTGCTTATTTGTCCTTTTAAGCTGGCCACACAAGCAGCTCTCCATCCTCTCTAGGGTATGCATCTGTGGACTTTCAGAGTTGCCACATCTTGCAGCATCTCCCTCCCTCCTTTCCTCCTCCACCTCTCTCTTTGTCTGGGTTGTGCTGCCAGATCACTCTAGATGGTCACACAGGGGAAGTTCCATCTGCCAGAAGCCTCTGTGTGCAGCTCTCTGGAGCGTCAAAGAGGAGGCAGTTCAGGACTCCCGTGCTGTGCTGCACCTTGCTGTAGCATCTCAGAGGCTGGAGCCCAGGAAGGCACTCACTCCATTTGGGGGACCCTGCCTCCAGAGAGCTGGCTTCCAACCATGTGAGGCCTAAACTGCGAGGTGTCCCAGCATCTGTTGCTTCCACCAGCAAATCGGCAACAACGATGGGAGCCACCCTCTCACTCTGTGGGCTTCCGAGAAGGAACACATGGGTGGCAGGCGGTCCTGTCCACCTGCAGATCTGGAGCCATCACTGACAGGCCTGCTGCCATGGGCGGGCAGCTGCTGCTGCTGCTTCCTATCTGGAGAACAGACATAGGGTTTGCCAGACCCATGCTGAATCGTGGGCTGGAGCGCGGTCCACTGGCAGGCAGCAGGCGCTGTGCTCTCCTCTGTGCGGGAGGAGCGCAGAGTGTGTCGCCCACCCATGCTCCCTGAGCCCGAGCCCGCCTCCCT
This sequence comes from Furipterus horrens, assembly GCF_987537825.1. Lineage (NCBI taxonomy): Eukaryota > Metazoa > Chordata > Mammalia > Chiroptera > Furipteridae > Furipterus > Furipterus horrens. The sequence continues at coordinate 76,084,024 of NW_028327172.1, read as the reverse complement.
TCCCTTCCTACAGGAGCCCACTGTGCTCCTGGCCAGGTAGGTCCCAGAGCACTCAGGGAGTGGCACAGGGGCTGCTGCCAGCAAGGCCCATTGGCTCAGGAGCCAGAGCCCAGCTGTGGATTAGCCAGCCAGGGGAGGAGAAAGCAAACGCGTCAAGCTTTCTACATGCTCCGTTTATAAAGACTGACCTCATAATCCCATGATACAGTGGAAGTAGATGGGAGTGTCTCTCCCTCCCATCCAATCACCTCCGTAGCTTTAGACACCAGCCATATGCTTCCTTTCAAAAAACCTCCGCTGCCTTGCGGCATACCTCTTCAGGGGAAAGGCTAAGGGAGTAAACCCCGACAGAAAATCCGGAGCCGGAGTCCCTAAGGCGGTTTGACGTTGTAGTCAACACCGGCAACTCCTGCGGCGCACCTGAAGCCAAGCTGTATTGACTCCGTCTTTCCCTTGGACCCTTCAGCTGCGAAGAGAGGGGGGGTCTGCTGCATGGGCAACAGCAGACCCTCCATATCACCCTGCCCAGGCTCTGTAGCTTCATCGCAAGATGTCGATTCAACACGGGAGGAGACAGATACCGTGTCACTCCCGAGTCGGACTGCACAGCCATTCTTGGCGGTGCAGATAGACTCTTAAGAAGCTACACCATCATCTCTCGAGACGGACGGCTGCCGACGACGACGACATATGCTTCCTTTATGCTGAGTCATGGGCAGTCACCCTGGTTGCCACCGCAACACACACACACAGCCATCTCTGGTGCTTCTCCATCCCTCCCCATTCCCGGGGAGGTAGTTACCCCATTACACCTTTAATTACAACACCCCACAACTCTTTCGGGTAGGAGATTTTGCATATAATTGGGTATCTCCTTCCACTTTGATCATTTGACCATACCAGTTCACGATAAGGGAAAAATCTTAGTGATCTCAGTGTTCTAGCAATGCACACACAAGAAAGACTTTCTCTGTCCACCATTTTCAAATTTATACACCACCACCCCATGGCCAGGTTTTATTTTTGATTCTTTTTTCCTACTATGCTTTCCTTCATGAATATTATTATTTAAAATGTCTCGAGTATGTATCATCTGGCTTCAAATTCCCAGCATCATTATTTACTTGCTGTGTAAATTACTTAACTTTTTTCCCTTATGATATTTATATTTATTATTCCAAAGTTTTTATATTTGATGGGATAATGCATGTACTATTTAGAAAAATAACCCTGCCACACAATAATGTCCAATAAATGCAACTTAATGTATTTTACTGCCTTTTTTGTCCACCACGATAGGAGCTCCATTAGGAGTGAGGCTTCTATTTATTTTAACTGCTTGCTCTCAGTAAACAGACCATTGCCTTGAAAGTAGTAGGTATTTAAAAACAATGTTTACTTAATTTAGTCATGCATATGTTATCTTATTAACAAAAAATCATTCAACCTATTATAATGCCTTTTAGCTTTCTTCATTATCACTAGTGATGTCTATGATTGAAGTGATCTCTAAAGCAACAAAAATCAGAAATCAGAGAAATCAGTCCTGCCAAAGAAGTTCTATTTTATGAAAAAATTCGCTGCCCCTACCTTTTGCCACCTATGTGGAAGACATTGATAAAATTAAATCAAATGCAACAGATGGTGTATGAGACAAGACAATCACACATTCTTTTGGACAATCGGACACAATGATTATTTTGGCAACATTTTTTATATTTTCATACTGTTTTCTTACTGATATAACTTGCTTGGTCTCCATGTTTTACAAATTGACATCAGCAATTTAGTAGAATGAATAAGTGGCTCTAATATACTCTTCCTTCTGTCAACATCTCATTGATTGAAGAGGAGTTAATTCTGTCACTTTCATTTTTATCACAAAGAATAGTGATAGCAGAAGTTTCATACATAGGTATAATTTATCTGTGAAACACAAATACTGTAAAAGATGTTTTTAGTCCCCAATATTTCTAAATCATCCTTCGAAATCTTTGTCACAATTCAGTAATATACTGGCACCTGTGTAACCAAGTGCTTTTCTATTCCCTCCTAATTTTAAATCTTTTTCTTCCACTTATTATAATCACAGAAATTCAGAGCTTCATGAAAACACGTATGTCTATTGAAAGCAAAACAATCAAACAAACAATAAAAGTCAGAATGAAAAAATAATTTAAAAAATATTTCCCAGAATTATCAGCCTGAAGACACACTTTAATTCTTTTGGGTGCTCTAAATGTTTGAGCCTGTATACTGAAAACTTCAGATAAAGTGAGTATATACCTAGAATAGCCTTATCTGACTAATTAGAATTATAGTTCCTATTTATGGTGCTTTGCAATTTATTGTATTTTGGGTGAGTGGGGCAAAATGAAAATAATACTGATGTATTTTTTTAAGAAAATATGTTAAAAAGACACTGTAGAAGGATTTGCTTCCATTCTGAGAGAAAGAATTAAAAACTCCAGAATCAGAATTGTCTTTGCCTTTCTTACAATCTCACAATAATAACTGAACATCTGTTAAAAAGTTTCTGAGGAAACATGTCACTCACATTTTTGTAAAATTGTTTTCTAGTTTATTATAAGCATATGTCATCAATTGAAAAAACTTGGAATTTAACACAGTACACAGAATAGAAAAGCTTATATGCCAGAGGCCTAATCATGTCAATTTAGCCCTTTATTCTCTGATGAAAATAATACATTTAACTTCTGTTTGTATATCTTCATCGAGTCTAGATATGATTTTCTGGATTTCCTCTGTCAAAATCCCCTGTACCCTTACTACTTTTATAGCCTTTATTGTTCAGCTCAAATTGTCATTCATTATCATTATTTTTCAAATTTTCTTAAATATTCTTGTTTATATGCACTGGGAGAGAGATTTAAAATCTGTTTTCCACTATCTGACATAAACGAAAGTTGATATTCACATGTATAACTCATTTTCATGGGCAGATCCATAGTTATATGGAATTCCTGAATCATATAACTGTAAATCAATTCCTCTATTTCAGTTAAAACCAAACAAACAAAGGGAGGTAAGACAGCTCAACATCATAAAGATATTAGTTTACTCTAATTTGACTAATAAGTACATTATGAGTCTAACAAACAGATCAACAACCATTTTTGCTGAAAACAGATTACATACTAAAGTTCATGTGAAAAAGTAACATTCAAGAATAGCTAAGAGTTCCAGAAAAAGAACTGTGTGGGCATATTACACCAACCAGGGATTTAAACATGCTGTCATTCCTCTAAGTAAACGCTATGTTATTGGCACAGGACTGGTCAGATTATCCAATGGAATACAGTACCGACTATAGAAATAGGATCAAGTACATGTGAAATTATTAGTGTATGATAAAAATTCCATTGTCAATCATTGCAGCAAAGGTGGCCTTTGCAAATAAGTGGTGCCAGGGTGATAGCCATTTAGAAAAAGATAAAAAGTGGTCAAATTTTACACAAGAATAAGCTCAAAGTCAATCATAAATATATTTTTAAATAAAATTACATGTACACACAACTAGAAAATTGAATAATTTCTCCATCTGAGGAAAGACTTTTGAACTATGACTCAAGTACCAATTAGTAAAATAAAATATTGTTAAATTATACTATATATTGTTTAAAAACGTACTTTTTCATGAAAAAATGTTTATAAAAGTAACAGTACCCGTGAGATTGTGTAAATGGAATAGGAGTTTGGGAGTAGAATAAAAAGTTCTTACTAATGAAGTATGATATATATTTCTTGGGTAAAAATGTTCTAGAACATGAACATATTTTAAAATTATTGTAGGGGTGATTGTGCAACTCTTTGAGTATACTAAAAACTATTGAATTGTACACGTTGAATTGAATGACTGAATTTCAAGTGAATCATATCTCAAGACAGCTATTAATTTTATTATCCTCACTCAAGGATGATTTTAAAGAGAGGGAGAGAGAGATTGATATTAGAAACATTGGATCAGTTGCCTCCTGTATGTGCTCAGACCAGGGATTGAACCCACAGCCCAGAAATATACCCTGAAGTATGTACCCTGACTGGGTACTGAATCGGCAACTCTTCGATGCATGAGGCAGCCCTCCAACCGACTGAGTCACTTGGCCAGGGCAAAGCTGTTATTTTTTTTAAAAGGTCAAAGTAGTACTACCTTTCTGGGAGAAAACTGGCAAAATTCTACATACTATGTGGTCCAAGTTAATATCACAGATGATGAGTCAAAATTCAATGCTGTGTTTACAGTCATACTCATCTAAAAACATATACTGTCAACATCAAGAAAAGAAACAACCCAATTAAAAAATGGGCAAAGGACCTGAGCAAACACTTCTCCAAAGAGGACATACAGAAGGTCCATAGGTACATGAAAAAATGCTCAACATCATTAGCCAGCAGGGAGATGCAAATAAAAACCACAATGAGATACCATTTTACACCAGTCAGAATAGCCATCATCAACAAATCAATGAACAACAAGTGCTGGCAAGGATGTGGAGAAATGGGAACCCTACTGCACTGTTGGTGGGAATGCAGACTGGTACAGCCACTATGGAAAACGGTATGGAATTACCTCAAAAAACTAAAAATGGAACTGCCTTTTGAACCAGCGACTCCACTACTAGGATTATACCCGAAGAATCTTGAAACACCAATTCAAAAGAACTTATGCACTCCTATGTTCATTGCAGCACTGTTTACAATAGCTAAGTGCTGGAAACAACCTAAGTGCCCATCTGTAGGTGAGTGGATCAAAAAACTGTGGTACATTTACACAGTGGAATACTATGTAGCAGAAAGAAAGAATTTCTGCCACTTGTGACAACATGGATGGAACTAGAGAGAATTATGCTTAGTGAAATAAGCCAGGCAAAGAAAGAAAAATACCATATGATATCGCCTAATACAGGAAACTAAAGAACAACACAAACAAAAGAACTAAATAGAAAAAAGAGCAGAATAGCAATCAATAGGGGGAAGAGGGGAGGGAGAGAAGGGGGATAAGTAAGGGAAGGATTTAGTCAAGGAACGTGTATAAATGACTCATGGATATGGGCAATGGGGAGGGATATGATTGTGGGAGATGGGGTGGGCTGGGTGGGGGAGAGAAATGGAGGGAAATGGGACAACCGTAATTGAAAAACCAAAAATAAAAAAATTAAAAAAAAAAATCCTGAAATAAAATCCACAAAAAAAACAAAACAAAAACCATATACTATCACTTACACAATATCACTGTTAAAAACATGAAAGTGGAATCTGATTATAAGAAAAACTATATTGTCTCTGGCTGGTGTGGCTCAATGGATTGAGCACCAGCGAAAGGGTCACTGGTTTGATTCTCAGTCAGGGCACATGCCTGGGTTGTGGGCCAGGCCCCCAGTTGGAGATGTGCAAGAGGCAACCACATATTGATGTTTCTCTCTATCTCTTTCTCCATCCCTTGTCCTTTCTCTAAAAAATAAATAATTAAAATATTAAGAAAAAAAGAAAATTGCATTTAAAAAAAGAAAAGAAAAGAAAAGCCATATTGAGGGGAAGTTTTAGAAAAAAACAATTGACCTGTACTATTTAAAAACATCAATGTCATAAAATACAAATGCTGACTCTGGAAATATTCCTGGTTAAAGGAGGTTAAGGTGATAATAATAAACTATATTCCATAGTCATGGAATGAATCAGAGATCAGAGAGGAAACAAATATCTAAAGAAGTTTGGGATAAATGATAAAATTGGAATTGGAATATATGTTCATAATAATTAATGGATCAATATTAAATTACTTGCAATTGAAAATTATATTGTGGTTTCATAAGAAACTCTCCTTATTCTTAAGAGATATACATTAAAATATTTCTGTGTAAAGCATCAAGTCAAGATATTTGCAACTTACTTATCAAGCATTGTATTATAAGTACACACATTATATATATAATACACTCACTCACACAAATATATTTTTGGTGAAAGACAGAAGCAGAGAGTGAGAGGAAGCAAATATGTATCAACCAAAATTAATTTTAGACTTAATAAAGAAAAAATAAACATTTATTTGAGCAAAAGGAGCTACACTTTGAGAGACACAAAAATCAGGTAGCAACCTCAATTGTGTTCCAAGACAAAAGGGAGGTCACCTTTTATAGTATAAGTTTCTTCCCGTGTTCTCAATTAGGTTCATTTTATATAAATGAGGTATTCAAATTGTGCCATTCTGATTGGAGAGAGCAGAACTCCGATGGCATAAACAAGCAGAGCAGGGGTGGGGGGGTTCACAGTTCTTCCTGGTATGCAGAGTTAATGAGAAACCCCTGTCAGAAAATGGCCACTAGACTCTAATTCATAAAATGTGGGCCCTTGGTTGGCCATGGGGAGTTAATCTCAGCAGATAAACACCTTCTCTGGATTCACATTAAAAAAAGCCTTTCTTCTCAGGGCCCATATATGACAATAAGTAAACAAATTATAAATCAAGGAGCAGCTCCTATTTGTACTACGTCTATTTTTTTTGTAAGATTAAAGTTCATTTTTTAATTAGAAGTTTAAAATGTGTATGTTATCTAAGTAAATGAGAGCACAATTATTTAGAATAACATTAAATTTATGATTTTATTCATAGACAAAAATATTTTGGAATATTTGGTTTTACAATGCTCTTCTTAAGTTACTCACAGTAAATGTCCCCCTGATCAGAACACTGTGTCATAGAATTTCCAGTCTAGGAAAAAGAAGTGGGTAACCATTCAGCACTTTCTTTGGGACCATGACTGGGGAGGAGGGATATTTAATTTACAGGGAAAATAACTGCAGATATTGTTTCAGCTATTGCACATTATACTTAACAAAACTGAAATGTTTTAAATATTGGATAATTCTACAAGTTGGATGTTTAAATATTAATTAATAAACACAAGAATTTAGGACCAAAAGGAAAAGAAGTTTGACGACTTTAATGGACTTAATAGAACGTTATTTATTCTGTAGAAAACGAAACTATTTTGCTCTTTTTTTTCTTTTTTGAAGGCAACTTTAAATTTGCTTATTAAGTTCTAGTCAGTAATATCTCTGCAATTCAAACTTAACTTGTCTGATAAAATGGTTCTATAAAATTATTTATTGGAACTAACTGTTTTTCTATTCTGTGAAGTCACACTCAGCCAAAGCATTAGTCACTAATAGAAGCAGCTAAGCATTTTGTCCATCTAAGTTGGCACTTAGAGCTCTCACACTCAGCAGTGCTCTCAACCCTTGTAGAAGTGTGTGGTACATACATTGCATACAGACATATTAGAAGTCGTTAAGAACCAGGATATGAATTCCAGACAGAGGTACTACTTATCTTTGTTCAAGAATATAACACATTCCTTTTTTTTGTTTTTTGTTTTTTTTTTTTTGTTTTTCAATTACAGTTGTCCCATTTTCCCCCATTGCTCTCCCCCACCCAGCCCACCCCTTCTCCCACAATCATATCCCTCCCCATTGTCCATGACCATGAGTCATTTATACACGTTCCTTGACTAAACCCTTCCCTTACTTATCCCAGTTCTTTCCCTCCCCAATCCACCCTATTGACTGCTATTCTGCTCTTTGTCCTATTTAGTTCATTTGTTTATGTTCTTTAGTATCCTGTATTAGTTGATATCATATGGTATTTTTCTTTCTTTGCCTGGCTTATTTCACTAAGCATAATTCTCTCTAGTTCCATCCATGTTGTCACAAATGGCAGAGTTCCTTCTTTCTCTCTGCTGCATAGTATTCCATCATGTAAATGTACCACAGTTTTTTTGATCCACTCATCTACAGATGGGCACTTAGGCTATTTCCAGCACTTAGCTATTGTCAATAGTGCTGCTATGAACATAGGGGTGCATAAGTTCTTTTGAATTAGTGTTTTAGGATTTTTCGGGTATAATCCTAGCAGTGGAATCTCTGGTTCAAAAGGCAGTTCCATTTTTAGTTTTTTGAGGAGATTCCAAACTGTTTTCCATAGTGGTTGTACCAGTCTGCATTCCCACCAATAGCGCAGTACGGTTCGCGTTTCTCCACATCCTCGCCAGCACTTGTTTCTTGATTTTTTGATGATGGCCTTTCTGACTTGTGTAAAGTCATTGTGGTTTTTATTTGCATCTCTCTGATGGCTAATGATGTTGAGCATTTTTTCATGTGTCTATGGACCTTCTGTATGTCCTCTTCGGAGAAGTTTTTGTTCAGGTCCTTTGCCCATTTTTTAATTGGGTTGTCTGTTTTCTTGATGTTGAGTCGTATAAGCTCTTTATATATTTTGGAGATCAGTCTCCTGTCTGTGATGTCATTGGCAACTGTGTTTTCCCATATGGTTGGTTTCCTTTTCATCTTGCTGATATTTTCTTTTGCTGAGCAGAAATTCTTTAGTTTGATGTAATCCCACTTGTTAATTTTCTTCTTTATTTCTCTTGCCTTAGGAGATGTATCCATGAAGATATTGTTATGTGGGATATCTGAAAATTTCTTGCCTATGTTTTCCTCTAGGACTTTTATGGTGCCATGGCTTACATTTAAGTCTTTGATCCATCTTGAGTTTATTTTCATGTGTGGTGTAAGATCGTGGTCTAGTTTCATTTTTTTGCACGCCCCTGTCCAGTTCTCCCAGCACCATTTGTTAAAGAGGCTCTTCTCACTCCATTTTATGTTCCTTCCTCCTTTATCAAATATTAGTAGACCATAGAGGCCTGGGTTTATTTCTGGGCTCTCTATTCTGTTCCACTGATCTATATATCTGTTCTTATGCCAGTACCAGTCTGTTTTGATCACAGTGGCTTTGTAGTATAGTTTGATGTCTGGTATTGTGATTCCTCCTGCTGTGTTCTTCTGTCTCAAGATTGCTTTGGCTATTTAGGGTCTTTTTTGGTTCCATATGAATTTTTGAAGTACATGTTCTAGGTCTGTGAAATATGTCATTGATATTTTAATAGGGATTGCATTGAATCTGTAAATTGCTTTGAGTAATATGGCCATACAGTTGTTTGTAGCAATTTCTTACAATCCTTTGTATTTCTGTGGTATCAGTCATGATTTCTCCTCTTTCTTTTCTGATATTGTTTATTTGGGTGTTCTTTCTTTTTTTCTTGATGATCTTGGCTAGAGGCTCATCGATTTTGTTTATTTTTTCAAAGAACCAACTCCTAGTTTTGTTGATCTTTTGAATTGTTTGTTTGGTCTCTATGTCATTTAATTCTGCTCTGATGTTGATGATTTCCTTCCTTCTTCTTGCACTAGGCTTTGTTTCTTGTTGTTGATCTAGTTCTTGTAGCTTTAGGGTTAGATTTTTTATTTGAGATTCTTCTATCCTTTTCAGATATGCCTCTATTGCTATGAACTTCCCTCTTAGGACTCTTTTTGCTGTATCCCATAGGTTTTGGGCTGTTGTGTGTTCATTATCATTAGTTTCTAGAATTTTCTTGATTTCTTCCTTGATGTCATTGTTAACCCATTCATTATTTAATAGCATGTTATTCATTCTCCATGAGTTTGGGTGTCTTTTATTTTTTTCTCTGAGGTTGATTTCTAGTTTCAAGGCATTGTGGTCTGAAAACATGCTTGATATGATTCTGATTTTCTTCAATTTGTTGAGGCTTGTTTTATGTCCTATCATGTGGTCTGTCTTTGAAGATGTCCCATGTGCATTTGAAAAGAATGTATATTTTGCTTCTTTGGGGTGAAAAGTTCTATATATACCAGTTAAGTCCATGTGGTTTAGTGTGTTGTTCAATGCCTATATATATCCCTGGTGTTTCTTTGCTTGCATGATCTGTCTATTGTTGATATGGGAGTGTTGAAGTCCCTTACTATGAGTGTGTTGTTATTAATATCCTTCTTGTGGTCTTCTAGTATTTTCTTTATGTATTTGGTTGCTTCTATTTGGGGTGCATATATGTTTATCAGTGTTATAACTTCTCCATGGATTGTTCTTTTAAGTATTATGAAATGCTCTTCTTTGTCTCTTTTTATTGCCCTTGCTTTGAAATCCATTTTTTCCGATATGAGGACTGCTATCTCAGCTTTTTTTTCAGGTCCATTTACTTGGAATATTTTTTTATATCCCTTTACTTTCAGTCTATGTAAATCTTTTGTTTTGAGGTGTGTTTTTTGTAGACAGAAAATATGTGGGTCCTGTTTTCTTATCCATTCCGTTACCCTATGTCTTTTAATTGGAGCATTTAATCCACTTACATTTAAGCTAATTATTGACATGTATTTATTCATTTCCCTTTTTACCTCTGTTCCTCTCCTCTTTTTTTCTTAGTTTTTCTTAGAATATTCCCTTTAGCATCTCTTGCAATGCTGGTTTGGTGGAGATGCATTCTTTTAGTCTTTCTTTGTCTGAGAAACTCTTTATTTCACCTTCCATTTTGAATGAGAGTCTTGGTAGGTAGAGTATTCTTGGCTTTAGGCCTTTGTTTTTCATGGCTTGAAATATTTTTGACCATTCTCTTCTGACTTGTAGTGTTTCTGTTGAAAAATCAGTCGATAGCTTTATCGGAGCTCCCTTCGATGTTATTTGCTGTTTTTCTCTTGCTGCTTTCAGAATTTTCTCTTTGTCTTGGAATGTTGCCTTGGAGTGGGTTTTTGGGGGCTCCTCTTTATTGGAACTCTCAGTGCTTCCTGAACTTGCATAACTTTTTCTCTCATCAGGTTGGGAAACTTCCTGTCACTATTTCTCCTATCAATTTTTCTATTCTTTGTTCCTCTTCTCTCTATTTAATTCCAATGACTCTGATGTTTTTCTTTATGCTATCCTGTAATTCATTTACTTCTTCTTCATACATTTTCAATCTTTTTTCATTTTGTTGTATTGTCTGGGAATTTTTTTCTACATTATCTTCTAGTTCACTAATCCCATCCTCTTCTTCATTTAGTCTGCTTTTGACTGATCCTACTCTGTTTTTCAGTTCAGAGATTGAATTCTTCATTTCTTCCTCATTCTTGTTTATAGTTTCTATGTCCTTTTTTATGCTGGTGTAGTTCTCTGCAAGTTCCCTGTAATTTTCTTGGAGCTGTTGGTAACTTCCTTGGAGGCTGTCATAGTTGTTTTTAAGGTTGTTGAGTATATTGAGGTTCTTCACCACCACTCTTTTGAATTCCATGTCTGACATTTGGGCTATGTCTATTCCATCTACCTCTCTTTCTGGGGATTCCTCTTTTCTTTTCATTGAGAGGTTGTTTCTGAGTCTTCCCATGTTGGATTCTTCTTGTTTGTTTTTATTTTTTGGATTTGTCTGCTTTGACTTCCCATCTTTGTGGTATGAGATTCTTTATTGGAGATCTGGGGGTTTCAGTGATGCGGTCTCTTTGATCTCTTGAGTCTGATGTCCTTGGGGGTACCCTTTATGTCGTTTGTTTATGCTGTCTGGTTATAGTTCAGATGCTCTTTGGTAGGATCTTCCTTCTGGCTAGTTGACTGAGAGTCACTCTGTCCACTTTGTCTTGAGTTCTTTTATGGAGATGCTGTTGAAAACAAACACACAGCCCAGGCAGGAGACCCACACCCTCAAAAATATCCCCCACCCTCTATCCCACTATCATCAGCCAACGTGCCAGCATTAATATAAATGTAGAGAGATTAGAGCTTTTATACTATAGCAAGAATAGATAAGATTTGTTTTTAGTGAGGAAAAGTATAATTTTTGAGAGAGGGGATGATAGATTAATAATAATTCAGACTATGCAAGACAGTAGGTAATATTTACATTGTATGTTAATAAGATAGAAGAAAAGGAGGGAAGAATGCAGAATATAGTAAGAAAGTGGGATTATATTGTATTGGATTTATATAGTAGTTATATTCTATTTATTTAGAGTGAAAGGGAGACTAAACTAGACACACAAACAAAAAACAATTAAAGAGGAAGAATGAGAAGGAGAGATTGTATGAAACAAATTAGAGATATAGTTTGTTTATTTTAAACAAAAAGAACAAAAAAGTAATAATTATTATTAAAATTAAATTTAGAATTAAAAATAAGAAATTTAAACAATTTAAAGTAAAATAAAACACAAATAAAAAACAAAGATAGAAATATAAATCAAATAAATTAAAGGAATGTTTTACTCAGTTCAGCCTTCGTGTGTTGTCCTTTTTTTCTGTGTCCACAGCTGGTCTAAGAGGTGGGCCAGAGACTCTTGCTCCCCCCAGCAGCCGTGTGCACCCATGGTGGCCTGCACAGCGTGTTCCTTTGGCGCCTGTTGGAGACTGCCGAGGTGTTTTGTGCGTGCGCCCGTTCGCGCACAAGGCGGCCCGAGAGCTAGCCTCAGGCCTGCTGAGCTGCGCTCAGGGAGTTTGTCTCCCACCTCTTAGGGTGGGGCCCCGGACACTTGTGCACAGTGGAAGTAAGCGACTGGGGCCTGTTGGAGCCTGCCGAGGTGCTTTTGCTGGAGAGCCCATGTGTGCGCAAAGCAGCTGGAGTGCTAGCCCCAGGCCTGCCAAGTCGCTCTCCGGGAGCTGGTCTCCCGCCTCTTAAGGCGGGGCCCCGGACACCCTTTCACAGTGGAAGGAAGCGTCTATGAGTTGCCACGCCCCCTGTTCCCAGGCCGCAGCCACCTGCTGTTCCCACACCCGCCTGGATGGGCATGAGCAGAGCCCGAGCAGGTGGTCTGTGCTCTGGCCTGGCACCCACTGGAGCTGGCCAGGGGTGTCTGCGCATGGTTCTCTGCATGTCCAGTGGGCCCTCCCTGCACCCATTGGGGCACTGATCCTATGTCTATTGGGGTGAGTCCGAGGGGCACCTGGATGCGCTGCTCCACCCACCTGGATCAGTGAATGAGGGCACTTCCCTATGCGTGCCTGCGCGACCCAACGGGAGGGTTGGGGAGTGGTCGAGCACACTTCTGTGCCTGTGCTTCTCAAGAATGTCCTTTCACCCCCAAATCTTCCTCCCCTCTCTGCAGTTCACAAGAGAAAAATATAAAGGAAAATTACACTCTCACATGCACAGCAGTACTCTGTTTCTTGTCTTTCAATGCCAATGCCACCTGGTCAAGTCCTGTCTCTGCCAGCATGAAGAGATCTTCTCTCCTCCCGATTCCTCTCTGGGGAAGCCTGTGGTCACCAAAAAGCCTTTGTGTACTTCTAGCCTCAGCTCGGGTAGCCACCCCAGTCAGAAATCCCATCTCGTCCCCTTTTCCTCCGCTATCCTCACCAAACAGGTTGTTCCCAGATGGTTTTTCTCTAATCCAGCAGTGTCAAGGCTCAACTCCTGCCAGTGTCCAGCTGCTCACTGAGATGTTCTGTCTGCAATTAGTCCAAATCACAGATGGGTCTCGGGAGCCTGAAAGCACAGCCTCCCCTCACTCCTCCGCCATCCTCTCCCTAACACGTTCCTTTAGTGCACATTTTTACACAGGAAATTTCAGCCTAATGAGAAAGAATCTGAGATCTAGACAGATAAGTTTACCCCACATATTCATTTAAGAGTCAAGCTGAAGCCCAGGGAGAGCTTGGCAGAGGCCGTGCTTCTCACACTTTAATATTCATATCAATCACTTCAATATCTTATTAAAATGTAGTCGACTAAAAATGCAGATTCTGCTTCAGTCAGTTAGGGTAGAGCCTGAGATTTTGCATTGTTAAAGAGCTCTCAGATAACGTACATAGACCATACCTTGAGTAGCAAAGTATTAGAGAAAAGATTGTAATTCTCTGGGAAACTGTCTTAACCACCACATTTTTTGAAAAATCTCTGCACCAAATTTTACACCACATTTTCTTCCACCTTAACAGCCATTGCAGCTTATCAGATCACAGGTGAGCTGCTCAAACAAAGGCTATGATCTGTAGCTGTGCCAATGACTTACAATGTGACTTGACATGAGACTGCAGCCCAATGAGGAGAATTATGTATCATATGAAGAGTATGTCAAAAACAATGGGGGAGAGAGAGAGAGAGAGAGAGAGAGAGAGAGAGAGATTGTCTGAATTCTTTTATAAACATATAAAGGATACCTTCTAAAGTTAATGCTGCTTCCCAGAGGTGAGTCCTACTGTGTACTCAGATCTTTCTGAGACCTTATAGTTGTTGAGGCATTTAAAAATACCTTACTTATGTATTCTTACAAATTAGCTCTTCACATGTGAGGTAACTGAGTATTCCTCATCCTGATCACTTAAAACATTCCCTCATATGATCTCTAAGTTGTTATATTATCCATATAATTCAAGTATCTATATCAGTACTTTGAAGATTTACAGTAAAACTTTTTCAGGAATAGATAGATTAGGTAGGTAGGTGGGTAGGTAGGTGGATAGGTTGGAAAGAAAGATATATGATAAATAGCCAGACAGATATATGCTTTTTAATGATACTCTCAAGATGTGTAGTCCAGAGAATTACCAACCTTAAGGCATTCTTGATAGTTTATATGAGAAAGAAGCAAAAAAGATTCTTCTCACTTTTACCAGTGGTAACTGATACTCAATGTATGGGTCTGTACTATTGAAAACACAAAACAGGGAGCAAGAATCCCATCCTTATACTAAGATGGTAACATCTTATTTGAAAGACAACTTAAATTTAACCTTCAAGGAGAAACCTGTAAAACATCTGAATTCTAAAAATGAGAAGTAGCTAGTGAAGAAAAAATATGAACCAGTGTTGGTAAAGGTAAAAATATTGTCAGGTTCTTATCGCAAATAAAAAATTGTGACACACTAACATGTATCAATTTGCCCTCTCTCCACACCCAGAACACTTTACCACTTCAAAAAGGCTTTATGTTTTATATCCCACAGACCAAGGAACCTCCAGTCAGTTCTCTGATATTGTAACCCACACCATCATTCTCTTAACATTGTTTCTGTAAATGATGATCCATTAACTAACATGTGACTGTTAGTAAACGGCCTGTTTTCTTGGGAGTTCTAGGAACTAACTTCAAAAGAAATAGACTCTGACCTTCAAACATTCTGGCTCTGGGAGATTTAGTGACCTTAAACCAGTTATCTGAACGGACTGTGTTGACTTGCACGTACTCCCCTCCATGGAGAACTCTCAACCCCTCCTTTTGAGTCCTTTGTTCTGTTTTTTTTTTTTTCTCCTTCTCCTCCCTGCTCATAAAAACCCCTACCAGCATTAAATGATCAAGATGGCCTTTGCGATATTAGTACATCATTTTCTCAGTCTGTGGAATCTTAAGTAAATCTGCTTTCTTTCCACCAGTCCTTATCTCTCAATTTTTAGCTTTTGAATGGCAGGCAGGTGAACCAGAGTTCTCCTTATAAATACCATATTACTACTACCTCACCAGTTAAAATCCTTTGTGTGATACTCTTGGGTAATCTTTATATGTAGATCAGTACTCAAAAGCACAGAAAATGTATTGAAAGTATACATATCAGTTGTGAGGATAGTTTTTCCTGGGGTCTTAAATGGTATAAAAGGGAGAGGTGATAAGGACAGACTTTTCAATAGTATTTTCTGAGTCTGGTAATGTTTAAAACTTTTACAAAGAAATGTACTGCTATTTTACCATTTTTAAAAATTAAAAACTACATCCTTGGTGGGTGTTATGAACAGATTGTTTTCACTAGGAATTGTAGATCTGTAGTCAATTTAAATGCATAATGTTTGGTTTATTAACATGCCATTGCTAAAGGAACAAATTCAGTTGGACACTAAAAAAGAACCTACTGTATTTATGATTGTTTGGCTAATAGTTAATTGATGGAATTTTTTGGACATTTTTTATGACTGACTAACCTAATGACAAATAATCTTCTATATTCAAAAATTATAAATTAATTATCTTCTAAAACATATATAATGTATTTTATGCATCAACATCTTGGTATGTTTAATAATGTTTCATCAAGATATATTTTTAGATTCTGCATATGTTTAATTTTGATAGCTTTAAGATGAGTTAAAATGTGTCACATAGAATAAGTTCTAATTTCTTCTCTCTTCACATGTAATATACTGTCCTAATTTTCCCCAAAAGTAGAAGTCTCCCAGAGGTTTTTCTCTGCAAGTCCACTCTCTGAAACTCTGGTCAGAAAATGAAGCTCATATTTCATTCCCTGTAATTCTTTCATGCACCAGGTTTATGGCTTCCACCTTGAGATGCCATTACCAGTGAAGTTGAGTTATTGTATATCAAATTGAAATAAACCTGAAAATGTGTTTCTCACAATACTTCGTAATTCCTAATGCAGGTACAGACCCTGATAGAATCCTCAAAATTGCCACCTAAGTTCAAATTGAATGTGAACCATGGAATGCTTCCCTTCACATTAGAAAGATCTATCACAGTTCTGCATTCAGCATGAGGTTAATTTAAAACTGAGGTCATAATCAGTTGAGTTGCCATTTGGATACCCATGAATAATGCATATCTGAATTTACCCTTTATAAGTCTTTATTGTCTTTTGGTATCACAGTGTAGACTTACTTTTTATGTTCAAGTGAAACATGTGAAATGGCAGAGAGAGATTTTTCAATACTTCCTGACTACTCTTGTTTTTTTTGCTTTAACTTTTTTTTTTTTGAAATGCGGTACCATATGCAGAGAAAAGTGTATACTTATCTAGCATACAGCTTATCTAATACACAACTCAATAATTTTTACAAATGAGCACTTAGATAACTAACATTCTGATTTAAAAAAGAAAAAGACAATTAACAGAACCCCAGTTTCGTGTCATCTCTGTCCATGGAGGGATTTCAAGGAAGCCACCTCCAAAGGTCTCGGGTGCTTTTAAACCAATGTGGGTGCTTCTTAGGAGGAAGCCTGAAAGTTGTAGGCAGAATATATATCTGCCCCCTGTCAATGGGCATACATGTGACATACATGCTTGCAGCTGCTGCAAGAAAATGTTTTTTCCTTCTCCCAAATCTCTCAGATTTCACCTGAGTGCCTCCCATCGCAACATTAAAATAGAAAGCTGCTGGCATTGGCATTTTGGAAACGCTATTGCAAGCTCTATACTGTTACACTCAAACAACAGGCTAGAGTAAGGGGTGCTATTATCAACAAAGACACCTGGAACACCTTTTGAGAGTCTCCTAAAGCCTAAAGGAACAAACAGGATTTAATGTTGTGTTGATAAAAGAAATTGGGGTGTTTGATATTAATTGCAGGGAGTCAAGAAAGACTCAACTTCTTCTTTGTATTTCAGATTAAAAAAAACTTTTCTTATGCTTTTTTGTTATGGAAATTTAGTATTCACAATTGTTGAGAGAAAACTATGATGAAAATCATTGTCTTATCTCCCAATTTCAATCATCTTTCATCTTTCACATCATCCCCTTCCTTATGGATTGTTGTCACAAATATAATATATACTTTTTTATCCATGAATATTTATTATGTATAAAGTTCTTACTTTAAAAAATAACCAAAAAGTTACTTATTATACCTAAAACATGTATAAAAATAATAACACCATATATTTAGGCAGCATTCAAATATCTCTACTGCATAATATTAAAGGTTTTTAAAAAACAAGAGTACTGGTAAGGTCTACATATTGCAATAGTTGATAAATTGTTTAAGTTTCTTTTAATCTATAGATTTTCTCTTTCTCTCTCTTGCTCTTGGTCTCCCTCTTTCTCTGGCTCTAGCAGTTTAGTTATTAAAGATTCAGGTGGCTTTGCACACTATGGTTTTGGCTGATTGAATCCTTGGGGTGTTATTTAACATGCTTCTCTGTCCCTTGTTGCTATTAGACTTACAGGCTTAATTAGGTTTTGGAATGTGGTACTCTGTGCTTCCACTAAGAGTCATATATAGTCTGCTTTCTTTCCTTTTGTGGTTTTAGTTGTTATTAATAATTATTTTTCTTTATCTTTTTTCTCTTATGTTTACAAACTTGTGATATTCTAATTTCTTTTTTTTATTTTTAATCTTGAGAACTACCTTTTTAATTTTATTTTAATTTTATTACAGTTTACATTCAATATTATTTTGTATTAGTTTCAAGTGTACAGCATTAGTGGTTCTACAATCAGATACTTTATAAAGTGTTCCCCCTTATATTTCCCTATTCTGTACATTACATCCCATGACTATTTTGTAACTACTTAAGCACTTCCTTAAAGAGAAATTTCAGCACTCAATTTTTTAGTTACCCTTAAGTAGAGTTCACATTGGAAACAAATGGGTAAATACTTGACTCTTTTGTCTTACATATCAGTTTTCAAATAGTTAACTTAGAACCTCAAATATAGCCAAAATGTACTGAGTCCCAGCCCTGTCACTTAAAATATGTCTAACAATAGGAAAAATCACTTTTCTTCTCTGTGGATTATAACCCTGGTAAAGATTTTGGAAAATTAGGAATAATGCACTACTAAAATACCTGGCAGACTTTCTTGCATGTTATAATAACACAGTCTGTTAATTATCATTAAATTGTGTATCTCATAGATCTAACCTTTATACATAAATAAACCAGGTGCTTTGTTAGAAGTTGTATGCCCCGAGGAAGTAGGATAAAAAAGGGAATTTTGTTTTTAAAGGCATATAAAGTTTTGAAAGTGAACTCTTATTAAGCTAATACTTACTTAACCTCCAAGTGGAAGAAAATATGCTGCTGCCAATCTACTTTGGATGTCACACATAGAAAAGACAGCATGCATTAGTGACTCAGCACCTAAACTGAAATGACAGTTTGTTCTCACTGTTGTTTGATTTACAGCTAAGGGAAAATATATAAAAATTCTTTAGAATCAAGCATTGTGCAAATTGATCTAAAATGTGTGTGTGTGTGTGTGTGTGTGTGTGTGTGTGTGTGTATCTTCACCTTTTCTAAAAAAAAGTTAAAATGAATGGAGTTTTTTGTTTGTGTGTTTTTTGCTTGCTTGTTTGTTTGTCCTGGTACACTGAATTCAGTTTCAAGGTAAATAAAAAGAATATCAATACAGTCCCTATACCATGTTTTATTTGTCCCCTCCTGAGTGAATGGATATCAAAATGCTAGTTTTTCTATAGAGCACTATGGGATTACAGAAGGGCAATTAGATGTATGAGCTAGCAAAACAGTAGAGCCATAGAGGTAAGAAATGTACATTTTTAATCTTTTGATAAACATCTAGCTTAAGCTTGATAAATATATCATTTTTTCAACTGGAATTTTATATAAGCTTTCAAGAAAAAAAGAATTAGAATGTTTATATAGATTAACTCAGTAGGTGAGAACTTGATCAACACAAGGTCAAAACTCTCATGTCTCTTATGGGCTCATTATTATGGTATGATTTCATGTCCAGAGGGTACATATTTAACATAGGTCAGTCGTTTTATTAATGCTTTCTCTGATTCACTCATAAAGTTTGAATTCTTGGACTTCTAGTAAATAACTGAAAGGAGAATTTTAAAGTACACTCCTAAAATGTTGGATTGGTAGTTTCAAACTCAATGCAAACATTAATATGGTTAGAATTATTATTATTCATTGTCTCTTTATTGATGAGTGTCATTGATTCATTAATATATCTGGGTTTTCTGATTTTCTTCTTTACAGTCAGGCTAATTCTTTCAACTCACTAAAATAGTAGGTAATTCAGAAGTCATGCAATCAATGTTATCTTTGTCCATAATTTGATCACCTTTTCCATGTTAGATTATTTTAAACCCTTGGAGTATCGGTGGAGGAAAAGCCTATTTTCTATGAATAAGTATTAGAGTTTTAGCTTCCCTTGCAGCTACATTGATAGCATGGAACCTCATATTGATCAGTTTGTATGCCCTTGGACTTAATCAGGAATTCATAAATTAAGGGCACAGGCCATGGAACATTAACATCATCAATTGTCGCCAGATCACCATGGATCTGGAGATAAGAAGAGCAATAGCAGAAACATCATTGTGGATATGTAGGTACAGTATTTGGTGCCAACAATGGCAGAAGTGAAAGCTGCCATGTGTGGTGTTCAGCAGCTGCAGCGTCAGTAACAATGTTCTCACTGAGCTACATTTGATGTGGCGTTAATTCTGTTGCTAGCTGCTACATGGCTTCTCCCTTTACTAGCCACTTATCAAACCTGATTCTCTAGCCATTCAAACTTTTTTTGTCATTGTTTTCCCCATAAATAGTCTGTTTATATTAGCCAGTTTGTTTCTTTTGCATGAAACTGAGAACCTTAACTAGCACAGGGGGTGATCACAGACCCCCTTACAGAAGTGCAGATAATCTGAGATTGATTTTCTAAACAGGGCTGAAATGAAAAACTCAGCTAGTATTTGGGGAATAAATTATGTTCATCTTTAGCATGCAATGATAAAACAAATATATCCTTGGCTATCTGAACTGTAATTATCTGAATAGATATTATAATAACTTTCAAATAAATCTAAACAATACGCACCATCTAAATTAAAAATTTGGCATACCAAACCTATATGTAGGTGTCAGTGAAAACATTTAATTCATATGAGTTTAATGTAAAAGAAGTTAAAATACGATGTAGTTTTAGCTCAGCAATTTTCTCAATAGGTTTTGTCTTTCACTTCCATTAAAATATACATTGTGTGTCTTTGCTATTAACTTTCCCCTCATAAGTAAGTTTAATGGGCACTCTGAGGAAGTAAAAATGCCTTGAAAATAGGTGAGCCTAAAGGTACCAAAAAGAAAGAGAAAGAAAGAAAGAAAGAAAGAAAGAAAGAAAGAAAGAAAGAAAGAAAGAAAGAAAGGAAGGAAGAAGGAAGGAAGGAAGGAAGGAAGGAAGGAAGGAAGGAAGGAAGGAAGGAAGGAAGGAAAGAAAGAAACACATTAGAAGAAAATTTGGAAGTAGTAAAGTGTATTGAGAGAGGTGCCTATGTAAAAGACATAATCATGACCATGAACATACTCCCATCTACTGTGCATGTGAATTGTTTCTCTGAAAAGAAAAATAGAGAATAATTGTGAAAGTGTTTTTGGTTCTGGAAATTTTCAAAATATTATTCATATATGACATCATTTTGAAAAAGAAGTCAGAAAATTAACCTGTTCAGTGCACTGGTAATCACAAATAGCTTGGGATACAATCAAGCACCATTTCGACACAGCAGAAGGTATGCAATATATTTGAAAGTCTGAATAAGGCTACAGTGGAAGTGTGAGATGATTTAGTGAAAGAGTTGAGAAATAGTGAATTCAAAATACATCATGGGTCAAGGAGCTTCTGCTGATAATCAGGCTGTAAGAGTCTTCTGCTGTGAATTTCAAAATGCTATTGTCACTGACTTCAAGCCTTTTGGGAGACCATTGACACAAAGAAAAAGTCATGTTTTGATAAGTAGCCCAGATTAAACAGATGGCCAGTAGCTGCTGATAAACTATTATATATAACCACCCATCGAATAACTATGGAAAATGACATTGTACTTGATGTTCATTGTTGACCTGAGGGAAAAAAGAGGAAACTCATGGATACTATAGCCATATCATTGATAAAACCTTTGTATTTTGCCAAAGTTAATTGCTGTTGAAAGTGAGCTGGGTTATAACAAGATCACTTAAAATATTCAATTATAAGTTTAGATCTCAAGCAGATATAATGCAAGCTGTTGATTATTTTTATTTTTTTATTTGTTTGTTTTTTATTCTAGTCACCCCATTTCTGTAATTTCAAGTGCCAAAAAAAAAAAAAAAAAAAAGTAGAGTGTGTTTGTTCACCAAGCACTTGGATTCAACCTTCTATACACTGCAGGCTGTTAGAATGTCTCCTTTACCAGTGTACTGTCAAGGCTCAGAAAGCTATAGCACAAACTCTGCCTCCATCACAAAGTTTATAAAAGATTATTGATCAGTATGATAATTTAAGAAACCTGGAGCTTTTCTATTTGTTTAATTAGGTAACTGAAACTGGATCCAATGGCACCTCACACTAATGGATATTAAGATGAAAGATATGAGTACATCTTGATATAAGGTAAAGGGAGAAATCCACAGACATTGGAGATAGGCACGTAGGGCACCTCTTTATAAAAGGTTTTGGTTGTACCAGTCACTAGTAGGTAAATAATCCCAAAAAAGGAAGAAACAAAGTTCTGTGTTTCCTTCTTTCATTTTCTTTTAGTTTGATTTCTACTACTATTTTGTATAAATAACTGTGGTGATAATTCTGTAGTTTAAAAAATCAAGGAAAGTTGAAGTCAGATGAAAAGGAGTAGACTATTTCCTCTGAGATCCTGGCATTCAGGCTGGATGCAGTAACTGAGGACACATGGAGTTGCCCTTCATTTGGGAAAGTGAGAGTGCATTTTAGTTTCATGAGGAATAGTCTGTTACATGAAGCTGAATTTTTTTTTAATTTTGTTTTTGAAGTGTAAAGAAGGTCTTGTATGCTGGACAGCCAAAAATAACAAATGCTTGTTGGACAATAGGTATATAGTAGTGTGCATTTATCACCCTCGCCGGAGGGTGAGGAAGGAAGAAGGGATAAGGGCGGACCAAATACTGCGGAGTAGAAGTTTTTCCCATCAATATTTTCCCTTCCTCGAAGTTCATTGTTTTCTCTCGAAGTTCATTGAACTTATTTAAGATGGTCGTTTTTATTTTTGTCTCATAATTATTAGGTCTTCATTTCTTTAAGGTTGTTTCTGTGCTGGCTTAGGGGAGGGGCTCTCATGGGTGAAATAATTTTTTTAACCATTTTAATGTAGCTGGTTTTGGCTTTGCACTTTCCTGGGATATTATGACTTTTTAACTGGTTTCTGGAGTTCTCTTAAAGCGTTTTTAGACAGTATATTGTTAAGTTCGTGTCTCTGTGGAAGAACAAAGTGTGGGGCTTCCTATTTTTCTAAAGGATTGGGCTGGCCTGGCAGAGGGTCCCTGGTTTATTCTTTGGGTGTTCTAGAGGGAACAGGCTATGAGGCAGAAGCCTGTCATTCTTCCAAAGTTGTGTAGTTTTTGTATTTTATGCTGTTTTAGTTTGTAACTAGCCCTATAGAAATAAGGTGATTAAAACAGGGGGAAATGATAGCAGGGCCCAGGTGTTAGAGTTTAGCCTTAATTGATAGGCTTAAGTAATTGAAGCTGTGACTGGATAGACTTTCTTTATCACCAAACCTTTGCTTCTGGAATTTTGCCTAGAGGGTGGCGGCAGGCAGCAGGACCCCAAATTGCTTTTCGGTAGCATAACTACTATTGAATCAAGATTAAAGCATTTCCATCTCCCTAAAAATTATCCTGTGTCTTGTTGTATCATCCTTTCCTCTAGCCCCATAGCCCAAGGCAACCAGTGATCTACTTTCTGTCTCTATAATTTTGCATTTTCTAGAACTTCATGTAGACTTTTATGCTTTGCTTCTTTCACTTAACGTAATGCTTTTTGAGATTCATTTGTGTTGTTTTGTGTATCAGTATTTTGATCTTTTTTATTGCTGTGGATGTCTGTGACGCGATATTCTAGCGTCTGCATCGTTTAGAGCTGTGACTCAGAACATGGCGCGTTCCTAGAAGCCGCTTTCGGCATCAGTGGGCGGCGGCGCGTGGACTTGCAAGCGTGGGGCGCGGGACCAACCGACGCCACTTCGTGTTGGACAGTGGAAGCTGGAGAGCCGGGCTATTCGGACTGAGCCAATTGGTTTCCATGGATCTCAATAGTGCCAGCACTGTTGTTCTTCAAGTCTTAACTCAGGCCACCAGTCAGGATACTGCTGTGTTAAAGCCAGCTGAGGAGCAGTTGAAACAGTGGGAAACACAGCCAGGTTTTTATTCAGTGTTGCTGGTAAGTTGCTTAAAAATAGTTATTATTTTTAATAAAATGAGACACTATTCTATTGTTTTAAAAACCTACTTGTGTTGGTGGTTTACTTAGTGAAACTGATCCAAATGTTTGGCTGCCATTGCACTGCCATTTACTAATTCGAGGCATGGCACTTGGAGGACATTTAAGAGATGTTTATTGTCGGGTGAGTATACCCAAGCAGGGTATTGGTAGTATCTGCTTAGAAGGTTACACTGCCAGTTTTCTATTTTAGCCTGTAAATGCTGCCCTCAAGACTGTAAAGGAGGAAAGAGGAAGGACATCTCTAAAATCAGAGAAGGAAAACTCTGACCCCAAAAAACCTCCGCTGCCTTGCGGCATACCTCTTCAGGGGAAAGGCTAAGGGAGTAAACCCCGACAGAAAATCCGGAGCCGGAGTCCCTAAGGCGGTTTGACATTGTAGTCAACACCGGCAACTCCTGCGGCGCACCTGAAGCCAAGCTGTATTGACTTTGTCTCTCCCTTGGACCCTTCAGCTGCGAAGAGAGGGGGGGTCTGCTGCATGGGCAACAGCAGACCCTCCATATCACCCTGCCCAGGCTCTGTAGCTTCAGTTTCACTTGAGAGGACACTCCAGCGTCATCGCAAGATGTCGACTCAACACGGGAGGAGACAGATACCGGTTATAAGCTCATCCGATTGGCGAAGGAAACGAGCGCCAGGGGTCTCCTCTGACGGTGGGAGAGGTCATCGCACCTCACTGGACAGCTACCGTCTCGCCATGGCTCGCCTGCCCCACTGGGTGCGTGGGGATCAGAGAGGCGCCTCTCGAAAAGTGGGCCACAAAACACCCGCACCAGTTAATTCCAAGCAAACAACAAGAAAGAAGCCTCCGGCTCTTCGCCTCGCTAGCTGGAACATCAGGACCATGTGCCCCGGACTTACTGCAGACCTTCCGTGGATCAAGGGTGCCAGGAAAACCGCTGTCATCGATAGGGAACTGGCACGACTAAACATCGACATTGCGGCTCTACAGGAGACCCGGTTGGCCGACAACGGAACTATCAGAGAAACCAACTACACCTTCTACTGGCAAGGGAAGTCTCCGGACCAACCAAGACAGCACGGTGTTGGGTTCGCTGTGAAGAACACGCTTGTTAACTCCATAGAGCCACCCACAGGAGGCACAGAGAGATTACTTACCCTCCGATTGTCAACAACTTTCGGCCCAGTCAGCATTCTTAGCGCGTATGCCCCAACCCTCTGCGCCACCACCGAAGAGAAAGAACAGTTCTACCATGCACTGGACGAAGCGTTATCCAAGATTCCCAGAAGTAACGCTCTCTATCTCCTTGGAGACTTCAACGCAAGAGTAGGAGCCGACCACATGGCCTGGCCCACCTGCCTTGGAAACTTTGGGAGAGGAAAGATCAATGAGAATGGTCAGCGACTGCTTGAGCTTTTGTGTCACCACGGCCTGTGCGTGACAAACACATTCTTCAAGTGCAAAGAGATCCACCAGGTGTCATGGAGGCACCCCCGCTCCCGTCATTGGCACCAGCTTGACCTCGTCATCACCAGAAGAACGGATATTGGCAGCACCCTCCTCACCCGCAGCTACCACAGTGCAGACTGCGACACGGACCATGCCCTCGTGGTAAGCAAGGTGCGCATAATGCCGAAGAGGTTGCACCACTCCAAGATGAAGGGTCGCCCACGCATCAACACCAGTTGTGCCAGCAACCCAGTTAAGACCCAGCAATTCATCAACAAGATGGAAGATGCACTCGGCGAGGGAGTGGCGGCAGATGACATTATCGAATCCAATTGGCCACGTCTCCGCGACGCCATATACAACTCCGCCATTATTGCTTACGGGAAGAAAGAGCGGAAGAACGCTGACTGGTATGAGGCTCACTGGGAAGAAATGGAACCCGTGATCGAGGCTAAGAGGAAGGCCCTACTGGCTTACAAGGTCACGCCCACTCCCAGTACACTTCAAGCTCTACGGGCTGCCAGGAACAAAGTCCAGAAGACCGCCCGCCACTGTGCCAACACCTATTGGCTAAACCTGTGCAGAAGCATTCAGGAAGCCGCCGATATAGGCAACGCACGAGGAATGTATGAGGGTATCAAGAAGGCAACAGGCCCAATCCCCTCCAAGATCGCCCCCCTTAAGTCCAAGACAGGTGAGGTCATCACTGACCAGGAACAGCAAATGCGGCGGTGGACCGAGCACTACCTCGAGCTGTATGCAACGAAGAACACCGTAACAGACACTGCTCTTAACGCCATCCCAGACCTACCAGTCATGGAGGAGCTAGACACCCCACCTACTGCGGCAGAGCTCAGCAAAGCCATCGACCGCCTCGCTTGCGGAAAAGCACCAGGAAGCGACGGAATCCCTCCAGAAATCCTAAAGAGCGGGAAACCAGTCCTGCTACAGCCGCTCCACCATCTACTCTGTCTCTGCTGGAAGGAGGGTTACATCCCCCAGGATATGAGAGACGCCAACATTATCACCATGTACAAGAACAAAGGAGACCGCAGCGACTGCAACAACTACCGGGGCATCTCTCTCCTCAGCGTCGTCGGCAAAGTATTCGCCCGGGTCGCTCTTGCCCGCCTGCAGACCCTTGCTTCCCGCGTCTACCCAGAGTCCCAGTGTGGCTTCAGAGCTGGCCGATCAACAGTGGACATGATCTTCTCCCTACGCCAACTGCAGGAGAAGTGTCACGAGCAGCATAAACCACTCTACCTCGCCTTTATTGACCTCACGAAGGCGTTTGATCTGGTCAGTCGAAGCGGACTCTTCAGCTTGCTACGGAAGATTGGCTGTCCACCACATCTGCTTGCTGTGGTCATGTCCTTTCACGACAACATGCACAGCACGGTGTCCTACAACGGCGCAACCTCTGAGGCCTTCCCAGTCAGCAGCGGAGTAAAGCAGGGCTGCGTCCTCGCGCCTACGCTGTTCGGAATCTTCTTCTCCATGCTCCTCCAATACGCCTTTAAGGACTGCAGCGAGGGTGTCTTCATTCACACCAGATCCGATGGCAAGCTCTACAACCTGGCCCGTCTACGAGCCAAGACCAAAGTCAAAGAGGTGCTCATCCGTGAGATGCTCTTCGCCGACGACGCAGCTTTGACATCACACTCCGAAGAGGGACTCCA
Organism: Furipterus horrens; assembly: GCF_987537825.1. Lineage (NCBI taxonomy): Eukaryota > Metazoa > Chordata > Mammalia > Chiroptera > Furipteridae > Furipterus > Furipterus horrens. The sequence goes on along the minus strand of NW_028327172.1, from coordinate 76,057,169 downwards.
GCAGCTAGTCACTTGCCTTTCCCACGCATGCAAGGAGTTCGGACTAGCCATCAGCCTGACGAAGACGAATGTTATGGCTCAAGGCACGGGGACTCCCCCATGCATCACCATCGACGGATACACCCTGGAGGTTGTCAACGACTTCACTTACCTCGGGTCCACCATCTCGAGCTCTCTGTCAGTCGACTTGGAGGTCAACCGGAGAATCGCCAGGGCAGCCACAGTTATGGCCAGACTGAACCGGCGAGCGTGGAACAATTCCAGCCTCACTGAGAAAACCAGACTGCGCATCTACCAAGCCTGCGTACTCAGCACTCTCCTCTATGGCAGCGAGACGTGGACCACCTATGCAAGGCACGAAAGGAAACTCAACAGCTTCCACATGAGGTGCCTGCGACGCGTCCTGCATGTCGCCTGGCAGGATAAGGTCCCCAACACCGAGGTGCTGAAGCGAGCCAATATGAGCAGTTTGCATGCAGTTCTTAGCGAGAGACGCCTCAGGTGGCTCGGCCATGTCAAAAGAATGGATGCAGGCCGTATCCCCAAAGACCTCCTCTACGGCGAGCTAGCAGAAGGCAAGAGGATGACAGGGCGCCCAAAACTACGGTTCAAAGACATCTGCAAAAAGGACATGACACGATGCTCCATCAATCTCAACACATGGGAGGTTCAAGCAGACGACCGCCTAGCCTGGAGGCTCGCGGTCAGGCAAGGTACGTCACGCGCGGAGGCTGTGCGCAACGAGGAGGCGGTCCAGAAAAGATCGAGGCGGAAGCAGCGTCAGCAGCAGCAACAACGGCCATCTGCCTTCACCTGTACCAAGTGCGGCAGGGATTGTCACTCCCGAATCGGACTGCACAGCCATTCTCGGCGGTGCAGATAGACTCTCAAGAAGCTACGCCATCGTCTCTCGAGACGGACGGCTGCCGACGACGACGACGATTTATCACATCCTTTATGACAGGCATCTAGTTCCCTTTTTATGGATGGGCAATTCCTTATCTGATATTAGCGGAGACAGAGCCTGCCTCTCACCATGATTTGTTTTCATATGTGCTAATCTCAGAGCTAGCATCTTCACTATGACCCAAAACCATTCACAAAGCAAACAAGTCACAATCCTATCAACAATAGATGTCTTACCAGATACTAGTTGTCTCAATGCATGCCATGGAATATTGTTTCTGTCTATCCAATTCACTGACTCTGAACTTGAAATTGGGAGACAAGGACAAAGAAGTCATTATATAAGCATGCAGCACTAGTAGCAGGGGCAAACCCTTGAGGTATAGAGGGTCAAAATATCAGTATTCAGTTTTCAGCATCAACGGTGGAGGCACTGTAACCCAGGGTGCCTTGTGTTCCATGGGAATTACAGCAGTCCCCTCCTTGGACTACTGCTAACTGATTTTGACTGTGGCCTTATCTGATGTTCACCCTCCCTTGTTCCTGTCAAATTTTTGAGACATGTTTCTCTAACCTCAGAACTGCTGTGAGATATATAACACCCTTATGACAAATTCATTTCTCTGTTTAAATTTCCTAAATCAATATCTGTGGCTAGCAACTAAAAACCATGATTGATTTGGGGTAATGCAAAATAGCATGCAATTTATGAATAGACAATAAATATGCATTATCAGGAAACTGTTTATAGTAGAAATCTGATTTGTTTTCATATGTGCTAATCTCAGAGCTAGCATCTTTCTTATGGCCCAAAACCATTCACAAAGCAAACAAGTCACAATCCCATCAACAATAGATGTCTTACCTGATATTTTGAAGAGGGTTTAAAGAAGGGAATAATTTATAGTTGAACCGACAAAGGATGATGAGGCCTCCAGCCACGGTAAAAAGCTGTATAGAAGTAAGAAAATGACACTGTTACCAGACGCATGTGAGAACTGGCATTGGAAAAAAGGACAATCAAAAAGCAGTTATAGATACAAACTGACAAGGGCACATTCACTATTATGGGACAAATGAAGTAGGGGGAAGGGTGTCAGGAAAAAATATTCTGACCTCCATACACCAGGTGGCAGTCTTCTGTTGGGCTTTACCAAGGCCCAACAGAAGATATGATTGCAGGAGAAGGGGTGGGTTGGGGGGAGCAATAGGGGAAAAATGGGACAACTGTAATTGAAAACTAAAAAATAAAAGGAAAAGAAAAAAGAAAGATGGTGAGCAAAGAACATTCATTTATTTCCCATCAAGGAAGATAAGAGCAGAGAATAGATCTGGGGAGCATATCTTAAATCATGATTAATTTACTTTTAAAATAAATTATGAGAAGCTATTATATTTTTACCTCATAACTTTACCACATTTAAAAGTTTTTTTCAACCAAATGCATACTAATCAGAAAAGTCATTATTATCCAGGGTCAAGTTAATAAAAAACTATTTTAAAGCATATGAAGAATTTTGAAAAATGTGTAACAAAAACATGCAATTATTGTTCAAAATTACATTGGTCCAAGAATGAGCAACAGAGTGATAGCATAAGGAGGATTGTAAACCCTCTCCTCAGCAAAATAATAATAACTTTTGAAAAATAACACTGGAAAACACAATTTTCATTCAGTTATATATAACACTTGTTTTTGACTAACTTTTGGCATCTGAATCCAAAAATGACCCCAGTTTTTCCCTAACACATCAACTTTTTAAGGTATAAGATACCCTCCTTTTGTCCCCAAAGTCATACAAAGGAAAATAAAGAAAAAAATTACGTGAATATACTGTTTATTTAGAGTTATTTTCTTCATATAAAGGCTATATATTGTTACTGTAAGTCAAATTGTATACAAGCAGTAAAGTTATGCTACCAAACATAAATATTAAGGTATTTTATCTTTTCAAATGACAGACTAGGAAATGCCAAAATGAGATATTTGGAATGGTCTCATTCAGTTGGAAAAGCTTTAACAAATTGCTTCATGAGACCCAGTTTTATGTGCAGAGGTGGGAAGATAATGTTCTTTCTGTCAACAAGTGGCTCATGTAGAATGTTTGGATCACCAGGTTTGAGGTTAGATCTTGGAGGCCAATTCCACTCCACCCAATGCTTCTCATGAGCTCTGCTGCCCTACATACACAGAAAACAGAGATAATTGGTGTATCCACATTGCTGACCAAGAAGGAAGCAGACCATTTGAAGGTCAACACAGATGATCCAGTTGTGCTTGTGATATTGCAACAGATCAATGATTCTCTTTATGTCTTCATATTCTTCACAAAAACAAACTGAATTGTCAATTGGGACTGCACCAAATAAATTGCCATTGTGAAGGAGGACACCCTTCAATTTCCGCTTTGAGCTATCGATGAACAGTAGCCATTCAGTTGCGTTCTAGATTGGAATTCCCAGTTCCTCCATCAAAGCATGTATGTTATGGCAATACACTTCAAAAGTACCGCAGAAATGCACTTTCTCTCAGTCAAAAGTAGGATGCTTTTGCTCCTTTTTCAAGCAAGTTTTTCTCGTGTAGTTTTGATGCTAGGAGTTATGAAACCTTTTTTGATAGTCCCAAAACTCATGCTAAATCATTCAATTCATGCTGATCAAATCCCTTATAAACTGAGTGATCTTCAATTTCAAAATTTTCATCGTTGCTGTCACTTAGTTCTTCACCATATTCCTGTTTTTTGAAAGAGGACAGTTCAATGAAAACTGGCACTGGGATCTCAGCTGAATGAGGCACTGGGCATATAGCTGATCCTGGACTAGGATATTCTATTTTACATTTATTTCTCTTGTTATAACCTGACGTTTTCACTATGCAAAAGTAACAGTCATTTGAATGATCTCTAGGGTCTCGCCAAACCATATGTATACCAAATGGCAATTTATCACATGTTCCCTTCGTCCACATCCATAAACTCTTGACGCACTGCTTGCGCACCTTGTGAGGGGCCCAAGACTTACCTTGTTCACCAAGCTTTACTTTAAAATGTGCAAAATAGGCTTGCCTGACTAACGCACTGATGTTTGTCCTTAGACTGGGAATGGTGAAACTGCCACAGATATAACAAAATGAATCAGGGTTTGTTAGGCACTTATGATGAAAAATAGCAGAGGCAGACATGATCTGAAGGAAAGAAAATAAGTATGTATGAAAATGAAAAAATAAATTCTGCTAACTCCTTGTATACAAACAAGAACTCGGACTACACTTCGGAATATGATTTACTATACAGACTGACACACAACCTCTCACCACACTGTCTCATGTGTAACTAAATAGCCTAGACAAGTATGAACCTGTTGCTGGTCTCCAAGGTCATCCCCCACCCCACTCCACTCGAGGGAGGTTTGCTCTCAGCCAATAGGAGAGCATAAATAAGGATTATTAGAGAGTACTGGAAAGAATTATACTCCAACAAATTGGATAACCTGGAAGATTGGATAAATTATTAGAAACATGAAACCTATGAAGGCTAAATTATAAAGAAATAGAAAATGTGAACAGACCAAAAATAAGTAAAGATAATGAATCAGATTTAAAAAACCTCCAAACACAGAAAAGACTGTGATTAAATTATTTCACTGATGAGTTCCCCCAACATTTGAAGAACTAATGCTAATCCTTTTCAAATTTATCCAAAAATTAAAGAGCAGGGAACACTTCCAATTTATTTTATGATGCCTGCATTACCCTGATACCAAAGCCAGATTAAAAATAGTATAAGAAAAGAAAATTATAGACAAATATCTCTGATGTTTAGGAATGCAAAAATCCTCAGGAAAATGTTAGCAAGCCAAATTCAATAATATTTTTAAAGGATCATAGCCCATGATCAAGTGGGATTTATCACTGAGGTATAAGAATGGTTCAGTATATATAGATCAATTAATGAATGTACAACATTAATAAAATATTAGATAAAAACCATATGTTCACCTCAGTAGATTCAGAAAAAGCATGTGACAAAATAAAACACCTTTTCATGATAAAAACCCTTGGCCAATGGCATACTTAATGGTGAAAGGTTGAATGATGAAACTTGAAGACATTATGCTAAGTGAAATATAATACAGAAAAAGAGACATACTCTATTATATCACTTACATGTGGAATATACAAAAGCCAAACTCATAGCAACAGAGAGTAGAATGTTGGTTATCAGTGGCTGAGGGCTGGCCAAATGGGAAGATATTGGTTAAAGGGTACAAACATCTATTCTAAGGTGAATAAGTTTGGGGGACCCAAAGTATAGCATGGTGATTATAGAGGTAGAAATATGGTATTATATACTTGAAAGTTGCTAAGAGAGTGAATTTTAAGTGTTCTCATCACAAAAAAGAAATAATAGCTATGTGACGTGAGGTGTTAACCATCACTATGGTGATAATCATTTTGTAATACACTTACATACTGTTGAATGCAATATAGTAACTTAGAGATCAAATTTAATACATGCCATTAATGACATATATTTAAATTATTTTTATTTTAGATTGGAAAGTGTATACAGTTATGTAATGTTATAACTGAAAACAATTCTAGTGTTTTTGTGATTCAATTACTCATTGACAGAAAATTCACAAGGTAAATTATTTGCATAATGTTAAATAACAAAAGCTAACATTGTTTCAGAAAGGTGGTTTGACTCCCAATATTATTTCTACATCTAGTGTCTTTTAAGCAAGATTGACATTTAGCCCATAACAATGATACTGGTAACCTAGCCAGAGTGTGAGTGGGAGGAGAGGTGAGGGGCCACAAGGGCAGAGTCACATTGCCTGGGTAACCAGATTAGTGTAGTGTGTGACCCCTGGGCGAGACACAACAGGAGGAAGACACTGAACTTAGTGGGTGCAAGACTAGCAAGGGTGACTGACTAAGGGAAAAGCCCTCCTACTCCCTTCCAATCTGGCAAAGACCTGTCAGTATAGCCTGGGGAAAGACAGGATTGGTTGAGGGTGCCAGACCCTCCCAAAGTCCACACAGAAATTTGAGCACCTGGTCCAGCCCACCAGGGTAGTTTATACAATATAAATAGAGGGAAAAGAGAGATGGCTCTCTCTTGAATCCACTAAACAGACATACAAGCTGGTGCTTTGAGGACTGATGGGCCCTGGAAGCCACGTGGGCAGTGGCCCTACTGGCCCCATACAGGAGTCCCCAGGAAGGAGCCTAAAGCCAGACTGCAACCTGGTACAAGCCAAGCTGCCCAGATGATCCTGAGGGATAGTGTTTTAAATGGGAGAAGAAACTCTAGGTACAGTCTTGGACTAGTCCATGAGAAGGTGGTAGGGTTTTCCTCTGGATTTTCCAAAGGGAATAAGGTTTGAGGCAGTAGCCTGCCTGCCATCCTCCCACATTGTGAAGCTTTTGAATAAATGACCACTTGCCTTTTTTCACCAAACCTCTGCCTATGTGGGTGGCAACAGACAGCTGAACCCCACTTTCATTCAGTAAGAGTAGTACTCAATAAATATGTATGTAATATTGAAAAACATTTGAAATGTACTAGGGGGTATGGTTTATTTTTCAATTATTTGGTAAATCTCTTTAAGTAAAAATTAAGGGTAATGCTACAATATTTTTTCTTCACAAATCAACATTTTCATTTAAGTTTCTTACAATGTGATACACAATGTAGCACATGCTGTTTATACTCTGAATATTGATAGTAAACACAAAATAAAACAAAATAAAGCCACAAATGTTCTACTTCACTCATGTGTTTGATAATAATTTACTGAATACTTGTTCTTTTTCTAATGTAACTAGTCACACAGAGGGGTACAATACAGACAGCCATTTCTTAGGACTGATTTATTCCTACAACAGCATTGCAATAGCTTGGTCAAGTGCAGGGTCTTTGTCATCACATGGAAAACTTAGCCTGATGTCTGCATGTTTCTGGAAAATAGAAGTACTCACTGAAGTATGTGGTCAGCAGACAGCACTTAGAAGCAGAAGAGACTAGATTTACCTGTAGGTTCAGTGATTATTCTGAAAATTAGATAACCAATACATTGGGCCTGGCAATCGTTTCAACCCCTTTATTCAAGCCTTCAGGATATGTTCTCAAACACATTCTTCTGGCTTACAAGGCCTCCTCACTCTGCAGACCAAGAAATGCCCTGCCTTCACTTGAGCTAAATCTAAACTTTTGTTTATTATATCCTGGGCACAGTTCCAGGCGGTTTTTCACACATTAGCTCAGTTAATGTTCACAGCAAGAGTGTGAGGTAGATACTGCTCTTATTACTCTGATTTTAAAGGTGCAGTATAAAGAGTTTGAGTAACTTTTTGCATTTGAATCCAAGTTTTCCGAGTAGTAGTTTCCTAATTCTAAACCATCATGTTCTCCTGAATTTCCTGCCATAGCCTTACCCCTCCCCTAATTTTGGATGCAAAGTCATGGTGGGAGTGTTCTGTGTGCTTATACCAGTGAGCCAAACTGAAATCCAACAAGTACCCTCCCTCAGGAGTTCGGCCAGGCATTCAAGAAATGAATTGTGGGAGGATATATATATACATTTCAGTCTGTCTTTCTTGACTTTTTGTAATTGCAAAGAGAAAAGACAATATTGCTTGTTTGTGTGTTTGTTTTTCAAATAAGATAAAGAGACAAGGAAAAATACATATCCTATATCTCATTTTGGCAAATAGTCTTATATCATTTTTTAAGTATATTTTATTGATTATGTTGTTACAGTAGTTTCAGTCTTTTTCCCCTTTGCTCCCTTCTGCCCAGTATTCCCCTTCCCTCCAGCAATCCCGCCCCCCTTTAGTTCATGTCCATAGGTCGTGCATATAAGTTCTTTGGCTTCATCCTTTCCTATATTATTCTTAACTTTCCGCTGTCTATTTTGTACCAAGCAATGCTTCTTAATCCCTGCACCATTTCCCCATTTTTTCCCCTTCCCCCTCCCAGCTGATAACCCTCCAAATGATCCCCATATCTATGATTCTGTTTCTATTCTGGTTTGCTTAGTTGGATTTTGTTTTTATTTTTTAGGTTCAGTTGTTCATAGATGTGAGTTTGTTGTCATTTTAGTGTTCGTAGTTTTGATCTTTTTTTTCTTAAGTAAGTCCTTTTGACACTTCATATAATAATGGCTTGGTGATGATGCTTTATCTTGTCTGGGAAGCACTTCATCTGCCCTTCCATTCTAAATGATAGCCTTGCTAGATAGAATAATCCTGGTTCCAGGTTGCTTTTCATCACATTGAATACTGCTTTCCAGCCCCTTCTTGCCTGCAACGTGTCTTTTGAGAAATCAGCTGATAGCCTTATAAGCACCCCTTTGTAGGCAACTCTCTGCTTCTCTCTTGCTGCTTTTAGGATTCTCTCTTTATGTTTTAATTTTGGCATTTTAAACATGATGTGTCTTGGTGTGGTCCCCTCTGGATCCAGCTCGCCGGGACTCTCTATTATTCCTCGACTTGTATGTCTATTTCTTCCACATAATTTGGGTAGTTTTCCTCCATTCTTTTTTTACGTAAGTTTTCAATTTCTTGATCTTCCTCTTCTTCTGGCACCCCTATGGTTAAGATGTTGGCACATCTAAAATTGTCCCAGAGGTTCCCAAGCCTCTCCTCATTTTTTTTCAATTCTTGTTTCCTCATTTTTTAATGGTTGACTGTTATTTTCTTCCTTATGTTTCAAATCATTGATTTGAACCCGGTTTCTTTCCCTTCACCATTGGTTTTGTGTGGATTTTCCTTCGTTTCACTTAGCATAGCCTTCACTTCTTCTCCTTTGCATTTGCCATACTCAAGCATATCTGTCAAGCCTGTGAGCATCTTTATCACCAGTGTTTGGAATTCTGTGTCTTTTAGGTTGGCTCTGTCCTCATCTGTTAGGTTAGCTATCTCCTCATCACTTAGTTCTCCCACTGGAACCTTGATCTGTTCCCTCTTTTGGGCCATACTTCTCTGTCTCCCCACCATGACAGGCTTCTCTGTTTGTTTGCCTGTGTCTTAGATAGAGCTCTCACTCCTGTTGTGTTGTAAGGGGGTGGAGCCTTAAGGATTCATCAGTACAGGTTACCTATTTCACTACATTTTGGTGCTGTATGTGGGGGAGGGTTCTGAAAGGGAACAATGCCACTTTCCCAGTACTTGCCCCTTTTCCAGGCACTTCTCCCACTTCCGTATAGGACTGGTGCCTCTCTAGTTATTGCCCTGGTTTACGTTCCCAGAGTGGATGGGTCTGCGCATGTTCTAGGACCATGGAGGCCCTTTAAACAAGTGGACTCTGCTGAGAGACCAGCAGTTCCTGCCTCTGCCCCAACCTCCACTGGTTTGCATAGTCAGAAGCAATGAAGCCTGATTTTCCCTATTGCGAGGACCATGAGCTGTGCAGTCTGGTGAGGAGCTGGGAACGTTCCTCAGGTGTCCCTCCTGACTTTTTAAAATGTGTGACTGCACTTTCTGAAAGCCCGCTGCTGCCACCACTACTGCTTCCATCACACCATGTCCTCTCTGTCCTGGCTCCACCCTTCTTACCTGTCTGGATGAGTATTTCTTCTGTATATCCTTCTTTGTAGAACTTCCATGCAGTTTGATTTTCTGGAACTTATGGTTGTTTCTAATTTTGAGGTAGTTGTATTCCTTCTTAGTTGTGGAGGGAGACGCAGCGTGTCTGTCTACACCTCCATCTTGGCCAGAAGTCCTCTTTTTTTTTTTTTTTACTTAAAAATTAGGAGACTATAAAATTGTAGGAATCATTTGTCGGGTGTTTCCAGTAACACGGATTTTCCTTCATTTTTGCTTTTCTCTTAGTTTACTCCAATATATAAATTTTATATGCTGACTCTCCCAAACTCTCTGTCCTTATCCAAAATGAAGATTTTCTAGCACTTTAAGGTTTTCTTTGTATAAGATATTTTAAACACTTTTCAAAATAATATTTTGAGTTATATGTTTTAAAACAGTCCTGAACTCAGTGAAAAAATCTTGAATGCTCACGTTCGCAGCCAGGAGTTTTTGTGTAAAAGAAATGCATAAACATATTTAGTATACAGGTCTAATTGTGTGAATAGTTCTGATCCATTTTGGAGGTATCTGGAATGAATAAGGCTGAAGTCTCAATACAAATAGGAAAACTCAAAATTTGGGTAAAATATGTTTAAGACATCAGATTTATTTTCTAAAACTATTATGTCCTACACTTACAACTAAGATGTGTGATAAAGCATTTTGGTAGTTTGAATTTAAATTGAGTTATGATTTGTCTCATGTTTAACATATTCCATTCTACCAAAATATAATAATAACCTTCATTCAAACAAGTGGCCAAAGTATGACAAATTATTTTTCCCTAGCATTCAATTCATGACTCAAATATTTCAGTAGTCACCATTAGAATAGATATATCAGAACTATAGATTTAGTATCATTTTTAGTGAGACCCACCTCAAATATCATTTTCCAAACTCAAAATCTTAGAAAAACAACCCCAAAGTACTAAGAAACTTTTTTTCCCTCCAGGAGGTAGCAAGAATTCATTTCCTAGAGTGTTGAAGAGTTCATCTTAAACATGTCTGATCCTGCAGCAATAAACAGGTTATTCCAGAAACCTGGCAATAAAGACTGAAGGAATCTCACAGCCCTCGAGACCCCTTTTGTGTTTCCAGAGCCTCTTTTTCTTCCATAATTTATAGGGACAATAACCCTTTGAAAAGCAGATTTGGTTCTATACTCTGGAAGGCAATATCATTATAGGTTTCAATATTTTGTCTGGAAAATGTATGGAAGCAACTATAACTCTTTCTCTAAGTAATTTGAATAGATGTTGTGTATGATTTAGATAATTATTTGCCTCTGACCAGAAAACTGTGAATAAATCCTAAAAAAAAAGCATGGTAAAAAATTCCAATATTATATAGAACGTGATAAAATTTTACATAAGTCAAGATTGTAAATCAAGATTAAAGTGATTTCCATTTGATTATTTAGAATCACAAAGTAAAAAAATAACTATTAGCCATAACAGAGCAAGCTTTTCACTAATACTATAAGAGACAACCAAGGAAAAGTAACCCCAATGTCCAGTAGAACTATTGTAAGGTTGGCTTCTTGAGGCTTGAAGCAGATCATGCCAAATCAAATTAGTTCCAGTGTCCAGCCTCCACTATGTCTCGTGTGCTTAAACTCTCCAAGATGTTATCTTAGTTTATCATTTTGTCCCAGATTTTGTCACACATAACAAGACAGTATCATCAATGATGAGGATAGTCACTACATTAATGGCAAAACCATACTTAAAGAAAAACTAGATTTTGACCATTGAACACCTGATCAGTTACACATAGTTGCTGAAATAGTAATGGCTAAGAAAGCTGGCACCCTAACCTAATTGTCAAGATTTAGAATTTATCGCCTAGGTACACAAAGCTCTGCTTTGCTTCTTGACTTCACACCTCCAGACACTCCCAATTCTAGACAGTGGTCAAGTAGATCTGTGTCCTGGAGTTTGGGATGGGAATTTACAGATCATTTAAAAATTATTCTCTAGGCATTATGTGCTATTTCCTTCTTCAGTTAGGTCAGGAGCATTTTCTTAGTACTCAGAAAAGTTGTGTTGGTAAACTACAGTGTGAATGTGGTTATCTGATTAAATAAAAAAACTACAGTGTGGGCAAAAATAGGTTTACAGTCATTTGTATGGTAAATAATACAATAATAAATAAATGATAATACAAAATAAACTATGTTCTGCATCCACACAACTGTAAATAAACTTTTTCCCCACCCTATATATTTATCTAGGAAAAATAATGGAAGCAGTAGCTGCACAAAGAGATACACTAAATATTGCTTTTTGAATTCATGTTAAAAATTTCATTACAGGTCAAGACCAAGTTTGATTTTTATCTAATATATTTGCAATTTCTACCATAATGAGTCATTTCATCAACATGCCTGAATGCACAATATATGGCCAAGTCAATTTCTGGTAGATTAGTAGGCAATGAGAATACACATGCTTGATTAAGCTGGGTGATTGCATATTCCTATTCCTCACATCTTAAATACTATTACTTATAGGAAAATCATTTTACTTAAGAAGATAATGAGATAGTATTTTATTTAAGTGCTCAAAACAGCTAATTTATGGCTAATGCTTAAATATGACGTCTGTCTAGAACAAGTCCAGCCATTGTTAATATAACCAGAATCATTTGTGCAACATCAATGTAACCTGGCATCTAAGGAGAATGGACTGGAATACACATGTGTGAAAAATGATGACTTCATTGTACTAGTCAGTGGGAGCAGTTGACACCATTGAGTGAGCATGTGTACTATGTGGCCATCACATTAAAAATGACTGTGCTTGTAGAGCAATGAATCTGCATTAAATTTTGCATTAGGCTTGAACATTCCTTCATGGAAAATGTTAGGATGATTCAGAAGACTTTCAGGGATGATGCAGTGATTGCAGCACAAATAAAAGTGTGGCACAAATGCTTCAAAGATGGTCAAGACTCTGTTAAAAGTGATCCATGTTCTGGTAGGCCTGCAACAAGCAGAACACCTGTGAATGTTGAATGTGTATGGGCTGTAATCCACAAAGACTGGCGACTGACAGTGTGAGAACTAGAAGTTGATCTGGAGATTCCAAAAACTTCTGTGTCTGAGATTTTGATGTAGGATCTTGGCATGAAATGTGCTATGGAAAAACTGGTTCTGTGGCTTTTGCTGCCAGAGCAGAAGGAACATTGAGCTGCTAATGACTTGATTTAAACTGCTACCAATGAACCAGATTTCCTCAAGAAGGTCATAATAGGAGATGAATCATGGATCTACAGCTATATCTGGGAACAAAGGCCCAGTCATCCCAGTGGAAGTCATGTGACTCTCCACGCCCGAGGAAGATGCTGCAAAATCACAGCAAGATCACAACTGTAATAGAACAACAATAAAAAAAAATGGTTTAGAAACATGAGCAGATATACAATTTGAGTTCAAGAACTGAGTTCTATAGAGATAAGATGATTTTAAAGTGAAAAGAGTCATGCTACCTTCAGTTTGTACATTGTAAAAAAATGATTTCTTTACCCAAATAAGGAGAGGCCAAAATCATTTAAATCTGAGCCAGTACTACTTCAGAAAAGGTGAAAATCACTATCCCAACTCTAAAACAATTTTTTGCTTCTGTAAAATGACAAATTTTTAACTAACTTAAGTTTGTGCTATATATATACAGTAGTCCCTCTCTATATCGTGGTTCACTTATCACTGCCTTACTGTATCACGGGATTTTTAAAAATATTATATTTAATTATTTATCATGGATTTTTCACTATATCGCAGGATTTTGCAATACTGTATATGTGTGTTGTTGAAGTTACATGGGTTTAAGAGTGTAGAATATGTTTAACAACATAAGTAGTGTTTATAAAAGTGTGGAAAAGGTTAATAAGGGAGTGGGAAAGGTTAAGGAACTGGGAATGATTTATAAGTGTGTGGGAAGGTCTTATAAAGACTTAAAAAATATATCGTCGTCAGCAGCCGTCCGTCTCGAGAGACGATGGTGTAGCTTCTTAAGAGTCTATCTGCACCGCCTAGAATGGCTGTGCAGTCCGACTCGGGAGTGACACGGTATCTGTCTCCTCCCGTGTTGAATTGACATCTTGCGATGATGCTGGAGTGTCCTCTCCAGTGAAGCTGAAGCTACAGAGCCTGGGCAGGGTGATATGGAGGGTCTGCTGTTGCCCATGCAGCAGACCCCCCCTCTCTTCGCAGCTGAAGGATCCAAGGGAAAGACGGAGTCAATACAGCTTGGCTTCAGGTGCGCTGCAGGAGTTGCCGGTGTTGACTACAATGTCAAACCGCCTTAGGGACTCCGGCTCCGGATTTTCTGTCGGGGTTTACTCCCTTAGCCTTTCCCCTGAAGAGGTATGCCGCAAGGCAGCGGAGGTTTTTTGGGGTCAGTATATATACTAAATATTAAAATCACCTGTGGTGCTGTTTAAATATATATATATATATGTGTATGTGTATATACACATATATACACATATATACATACACACACATATATATACACCCCAGGTGATTTTAATATTTAGTGTGTATATACATATATGTATATATAATGTATTCTTGAATGAAAATGTTGTCTGTTTATTCGAATACCATTTTAACACAAATTTTTTTACTTAAGTCCTAGGCATGGGGAAATTACAGTGAATAACATCAATGGGGTCCTTACCCTTGTAGAGATTTTATTCTTATCATTTAGGGAAGAAATTATATGTTTTATTTTGTAAGTTAAGTATTAGGTGATCACTGTTAATAGGACAAAAGCTTCTTTTTCAGGTCCTCTTTGCCAGGCTAGCTGGAGCCCATAAAGCATGACTGCCTCTTGTCTGATGAGCCTCTGTCCTCAGAACTAGGAAATTACTGGAAATGCCCTAAGCACAGAGGCTCCAGGAACTTGTGAATCAGGACATGCCGGACCACAGCAACCAGGCCCTGCACCCAAAGACAACATCCAAACAAGCTGCAGCCTGTACAAGACCAACTGAAACATCCTGCTCTACAACCACCCCAATCACCTCATAAAAGCTCAAAGTCCCACCCGTCCCAGCTGGTGTATCTCTCCACACCAAGCCCCTCTCCCCTCTTGGAGAGTGAATATAATTGTACTCTCTGCAAAAAAAAAAACCTGTTAACTGTGATTTTTTATTGGAAAGGTGTTGTCCATCAGGAGTATGCCCCTCCAGATGAAAATGGCTGCAGCTATGGGGAACTGGTGGTTGACAGTTTCATCAGGACAACATGCCTACTCATGCAGAGTGTTCTGAACAGTGGAAGAGACTCTGGGAGAACTGTGTAAGGTCTCAAGGTGCCTACTTTGAAGCGGACTGAGACATCATTGTCCTATGCATATTGTTTCTTGTATCTTCTTCAATGTCTCTATTTTTCATAGTACATGGCTGGATACTTCCTGGACAGACCTCATATATCATGGATATTTTAAAATATAGATTCTTCTCAAAAATACTCTAAAGGAATGCTTTTCAAAGTATTCTACTGAATGCAGGTGGAGTCATTTATATTTTAAAAAGTAAAAACACAGTACAGTGTAAGATCTATTTCAACCTGAAGGAATGGGGGATCTTTAGATATTTACCCTAGTCTAGACACCAATTTTTATTTTTCATTATAATTTTTGTTGAGATTTTTCAGTTGTGTAACCATAGAAGAAGGATGACTCTTTGAAACATACATTTTATAAAAACCACAAACTTTCTCAAATATTTCAGAACATAGAGTGAAAGAGAGTCAAAAAGAAGACAAATGAAAAACATTGGAAGAACTTGTTATTAATAGTGATTATTTTTCTATCCTCTGCATGAACTGTAAGATCAGAAAGGAGTCCTTGTGACTAGGTCATGACTACTTTATGTGTAGGTCTTCATCTCACTCATATTAGTGTCCACAAGATCTAATACAGCATCTACTATCTGAGTATATACTAAAATAATACTTGCAATTTTTTTGAAACTTGGATACCTATTAAAAGATGATTGTCTAGAAGTTTAAGAGCGCATCTAAAATTTACTTTATTTTGGTCTCATATGACATTTGGAATTTGTAGCTGTTCTCAATCTTGGACTTATAGATGCCTAGGGCCTATGTCCAGAGACCTTGATTCAATCTTGTGTAAATCCTAGATATCACTTAGAAAAATAAAAATAGGTGATTCTATTGTGCAGCATGCTTGAAAACCATAGTCATTATCCAAGATCAGTGCTTTTCAAATTGTGAAGTATATTCAAGTCATCTTGGGATCTTGTTAAAAGGCAAATTTTGATTCAGGATGCCTGGATCAGAGCCCAAATTTTTTCATATACAATAAGCATCTAAGTGGTGAAGCTGTTGAGGATAGCCAATCATTTGGGTTTGCCTAGGATATAGGATTTTAAAGGCCAAACTAAAAATGAATGTCTTGTGCAATCTTGGACAGATGGTAAACCTGTGAATCCATGGACCACTTTTTATATAATAAGCCCCAAGAGCAGAGGTTCCTAAACTTCTGTTTGCTTTAGAATCACCAGGAAGGCTTATTAAAACTCAGATTGCTGCTACATACCCCTGAAACTTCTCCTTCTGTAAGTCTTGGATAAGTTCTGAGACTTTACTCTTAATAAAAATACCTAGATGATCTTGATGCTGCTAGTTTGAGAACCATTCTTTATCAATCACGACTGTAAGTCAGCTGTTTACAAATCTGCCTGCAAATTGAAATTGGCTGGAGAGCTTTTAAACTACTGATGCCTGCACCTTGTCTCCAGAGATAGCTTTGAGGTTCAGCTTGGGATTTTAAAAAGCACCCCAGGTGATTTTAATATTTAGTCAAGATTTATGTTCATGGTGAATGCCTATAATAATTTGCAGTTCAAATATACATTAGTTTTTGTGTATTTGCTTTCACATTTATTCACATCACTCTCTGTTCTATCAACACAGAATATGTATCATCAATGACTGAGCAGAGACATTGAAAATTTCACTCCACATCGAGCTATTTCTTTTTCCTGGACGGTGTTATTACCATAGTTCTTAAGAAGAAAGGATGTGAATTGGATTCATTGTTTTCTCACTTGAAAGCAAGCTATGCCTGTCTCTGTCTCTGGATACTTTTAGTCACCACAGTTCCTTAAAGGCAAGGAGAAAGAGGACTGCTTTCTTGGAAAATAAAAAAGCCTATCCCATCAATGTGGCTCACTCTTTCCTGCTTCTTGTTCCCATACCCTCCTTTTTTCCTGTATTTTTTTACTATTTTCACCCTTTATCAGTCTTTTCTCTCCTGCTCCTTGTCCTTCTTTCACCTTCTCCTTCTCCCCACCCTCTCTTTTTTAAACTGGCAATTACCAATACCATGGTGACCTCCGTATCAAAATAAAGATGTCTAATACCCATTTTCCTGGCCTGGTTTCTTGTTCACTGAGATAAACCATATTAGCGTTCTCTAACTGTTTCTTGTGATATTTATGGTCACATTTCTAAGTAATAACTCATGCTGCTGTTTGAGAATTTCAGTTTTTGACATTATGTGTTAAATTTTTATCAAAGATAAGATTTTTACATAACACTACTAACAAAGAAATCATTACAGTCCTATCATCCTCTTAATATATTTATGTCAAACTTTTTTTAAATTAAACTAATTTTTAGTATATGAGTATATAAATATTATTCATGGTTGAACCACAAATCATATCTAATTATATTTCTTCTAAAATTTTTGTTTTCCTTGGTGTTCATAATTGCCTCTTTTTGTTTACTTACTTTTACTTATTTCTCTATATATGTACAACCACCATAACCTCAAAGTCTCATACATAAGAGTAAAGAACCACTCTCCACATTTGTACAAGTCCAGTATTTTACAACTTTCACTTTTTGTGCTGTGTTCATTTGTTCATTTATTTTTCATGAATACATCTTTTAATAACCCCTGTCATTGCTCCAATTTCAACTGGAGTCCTGTCACCTTGCAGCTCTTGTTTTAGATATTGCTTATGTGAACAAGTTTAGGTTTACTGGTTTAAAGGAAATAAGAGAGTCTAAGTTGAAAATAACATTCACAGTTTTTGAAGAAAAATTTAAATTTTATTAAATTTTAGCTGCTAGCATTGCCATTGAGAAATGTATTGCCATTTTGTTTCTTAAGTGTTGTGTAAGATTTTTCTTCCTCTCTTTTTTGAAGCTTTTAAAATATACTTTTAAACTAATATTTTAATTCTTTCAAGGAATACTTTAGATTGCTCATTTCCATATACAATATGCTAGGCACTCATAGTAGGCTTTCCATCTGGAAACTTAAGCCCTTCCATGCTGGGAAGTTTTTTATCCTTACTTCTTTTTAATATTTCTGTATTTTACTAAAATATTAGATGCTGTGGACTGAGTCCCTTTCTTATATTTTTAGTCATCTTTTTTCAGTAACTTTTTAGTTTCATGGAGAGTTACTCAACTTTATGTTCTATACCTTATGTTGAAACTCCTATTTCTACTATCATATTTACAAGAGACTCTGGCTGGTTTGGCTCAGTGGATTGAGCGTCGGCCTGCGAGCTAAGTGTCGCTGGTTCGATCTTCCAGTCAGGGCACATCAGAGAAGGAAAACTCTGACTTCAAAAAACCTCCGCTGCCTTGCGGCATACCTCTTCAGGGGAAAGGCTAAGGGAGTAAACCCCGACAGAAAATCCGGAGCCGAAGTCCCTAAGGCGGTTTGACGTTGTAGTCAACACCGGCAACCCCTGCAGCGCACCTGAAGCCAAGCTGTATTGACTCCGTCTTTCCCTTGGATCCTTCAGCTGCGAAGAGAGGGGGGGTCTGCTGCATGGGCAACAGCAGACCCTCCATATCACCCTGCCCAGGCTCTGTAGCTTCAGCTTCACTGGAGAGGACACTCCAGCGTCATCGCAAGATGTCGATTCAACACGGGAGGAGACAGATACCGTGTCACTCCTGAGTCGGACTGCACAGCCATTCTCGGCAGTGCAGATAGACTCTTAAGAAGCTACACCATCGTCTCTCGAGACGGACGGCTGCCGACGACGGATTTACAAGAGATTATTTTTAAGTTCTTTGAATGGTCAATTTTATAAGTTCCTGTTCTTGCTTCAAAATGTGTTATTATTTCTTTTGGGAAACTATTTATAGTTCCTTGGAATTTCCCTCATAATCTCTGTTACAGATATTTTATATTTTTTATCTTCCTATTATTTTAAATCTTGACTTTTTCACATTCGAGGACTCCCCCCCAAAATAAAATATCTGGTTATTCTCTTATTTAAAAGTGAGGCATTCAAATCAAAAAGTTTATTGAAAGCCTTTTGTGTGTGATGAAGAGGAGTGATATAAATGTTGACAGCAGGATTCACTGTACAGTTTTTAGATGGGACCTAGGTATTTTGTTGGAAGACCCCAAATGTTAGGATTGGTAGGTCATATATATCATATTAGGTCAATCTGTGCTTTCCAGAAAGGAATCATATAGTCTCTTGGTCTAGGAGATATACTTAGCTGCTGGCTTTATGTAAATCAAACAGAGCAAAGGATATAAGATTCACAATTTGTTGTGCAAATATTGTTATTTAATCACTCTATTCTCAATTAGGTATATTACCACTGCTCTTAGTTTTGCCTGGAATCTCTAAGTCCAGAGACCCTGGATTCAAAATCTCCAAAGATAAAACTTCTAGTCTTTTGATGGATTTGAGGAAAGTCTCAGGATTGAAAAACTTTTACATAACAAACAGATTAATAATTTAAAAATACCTCCAACCAGTCATTTTTATCGTGCCTAACTCCATACATTTCTCTTCTAAGATATCTGCTGCTTCTTATATCTAAGCTTTTCTAAGACTCTGAAGCACGAGTCAGTTACCTACTTCTTGCCTTCTGCTCAGGCAGATTAATATTTCACTTATCTATAAACTTGGGTGCCACTTCCTATTTACCTCTCACCTTCCCAAGATGTATAGACATCTTTGGTTGCTTTATTTCATATTCTGTTTACTTACTTTGGGTTTATGTTATTATCATGTTTGTGTGATTTTTGCAAAGGAGTTAGGGTACCCTATGTCTCCATCTGCCACATTTTAATAGGATAACCCAAACCCTCCTAATTTTCCCTTGCACAAAATTGTTATATGACAAGACTTACTTACCATTTTTTCATTCTTGGAAAGAAGAGTTATGTTTGCTTTACTGATCATCCTCCCTTAATAGGGAAGGTGAAACAAGATTCAGGCTTATAGGAAACAAGGCTATTTAGGTTTACCTTAACTGAGCAGAAGATGTCTTTTATGGTACACATATTCATAGCTTAGCAGGGTTTCATATTATACTTTTAAGCCAAATTTCCAACCAGTATTCCAGTCTTTGTCCATCGTTGTCCTCCAGGAATATAATTTCCCAATAATATTAAGAAATATAAATTAATATATAAAACAATCATTGATAATATTGAGCAGTTCTGAGTTCCCTGTCAAAATACTTTATCTTCTCTGTCTCTGTCTCTTTCTTTCTCTCTCTGTATATAATATACAGGGGTGAACAAATGTAGGTTTACAGTTATATGTGAAACATTATTTTTGTATTATTATTTATTAATTATGTATTATTTATTTGTTTTATGACTATAAACATACCTTTTCCCATACCTGTATATTCAACATATATACAATATGTATAAACATAATGTATATATGTATATTATATATTCATAGGTATAATTTTTAAAATATAACTTTAAAGAAGGGCATAGTAGCAGTTCATGACTTGATTGTAGAAATTTGAATACATTCTTTGTTTATTTATCACAGCTTATCTGCCAGAGATATACATTTCATGTTTAATGGGAAAAATAATTAAAAAGAAATCAACTTTAGTGAATGTAACTGTTGATTATTTCCTGATAGATTACAGAAAGTTTGAAGATAACAAGAGAAGCTTGAACTGAGAATAAAGATTCCATCATGCTTTGAGATCAATTACTAAATTTCAATCAGATGCTTGTGAAAACATGGTTAAAATCACCTTCCTGTTAAGTTACCCTGACTTCTGTTTTCTTCCTGAAAATATGAGGAGGTCTTAGAGACAGAAAACATGTGGCAAAGTTAATTCCAAGTATAAATGGCCTCATTTCTCTTACATTATACAATCACTAGACTTGAACTTGCCTCAGTGTTTTAACACAGAAGAAACATACTTTGAGTCTCCTGTTCAGAGTTCCCAATGTGTTTCATCAACCTGGGCAAAGAAATGAAGACCAGAGGTATCTGCTATGTACATTGTTCAGTGCACTTGTTTCATTGAATTATATTTTAATATTCTACTCAGCCCAAAATGAGTTTAACAGTCTTCTGAGGCTTAGTAATTTTCGGAATGCATGTGTGAGCCTTGTGTTCCTCATCTGAGTTAAAGGAATTGTATTAATCTTTTCATTGTTTTTCCTCATGTACAGCAGAATGACTGATTGGCATATATTCACCATGGTGCCAAACAGATGGAGACTGTTCAGGCAGAAGATCAGTTGGGCAAAGATGTACTCCACAATTTTGTGTTTTTGAAAAGAAACAATTGGATGGGCTTCTTTTTCCTATACATTTGTCATTTGAATTCTGAACTGGAGGGGAAAAACTCATTCTGAATTTATTGCCATCTCTTGTATTGATCTGGATTCTATTGAATGAGAACAAATTTTCAATTATTCCAAAACTTCAAATGAATCAGTTAATGCTGGGAATTATAAAATATATTTAAACACTTTATTATTTTATTTCAGAAATAAAAATTATTAGTTATTGCATCCCTAATTTTCTTCTTTCTGATGTACTTTCTATACCCTGGTCCATTCATTTATTTTTAAAAATATTTCTAATATACTCACTATACCAGGCACTTATCTAAAGCTTTGAAGATAGTGAAAGAAATAAAATGTAGAAACCCAGAGATGATTTCTGCATAGTATAACAACACATGTAAAGAGGAAAAAGTCCACCCATAAAGCAGGAAGTTTATGGTTTTATATAACTAAAGCATGGACAATATCTTTAATGAGGTGCCACTTGGAAATAAGTAAAACATGTGCATAGCTGAGGAAATAGAATGTAAAGGTTCTGAAGTAAGACACATGGGTTTACATGGCATACTTTAGAAACAGCAAGAGCAAATGTGGCTAAAGTATGGTAAGAAAAAAGTAGTGAGAAAGCAGAAAAGAAGCCAGGTGTCAGATAATTTAGAGATGTTTAGGCATTTGTAAGGACTTAAATTCTTCTCTAAGTGAGACAGAAAACCATTAGAATACTTTAAAGAGGAAGGACACAGTGACTTACATTTCTTTATTTTTAATCAGTTTTGTTGTTATTCTATTACAGTGTCCTCATTTTTCCTACTTTGCTCTCCTCTGCCCATCCCACCCCCTGTTCCCACAGTCAATTCCCACACTGATGTCCATGTCTGTGCATTATTCATACATGTTCTTTGTATAGTTCCTTCCCCTTCTTTCCACCACTATCCCCCACCCCACCACTCTCTGGTCACTTTCAGTCTGTTCCATGTTTCCATGCCTGTGGTTCTATTTTGTTCATTAGTTTATTCATTAGAATCCTCTCATAGGTGAGATCATATGATATTTGTCTTTTACTGACTGGCTTAAATTACTTGGCATAACGTTCTCCAGTTCCATCCATGCTGTTGCAAAAGGTAGGAGTTCTTTCTTTCTGCTGTGTAGTATTCCATTGTATAAATGTACCACAGTTTTTTGATCCCCTAATCTACTGATGGATACTTAGGCTGTTTCCAGCACTTGGTTGTTGTAGGTAGCACTGCTGTGAACATAGGGGTGTATAAATTCTCTTGAATTGGTGATTTGGGATGCCCAGGGTATATTCCCAGCAGTGGAATTGTTGGGTCAAAAGAAAGTTTCATTTTTAGTTTTTCTGAGGAAATTTTATACTGTTTTCCACAGTAGCTGCATCAGTCTGCATTCCCACCAATAGTGCACTAGGGTTCCCTTTTTTCCACATGCTTGACAAGTCTTGTTGCTTGTTGATTTATTGATGATGTTCATTCTGACAAGTGGAAGATCATATCTCATTGTGAGTTTAATTTACATCTCTCTGATGGCTAGTGTTGTTAAGCAGCATCCTTTCATATGCCTATGGGCCATCTGTATGTCCTCCTTGGAGAAGTGTCTATTCAGGTCCTTTGCCCATTTTTTAATAGGATTGTTTGCCTTCCTGGTGTTGAATTGTATAAGTTCTTTATATATTTTGGAGATCAAACCATTTTCTGTTGTATCATTGGCAAATAAGTTCTCCCATATAGTTTGTTCCCTTTTCATTTTGGTGATGGATTCTTTAGTCATGCAGAAGCTTTCTGCTTTGATGCTGTCCCATTTGCTTTTTTTTTCCCCTTTATATCTCTTGCCCTAGGAGATATATTGCCAAAAACATTGCTATATGAATGTCTGAAATTTTCCTGTCTGTGTTTTCCTCTAGGACTTTAATGGTTTCATGACTTATAAGTAAGTATTTTATCCATTTTTAGATTTTTCTGCTGTATGGTGTAGGTTGGTGATCTAGTTTCTTTTTTTTTTTTTTTTTTTTTTTGCATGTATCAGTTCAGTTCTCCCAGTACCATTTACTGAAGAGGCTATCTTTAATCTATTGTAGGCTCATATTCCCTTTGTCAAATATTAAATGACCATAGAGATTTTGGTTTATTTCTGGGCTCTCTATTCTGTTCCATTGATACATATGTCTGTTCTTATGCCAGTACCAGACTGTTTTGATTACAGTGGCCTTGTAGTATAGTTTGATATCAAGTATTGTGATCTCTCCTACTTTGTTCTTTCTCAATATTGCTGAGGCTATTTGGGATCTTTTTTGGTTCCATATAAATTCTTGAAATATTTCTTCTAGTTCTAGTGAAATATGTCATTGGTATTTTAATAGGAATTGTGTTGAATCTACACATTGCTTTGGGTAGTATGGACATTTTAATGATAATTCTTCCAATCCATGAATGTGGTATACACTTCTATTTATTTGTATCTTCCATAATTTCTTTCTTCAATGTTCTATTGTTTTCCAAGTGTGGATCTTTTACCTTCTTGGTTAAACTTATTCCTAGGTACTTAATTTTTCTTCTTGCTATAGTAACTGGGATTTTTTCCCCTAGTTTCTCATTCTGATATTTCATTGTTGGTATAAAAAAATGCCATTAATTTCTGAATATTGACTTTGTATCCCATTATTTTGCCAAAATCACTTATTAGATCGAGTACATTTTTGGTGGAGACTATAGGGTTTCCTATGTACATTATCATATTGTCTTCAAAGATGAAGTTTTACTTCCTCCCTTCCAATTTGGATGCCTTTTATTTATTTTTCTTGCTTGATTGCTGTGGCTGGAACTTCCAGTAGCATGTTGAATAAGAGTGGTGAAAGTGGACACCCTTGTCTTATTCCTGATCTAAAGGGGAAAGATTTTAGTTTTTATCATAAATAGGTGCTAGGTTTTATAAATTTTTCAGCATCTATTGATTTGATCATGTGATTTTTGTCCTTTATTTTTCTTATGTGGTCTATTACATTTTGAGATTTGAGAATATTGTACCATCCTTGCACTCCTGGGATGAATCCCACTTGATCACGGTGTATAATCTTTTTAATGTATTGCTGGATCCTGTTTGCCAATATTTTGTTGAGGATTTTAGCATCTATGTTCATCATAAATATTGGCCTGTAGTTTTCTTTCTTTATTTTGTTCTTACCTGGTTTTGGAATTAGGATGATACTGGCCTCATAAAAAGAGTTTGGGAGTCTTCCCTCTTCTTGAATTTTTTGGAATAGTTTGACAAGGATAGGAGTTAGCTCTTTCTTAAATAATTTGGTAAAATTCATCTGCGAAGCCATCCAGTCCAGGGCTTTTGTGTGCCATGAGATTTTTTATTACATCTTCAATTTCACTAGCTGTTATTGATCTATTCAGGCTTTCTGCTTCTTCTTGATCAGATTTGGAAGATGTATGTTTCTAGAAATTTGTCCATTTTGTCCAGGTTATCCAATTTTTGGTATATAGTTCATAGTAATTTCTTACAATCCTTTGCACTTCTGTGATATTGGTTGTAACTTCTCTTTCATTTTTGATTTGATTTATTTGGGTCTTTTCCTTTTTACTTGATGAGTCTGGTTAAAGCTTTATTGATTTTGTTTATCTTTTCAAAGAACCAGCTCCTGGATTCATTGATCCTTTGAATTCTTTTAGTCTCTATGTAATTTAATTCTGCCCTGATCTTGATTATTTATTTTCTTCTACTCACTCTGGGATTTCTTTGTTGTTTTTCCTCTAGTTCTTGCAGATATAGGGTTAGGTTGTTTATTTGAGATTTCTGCTTTTTTTAGGTAGGTTTGTGTTGCTATGAACTCCCCTCTCAGGACTGCCTTTGCTGTGTGCCATAAGTTTTGGTTTATTGTTTGTTCATTTTCGTTTGACTCCAGATACTTTTTTTTATTTCTTCCATGATCTTGTTATTGATCCATTCATTGTTTAATAACATGTTATTCAGTTTCCATGAATTTGACTGTTTTTTAGTTTTTTCCTTGAGGGTGGTTTCGAGTCTCAATCCATTGTGATCTCAGCACATGCTTGATATGATTTCAATTTTTCTTAATTTGTTGAGGCTTATTTTGTGTCCTACTATGTGGCCTATCTTTGAAAATGTCCACGGACATTTGAAAAGTATGTACATTTTTATTCTTTGGGGTGAAAGGTTCTATATATATCAGTTATATCCATTTAATCTAGAATGTCATTCATTGTCACAATATTCTTGTTGATTCTTTGTTTGGAAGATCTAATCATTGTTGACAGTAGGCTACTAAAGTCCCTATGATGATTATATTGTCAATATTTTTCTTGAAGTCCTCCAAGATTGTCTTTATATGTTTATGCATTCCTATGTGGGTATATATATGTTTATGAGGGTTATATCCTCCTGTTTATTCCCTTAAGTAGTATATAGTGACTTTGTCCCTTTTTATGGCTTTTGTTTTGAAATCTATTTTGTCTGATATAACTAACTGCTACCACAGCTTTCTTTTTGTGTCTGTTTGCTTGGAATATTTTTTTCTATCCCTTCACTTTCAACCTATGTAGATTTTTTGTTGTGAAATGGGTCTCTTTAGACATTCATTTGCATTATGTCTTTTGATTGGAACATTTAGTTTCTTTACATTTAAGGTTATTATTAATAGGTACTTATTCATTCCCATTTTTCCACACCTGTGTTTCTCTCTCTCTCTCTCTAGCTCTCCCCTCCCCCCTCCCTCTTTTCTTTTTTTTATACCAGTTCCTTTAGCATCTTTTGTGCTGGCTTGGTGGAGATGTACTCTGTTGGCCTTCTCATGTATGGACAGTTCTTTATTTTCCCTTCTGTTTTAAATGATAGCCTTGCTGGATAGAGTAATATTGGTTGTAGGTCCTTGCTTTTCATTACTAGGAATATTTCATGCCAGTTCCTTCTGGCTTGTAGTGTTTATGTTGTAAATAAGCTGATAGCCTTATCAGAGCTCTCTTGTATGTTACTACCCATTTCTCTCTTGCTGTCTTTAAGATTCTCCCTTTGTTTGTAAAATTTGCCATTTTAATGATGATGTGTCTTAGAGTAGGCTTCTTTGGGTTTATCTTGATTGAGACCCTCTATGCTTCCTAAACTTGCATGACTTTTTCCCTCTCCAAGTTAAGGAAGCTTTCTGTCATTATTTTTTCTATCCCTTGCTCCTTTTCTTCTCCTGAATTCCTATGATTTGAATGTTATTACACTTCTTGTCCTGCAGCACCCTTAAACTATCATTCTTTCTGAGTCTTTTTTGTTTTGTTGTTCTGACTGAGTATTTTCTCCTCCCTTGTCTTCAAGCTCACTGATTTGGTTCTCTGCTTTGTGTAGCCTGATTTTACTTATTTCTAGTGCATTTTTAATTTCAGACATTGTATTCTTCATTTCTTTCTGATTCTTATTCATAGTTTCTATGTCTTTTTTCATAGTGCTGTAGTTTCCACTAAGTTTCTTGTAGCTCCTATAAAGTTTCTTGCAGTTCTCACTGAGTTCCTTGAGCATCTTATAACCATTATTTTGAATTCTTTGTCTGATTGATTGCATGACTCAATTTCATTTAGTCTTTTACTGGGGAGTTCTCCTTTCCTTTCAAGTGGGTTGTTTCTTTGTCTCCCCATTTTAGGTGACTCTTTTTGTTTGTTTTTACATTTCAGGTTGCTCTGCTTTGCCTACCTATCTTCTGTGGACTTCCGTGGTATGTGGGACTCAGTGGTGCAGTCTCTTTGATTTCCTAATCTGGATGCTCTAGAGTTGTCCTTTATATATATACATAAACATACACACACACACACTCACACACACACACAGACATATTTTAATCACCACACATCTAAGCACAGATGTCATCTCTGCCTGTATTTTAAATTTTATATGTCCAACATTCATTTCCTTTTGGAACTGTTCTTGACCATTAGTCCAAAAGTGAATGTTTTTATTAGTCTTTTTAAATAATGAGACGCTTCGGTTAGTTTTTGTTGTTTTCTTGTGCATTTCCTACATCTTTTGACACGTTTTCATTTCTCAGAAATATATATAGTCGAAGTCTCTGAGAAACTATTCTCTTTTTTAAGCTCTTAAGTGTGTAAGTTGGAGAGAGAAAAAGGAAAGCCATTGTGGAACTTTTTGCTCTGTAGCATGTCCTCTACTTTAAATTGTTTATAGTCTACTATCTCACTCAACAACCTTGTAATTTTGCTGTTATTGTTTTTGTTTTTAATTAACAAATGAAGAAATATATATTTGGAAGGACCAAGACTTATGTGCCTGGGCTTTTTACATTTCTCCAAAACCACAAGTATTTCACATATATTCTTCTCTTTTGCAAATTTACTTTGTAAAATCAGGCATACATTATTCTGTTTTATTTTTATATAAAAGTAATATGATTTAATTTGTATTATAATATTTTAAGCAGTTCAGATTTATGAAAGTGGCTGCATATCATTAGCCCCTTTGAAATAAACATACAAATATATTCAAATACAATTTGATAACTTTTATATGACATATTATTCATTATGTTATGCAACTTGATTTTTAAAATCTAAAACTAAATTTTTTTAACAAATGTAATAGGATAAAAAAATTTATGCATGATTTTTATTGTATGTGACAGCTTAAATTTCTTAATTTGTCACTGCTCTATTGTTAGAGATATAGAGTATCTATATTTTTTTTTTTGGTAAATAATACTGCAGCCAGTATCCACATAGTTATATCTTTCTTAAAACATGTACAAATATATTAGTCATTTTATCTCCCTATTTGGCTCTTTCCCCTTTTCCATTTAAGAGACTGTAGTTTAATTAACAAATGCACCATCTAGTAGCTTTGCCAGGTTTACCTCAATCTTGCTAGGGGTTTAAATGATTCCCTCCTCGTTCCAGCAGTTTTATGCTGATTGATATCAAACATCAAATTCATGATTCACAACCATCAGCTCTTAAATATATTGGGTGTTCCAGTACTGACAGTATCAGAGCAGGTTCATAGAATTATAGACATAAGACATTGAAATGACCTATCGAGTCAACTATTCTTTACACATGACAGCACTAGATTTCTCCTTACAATATACATTATTAATTGAATGAGCTGGAATATGTTTTTTTAGAATCAGCCCTTCTACTAAAAGAAAAAGGGAAGAGGTCATTGATGAGAAGTGGGATCCATCCAAATGAATGATTTCAGAGTCAGATAAAGAATGTGGATGTAGTCATATTACAATCCTAAAGAATTATGTTCTGCAATATCATTTTGTCTGATTAAAAATGTTCTACCAGTAGAACTACCGTAATCTCAGGATATTTTTCCATTATTTAAGGCTGATTACCAATAGGGAAAAATTTTGATTTCCAAATTATATGTGCTAAGATTCTTATGTTTTAATTGGGAAAAGTTTGATTACTAAAAAAATGAATCATATTTTAATTTCAGAAATAATGGCTTAAATGAAGACGGATGTTCTCACCTTTCTCATACACAAATGTACAATTTAGTAATACATAGATTTTGTAAATTAGTTGAGGAAAAACGAAAGCATCTGTTCTTAGCACACTGCCTGACACTTACTCAACAAAGGTGGTCTTTTTCTCATCCTGTTAATCATATTTCTTACCATTTAAATTCATCTCAATTCCCTCTGTTTCTAATTCTTTCAGGTTTAGGTATTAATTCACTCATTAAAAATGTATTGAGTTACAATTCTATTTCCAACATTGTATTAGGTAACACTGATACTGTAGTTGGAGAAGGGAAGTAAAGGGTGATTGCCCCATCCTTTTGAACCTTAGAGCCTAGTTGGGAAATTGATTCTTAAAGGATAACAAAAGTGAAAAATAAATTTCAAATGTGGTGAGTGAGAGAAATATGAAACATGCGAGTAAAGAGAAATTAGATCTAATCTTCATAATCAGAACAAGACTCCTGAATTGTTAATTTAAGAGTTTGCAAGATAGAAGAGGTGAGGCCTGAGTGTGTATGTGTGTGTGTGTGTGTGTGTGTGTGTGTGTGTGTGTGTGTGTGTGTATATATATATATATATATATATATATATATATATATAGAGAGAGAGAGAGAGAGAGAGAGAGAGAGAGAGAGAGAATAATAAGCTGAGTGAATGTGACTTGGCTGGTGAGGAGAAAGTAAGGGAATAATGGATCAGATGAGGCTGGGGAAATATAAGAATAAGGCATGGGATGGAAACAGGTTAGACAAGAGCAAGAGTAGGTATAAAGAAACCAGTCAGCACACTTGTGCAGTATTTTAGGTAAGATATCATGGATACTTGGATTAAAGGAGGGATATGGTGTAAAGTATTTTTATAGAATTTTCAATTCTTCAATTTAAGAAGCATAGTGTTAAACAGTACCATAGCTATGTTTAGCTGTATATCATGTGTTCTAAAGCCCAGCTTGAAGATTGTATCAGAAAAGCAACAAGAACAAAAACTAGAAATTTAATTTTAGAAGGACTTTATAAATTCACAATAAACTAGTATTTATGTTTGCTAAAATGGAGTATAATAGAAAAAGTGATATTTTAAGATATCATTTCTTAGTTCCACTGAAAACTTTTAGGTAAGTAGTTGACCTCTTAGCTTCCGTTAGCAATAGAGACTGATGACCAAGGATGAAAAATAATTTACTGATATAGAAAACCCTTGATATTTAAGAATTATGAAGGCAATATTTAGTTATGTTTCCAATTCCCTGCTTTGAATTACCCTCCCCCTCCTAGTCATTGATACTTGTGAATTGAAGTATTCTGAAGCATAATAATAAAATGTTGACTCAATCTATAACAACAGGAAAATCTGTTTTTATATTAAGAGGAATATTGAGTCACAATAGTTTTACTCTTGGTTGTATTCAAGATGCAGATAACTGCATCTAGAGTGATTATTTACCTGAATGTCTGTTCCTATAGTCTCCAGACACTTTGAGGGTAATCTTTATCTTACTCATATTTGTAATTTCAGGAATTAATACAATAGCTAGTAAAGCAGAAATAGCAAATAAACATTTGAAAAATAAATGAAGTAATCACATTTCTTGTTTCTATAAGGTGAACAAAGTATCACCTTCTAAGCTGTGACATTTTATAAATCTAGAATAAGCTTAACAGATCAATTGATGTAATACAATTTTAATTTTACAGATAAGAAAATAGAGGCCTGAAAAGATAACTTAGTTGAAGTATTCTTAGTCAAATAATGTTTTAATTATGGTAAGTTTGAGAAAATTATTTAGGATTAAATCTGGAAAGTAAAAGTAAAAATAGTATCATCATATATCCATTTAATAATTTATTGGTTTCAACAGAGCATGAATGCTCCTTATTGTATTATTGAAATGCATTCTAGAGATATCCACATTTAATCAGATGTTAGCATTTTATATACCTTGATATGAGTGGTCAGTTCAATGGAGCTCCTAATTTTTCTTCATGTTCTGAGATGTTCTATTAATTTGACCTGTAGTTTTAATCTCTGGTTTCATCACAAGATGGTGCCAATGTGTCTCCATCACCACAGAATAAGAATTAAAAGATAATCTGCATGTATTTAACATTGAGGGTTGGGTACAGAACCTATGAATTTCAAGCATCTTCACATTTCCTTCTTTTAAAAATCCAGTATTCTCACTCAAGCAATTGGTGAATATTTTCCTGGGAGTTGTATTCAAAATTCAGATATTTCTGTAAGAATTCTGTGTCTATATACCACTCATACCATTAATTTCAATGAACCTCACTCACCTATAGGAACACACACACAGAGTATGTACAATTTATTCAAGGTTATGGTCATTATTTTTCACCTGGCCTATGTACAGAGATATTTTCTTTAGTGATTTCTATGTACTGCATATAAATCTCATTTCATAAATTCATCTCTTAATTACCACAGGCTGGTTCAGGGATACTGTCAAATCCCTCTCTTAAAGGGCGTGCGCACACACACACACACACACACACACACACACCACTCCACCCCACACATGCACACCTCTCCCGGCCTAGAGGCATCTCATTTAGTCTAGAGATGAAACATGTCTCCTCAAATTCTATTATTTTCAGTGAATTAGACAATTAGAAACAAAGACCAAGCAGCTTAAACATAAACCTCACCTGAAGAAAGTATAGTGTGGCTACCTACTTTGAGAGGGGAAGAAACAGACAGAAAATAAAATAGATGTGAAGAAAAAAATAGTAAAATATCAATCTCTGAGAAATCATCTTGGCCAATATGCAAAGAAATTCATTAAATAGCTATAAATGACACGCTTTCCCCTCCTTTGTATTACTGTATACACAAAACTTTGCCAGGTTTTGCTAAAAACATAAAGGCAAACAAATAAACCACATACAACAAATGTCTGTAAATGGTTGTAGACATTCACTAACTAACTAATGCTTCTGATTCAATGTATCAGGTAATTAGTTTATAATAAATAAATAAATTATGTAATGCCTTAATGCCAAAATAATTTAATGCAGCCTTGAATTATTAAACAACAGCTTGAGTCAGGATAGTGATGGAAGGGATTTGGATGCATGGAGAGACTGCAGGACTCCTTGATGTTACAGTTTTTAATTTTTGCACTTATGTATATATCATTTTATACTTTTATTTGCTATTTTCACCAACATTTATTAGTATAATAGAGCATTATCCAATGAAGCATCTTCCAGATATTCCATGCAAAAATGCAACTTACTAATAATGTGATTAACTTGAGAAGCAGACATTAATGACTATTTTTAGGGAAGCTCTAAAATTTTTTTTTTCTGTCAGATTCTACCAATGTGTCCATCTAAAAAAGTGTATATGTGTGTGTTTGTATGGGTGCACATTAATGAATTTGATCCAAAATACCACAAAAATAAAATAAAACAATCAACATTTCACCAAGTGACCTTAGTGTCCACTGATTTAATTAAACATTTAATCACTGAAATATTTTTTAGATGTCAAAACCACAGCAACCAAATCATTTTATGTCACTGAACATGCCAGACTAGAAAAGAAAATGTCCACGTATCATGCCTTCAAGGTGAACAGTAAATGTTGAATATATTCACAGTGCCTGTAACTAAGCAACTTCCTAGAATAAAAATAAATATATTTTTTTCTTAGCCTGTAGTTTCTGTAGGATGATATCAGCTTCAGCGACAGAGCTTTCTACTTCCCTGTCATTCCTCAACCTCTCAAAATTGGTATATTGCTTCCTTTTTCTATGGTTTTAAATTCTACATGATGCACAGTTTTTCAGTATGTTCTAGTTTCTCAAACTTATTATCTTAGTTTAGTTTCCCTTAATCTTCTCTTCCCCAAATTAATAAATAGTCGAGGTTGTTTTATGCATATTTTTCTCTCTCTTGCTATTGCATTCTATTTTTTTCTCTAATACTTATCTCATTAACTTCCATGCCCACTTTAAAAGAATTTTAGTATTATACAGAATAGATAACAGGGAAAAATGAAGTATTCTATCTTTTACTGAATCATTTATTTGCTCTTTTGTTCATGAAACATTATTTAATGGCAATTATGATCAAGATTCTAATATAGAGCAAGGCATGAGATTCATTCTCTGCACTGCAAGAACTGATAAGACACTGAATAAATTAAATGTCAGATTTGGAATGATATTAAAGGTTATTCAGGTTAGAAGCTCCATGGACAGAATGCATCAAAATTACCTCTACAATTTTAAAAACTGCAGGCTCATAGATTCCATACCTCATACACTCAATGAGTATTAACAGGTTTAAAAATTTGTGTTTATTATGCATCTTAGGTGACTTTGGAATGCCAGAATGACAAGGAAGAACAATTTGTAGTTATGGCTGTAATACAATTTTGATCCATTTCTTAAACGTTTTCTGTTTTATAATACATATATAACATATAGTCCTATATTATATATGGTATTATGTAATATATTACATTATATTATATATTCTAAAATACATACACATATTTACTACCTTTGTATTTAAGAAGTCAAAACATCAAAATTCCTGAGATAATACATTCAAGTTTTGGGCAGCTCTGATCAGTATAAATTCCTCTTAAATTAAAAACAAACATCAAATGGTTTCCTTGAATCTTCCATTAGTTGATCATTTTTCTTTCTCTTGATTCTGAACTGGATTAATACCTTTGGACACACCAAAAGATAATTTAAAATTAAAATTAAATAAAATATTCTTCCATCTTTTTATCAGTTCTTTGTAGTAAAAATACAAGGTTACATTTAAAATATGACATTACACATGCTTGCAGACAGTTAACTTTTTCTAAGATTTTATAATTACTATTTTAAAAATATTTATAATTGCCAAGATATGGAAGCAGCTTAAGTTCCCATTAGTAGATAACTGGATAAAACAACTATGGGACATTTACACAATGGAATACTACTCAGTCGTAAAAGAGAAGAAAGTTTTACCCTTTGCAACAGCATTGATGGACCTAGACAACATTATGCTAAGTGAAATAAGCAAGTCATAGAAAGACAAATACCATGTGATCTCACTCATATGTAAAATCTAATGAAAAAAATTTAACTAAATAAGCAAAATAGAGACAGACTCATAGATGGAGAGCAGACCAACAGCTAAAGCTAAGGGGTGGGGGAAGGGGGCACAGGGATTGATCAAAAAGGAAAAAGAACTCATGGCAGGGCAGGGGTGTAAGGGGACTAAATGGTAATGGAAAAATACAATTAAAAATGAAAAGGAAGGACAAAATGATAATGTAGTTAAAAAATAAAAATACTTTTATTCATGACCTCTTGCTAGCAGATAAGCTGCATACTTACTCTGCCTAGTAATCCAGCAACTGTGGTCATCTGTAGGCAATCAATGTAACAGTAAAAGTCATTATTTCCCAGCAGGGACTGTATGTTTATATTTTTATATTGTACTTAATCCCACACTTTTCCACTTAATACACTTAATACAATCCACTTAACACAATTCATCTTACTCAAAACATATACTCCTCACAGTTTCACTCAACCATCTTCTATAAATAGTAATACTTTCTCATAATATTCAACAATTTTTCTTTGAAATTTACTGTAAAGTAGTATTGTTGAATCAGAACATCTGCACCAGGGAATGACTTAGGAATTAGACTTGACCACTTCTGGTCCTCTCTAAGAATATCTGACAATCTTATTCAATGTTGCTCTGAGTCTCCCTCAACACTCATGGACTATGGAACCCATTGGAGTTATGTGCTCAGGTTCCACAATCATTCATTTATGACTCTTAAATAGGGAGCTGAGAGTTGTAAGAGACCATGCTTTCTATTTATACCAGATTTCATTTCAGATACACAGAGCTAATTGTGTCCTAACAAATTCAAAGGCCCAAGGAACCCTTTCATATATATCCTTTGTAATTAACATTACTTTCCTATATAGCCATACATATATGCTGAAAATCATAGCACATACTTTTCCATAATAGTTGTATAATTTTGCATTCCTAGCAACAGTGTTCCAATTCTTACACATCCTCACCTACACTTAATGTCTTTTGCTGTTTTTTCTTATTGTTATTGTCTTTTGATTTTTTATATAACAACTATTCCTGATAGTAATGAGGTGATATCTCTTTATGGTTTTGTTATGAATTTTCCTGATGATTATTCACTAACGTTGAGTGTTTTTTGTACACAGTATGGAAGTTCCTCAAAAATTAAAAATTTCTAGCACTCCCACTTTTGACTCTGTATTCAAAAGATTTAAATTCAGGATCACAAAGAGATATCTGCACTCTTATTTCCATTGATGCACTATTCACAATAGCCAAGATGTGGAAACAGTGTAAGTGTCCATCAACAGATGAGTAAATACAGATAATGTGATAAATACATATATATTATATAGTTATGTATAATATATATATAATAGTGGACTACTACTCAGCCTTGAAAAAGAAGAAAATATACACTAGATGACAACATGGGTGAAACTTGAAGAATCATGGTAAAAAAATAAGTCAGTCATGAAAAAACAAATACTGCATAATCCCAATTATATGAGATAGCTAAAATAATCAAATTCATAGACTCAAAAGTGGAATAGTGGTTGCTGGAGCTGGGGAAGGTGAAATAGGGAGTTACAAATTAAAAAGCACAAAGTTTCAATTAAGCGAGATGAATAAGCTTTAGAGTTTTACTCTATGATATTGTACCTTAAAAATTGTTAAGAGTGTAGATATTATATCAGGTGTTCTTAACACAACAAACACAAAAATAAAATAAAATACATTAAAATTAAATTAAATTATAACAAAGAAATGGAAATATGGCAATCCATAGTTTCATTTCTTCTTATTATTTTCTTTTACTTTTTAGTAAATGTTTAAAATATTTGTGTATTAGATCAAAAAATAATTTGTGCAGTGTTTCTACTGTTCAAATAGAATTAAATAAATATTTATATTCAAGCTAAAAGTACTTGCAATTCTGAATGCAAATAAAATGTTTTTATATTTGTATTTAAAACTAACATTGCACAATATGATGATAATTCACATTATTAATTCAATTTTTCTTTACTTAGAATGACAATTTTTGATAAAATTTTTAACTAAAACTTTTTATTTTGAGATAATTTTGCTCACAAACATTTATAAGAAATAAAACAGGAATCCCATATGCACTTTACTCATTTTCCCCAATGGTAACATTTTGAAAAATTATAATGCAATATCTTAAGCTGGATATTGACATTGATACAGTCAAAATATAGAACATCCATTTTCTGGAATTATGAATTCAATTTCTTTTACAGTTACAAAGCTATTCAAATACTCCATTTTGTATTGAATGAGTCTGGTAGTTTGTGTTTTCCAGGAACATGGTCCAATTCATCTCAGTTGTGAAATTTATATGTGTGAAGTGGCTTGCAGTAGTCCCTTATTATCCTTTTGATGTTTTAGAGTTTATAGTTATATCCTTTGTTTCATTCTTGATATTGATAATTTGAATTATGTTATGAAACTATGGAGCTTATTTCACTCTGTTTTAGCCAGCCTCTGTTGACTTTCAAGTATAAGGGGATTGTTTCTCATTACTGCTGGGTGTGCTGGATGGGGTGTGAGTTCTGGTTCTTTACATGGTCTCTGCTAAAGGCATGGGAGGTGTTATTTATAAACTGAAAGGGCCAAAAGTCCAAGCTCCCCACTTGAACTTCTCTAGCACCACTTACTCTTTGTGTGCAGAGGAGGTGAGTTGGGGGCCCTTTGTTAAATTCTGTGAGAGTAAAAGGCCAGGCTACCCACTGGACCTTAACTTAGAATGGGTAGTGTTGAGGCCACTGTGCTGTTTGGCTGAAGCTGAGTGGTTAGAGAGAACAGCTTTTTGTTTGTTTGTTTGTTTATCCATACCATTGGCATGAAACCCAAAGAATTCAGCATAATGTTTTGCCTCTGGTCTCTAGGTACCTAGTTAATCTACCTTCCTTTTTACCTTTCATGGTCTTTTTGTATTTGGGTTTTCAGTTGTGCTTAGCAAGAGACATAGTGAAAAGTATATCTACTCCATCTTCCTGAAAACAGAAGTCCACTATTACTTTTCATAAGTAATAAAATATGTAGCTGGCCCTGCCTGAGTATTAGTTATGCAAGAAGGGAATTTCAGTGAGTGTTCAATATGCCACTTTGAATTTGAAGACCTGTAATAGGTTTTTTAGTGCTATGCTGATCTCTTCACTCTCTTATTAAGAGGAGCCCTGATCCTATTTTATAAGTCTTATATTATATCTTAAAAAAGTACATGGATGGTTACATCTTTTGGGACAGACATATTTGTCCATAAACAGCCATGCAATATGAAAAAGAGACATATATTGAAGAAGATATAAGATACAAGGAACATTGTACATAGGATAATGATGCTTCAGTCCCCTTCAAAGCAGGCATTTTGGGACCTCACATAGTTCTCCCAGCATCTCCTCCACTGGTCAGAAAACTCTACAAAATCCTTTATTGGAATCTCCATTAGCTGCCCCTTTGTATTTTTCTAAATCTCATGGATGGTCTTTAATCTCTTCCACTTCAATGGTGATTTTAATTTTGGGAAAATTCAGAAGTCTCAGGGTACCAAATCTGGGCTGTAAAGGGGGCTGATTCACCTGGGTGATTTGATGTTTCACCAAAAAAGTCTACACAAGATTAATGCATGAGCAAGCATGTAATCGTGATGAAGTTGTCAATCACCAGTTGACCATAGCTGTGACAGTTTTCATCAATTTGCATCTCTCAACTGATGAAGAATATTGAGGTAGTACTCCTTATTAACTGTTTGGCCTAGAGGGGTGTACTTGTGATGGACAACACATTCCCAATCAAAAAACACAGTTAACATGGTCTTGATCTTACTGCGACTTTGCTGTGCCTTTCCAGGGGTGGAGAACCAGGTGACTTCCATTGGGATGACTGGGCCTTTGTTTCTGGATCATAGCTGTAGACCCATGACTCATCTCCAGTTTGACCATGAGGAAATCTCATTCATTGTTAGTGGTTTGAATCAAGTCAGTAGCAACTGCAACACGATGTTCCTTCTGCTCTGGTAGCAGAAGCCACAGAACGAATTTTGCCACGACCTGTTTTATACCAAGATTCTGCACCAAAGTCTTAGACACAGTAGTTTTGGAATGCCCAGGTTAGCTTCTAGTTCTCATACTGTCATTGCCAGTCTTTGTTGATTGCAGCTTGTATGCATTCAACATTTTCAGTTGTTCTGCTTGTTACAGGTCTTCCAGAATGTGAATCACTTTCAATAGCTTCTCAACTATCTTTGAAGCATTTGTGCCACACTTTTATTTGCACTGTACTCACTGCATCATCCCCAAAAGCCTTTTGAATCATCCGAATATTTTCAGTGGAAGAATGTTTAAGTTTAATGCAAAATTTGATGCGGTTCATTACTCTGCTCTCTCAGTTATTTTGACTTCAGTGACCACTCAGTACACATGCTCACTCAATGGCATCTACTGCCCCCACTGACTAGTAGAGTGAAGTCATCATTGTTCATGCATGTGCATTTCAGTCCACTCTCCTTGGCTGCCAGGTTACATCTATGTCTATGTTGTGCAAACTGTTCTCATTATATTAACAATGGCTGGACTTTTTCCAGACCAATCTTTCTTTATATATATGTAAATGAATTAGAAAATAAGTTCAGGGAAAAATATGAATAGCGTAATAACATAGAGCATAATTGGGAGAGGCTGCTTGGTCAGAGAATTAGGAGAACAATATTTTAGCTAGAGCAAACAACAAATGCAAAATTACAAATTTATTTTGTTGTTTATGTGACTTTTTTAATCTAAGAAAATGGTAAATGGTGCCATCGCCACAAAGGGATAGACTGGGATTGACCATCTTATTTTGCAAGGAATAATAGAAAAAAAGAGATTGAAAAATTAGAAATAAAATTTTAATCTTAAATTTAAGCTGCCTATTAGATGTACAAGAAGATATGTGAAACAAAAAAAAATACTACATATGAGATAGGAACTTGGATATACAAGTTCTGTATATCCTTGTGATTCTTGTAAAGTATTAAGGATTCTTAAAATAATATTAAACACATTGTCATCAATATTAAAATGAGCTGAATAGCTGAAAATCATTATTTCTAAACTAAATAGAATAGTGTTGAGGGAGAAAATATTTCTTTGAACTATAATAAAGATACTAAACTTTGTAGTTTCTTTTTTTAGATGGAAAATGGACATTCAGCCTTTGAAAATATTTGAGTACCTCGTACATAAATTTTGTTTATTTTACCATTTTAAAAATCTATAATGTACATACAAGCATTTGTTTTTATAAGAAACATATAAGTAGACAAATGATATGTGTAAAATATATTATGTATTTGTCACCAAACACTTGATCATTACAGAGGTTTATTTTTCATATTTATTGTTTAAAATTATAATCACATATTGTAAATAACTTACTGAATTTTAAGAGTATGTATCATGATTAAATATCATTATACCTAAATTTTCCATAGTCTTCTATAGTGTGCAAAATTTACCCAAAATGTTTGTACTTTTTATTGAGGTTGTTCTGAATCAATTGAGAAAAAGAAACCAAATGATAAGAAATATATTTTTTCTTCCTGCTTGATTATAGTCAGTAATGTACTTGTAAAATATTTTTGTGGAAATGAATTCTACCATGTAACTTTGAAATTATACCACCCTCCACATTTCCATTTAGGGTTTTGTTCTTTATGAAAAGTATGTTGCCTTAAAGTGCAAAAATGCAAACTTTTGTAAGGTATATGATATTCCTAATAAGGTAAATTATATATAATGCAAATCACAACCTTTGGTAGAAATATTGTGTCTTAGAATCCAAAACAACTTACCATGCAGCCCTGTTTAGTGCCAAGGGAAAATTTACTTTACTCAGCTAGTGGTCCTTAAATTTTAGATAAAGTGAGGTTCTGTCACAGTTTAAGAAACCTCAGATAAGAATGTATCAGTTAGGGGGAGTTCTAGTCAAGACTGTGGTAAGGTAAATGCAGCACTCACATGCTCCCACAACCACAGCAAAATTACAACTAAACTACAAAATAGCCATTATTAAGAATCACCTGAAATCTAGCTGAACAGAGTCCTACAACTAAGGGTGTAAACAAAAAGTCACATCAAGACTAGAAAGGATGGAGACATTGAAAGGACTGGTCCTACATCCATGTATGCTGGTTAAAAATCAAGAGGGACATCTCAGCTGTGGAGGTCCCCCCTGAGGAGCTAGCAGACCCAGCC
Source organism: Furipterus horrens (assembly GCF_987537825.1). NCBI lineage: Eukaryota > Metazoa > Chordata > Mammalia > Chiroptera > Furipteridae > Furipterus > Furipterus horrens. The sequence continues at coordinate 76,017,241 of NW_028327172.1, read as the reverse complement.
CCACACCAGTCCCCAGGAAGGGTACCAGTGCTGGGAAGAGAAGTCACCATGACTTCTGGCTGTGAACACCAGCAGGGATTGTGGCTAAGTGAGATAGAGGGCTTCTGTAGTCCTAGGTGTTCCTCTTAAAGGGCTCACACACAGACTTACTCTGACACATTCTGAGCTCCAGCATTGGGGCAGCAGCTCAAAAGGCATGAGGGACATATGGGGTGGACCTGACTTGTGTGGCTTCACAGTAGGTGCTAAAGGGCCAGCTTTCTCCCAGACAGAAGTACTGACAGAGGTCACTGTTCTTTTCTGGGACCTCCCCAACAGAATTGGCAGACTGGCACAGTATTTGACTCTCCATCAACTTAGCTAACACTGTTTACTCCACCTTGGTGAAACCCTGTCTAACCAAACTTGTGGGTGCACCCAAGCAACTTCCAGTGGCTTTCCCATAAAACAACCTGTCTTAGCTAATGCCAGCTTTCCTAAAATATCTCAAAATTTCACAATCTCCAAACAAGCATGATTTGGCCTTGGAGTGCCCTGTACTCTTACTAAGTGGCCCCAGGACTGGCACTAGTGGTAGCTGGGCTTTGTTTGCTGCTTGACCTCTTTTAGGCACCTCTAAGCCCAATACAAGTAATATTCATCTATAGACCACTTTGTAGCTCCTGAGTGGCTCCAGCCAGGACAAAAGTGGCAACTGACTTTGGTGTGAACCTTCTGGGAGGCCCCAGGGCCAGTGTACCAGTGGCCATCTTCAGACAATGCCTGAACACTACACAACCATGACCACCAGAGACACACTGCAGGAACAAACTCATTGGACAACAAAGCTCTGCTGAAGTGAGTCCTGCTCTGTGAGGTCAGCCACTGCACAGCAGCTCTTCCACATTGGACACAACTAGTCCTTATTATCCTGGGAGTAGATCCTTCCCATTTATGTGCCAATAGCAATCAAGGCTCAACTAAGATAAGAAGGTACATACAGCCCACGTGGGGACATACCTGTAAAGCCCAGATCAGGTGACCAGGAAGCTGTGCCATAGGGCCCTAATGCTGGTTATAAGGATGCTGAATGATCTCAGTGAGAACTACAATAAAATGAAAGAACACACAAAAATAGAGATAGAAAATACAAAAATGAACCAGTCAGAAAATAATATGCTAACTGAAATGAAAAATACATTCTGGGTTAAACAGTGGAGTAGATGAAGTAAAGCATCAGATAAGAGATTTGGGAGATAAGGGAGCACAAAACACCCATTCAGAACAACAAAAAGAAAAAAAAGAATGAAAAAATAGAATAGTTTAAGGAGCCTCTGAGCATGCCAACATCGGCATCATGGGACTGCCAGAAGGAGAAAAGAGAGAGCAAGAAATTAAAAACTTATTTGAAAAATTAATGACAGACAACTTTCCTAACTAGTAAAGGAAATAGACACATAAGTCCAGAAAGCACAGAGACTCTCAAACAAAATGAACCCAAAGAGGCCCACATTATGACACATTATAATTAAAATGCTAAATGTTAAATATAAAGACAGAATCTTAACAGAAGCAAGAAAAAAGTAGTAAGTTACCTACAAGGGAGCTCCTATAAGACTGTCAGCTGATTTCTCAATAGGAACTCTGCAGACCAGTAAGGATTGGCCTGAAATATTCAAAGTGATGAAAAGCGAGAGTTTATAACCAAGATTTCTCTACCCAGAAAAACTATTGTTTAAAATTGATGATCAGTTAAAGAGCTTCCTAGACAATAAAAAGCTAAAAGAATTCATCACTACCAGACCAATACTATAAGAAATGCTGAAGGGTCTTTTATAATAAGAAGAAAAACTGACTAAACTATGAATAATAAAATGACAGAGTATGTATCTATCAAAAATAACTTTAAATGCAAATGGATTAAGTCCTCCAATCAAAAGTCATACAGTGACTGAATGGATAATAAAACAAAATCCTTACATATACTGTGTACAAGAGTATCTCTTCAGATCAAAAGACACACACAGACTGAAATTAAAGGGATGGAAAAAGATTATTCCATTGAAATGAAAACAAATAAATAAAACTGTGGTAGCAATTCTTATACCAGAAAAAATAGACTTGAAAACAAATGCTATAAAAAGAAGCAAATGGTATTTATCTGAAGAATCCCAAAACACTAAATTGAAAAGACATATGCACCATATATTCATTGCAGTGTTTTTACAATAGCCAAGATATGGAAGCAAACTAAGCATCCATCAAGAGATGAATGAATATAGAAGTGGTTCATATAACAATGGGATATGACTAAACTATTGAAAAAGAATGGAATCTTGCATCTGCAATAACAAAGGGGGACCTAGAGAGTACTGTGCTGAGTGAAATGTCAGACAGAGAAAGATAAGTGTCAGATGATTTTACTTATATGTGGAATCTAAAACACAAAGGAAAAGCAGAGCAGAACAGGCTCATAGATACAGAGAACATTTTGACAGTTGCCAGATTGAGGGGGGGTGTTGGAGGTTGGGTAAAATATGTAAAAGGATTAAGAACTATAGATTAGTGTTACGGAATAGTCATGAGGATGTAAGGCATAGCATAAGGAATATAGTGAATAATATTGTAGTAACTATATATGATGACATATGGGTACTAGATTTATTGGGATGATTACTTCATACATTACATTGATGTCTAATCACTATATTGTACACATGAAACTAATATAACATTGCACATCAACTATAATAAAAAACTTTAAGTATTAATAAAAAGGAATGCAACATTTAGTTATTCCATCAAACATGCTATATAAAAAATGATCTCAACATGTAACTGACAAATTGCAATAAGTTTATTTCTCACCCTTGGGTGTCCAGGTCAGCTGGGGACACCCATACTTCCTAATGTATGTCAGCTCATGTTTTTCATCCCCCCCCAGGACTGGTAGGCCAGAACCTGAAAAGACAAGTCATATCACTTAAGCCCATATCAAGCCCTTCCTTGCATCAATCTGTTGCTTATTTCAACCACAAGGAATTTTCTATGGAAAAACTAAAGCATGGTGCCAAAATGCTTTTGTTGTCCTCTACTTGCAAATTTCTCTGATGGACCTACTCTGGATTTCTTTTTCCATTGATCTTTTGAACCAACTATTGTCTAAGCAACTTAACTAAAGAAGTTTCATAACTGTTTCTATAAGGTGAATTATTTTAAATGTGTAGTTTGGAAGGCATATACTTGTGATTTCTTTCTCAATTTCTATCACATGTTCTGTACAAAGCCTTAAATAAAATGAATTCTTGTTGTTGATGTTGGAAATTATATGAGATGGTAATGATTTCTGGAATCAGACAGTTTGGGTGTGATTCTATTTATCGATAATGTATCCATCAACATAATCACATAATCTACATTATGTGTGCTTTAACACAACTAAGATTTACTATTGGCTCCATGCCCAATGCAGTTCCTATGGAACTCTGATCATTGTCATTATTTAGGTACCTGGATTGATGGAAGCTCCATTTTGACATATGGTTTCACCATACAGATGAAAGAGCATAGCATATAGTGCTCTGACTCCTAACTTATTCTCCCAATTGCTTATGTTTTATAAGTGGAAGCAAGTTATGTGGCCACACCTAACTAAAAGGAAGTGCGTAGGACAATCCTACCACATTCCCAGAGGTAACAACACAAAATAAGAACCCTCATTATACATTTTATACAGAGGGAAGAAAATAAGACTTAAGACTAGAATAACTTCTGTAGCCACACAGTTACAAAGTAGCCAATTTGGAATTTAAATCCATGTTTCTAAGACATGACAATCTAAAATTTAAATCATAACATCTCACCACCATTCCATGTGAAATAGGCTCTGTGGTAGAGAATAGATGCTGATAAGCATTATTTAATATTTTCCTCTATATTACAAGTTCTAGATATAATGAAGAGGGTTTATAAAATAAATATTAAATAGCAAACAAACAAAGAAATGCTGCTTTTCTCAGCCTTTGGGGTGTTCAGATCTAACTAAGAAATATGACCAGTAGGCTGCCTTTTAAGAGACCTTCCTAGTAGTAATAAATACATCGTGCTTCATAAGCTAAGGAATTCCCATTATCTGTGGTGATATTAACTAAGCCTAAGAAACCATCATATAAATCCAAAATATCAATTCCTTCATAAGATATATAACTTTAATATGAAACAGAATGTTTGCATTTATATAGCAAGGCCATTTTCTTTCAGTTGGTTGGCCTAAAGTATAATCAGATTGCTATGTCAACACAGAATCAAATAAGGAGATAAATTTATGTGTAATGGCTGGTTTGATTCCCAGTCAGGGTACATGACTAAGTTGCACGTCAGTTCCCCAGTTGGGGGCTTGTGAGAGGCAACCACACAGTGATGTTTCTTTCCCTCTCTTTCTCCTCTCCCCTCTCTAAAAATAAATAAATTAAATAAATAAATCAATAAACTGTTTAAAAAAATTTATGTGTAATGGCATCAAGCCAATAATTCCAGTTTACAAAAGAAACGTTCTTGCTTATTCATAAAAGTATTCAAAGTCCATTGCTTACTACCATTTGTATCCTCTCATCATTGCTAAATATTTTGTGATTTCTCTCACAAGATGGAGATAAATGAGGACTGCCACATTTTCTCTATATGACCCTTTTGTTTCAATGTCTGTTTTAGAAATAGTTTTCTTTATATATATATTTACATTCAACCTGATTACCAATTATATTAGGCCTCAGAATTGTTCCTTAATATCACATTTCATACCTTTACACTATTATATTTTATCGAGTTTTTTAAGCAAAACTGCTTACAGAAGAATATAGCTTCCATTAAATCTAAATTTACTAATATAGTCTCATATATGATAGCTATAATGAAGATAACATAGAAATAGATTTAACCATTACTTCAAAATTACTTCCAGGAACTTTGTTTTCAGTGGAGAAATATTATGACAATATTTGGATTAAAATGATATATTTCTCTCTAATTATAATTATTCTAATTAATAATTATTAAACTTGTATTTGAGTTAATTTAAAATTGTTTATAAGTAGTTTATAAGATAGTTCCCCAGACTAAGTGAGAGCATCACTATGCAAGTTGTAACTTTAGAAATAAGTGGTATGCAAGTTGGAAATTAAAAACAAAAAGAGTATTTAGGCAATGGAGGAAGAGAGAGAGAGGGACATAGTTTTTAATCTTTTCAAATATTTTGCCTATTTTCTATTAATATCCTGACTATGATATTAAAAAGTGTCTCATCTTTTTCCTGTTGCTATGTATATTATCTCTCTCCCCACCCCAAATAATAAGATTATGAAGATGAAAAATTGCAGGGATCTAAAAATTGCAGGAATCATATCCTCAGGTACCTACAAAGTATGTTAAGACTTGTTGATGTGACTATATACAAGGCTAATTTTTAAACTGTGTGAATAAGAAAATGGAGAATAGGGTGGATCTTTCTTATGAGGAAAGGAAAATATTTTCACTAAGTTATTTTCTTTATTTAAGGAAATACCTGCTCTTCAAGGGCAGTTAAAAAAGTTTTTTCTTTATGTTTCATTTTTCTTTTAAGTCTAAGTCTTTCTTTCTCCTTGGGTCACTTTACTAATTATTCTTCACTCTGTTGGAAGACAGTCACATAAAGAGTGTCATTAGGGACAAAAGAAAAGTTATTAGAAAAAGAAAGAACAAAAAAGAGAAAGAACTAATATTATTTCAAGTCATTGATGTGCACTTTGTTTCCTACCTCTGAATACCAATTCCATAGAACTGTATGTTTAGAAATTTTGACAAACAGTACCATGGACAATTTTGGTTTCACATACACCATTTAATCAGCTGTCAATTCTAAAAGTTATCATTCTTAATAATAAATCTGACAATGTATCTCCCCTGTTTAATATCATAGAATGGTTTTATTGTCCCCAGGATAAATAACTCCTATAGATTTTACCAATAAAACTGATCTTTTCAACCACACCTAATTTCTTTCCATCCATATACAATATTTTTATTTTATCTTGTTTCCTCTTACCCCCAATTTTTATACATAATTTTTCCTTTGAAAAATATATCCTCCTAGTTTTTCTCCTTGGATTACTCAAACTTACTCCTTTCTTGTCTAAATATAAAAGTCTTAAGGTGATGGCAATTACTAGAAAATCTGGTTTACTATCAAATTATTCCATTGCAGGGCTTAACAGAGTGAGTAGCCTGTTCACTAATCAGTTCATGTCTCTAGACTTTAAACTTCCTGAAGACAGGATTATATCTCATTTATTATTATATATCTAGGGTCTAGAACAATGTGCATATAAGACTCAATAAGTACAGTCTATCCAGTCTATCTCAATGATACATTCTGTTAGAGAAAATTGCAATTCTCGGTTTCTGTGATTAATTGATACCACAATAAATTGTATACCAAATAGTTCTACAAAAAAGCTAATGCCTGGAATACTTAGTTTGAGATACCAGAGCTGTCTAGTTGATGTATATGGCCAGTATATACTCTTTTTCTATCTCTAATAGCACTGTACTTGAGCAAAATCAGATAAGAAAATCCATAACAGAAAACTATTAGTGGGGAAAGTTGGAAAGAGTAAAAAGAAATAATGAGCCTTAGATGAGAGGGACAAGATAGGGGTCAGGAAGGATGTTGGGGTACAATTAGAACTGATATACATTTGACCCCACTAAGAGACTTCTGAAAAAAATTACTATAAACCTGTCTACTCAGCTGTGTTCAGAGCTAAGTAAGAGAGACAAAGTATAGACCTGGATCAATTTTTCTAGCTAGATTTGATGAAGTCAAGACTATCGCTATTAGTTATTAGGGCAACAACTTCAGTATTTGTTCATGCAAACATGGCCTGAAACTATAGCATTTGGTCTCATACACCCATGCATCCCTGATTCTGATATTCACAGGCATGGTCTTTCTTTAGATGTCACTAGTTACCTACATTTACTCTTGCTTATAATAAAAGCTCTTTTGACATAGGAGTGTGTGTGTGTGCTTGTGTGCCTTTTTGTGTATGTACTTAGTGAAACAATTTTGATTGTCAAATCTCAAGTAAGAATGTTGGATATTGATACAAGTCAAAGGAAAGCCTTTAAATGTCAATCCTGAATCTAAGTTGTTTCCCTTGATATTTAATATTCAAGATTTAACTGTGAATGCTTCAGACAGAAGGTCTAGCTCATTGCCCTTAGCTTGTCACTGAAATTGAAATAAACTGTGTTCTTAGGTAATTAAGATAAAAGTTATAAAACATTAATTGTATTTCCAAATTACAACTGAATTGATCATAAACTATTAGAGAGGTGATAGTCAACAGTAAGCAGAAACATATTTTTCTCTGATTTCATTTTTTATTATTACTTTTTAAGATGTTATTTCTTTATTCTTAGAGAGAGGGAACAAAACTGATCAGTTGCTTTTTGCACACCCACCTACAACTGGAGACATGGCCCACAACCCAGGCATGTGCCCTGACCTGGAATCAAATCAGCAAACTTTTGGTTTGTGGGATGACACTCAGCCCACTGAGCCACACCTGTTGGGGATTTCTTTCTCTGATTTCAAATTAGGATATTCAGAAAAAATTTACGAAAGCACAAAAATAAAGTTTCTTTTTTCAAACATTTTGATCTAGACAAAATGACAAGATCTGTTATGTAATCACTCTCTCCAGACTCATATTCAACCTTCTTTTTTTTTTTTTTAAGTTTCCTGCCAGGGCTTGTACTCTTCCCCTACATGCCAATGAACTTAACTTCTAAATCTCTTATGCTGCTCAATCTGCATTTTATTCTGTTTAGTTTCTCAAAGGAGTTGTGATAATTTATTTTATATAAAAGTATTTATATTATTCTTCTGCTTTTATTCATAGTAAACCCATTGTAGAGTATCTGCAAAATACATAAGAATATGGAAGAAAGAAAATACAATATTAATAATCTTACCAGTCTTTCCTTCTATGTATACATATTTTGTAATTATAGTGATTTTTTACCACACTTTTAAAATGTATACATACCTTATGAAATTTTCTCCTTTAAGTATTTTAAAATTATAATTTTTAGTGGTTACATATTTTCCATATAATGGCTTTATTATATTTTGTACACTCCCCTGATATTTTATATTGGTTCCAACTCTTTAATAGGAAGACAGTCAATGCTTCTATCTATCTATCTATCATCTATCTTTATTACTTGGAGATTTTAAAGAGTATTAACAATAAATGGAATTACTCAGTCAGACTATACATATTTTAAACCATTAATACATTTTGCAGATCCTTTATCTTCAATTAAATAGTGGTGTATATTGCTAACATTTATAGATGAGATTGCCCAACTCACTCTATCTTTCCTTATAAAAGCTGGATATAAATTTAACTTTACATAATAAATGTAAAAAAATGCACTCTGCCTCTTTGTCTTATTTATTAATAATTTATATATTTCTGCATTTTTCTTTTTTCATCTTGCAACCAGATTTGAATTGGACTTTTATTTATTTTAATTAATGTCTTCAAATATTAATACTATTATTCATCGTCGGCAGCTGTCCGTCTCGAGAGACGATGGCGTAGCTTCCCGAGAGTCTATCTGCACCACCGAGAATGGCTGTGCAGTCCGACTCGGGAGTGACAATCCCTGCCACACTTGTTACAGGTGAAGGCAGATGGCCGTTGTTGCTGCTGTTGACGCTGCTTCCGCCTTGATCTTTCCTGGACCGCCTCCTCGTTGCGCGCAGCCTCCGCGCGTGACGTACCTTGCCTGACCGCGAGCCTCCAGGCTAGGCGGTCGTCTGCTTGAACTTCCCATGTGTTGAGATTGATGGAGCATTGTGTCATGTCCTTTTTGCAGATGTCTTTGAACCGCAGTTTTGGGTGCCCTGTCATCCTCTTGCCTTCTGCTAGCTCGCCGTAGAGGAGGTCTTTGGGAATACGGCCTGCATCCATTCTTTTGACATGGCCGAGCCACCTGAGGCGTCTCTCGCTAAGAACTGCATGCAAACTGCTCATATTGGCTCGCTTCAGCACCTCGGTGTTGGGGACCTTATCCTGCCAGGCGACATGCAGGACGCGTCGCAGGCACCTCATGTGGAAGCTGTTGAGTTTCCTTTCGTGCCTTGCGTAGGTGGTCCACGTCTCGCTGCCATAGAGGAGAGTGCTGAGTACGCAGGCTTGGTAGATGCGCAGTCTGGTTTTCTCAGTGAGGCTGGAATTGTT